>NC_082599.1:41012370-41688968 GCF_030936135.1 Gavia stellata
AAGGAATTTTATAGAAGTAAAATATACGAAGTAAATCAAAAAGTATTTTCCAGTCATCAAAACCTTCAATTTTTCACAGAAGATTATATTTAGTGTTCATGTCTGTCATTTATATCGACTATTCAAGTAACTTTTCTCAAGAAGAGTCATTATTAGTTCAGCAAATAAAAAAGGAAGCAACTTCAACATTAACTCATTTTAACCTCTTTTTTTTTAGTGCAGCTTGCAGAGTTGTGTATTCCTTCCCCCGGCTTCTCCTGCTTCTTTGGCCTGAAAAGGAGAATGGACAATACGATGTGCAACTGCCGAAACACATGTAACAGAACACATTTGTTCCCAGCTGGGCACAAGGCTTCTATTACCTACCACTCTGTCCCCCTCAACCTCCTCCTGCCCATCCAGCATTTACCCTAAATTCAACAGTCAGAAAGAGGTCAGTTTATGAGACAGATGTATTGTTCCTGCAGGTGGCACACAAGGAAACCTATCTTGAGCAAGGGATGATTTATTCCAGGAGTCTCAGTTCACTAAGGGAATTCCCTAAGATCAACATTTAAATGTTCTGCCATATGGATACCAAAATAAAACTATTGTAACAGTGATTAACTTCTAGGATAACTGTAGGTTGGAAGAAGATGTACATGTAAGCTTCTCTCTTTGTGACCTCTAATCCCCTGCTTGATATCTGACCTGATATTGTGAGGAGAAGGAAAGGACAAGAGAGGAGAAA
The DNA here is from genome assembly GCF_030936135.1 of Gavia stellata. NCBI lineage: Eukaryota > Metazoa > Chordata > Aves > Gaviiformes > Gaviidae > Gavia > Gavia stellata. Next base: position 41,013,101 of record NC_082599.1, read on the forward strand.
GAATGAAATTTGCCCTCCAAGAGTCTTCATTCCCAGAGGCACACTGCTGTGAGGCACCTGGATCCCACCCCTCCCATGAAACAAATAGCTCCCTTCTTCCCCGACTCAGATCCCATGAGCAGAGCATTTCTCTGCTCTGTCACTTTGCTGGGGTGGCAGGGAGAGGACTACTGGCTGGACAGGAGATAGAAGGGAGAGAGAGAAGAGAGTGAACACAGCTCATCTCCAGCTCTTTTCCCCTGCTTCTCCCTATGGCTAGAGCAGAAGTCTGTGTATTGTAAGAATGCATTGCCTCAGGTACATATGGCTCAGAGTACAACATAGACTGAAAAGGGCAGAAGACCACATAAATATTACAGTAGTACTGATGCTTAGTAATTTTTGCAGTGTGTGACTCCACAGACATTAAAATTCTGATAGGACAGCATTATCCAAATATCATTAAGTATTGCTATAAGCTATACCATATTATGTCTTTGTGAAGGAATCTGCAGTGATATTTTCTCTGTACAGTTTTGCTCAACAGTCAAAATGTCCTTGATGATTAAGTGATTATTTTCCCCCCTTTGTACCTATTTCTGTGCTGCTTTTGTGTCCTCTTTGATGATGTCAGATAAGCTTTGCTCCTGGTCACTTAGTAGTGATCACTTCACCTGCACAGTTTGACTATTTAATAGGCTTAACCTAAAGCTTGCTCCTCCTACTTTTCTTTGCTTTAGCTTCTCTTTCTCAGCTTCTCCAATACTCCTTTACATGCTCATTTATCTTCTTTTTCCTCTTTCCAAGTAGTTTGGGTTTTATTCTTTTCCTTAGGAAACTACCTCTTTTCCAGTCCAGGCTCCATTTATTAGGCTTCACCACCTGGTTGACTAGACTGACGAAGAGCTGCCAATTCCCTTCATAGCACGTGTTTGCTGCACTGGCTACTTCCAGAATCCTCTGCCCTCACAGACAGAAGGGACCAAGTATAATGTAATACAGGTTTTCCTGGAATATTATGTCCTGAAATCTTCATCTTATTTTCTGGTGATTAAAACCATTTACCAACTTTACACAAGTTTACAAGTAATTTCTGTTTTTGCTAGCTCTGCTAAACACTTTCTCAATCTTACAAGAAGCAGGAAAAAGGCCTTATAAAAATCCTCCTTCATTAGCTCACCCTCTAAATAGTTATATTCAGCCCAATAAATCAAGAAGGAGTCTTGTGGGGAAATTAACTTGAGGTTTCGTTATTGTGAACTTGAGTATTTCCTAACTTCTAGGACATTACTACATACTCTTTTTTTCCTTTTAATAACGCTGTTGCTACAAACACACTAAATGCAATGTATTTCTATACATGCCTTGCAATTTGTCAATTAACCATTAACATTGACCTGGAGTAAATTAATAAGAGCCCTGAAAAAAGCACAGCAAACACAGTTATTTTATCTCCCTTTCAAACAGTATCTCGAAGGACTTAGGTACCAATAAACTCAAAATTGTGCTTTGTTCAGCTACTTTTAACTTTTCCTCTGGCTTTAGAGGCTGTTCTTTGTTCAACTGCTATCTTAATGCTATCTTTACTAATCTTTCGTCATTGTCTGAGTATGCTTGTGCAGGAGCAATTCTCCTCCATGGAAATGTAAACATTCCAGATGAACTTGCCACTAAGAAGCAGCCTTTTTATTTCCTCTACTCTTGATGAATATCAGTAACTTAAAGTTTAAGAATATATTGGGTTACTACTACATTTAGACTAATTAAGAGACAGAGAAAAGATCCCCTACTTTGCTACATTCATATGGTCAAAACCAGCTTCCTTACACTGTCCTACCACACTGCTTCACCACCCAGTGTTGCTCTTTAAAACAATAGAAAAAGATGAAATTTTTTGAGTCTTGTCCTCTTCTCAGTATGCCAACTTGTCTCAACTCAGCTGTAAGACACAATCCTCTTGCTCACTGTAAGCTGCATCTGAACCATGGTACTTCCATAACCCAGAAGATACCTAACAGATACCTGATAATAACGTGAAACAGGAATACCCCTTACAAAAAATCTGAGGCACCTGGTAATGACAGATAATTTACTTATGGGATTCAAAAACCTTGTCTTTGTAATGGCTGTGCTGTGAAGATTTTCTTCCCTATCAAGTCTAAACCTCCATCAGGAAACATAATTGCCAAATTTCCAACCTCCAATAATTTCTTATTTTCACCTGAGCTTTGTGCTTTCCATCAAACACCCTATGTAATGGCAGACAATCAATTAAGAGAGTCCTCTAAACTATCAACAATTAACACGTCTAGCAAAGCAGCCAGAAATCTCCTTGCGCTGGTTTTTGGCTGGGATAGAGTTAATTTCCTTCATAGTAGCTTGTAGGGGGCTAGGTTTTGGATTTGTACTGGAAACAGTGTTGATAATACAGGGATGTTTTAGTTATTGCTGAGCAGTGCTCACACAGATTTAAGGTTCTGCTTCTCACACCAACCCACCAGCGAGCAGGCTGGGGGTGCACAAGAATTTTTTGGGTTTGGGTTTTTTTGCCTGAATCTAAGATGATGAAGAATAAATCAGGACTGGAATTTCCATAATTTGAGCATAGGTAGCTGTTTGGATCAAGAACTTTCCACCCAGTGTGTCAGCTCATGCACTACAGATACTGAAACTTCATCTTTGAAGGTAAGGATGAGTGAATTGGAACAAAGAAATTCTGGATCCAGGTGTTATCAGATGCGTTCACAGGTAATTTTCATACTTCATTGGCAATTACAGTTGTAAAATAGCTCCTCCACCATCCTCTAGATCACTGATGTATTAATGATGCAGCAACCCAATCACTGCAAAATTGATTACAGTGTAGAATGCTGACCTACTATGTTTTATACTAATTTATCACAATAGGCATAATAAAAGATATCACGCACTAATTAACGCATATATAGCAAAAAGACAAACATGAGCATTAACCTGGCTGAACAGAAAAAGGGAAAAATATGGATTACATTTTCTAACCAAACCAATATGCAAAGACATAGGCCATGTAAGAGGAGAGAATTGTTGAAGAAAAACACTGAATGTTTTCCTTTAAATCCAAAAGTAATTTTTTTTCATTGAAGCCAAACTGAACCATTTTCATAGTACGATGTTTCAGAAATAATCCAGCTCCTAGCAGGTGACTGAGCCATGAGGTTAGAGGTTGAACCAGTATGGCAGACTTGCAGAAACATTCAGATCATACACTCCCCCAGCAACTCAGTTTGATCTCTTCTATTTATTTTTTTCATGGGACAAACATTTTGAGACCTGGTCTTTTGCAGCAGCATTTCAGGATGGGATAACTTGAAGTTATTTTAGAGACAGCACATAGTGACTTCTCCCCTCTACCACTCTCCTTTATTAGAGTCTTTGAAGCAAGAGGAGAGCAGCTTAGGCTTATATTTAACTTTCTTTAAACCTTCCAAGACCTCCAAAAGGAAGAAGACACCTAGCAAACAAGAGACACCACAATTCCTCTCAAACTTTTTTGTTAGTTTATACGATTGCTTCATTGCACTGTCATCATTACAAGCTTCCAACTTAAAGTTCCCTTCAATCACCATTATGAATGCTGTAAGACATTCCTCCTCCAAAGACAAGGGGACTAGCAGCGGAAATGGGAGGGCTTTGGGACAGAGCCCTCCCTTGTGGACAACCTGAAATGCTGAAATTGTAAACTGAGTGTTTAAAACTCACAAGGTTTCATCTGTCACATAGTACCTTTAAAAAAAGGATTCAAGCGTCCTGACAGAGGAAGCTTGACCATGATACTGCTTCATACTTTCCCCTCTTTGCAGGTAGCCAAAGGATTCTTATTTCTAATGCCCTTATTATATCAACTTTCACAAGAAATAAATTCACTTTAAAAGAAAAAGCCACAAAAACTCTATAGAGTACAGAAGAAAAGCTATATAAATAGTTGCCACTGCGCACATTATCAGGACAAGAATTACTTCTTCCATTCAATGCATTACGCTCCTGACGTATACTTTCTATAAATAGACTCCACTCCGATAGTCTCTCTCTACAGTTACCTTGTCATCACCACTGAACCTGCATTTCCCAGAGTCTTGACTTGGTATTGACTTCCCTTTTTCTTTTTAATTTATGCATCAAGTAGCTTTGCCTAACAGGAGTCTATCCATACATAACAAGAGGCATAAAGAACTTTATGGCATACAATTTTCTATCATGATTAAACCAGGAGAGGCAACAGAATATGGAAACAGTAGATAACACTAAACTTGCTTGGGTGCTTTGAAGGTGAAAACCTCTAATCACTTAAAGAGATATTGGTTTATGCTCAAGGGATTTTGTACCGCTATACAATTCTGAAACAGTATTACAGGCTACTGTTCATTTTCAGGTAGTAGGGCATTCTCTTTCCTCCAGAGGCATATTTTTGGAAGTAATATGTAACAAGGAAGTGTTAATACCCAAATCTGTGTGATTCTACAGTAGTATTATGTTTCAGTGAATCGTAGACCTTATTAAAATGTAATAGTTTTCTACAATACAAAATTAATATCATAAAATGGATCCAATTCTGGTTGAAAAATGTTTTTACAACAGTTTTAAAAATAATGAGAGAATTCCAACAGTTTTAAAAGACAACAGAATGAAATTTGCAAAACCTTAAAAATATAATACCACCAGCTTGATCAATGGCAATGTCATACTGATCAGTATGAAAAATCATGCATCATTTTTTTGTCGCAGTTGAGGAATCCCTAGTATTTAACACAGAACTGTTTAGATTGTAAATTAAGATGCTTAAGGATAGACAACCATTTTAGAAAACAGTTAATCCATCAAAAACCACAGATTGCTGATCAGAGTTATTTGCAAGAATAATCATCAAGTCCAGTTCAGGAATAATCCTGACTGAATGGAAACGCAGTGCTATGGAGATGCCTTCTCATATCCTTTCATTCAGCATTTACAAAATTCACTGAAGTAAACTGGGAAATTCATTCAGGTCTCTCTTCCCAGGCATGTGTTCTTGCCATGAAACACACAGTATTCCTGTGTTGAACTCTCTCTCGTTCGTTTCATATCAAATATTTAGCAAACCCAGGAAGAAAACAGGGTTTTAATCCCCATTTAAATGAGTAAACTGGCATTTCGGTCTCTGTTCTAACTCGGACAACAAAAACCAAGCTGATCTGCTCCTGATGTTGAGTGTCCTTCAATCTTGCCTATAAGGGAGAGTACACCACCACTACCACCATCACCATATGAATCTACTCCTTACATTTTATTTAAAACTCACACAACTGATTTTGTTTCATGAGAAAACTGAACCATTTGACTTTCAAGTTTAGGTAAGCGGGAGGATTTCCTGAACCTATTATATATACACACAGCTGCTGAGTGTGGTACAGTCCTGAGAACAACCATGACTCAGAGACTTTATTCTATTAAAGGGTAGCTGAGTAATTTGGCTGAAAACAAAAGGAATTTTGCAACAGTTTCTCCTTTTGAGTTACTTTTTAAGGAAATAAGGAAAGTTCTGAGAATGTATCTCCTTCTATCCTTATTCCAGATTCAATCCAAGCACACATAAAGATCAAGCTTTCTCCTGCTTCAGCAGCCCACACAGGCTTATTTGATCCAGTGATGACAAAAGCCCTAGAATATGAAGCTAAGTGCAAACACTGCCAAAAAAACCTGCACAAACTATTAAAAAAAAAAAACCAAACAACCCTGCAATAGCAAGCTTTCTTCCCCTACTACATTCCCCTTGCCCTGAAAAATGTGCTATGTGCAGTTCAGAGTGAGCAGCAGCCAAAGGTAACACAAATATCTGTGCCAGTGCTTTTAAGGATGGCATTCAAGTCAGAACACCCTAACAAATGGTGCCAGAAACTGCTGTCCTACTTATTCTGACAACCTCTAACTTAAAAAAGCCATTTAATGAGAGAAAACTGTAAGAAATGTGGCCACTTATAGAAAGATCAGAGGTGAACATGTAAATACTCTGTCTCATCATTAGAGAAGGATTATGATGGCTTTCATCATTTCTGACAGAGAGCCTGGATTTGCGTCAGGTATACTGATTTAGATGTAGAGTCAGACACAAAGACAAGAAGCAGGACAGGGGCTCAGGGAGGTCATTACTTCTCCTTAGATGGCGTTGTGTCCTACGGCTCAAACGTTCCCAAACGAGCAGGTTGTTGGACAGATACTAATGAACTGTAGGTGGTAGAACAGTGTGATACAACAGGTAAGGAAGGATGAGCAGTACCAAAGGAGATAATGCAGCAGGCGGAGGAGGAAATTCAAGTGACAAGCAGAGAAGCCAGAGAGCACAAGTTCTGAACTTTGACCATGACCACAGATGAGGGAAAAATGCAAGCAGCAATAGAAAAAGAAACAACGTGAAGGCTGGCTTTGCCTAAGCATAGGAGGAGGCAGAATCCAGAAATTAAAAAGTGGAATTAGAGGAGTGAATGCCTACCTTTGGGGAGGAAAGAAGTGCAGAGGATAAGCAAAATTAGGATGCATGAAAAGAATAATCAGTGTGTTTTGCCCTGGTCTGGGGCTGAGAAGAAAAGCTATAGCGAGTAGCGTTCAACAGGCAAAGTAGGACATCATGAGCAAATGAAAAACTCCTTCAGCTGTAGAATGCGTGCTGGAAACCCCTGGCAAAAGAGACAGGAGTTAACCTGAAGTTAAATGTTGTCCACAAAACATTTATGCAAGCACACTAGAATTGCCAGGTAAAAGCCTCCTTCAAAGAATTCCTAGAAGGGAAAAAAAGTCTGTGCAGTACTTTTTTGGAGCAGTGTAGCAGATGAGAATTAAATAGGAAAAGACTTTGTCTCCAAAATCTTGTTTGTTAATTACTTGCAACCTGCTCGATGAGGAATAGGGAAAATAAAAGGAGGAAGAGGTTCCTTCATGCCAATTAAAAGATTGTAATTTGAGGACAAAGGGATATTTTGTTCTTATGGCGATCTACCTCAGTCATACTGATCATTTTTAAACAATACAAAACTGTTCCTCTCCTCTTAAAATTTGAAATTCATACAGAATAAAAAGAGAAGTCAAAGCCTTAGCTTGCAGGTAAAACATAATCTAAGCCTACCTGCAAGCAGAACAGATAGAGAAAGAAGTTATAGATTGAATAATTTCAACTTTGATCTTTAATTCAAACCAATAGACTAAAGACAAAATTAGAAACTTATGAATAAGAGGGGAAAAAAAATCCTTAAGTACATGCTTCATTTCAAAGATTTTTAAAGTGTTCTTCAGCAAGTGGGGAAAATCACTCAAAAGACTTGTCTATTAGAAACTCCAATATTGAAAAGTGGATTTAATTTTTCTGTGATTGACAGGATTACAAGTTCTTCACTGGCCCATGCAGCACCTAGCACAAAAATAAGTTAGCAATAGTCAATAGGTATTTCTGGGATTCTGATGCTGCAGTTCATTAGCAACATCATAAAGGACTTTGTTTGCTCGAGTGTTGAATTTCAGTTCCCTCCCCCTCAAAACGGTACGAGTTTGCCTCTACAGAAAGCTAGGTTTTCTGTGGAGTTACTAGAAGCTTGCACATTTGTTTGTAAAGACTTAAGCAGCCCCTTTTTATTGTGCAGGCAAGAGTCTCATTAGCTAAACTTCTGCTCAGGAAAGCTGTAGATAATGAGGTAGGGCAGGACAGTCAGGAGGGAGCGCTGTAGCGAGCTTGGCTGGGACAGGGAGACAAAAGGTGGCCCCAGGGCCTCCTCAAATAAGGGGACCAACAGGCAATATTAAAAGGACTTGCACAACGAGGGCTTTCAAGGGTTAGATAGACAGGAGGGAAGGGGTCATTGCAGAAAGCTAGGATGCACAATGCTTTGGAGAGAAAGGTTAACTCATTGGGGAACTGGGCTTTGGGAGATGTCAGAAAGCACGTCTGTGAGAAGCAGAGTCCCAGATCTATTCCAGAGGGAAGGAAAAAAGAAAGAAGAGGCTGTCTGAAAATATTCAAAAGATAAACTGCCAGACAAATCATGTAGTCTGTAAGCTCCAGATTAGAGTGTTTTGCTCAAACACATGCAATATTGATCCTTAACCATAAGAATATTTGATTCTTCTAAGCCAAGGAATTGAGCGGGATACACAACATACCTGTCCGTGTCCAAAGCAACAGGCTGCAATGCATAAAGTCCCTTGTTCCATGGCGTTCTGTGAGTGGGTATTCTGCAAATTATATCCAGTCTTGCCTAGACTTTAACCTGTGACGCTCATGATGACGTAAGCGATCATTATAAATTTTCAGAAAGATAAAGGAAGCACACAAGAAGGAAAAGATTTTTCCTAACATCACAGAGCTACTATATGGCAAGAAATCAAAATTTTCTGCATTGCAGCCAAGTGCCCTGCTTTGAAACCATACTGCTTGACAAGAATAGGAATCCTTTGTTGTTTAGATAGTCTCAGCCTTTCATTAAATCACTTATACCCATCACAAGGCTCCCATAGCTTCCAGGTTAGAATAGAAATCTTGAATGTAAATCAAAATTTTGCCAAGTGTATTATTGCTATAAATAAACCATAATTTGTTTCAAAGGTTAAACACAAAGGGGCTTTGCTATGGACTCGCAAGAGGCCACTTTCTCTACAGCACACTTCTTGGTACAGAATGACTATTACAGGGTTATGTGCAGTACCTTCACTGCTGCTGTAAGGCTTCCCCCTGCCTATCAAAGGCTCCCAGAAAAGAACACATTTATTTACATAGGTATTTAGAAAAGACATCCAAAATGCAACCTACAGAATTCTTCAAAGTGTCACAAGTAGCACAGATGTACATTTCTCTTCAATCTGTTGCTTTAACTCATGTCTTGAATTCTTAAGTATCCATCAATTCCCCCCCCACCTCAAACAGCCTCAAGAAAATACATGGAAAGCATGCTGAATCCACTCTTGGCATAGCTCCACAGTCCATTGGAAGTGCATCAGGGATGAATCTAACCCCTGCCTTTAGTGCAACATAGTGCTTAACTGCATTCATCTCGGTAAACTTGTAATTAAATTAGAATTAATGCTGTTAGAAAGTGTGTGTTTGGTTGGGGTGTTGTTTCTTTTGTACTTTTTTAATAAAAGCACTCTAAATATTCATTACCACTCACACTGCCATTCTATTCTCACGGAAAGAAGAAAGAAATTGCTTGAATATTTTCTATAGGCAACTATCCACATTGCTGACCTGTCACTTAGCCTAAAGCAATGCTAACAAATTTGTTCAACTAATGATGCTGTTTCAAACAAGGCATGCTATTGAAAATAATGAGCACAGAGCGGTGGACCTGGTAAGCAGTTAAATCCAATTAAGTTATTGATGTCTAGTATCAATTAAATTATTGATGCTTATTCTGGGAGTTACAGGGTTGGTGCAATTTACCCCATGAGAGACAGCAACACTTACTTGCTTTGTCATAGCAGTGTCCTATCTCCCTATTAGAAGTATCAACAAATCCCTACAGTGTATTGGGAGCTGTAGAAGTACCAGGTAAAATAAGGACTGGAAAGCTGAAAGGATGACTCATCCACCTTTTTATTTTCCAATCTGAGAAGAGAGCGATAAAAAAAAGAACAGAAATCAAACAAATCAACGTTAATTGGCTCTTTGTGAAGCACACAGGGGAGCAACACCTTTAAACCTAGGGAACTGTCATTCACAAAGGGCAGAAAAAAGTCCTACCACGTATTTGCAAAGATCAGCTGCCTTTATTGCAGAAAAGCTTTTGACTACAAATACGTTCCCCAGCACCCTGATCTTAGGACACACAGTCTTTTCAGGGCTCAACTCTTTATTGAGACAGCTGCGGCTTATGTTGCAGTGCCAGAAAAAGAGCTTGAAATGCAGTGTGTACCGAGATGCGGAGCAGGGTTCAGATAGCCACTAATGGGGGGCAGGGAACAGTCCTGTGCAGTTTTTGCCTCCCACTATCTTCATTTTGACTCATTGTGGCTGCAAAGAAACACCTGTTTCACTGGCTATCTTGGGCAAATTTCTGCACAGAAGAAAAACCATCTTTCAAATGGCAGCTAGGGCACTCTTCTCACATGGGCTGGGACAGCCAAATCCTGTTGTTCTCTGGATGTGCTAAATCCAAACAGTTCTCTGGATATGCTAAAAGAAAACCCACACCAAACTAACAAACCTCAAAAAAAAAAACCAAAACACACAGAAAAACTAGTATCAGCAAGTTAACTCAGCCTAACAGATGTCAGTGGGGCTAACTCAGCCTGCCTGACGTTCGCTGCCTGAGGAGTGTAGGATGCCAGCACAGAGAGGCAGATTTCTTTCCACCTTCCTCTGAATAACTTCAATCTGCCTAATTCAGGCAGTTTCTTTTGTTCATTGACCAAATATGGGAAGATGCAGGCAGCAACACAGCCCTCTTAGGACAGAAACCTGTTAGAAGATCACAAGGAATTATGTCTGCCTCCAGCCAGGTGCCATTATTCCCATCCCCACTGCTCACTTTTTGTGTAAGAGCCTAGAGCACTCACCTAAGAAAGCCCCAGCTCCGGTCCTCAAGTGCCAGTGAGCCTGACAGGATGGAGCCCCTGCCTCCCACAGGCATCCTCCCCACTTCTTTTATGAACCTGCAAGAAGTACCCACCACAGCTTCATAGTTAGCACCCCTCTGATCGGTACCAGAGATGAGAAGAATTGTTGCCCTATCTACACTGATAAGATTTTTCTTTTTGTTATTTTTGGTTTTAAACCCAGACACAGTCCAATGTAAAACACACACCCGTTCCTGGAAGCTGTCTCTGAAATCCCAGTCATGCTCCCTCCCAGGCCAGAATCTTAAATGCCACACAGCTGGAAATGTTAGTAGGAGAAGGGCAGGCAGGGAGACACAGCTTCATCCTGATGGCAGGATCCTCACTAGCAGACCTCCATCCTACTCAGCCAGAGAGGGGAGCAGGATGAGGCCATTGGTGCTGTCTGTGCTCATGTGAGTGCTCCGAATGCCTGTCCGCAATCTGTGTGACCACTACACATACATGTGTTTGTGCCTGCTGGGAATACACCTTCAGCCTCACTATGGGTTGGATCGGGGGACAAGGAGCTGCAGCAGCCTCACCTCGCTCAGGCTGTGGGAACCAGCATGACATATTTTCATTTAACACTTTCCAGACCTTACAAGGTCAGCCTACAAGGACAAATGCCCAAGCACTTTACAAATTATACTTGGAGACGCCTGCGGCATATTACATCCGTTTTCTTTCCTGTTGTCATCCACTGCTCTGTCCTCCCCAGCAAACAAGTCTCAGCACTTTTAGGCCAGACCTCAGCAACCTGCTTCCCCATCCTACCAGGCCTGCCGCACCACTCTGCGCTTGCCAGGGGCTGAGTAGGGCTCTGACAACAAGGATAGGCTACCTTCATGTTTTATTTTATTCCACTCGCCCCCCGCCCTCCCAAGTGATTTTTTTGGAGGCAAGTTCAACTGTGAGTCTTGGAATTTTGTTAGGAAGCATGGGTTTATGTAACTTAGGTTTAAGACTAATATTAAAATATCTTTTACAATACATCTTAAGAGCAAGGTTTACAGAAAACTGAGAGGTTCACAGGAAGTTACACGGGTTTTTACTCAGCTCAAGGAGACTAAACTATGATTAGTTACATCACAGAAAAACAAAGTTGTAATTTAACTGTTCATTCATTACACCACACTTATAATTAGTCACTGTATTTTGGCATAAATTTCAGGCATGAAGAAACCTTGCAGTACTTAAATAAAGCACTAGAAGCAAGCTTTTAAAATCCTTTTTCTTCCTTTAGGAAGGTATAATGACTCTGTCAAATTCTACAACAGAATTGTAGTATTTACCAGTTGATAGCAAAGGACAATTAAAAAGTAGGAGATAAGAAATTTTAAATGGAAATTATATTGTACACAAATGCTTCTGGACCACTCTTTATTCATTGCTCAGGTCTTTTCTCTCCAGTGGCCTCATCTATCGGAACATCTCATTGGCCTTCATCTATTCACACAGGTGACTGAACTTAAAAGAGCCATGAGGTGCCTCAAATCACTCACTTAACATAACTGTACAGATCAACCATTTAGAAAAAAAAATATGTTTGAACAGGCATCTAACTCTTTTGGAGACCAGAGGTACAGCATCAGATGGCCTTTCCTCAGCTATAATGTAGACTCTACCACTTTTTTGGGGGGCGGGAAGGGGGCACACACCCTTAGCTTGAAAGGAAAATAATCTTCTTGGACAAAACAGACTTCCAGGATCACGATCCCTTAAAGGAACACCACCATTCTCAAAACAAACAAACACACACCAAAAAAAAAACCCAACCAAACAAAAAAAAAACACCCCAACCCACACCCAACAAAAACAAACAAAAAAGCAGAAAAGCAAACAAAAACCACACACAAAACAAAAACAACCGAAAAACCAACCAACCCACCCACCCCACCCGCTGTCCCCATGCTTCCTGGGTATAACAACCTCAGCTGGAGGACCAGAAAGCAACAGCCAACCTGTTCTTTTTCAAGCTACAAGACTGAACCACTGATGGCTGAGTCTGTTTTTCAGGAGTAAGAGTAACTCTGAGCCCTCAAGCTTATTTTGGCCATTCCTCCTATGACTCATTTTCCCCAGACATCTTTCAAGAAGACTTTTGTAGGAGGAATGTGGAAAAATAACATCTCCCTCAGACCTTAGTTGCGTTAATGCAAGCCTCCAGAGCTGCACATCCTAGCTCAGTTTGCAGATCCCCTACTAAGCGAGCATGGGAGATCGTGTAGACCACTCTCAGGTCCCTCCAAGTTTTTTAGCATATTACTATGGAGTCTACCAATTTTCTGGCAGGCCCAGATCTTAGTAGAGGTTCAATGACCTGAGCCACAGCAAGATGCGAGAGAAGTAGCATTCTTTAGTAGAAGAATTTATTACCTCTATTAGCAATTTCTTAACATCTGTGATACTTCATGACAACAGGGAGCAGCAGCCCATGAACCTTAACCTCCTCCCCTGCCACCATCTTTAAACTACAGAGAGCAAAAGGCAGACAAAAAATCACACTAGGTATAAATATTGTAAGAGTAATTTTGAATCAGTCACAATCCTTTCAATGCCTGACTCCGAATTTTTTTTCGGATTTAAACATGGGAAATATCACCTCATGTGAGATAGGAAGCCACATCTGAAATGGTATAGAATAGCCACATTCCCAATTGGAAGAAAAATATTTGTAAAACAAGTCTATTGTACTGTAATTTTGTAGCTACTCATCCATATCTCATTTCAATGAGTTATTAAAATTAGCCAGACCATTCTCAGCCACTGGAAAAGAATGGTTTAAGCTAGAAACATGTGTAATTGCAATGCAGAAGAAATTTTTATGGCTCTGTATTTAGTTTGAGTACAGGGAATGTCAAAAATCCTTCTTTCCTTTAGAAGGTCCAGAGCTTCTACCCCTCATGAGGCCATTACTGAGTTAATCTTGAGCAAAAATGATAGATTTAAAGCTTACCTGTCACAAAAAAAAAAATGCAAGTGGCAAATCTCAGTTTTTTCCTCTCTTTTTATAGTCACATGAAACACACACATAATGTCACCCAAGATCCTGAGCAAATGGATGTTTAAAGCCATTCTAATGAAAGAAAATAAAAATAAATGTCAGCCAACAGAAAATATCTATTTCGCCTTTTAGGTGCACTTGATGCTTTGCTTCATCTTCTGCACAAATTCTGAATAAGCCATCAAAAGGCAAAGATTATTTTCTTTAATCACCAGTTCTTTCCTGTTGGCAGCAGTTCCAATCCACAGGATTTCAGAGGGTTTCTTTTACTCAGGCATGGATTTACTGAGGAAGAAGTTAGAGCTGCCCCTTTCCCTCACCCCTACTCAGTGATCCCGCTTGGCGCTGTGCACAGATTCTTCTATGCCCCAGTCAAACCACAGCCATCCTCACCCACCTTATTTCATCTAAAGTCAAAAGCAGCTGCACAGCTTTCACAGAATGACTAACATACCCCACTGGAGAGTAACAGAGAGTTACCTCCATATCCTTAACTGTTAAATCCACCCTGGACATCAGAAGCAATAACTTAACCAATTGCCACAGAGCTCTCACATTTGTCCTCTGGTATTTGTTTAAGATCTGAGCCATAAGAACTCCTGTAAGTATTTAATCTACCTCAACATCATTTAGGTATGAATCACCTCCTCAGTATCTCACACTCTTTATGACCTTTTTTTTTTCTTTCCAAACCTCATACTGAATATTGTTTGGTTTTTTTAAGGAGTGATTTTGGAAAGGCACCCGATGTTCTAAGGATTTTTCTCAATTAAATATCTAATACTTAGGTGCATACAGCAGGGCTTATGGTCCTGTTAACAGATTTCTATGAAAGTTTCCAGTTCAGATTTGTACCACATTTCTGAAGTTCACATGCAGTAAAACATCATTTAGGTTTGCAGTTAAGTCTAGTTCAGGAAAAAGGAGAACAGAGGCCTGATGAAATCGGGCACTTTTTACAAGAAACAGAAGAAGAAAATACTACCAATCTTGTCACAGCAGGTGAATAAGGCATAGATTTGCATTTAATTCAGGGGTTTTTTGTTTTGGTGGTTGGTTTGTTGGGTTTTTTGGGTTTTTTTTGGAAAAGTGACATAGGTCCATTTTCTAGGAAACTGCATATTAGGGCAGCCGCATCATCTGCTGCGTCCTGCCTGCCAGTTGTCTCTCCTGCCTTACAGAACAGCTGCTCGCGAGTAGCAGCTCCCATTTGGTCTATCGGTTGTGACTGTCACCCACCACAAACTGTCACCTGTCATTTTGTCATAGCAGTAGCTGGCACTAGTCCCTGGCACCAGTACATGCTGTATTCTCTCTTACTGCAGGCACAGGTCAGAAGGGGTGCAGGAGGAGAGACAGCGATTGATGCTGCAGCTGCCTTTGCTATCATCTGACAGCCACAGTAGCTTTATAGGTGACAAACCCAGCTAACGAAGCACAGCCTTCCTCATGGCAGTGAAAGGCCTTGGGGTCGTCTTCAGCCAGGTCTCCTCCAGGCAGTAGAATCCTTTGCAAGTGTTCAAGTGGTTTAGTGTTGCTCTGACCACTGGTATCAGCAATTTATTTCCATGTAATATGGTTTATAACAATACTTCTGGAGGTACTAATTATAACAGTAATTGTAAATAGTTAAGCAAAGATGCATTAAATCAACTACAAGCAATACCAGCATTTTCCACATCAGCTGTACTGGGAAAAAATTACAGAAGCAGCTTGTATTTGTTTTCAGTAAAACCAACTTTTTAATCTTTGCAGTTTGTTCACCTGCGCTTCAAATTATAATAAAGCAAGTATTTACAAGGTAGGTTGAATCATACCTTGTGATGTTCAAATTTTTTTGCAATCTGTCTGTATTTTAAGCTGACTCTTGTGGCTCAGTTGTATAACCTGGCTCCATATCTCAGTATCATAATTAAGCTTCACTGATCTCTGTGAAAGCTTATAACATTGATGCTCAGTTGAAGATGTTTATGGACATTATATACTGAATAAATCTGAATATGTAATATGTTTATAATCCAACAGTAACTCTTACTTCTCTGAAGGACAAGGTAAAACAATCTTGTACGCCTTTTCTCCTGCAACTTTTGCAAAAGCTCAGCTGTACCTGACCTATTTAAGAACTGCACAACAGTTTATTTGTATTGTTTTCAGAAAATAATTCCTACCTCCCTCACACCTCTCTCCAGAGGAAGTTGTTTATGTACAGTCACTTTCTTCATGCAATTCATTTATTAAAAAAATGTAGCAGAGCCCAAATTCCTTCACGTTCAGGGAATAAGAGGCATGCTACAACTTATTTTTCCTTAGTTCCAAGGCCCTTTTCCAGACAGCAATTATCCCTGTGACAGTGTGCTCTCCCCACCCGACCTTTACCGCCCATAACCCCGCTGAAGCGATAACCACCAGTGGTGGTCACAATGGCTGCATCTGGCTCAGAGCGGATAAGGGGGAAGACAGATAACAACACAATGGCCACCTAACCACAGTGCTGGTCAACGTTCAACTCGAGCCAAACTTGAAAGAAACTAAAATCTGTGGTCAGTGTGTAAATATGACTAGGAGGCAATCATCTTACCCCCATAAATAGCGAGTAGCCCAAGAGCCCTTTGAGCTCTCCTGCATGGCAGCGGGCTGCATGCCAGGATGTCCCCTTGAGTAGAGATGCCTCTCAAGGTTACTCCTCGAGGTTGAGAGATTCCTTGCTGCAACAGATTCTCAGTAAGTGACTAACAGCATGCTGAAACTTTGAAACCTTAGCTAAGTGATATAAAGGATCGATTGTGCATATATATATAATCCTTTAGACATAAACCACTGACCAAGCCTGGGACAAGGATTGGATCCAGCCACACCTAGACTCCTCTCTGAGAAGGAGTTTAGAAAGCAAGGGGGTCATTCCTGAACCTTATGACTCAACAGGAGGGTCTCCCTGACAGTTTTTTCTGACCCTATCCTCCATGAGGTAAATAGACCAAGTGCACCTTGCCATCAAATCTGGTTAAAATACTGTTGCATTTACCAAACTTTGTTATATTTCATATCAATAAAATATACTGTTGCTTCTCTTATGAGTGAAGTGCATTCTCTATCACTCCCATCTGCAACACCCCAAAGGCAGTCTCAATTTTTTTTCTGAGGACCATTTCTGCAGTTCTTGTTTGCCTGTACACTTTGTTTTCTGCAGCTTCTGTGTATCACTTGTCATCAAAACAAAACCCACACAAGTCTGTTTCTGGCCAGGATTTCAGTCCCCTATGTTTGACAATATATTTCAAACAAAGTAACCGAAACCACTAAAAAAGGGTTTAACAGCTTCTGAAAAGTCATGACACCTACCACCTTTGGCGAGGTTTTGCCCAGTCCACAAAGAACTGACAAAGCTGATCCTACATGCATCAGCTGCCATAGATTTTGAAGAGATGTCTTTCAGGCAGTCCCATTTAGGATACTACCAACCTTTTTCACATGGCTTTTGATGGATTATCATTGTTTGGCAGTCTGCAAGTAATAACCACTGAAAAACCAATTTTGAGACACGACTGGGAATCTGGAACAAAATTTAAAAAAACAAGAAAACAACCACACAGAGTGGAAGAACTGACAGGTAACTTACAACAGAGATATTTTACCTCAAACAATGAGTCAACAGTTTCAGTAAGCGCACAGCTTTTCCTTCTCCACAAAGTTATTTTTTGCTCATTCTCTGAAATGGAAAAATGTTGTATGTACTATGGCTTCAATATTTCTGAAAGCTTTTCCACCTCTTTGCATAAACATAACTGTATAAATCAGATCTCCAATTTGCCAGCAGCATATATGAATTTTTGTTGTTCAACAAAAGCCACAAGAAAATATTGGGTTTTGTTCAAAAGCATCAGTTAAGGGCTCTGAAGCTGGGGGGGGGGGGGCGCAGCTTGTTTTCAAGTCTTTCTAAACACAATAAAAGTTGTTTAGAAAGGTGGTGGTGAGTTTTCAGAGGCAGATGAAACACATGGTGCAGCTGAAGGTTTTGGAAAGCAAGTAACACGCACTTCCTTTCCCATTGCTTCTGCAGCAAGGTAGTGTGTGATAACCTCCCAAGGACTGATAAGCTCCGGAGACCGATGGTCCTGTTGAATCTGCAAGGACTCGCTCCAATTGCTCTCTACAATTACCTGAAAAGGGGTTGCAGAGAGGTGGGTGTTGGTCTCTTCTCCCAAGTGACAGGAGAAGAGGAAATGGCCTCAAGTTGCACCAGAGGAGGTTTAGACTGGATATTAGGAAAAATTTCTTCACTGAGAGAGTGGTGAAGCATTGGAATAAGCTGCCCAGGGAAGTGGTGGAGTCACCATCCCTGGAGGTGTTGAAGGAACGCGTGGACATGGCATTGCGGGACATGGTTTAGTGGGCATGGTGGTGTGGGGTTGATGGTTGGACTTGATGATATTACAGGTCTTTTCCAACCATAGTGATTCTGTTACTGACAAACTCAGATCGTGAGGTTCTGCTCAATGTGCTAAGAGGCCACTAGCACACAGTGGCATCAGCAAGGGGCTGCACAAACCAGACCACACTGAGACGAAGCCACAGTAATACCTACACACCTGCTGGAACCAAGGACTCTTCCAAGCAGCTGCCTGGCAGCCCCTGGGGCATAAACATATCCCTCCTCGTGTAAGCATCCAGCTGGGCTTGGTCCATCAGCTGTGGCTCCACCAAGGGTACTATGAGCAAATATGCGAGTGAGCTATGTGAGCAAATAAGTGCATGCTTTGTTTAAACAGTCACCAATTACTGTCTAATGAATAAAGGCATTCTTAGTAACGCTGGTAATCTGTGTCTTACACACACTAAGGAAAAGGCAATTCACAACAGATACAGCAATAAAACATTTACATCTTTATAAGGAGAAAATTTGATCAGATATTTGCCACTGATGTTTTTATAAACACATTTACAGATGTATTTGCCCAGAGAGCTCTGTGTCAGTATAGCACATGTATTTAGTCTCCAAAAACACTTTCTTAAGCAATGATTATTGCTAATACATTGCCTCCTAAAACCTCACTGCTTTCAAGTACTCTGCACTCTCCATTTCAGAAGAACACATTACTAGCTTTTGTCATTTTCTCCCCCCCACTTTAAGCCAGCAATGATCTTATGCTTCCACAACACCCATTGAAAAAAAAAAATGGACCAAGTTCAAATTTGGAGATTTCCATTAGAAAATATCCACATAACTGGATACTTCCACATTTACTTTTACATGCATTGGCATAATTCTGATTTGTTTCATATCTGCTGTCTGCTTGTATGTTGCTTTAAGGAAATTCACATTGCATCCAAGCTCCATGTCATATGTAAATCTAAGTGAAGACTGTCTCATTTAGCACTTCCAATCTAATTCAAAAGAAAATACAACAGGGAATCTGCTTTCCATAGCACCATGCTGATTGGCATTAGCTTTGCTAACATTACTGTCTGATTGCATCCCACATCAGCCTCAATCACCTTGCCTGGTGTCAGTGTCCAGGCAACCAGCCCAGTTACCTAGGTTATTTTGTCTCTTCTGTTTAAGTGCTGGAGAGACCTTAGCTTTCCTTTCCATTTCCTGGAACTTCCCCAGACTTACGAGATTTTTATTTAAAAGAAAATCACAACCAATATTAGTTTTTGTAGCAGTTCTTAGTAAAATTTCTCTGTGAACATTCAGAAAAATTTTAATAATAGTGGCTGAAAAGTTTCCACAGCCCTGTGAAGATCTCCATTTGATATACATTACCATGCATCTACTGATACCAAAGACTTAAACAATTTAGTTAGCATACAAAGAACAGACCCCTTTATGCAAACTTTGTACAGATAAGAACATACTGCATCACATAAACTGAAATACGCATTAGTTTTCCTGGAAACGGTCTGGCTGCGGTGATTGGCTGTATTGGGTTATGTTGACATTGTTTACCTTGAGATAAACAGTATACTGAGATATAGCACCTTGGAGGAGCTTCTGGGTCTCCTGATAATGACTGATATACAACCTTGAGACTTGGTATTTTTTACATACCAAACAGCAAAGTCAGTAAAATGCCCCAAATGGGTGTCCTAAGGCTGACCTACCTCATTATAATGTTAAAAAACACACCTCCTAGCTAGAAAAGCCCCCAACCCAAATAAGCCTCCTACTCTCTGGGCATGCGTAGTGAATTAAGAGAGAACTGTATCTTCAAGATGAAGTAAGAAAGTTACTAACCAATAGTTCGTTAAGGTGTAGGACCAGTAGGCATAACTAACTTTGTTAACTGTTTAAATACTTGTCATGATTTCAACCGGGTGTGCATGGTAGGAGGAAAAACCCCCATGCACCCAGTGCTGCAATAAACAAATGTCAGCTTTCTAAACTATCATTTGGTTTGGAGAGTTTTCTTGGTTATGATTTTTGGTAACACTACCATTCCCACTGAATAGTACAAATATGAATATTATAGATGCAACAAACTGGTCAACACAGTTGTGGTAGTTTATTGTGTTACTATCTGCAGCTGTTCATCCCATACTTCGTTCCTCCCAGCTACCATACTTGTAGCAGGAGTGAAAAAAACAGTATAAGCACTCAGGCCCCAGCTGTCCTAGTTTACAGCATATTGTCTTAGAGAGGGACCTGCAGTCAGCATCAATTTACGCTGAAGTGCAACAGCTGAGTCACAAGTACACAAGTTCCTCCTCTTTCACTGGGGAGGGCATGGGCATTGCTGAAGAAACACACTTAACCAGAAATCTCATTTTGCATGAAGAACTCTGTATTCAACCTTGCCCTGGACAGGTGAACTATGTATTAAAAAAACCAAACACCATTCTTCTGACTCAAAAAAGAGCGTCACTAAGCAAATGCTACTATTTGCACACACTTTAGTTTCAACCGCATTTTTTTGTACAAAATTTGTGGCAGGCGGCTGAAAGCCCTGACAAACATAACTTTTACAAGTGGAAAAAAATGTAATTTTTCAGTGACAGATAACACTACATGAAAGAAAGAGAAAAATTAATCTAGAGATAGACCATCAGTCTCACTCTAGTATTTCGTGATTTCTAGTACCTGTAATCTCTCACACGAGCAGTGGACTTGGCAGTGTTAGGTTTACAGTTGGACTCAATCTTAAAGGTCTTTTCCAACCCAAATGATTCTATGCCTAGTTCTCTCTGAGGCTGCTGAGCAAACCACAAGGCTTCTCAAAAATAACTTCTGAATGATATACCTGCTAACCTCCATCCTCACAACACACCTACAATCCTCAAAGAGACCACAGGTACCAGTTCACATCACTGACAAGAAGGCACAGCCACCAGAGCATGACCACCACTTGCTTCCTTCAATATGTTGCAAGCTCTTCAAGGAAGCTCCCTTTTCCAATAGCTCTCTGTAAAGTTCCTAAAACACTTTGAGGGCCATACAAGTAAAGAAAAAACCACTTTTGCAGCAGACCACCTTTCTAATGTTCATTTAAAGCATTTAAATTTGTCTTGAGAAATCATTCTAAGTGTCTAAGGCAAAGCAGACATTAGCAGAAATGCAAACTACTACTCTAAATCTCTTTAACATTGCAGCAAAGTATTTGTTTCCGCTCCTTTCCTTTCTCCAAGAGCAAAGATTTAAATAGGTTTTGGCTAACATATTCTGGTACTTTAAATCATATACCATAGTGCATGAATCATAAGGATAATGTAATGGCTTAAGTGTTGATCAAAGTAACATTCTACCGATTTCTGAACTTGTCAGGGGAGACAAGCTGAGATTATTCCGTTTCTCCTCATTTCCTCAATAGCAGTAGATGATTGCATTGCAGATGCTCTTTTCTTTTGTTAGCAGCTTCAAAACACAAAACCAATTTGTAACTTGCACCAGCTCAGTTCATTCTTTTACTGCCCCAATCTATAGATGAAGGGAGGAAAATAGAGAAGAGGAACAACTTCACTTCCTTGAAGTATTGCTGATCAACCACCTGACTATTCTGAAAACCCCACACAGAGTTGATAATTTTATTCAAGATATATAATTTTCAGATAGCAACATGATGCAGTATAGAGCATGGATGTTTCTCAGGATTTTTTCAGTAGCGTTTTAATTACTGTTGCAACAGTTCCAGTGAAATTTCCAGGACCATTTCCACCTTTGAAACATTACTCAGCTTTTCTTTCCTGAGTTTGAATGTAAAACCACTGACCTTTATTTTTAGGACTGTTTCAATACTTACCTTGTCAGTATTCCTCTTTTACTGCAGAAAGAAGAATAGCTCAGCAATCTGGACTCCAAGCTGTAGTTCAGAAGATCCCAGAATCAACTCCCCAGATTATCACCCACTGCTCGATACGACCTTACGCAAGTCACCAGGGGAATGAAGGTCTAGGAAGATTTAGGAGATGGATATCAGCACCTTTGACTCCAGGCTACAAGGACAGGATAAATACCTCAAGCAATGTCATAAGTTCAGTTAATATTTTAATAGTGACCATTGAAATATCCAAGACATATCAAATAAAAAAACCACACCTCACAATCCTGTGTAAGCAGTGTGTTAGTCAACAACACTGCTTACCATCTGTACAACCTCATCCATTCTAGACGAGCAATGCCTTTTGCTAGCTTTTTATTTAGTAAACTTTGGTTAGTTTTATCAGACCTAATTTTTTGAGAGACATAAGTATGCATAAGTACTAGGAAAAAAATAAAGCAGTCACTGTGTTCTCTTCACAGTGTCATTCATGCATGAAATGTTTTTGAAACATAAGGGTCAGCCCCTAAGCATTGGAATTGGGTACAAAGACACAGCCCAGAGGTTTACGAGCCATTATGCATAATTAGTATCTGTAGAACCTGAAGGGAGGATACTGGGATTATTCCTTGATGGGCAAGGTGCAGCAGCCCTGCCCTTAGAGCAGATTTCTTTGCTTGAAGCAATGGCTGCCTGTCTTTCCTGTGCACCTATGTGCAATGAAAGATGAAATGGCTTATTCCCCCTATTCTCTTCTGCCTCATGGGACACAAAGGAAGAACTGTCAAATCACAAGTTATATTGCAGCAGTACGATATCATTTTTCCTCTGAAGCATCAAATAAAAACTAGCAATAGGCAAAAATCGAGAACAGAATTCAACAAAACAAAATTACAAGAAAGGATTCCTACTCTTTTTCTTCTGAGCAAAAAAAAAGGAAATAAAAAAATCAGAATACAAATATATAGTTACAGTTGTTCATTTTAGGAAGCTTGTTATAAGAACAGGTACAACACTTCAGACGGAGTATTTGGGAACTAGTTTCGTTCTTTCCTCCCCACCCCACTTTGGGGGAGGAGGCACGAAATAAGAAGAAACAACTCTTCTAGTTTTCTTATCTAGAGAAGCCAATAGTAATACTATTTTTTTCCTTTAGACTGAAAGAGGGAAAAATACTCAGTACACCAGGACTTAAAACCTAGGGCAGTTAGTGACATTAGCCAAAACATTTATTCTTGGTGAGAAGTGTCTGGTGTTACAAGGACAAAATTAAAGTAATTAAGGAACATTCCAGCTGAATTTCTGTAACTTCATCTACAGAATGCTCCACAATCACCTTTTATTCGTATGTTTACTGTTTCCTCATCGTTACTAGCTAAAAAAAGAAGTCTGAGCACCTTCTGTTCTATATACATTTATTCATAACAGGTTCACTGATTTTCCTGATATTAATGTTTTCAACATTAAAAGCCAACGTGGCCATTTGGTTCAAGAATTATAGTCCATTTTCTTAAGCCAAATAACCAGTACTCAAACCTCCTAAACATATGGGGACCAGACAGTAAGCTCATAGGCACTAAATGAGTTGTCATGCATCCTCCATCTCTAAGGATAGCACTGAAAATCATAACCAGTCATCGTTCTGTACAGCTGAATTTGTCATCCAGGATACCACTGAGGACAGCAATATTGTCCGATTTTGTACCAATCAAGCAATAATCAGCATTCGTACTATGCTTTTCAGGCTTTTGTTTTTAGCTAGATTTAAAGATTAGCCCTGCTCTCATCTTTTTGAGAACTTCCTTAAATCATTTAGCTTAAGATAGTTTACAGCCTGTTTATAACCAGCATCACTGCAAGCAAAACCAAATTCTTGACCTGGACAGCACTGAAGCGCAGAGGATTTGTAACCCAGCAGTTATCACACACCTAAGGTAGATCTCCAAGAGATTACCACCAGAGCTACTTTTGCATATCAGAAAGGACAGGGCCAAAAACTTCTAACTTGTTATTCGGCTCCGTCTTCCACCCAGCTATGTAAGTCTTTCCTGGAGAGGAAATCCAGTGCAGGTGGATGTTAAAGCTACACCACAATACTTATACTGCACTTCGCTAACAAATTACTTTACTGCCCAACACCACCTGGAAAGGTTGTTTGCTTCACTTTCATTTCATCAGAAAGCAGCTACCTTTCAGGTAGACACACTAGGAATATCTACGTAGCTAATTAAAGCATATTGAAAATCCACATAATCTTAATGATCTGTAAAGAGTAACTGTTTTGGATAAAGAGGGTACTTCTCTGCATGGTTCTGAACATCATATAGTAATCCACAACCACGAAAATGCAAAGCAGACAGAAAACCCTGTGAAATCCGGATGGCAGCGTTCTGTACTGCCACCGAGTGCATGAGGTTGCAGAAAATGGGTCACATTGAGAGGAGAGTTTCAGAAACATTGACAGTAAACAAACTAAACTTCTGAGGAGAACAAACAGAAATAAGTTTTAATAAAGTCTGTTTTGATGTTTGTTAAGGCAGCTTCTTGGGTCCCAGTGGGAAAGGAGAAACAAAGAAATACGCATACTTGAACCTGAAGTTCCAGGCCTTTACCTCACTTATGTATCCCAGTTTCAAGGGTTATTTGCCCAATTTGAAAAACTTCATGGCATATTTTATAAAAACATCACTAATTAGTCCTGGGAGTTAGGAAAAAGAGCTCCATCCTCTATCTATATAGTAGATTCTAGTGACCCTTTCAAGTATTTCTTTAAAGCCACAAGAATTAGAAAAGCTTTTATTTAAAGAAAAAAATGTCAGAAGTTTACATTTATCTCTCAGACTGCAGCTTGAACAAAAGCAAACAAACTACATAGCCACCACAAGAATTAACAACACCAAGAAGACCATCACATACCTCTTTTCATTCTGTCTCAACATGAAATCATTACAGCATTAGCTGGGATCCCACCACAAAATGACAAAATCAGCAGACCAAGGGAAAGCAGAAGCTTAATTCTGCCATACTGCACAGATTAGGAGTTCTCGATCCTTTTCCCCACAGAAACAGAATACCAGGAAATGCTAGCAACAACACCTGAATAAAATCCCAACCTAATTGCACAATGGAAAACAAGGGGGGCATGGAGACAGAACAGCTTTTTTTGCCTGTATTCATCTTCTCATCTGAGTGTCATTTTCAGTTAATATGAGCAGCTGTGACTCTTCCCAGGTGAAAGATATTACCATATTCCCTTTCAGGCTGAGGGCAGACTGTTCAAACTCTGATAGAATGTCCCGGTGCAATTAAAGTACACACACCTGGCAGAAAGAACAAAACAGACTGGAGGGGAATATGGGGGTTTAGTGAAGAAACAGTCAGATTGGCCTAAACCAGCAGAAGTATACAATAATTTCTATTAATCAGGCTCATTACTTTACAAAAAAGACTAGGTCATGTTTTGAAAGTGACAAATAACTGCCAAGATATGCTAAATAAGCAGTTTTACTTTCCTTTTAGTCTCATCCATCAAAGCTGGCCCAACGCTGCCCATTCTTGGTCTCCGTTTCCCTGAACAGGTATGAGGAAGAGAGATATAACTAAAATATTTTGTGCTCCTTTCACTGTTGGCTACACTATGGAACACATAATTTGTGTATGAAAGGGAGGACTGAATCAGTTTCTCTGCTCCTGTATCAATGCTTTCTTTCTTTCCCATTTTACTACTACATTTCATATACAATATAATCTCTCCTTGTATTCCATTACACAGTCACAAGTAATACCTGAAGACAATTTTCACTACAGAAAACACTGTTTCATGGGAAAAAACAGTGTTCTACCAAATTGCCCTTTGAATCTAGACAAATTTAATGAAGTTATGTATTTAGGAGTGGAAAGATATGTTTATCTTGATATAATAAAAACCTAAAAAGAAAAATCAGAGTCTTATTACACAAGATTATGCTGAAAATTACTGATTTCTCTATGTTGTTAATTTTTGATCTAAATTTCCTATATTTATGACATTGGAGTAACTAGAACATAAACCCAGTATACCTTAGTATATTTGATGTCTTAAAACTTTTCCATTTACTTTAAAGGGTCTTTTCAGCTCTTGGACATGCATCAACCCCAGCCATATGGACCAATAAACATATTTTTCATCAGTCTTTAAAACAATGGGGTAAGTACAGCAAACACAGCTTTCTTTATCATTTCAAATTACAAAGATATTTATCAATAACATCTTTTCTTTACAAATACAAAAAACCCCACATACTTACACAGAATGTATTTCCTGACAATTTCACCTTATCTAGCAATTTAGTGAATAAGTAATTCAAGTACAAAACCATGTTGTATTTGAATTAAAGCACACAGCTTTGAAGAACAGTGAAAGTATGTAAGACGACTATAGTAAAAATGGAGGTGGCTAGACACAGCATTAAGTATTGCAGCTAACCCATAAGTTTATTTAAATATGGATTTCTAAAAGAAACTTAGAAAAAGCTGATTGGAAAGCTACAAGTAATGAAGCATCATTGCAATTACACGTAAAACAAAATGGGTATTAAAGAAATTAAAATAGAAATAGCTTCCTAAGGTTGTCTCGGGAACAGCATTTACACCTGTGGATTAATACTAATCTGAGTCCACTGCATCTGTTGATGCTGCTTGCTGTGTTTGGGCAGTTAGAACCTAAAGGAAATGCTATGCAGAGATCTCAACAGCAGATGTTGCTTAAAAGTATTTTAATGGAAACGAAACAAACAAACAAAAATATCCAGCAGCTTTCACTGGGTTTCTGGGGTTCTTTATTTTTTTCTTTGGGGAAATAAGCGACAAATAATTTTGAAGAATAATCATTTTCTCCCTCATTTTCTTGGCCACAGATGTCTGGCATACTCACTTTTTATTGTCTGTCGAATCACATACAAAATATACATTAAATTGTTAGACAAAGCAGATACATTCTTCACAAAGCAAGATCAATGACGGCCCCCATGTCCCACAGTTTAACCACCTTGAAGACAGAGAAGCATCGGTCACTCCAGCAGTGACTACAAAAGCATGAGCTCAATTACTTTATTACTTCATTATTTTGAATCCAGTTTAAGCACACAAATCCAACATATTTTATTCAACTTCATCATTGTATTTAGTCCAAAAGCCACAGTAAGTAGGAAGCAATGCCAGCTTCAGCACCATCTGCAATGAAGTACTACCTGACTCACATCTAATAAAATATACACTTAAAATTATATTTTCTCGGATTTCAGCCCAATATCAGATGCACTTAGTTACACAAATACTTATTTCAGTCTATACATAGGGTCTGTTTCTCCTTGGATTAGTTATCCACTTTTGTACCTATGTGGAGTTTTTTCTGCTTTATACCTATGTAAGTGATGTTAAGAGTTAGAGGTCAATGCCCAATGGCAGAACTGTCATAGCCCATAGAATCAATTACTAAAAACGATCCTTAACAAACTGGCAGAGCTTGATTCAGCATTATCAGAATCAGGAAGCCTGGGCAATGAAAGAATCATTTCTGCACTATTCTGCTTCAGTTTCAAAGGCTGAAGTAGCTGGAATGGCAGCAGGTAACAGAAGAAATGGTAACACATAGCAAAGAGCTTAAATCTTCTTTACCAACCTGCATATATGTGCACGCACACACAAAAACCCACTGCCCCAAGTAGCAAGGAGAAAATGTTCTGGAATTGTGGAAATTTCAGATCAGTACCCTACTATTATTGTAACTTACAGCTGGCATTTGTCTTCACTAAATCATATAAAACATCACTCTGTTTTGTTCCTTTGTCCTGGAAGTATATACCAGTAGTAATGTCAATACTGGCAATGAGATAATAATAATTTCTTTTTCTTTTTGTTTACAGTAGGATATACACATATATTTCCTAATTTTTTAAGAAATACCTTGCTTCCATGAGTGTCTTGTCTAAGGCAAACAGTGCCAGAATTTGGCAACTTTTTCAGGGTCGCAAGTCCAATTTAACTTTACTTTTCCAAATTCAACATTAATCATAGAGGCAAATAACAAGAGCTGGAAAATACTGCTTGTTGCAGATGTGGTTGGCAGCATCTCTCATTTTCCCCTGAATTTGGGCATTAACCCCAAAAAAGCAGCAAAGTAAACATCTGAGAGGCAGCAACTTCTAGCCTGCTGACCAGCTCTGCTACATACAATTCAAAACTCTGCCTGTCCTCATAGTTTTTCATCCCTGTACTAGTAGCTTTATGTTAAGACAGCGTAGTTCAGATTCCAACCTTTTTCGGAACTGACTTTGTCACTTGACTTTCACCACCATCCGTGTCTATCCACAGACAGAGAAAGGTCCAGTTCCCTCCTCAGGGATCTCTCGGGGTACACGACACACACAGGGTCAGACACAGCCCATGGAGTGGAGGTCTATTTTTAAAGTACTTCAAGTATCTTTAAAACGTTTCACTGCTGAAAAGCAACAGGTGTATTTGTGTTTTAAGGAAGGCAGGATCTAAGTACAGGGAAGGAATACATTTGGTACATACTAAGATAGTTTTTGTGTCAAAGAGTATGATGGGGAAAGGCATAAAAATAGTGGTGGGAGTAGTCACAGCATTAGACAACAGGCTAACACAAGTAAAGGAAGGAGTAAAGGGAAGCAAGGATCAGAGAGAGGTAAAAAGGGCAAACTACCAGACTGGGTTAGCCTCATTGACAATAAGATACACTTAAACATCATGGAAAAGATGAAAGGATTGGGAGATAGACATGAAAAAGGACAATGGGACATTGTTCAGTGTACAATCATTGTACAGTGATTTTATTTGCATCATTTTAAATGGAACAAAGAGGTGAGGAGATGATACAGTGGAAGATAAAGAAGATTATGTTAAAGCAGTTAGGGAAGAGAGGCTTTAGAATACTTTCAGAGCACAATATAAAGGAATCTGATACAAGATCGACTCAAGGAAAGAAGAAGAAAAGTCTTTAGTAAGACAGTAAGCTTGTGGGTCCGGGAGAGAAAGCAAAGTGAAAGCACAAGAGTAGTTTGACAGGGAAGACTTGTAAAAGGAAGCCTTCATCATGAGACCATAGTAGGAACTTTGGGATAGATGCCAGGAATGAGAGTTTGCAGAAAAAGGGAAGAACTAAAATTCAGCATCATTTTGGAGTTCTAAGATTACAGTCAGAGATGAAAGCTTTGGCAGTGGCAGTGAATGCACTCAACAGCAAAAATTAGTGAAAGACGTAATTTTGCTAGTTCCAAGAAAATAATTCCCATTTAACCTAATCCATTATACTTAGGAAAGCATCTGAAATAATTTTCAACTACCATAAGAAAACAGTGGGTAGGTGAATAGCCCTTAATTAAATAATTTCATTTCCACATACAAGCCCACATATTGAACAAAGTACGGAACACGGCTCAAGTGACCTGCACAATGGTCCGTTTGTCCACAGATTAATATGCAGTGTCAGCCTGTCAGCAGCTTCTGTGTCACTATCATCACTTTCTGCAGCACTGCTGGCGGCAAGACCTCTTGCTAAGATGTAGACTTCTTTGCAAGGGCTGCAATGTTTTGCTGTTTTATGGCACTGGAGAGGACATGCTTTTGCAAGCAAAGCATGATTCCCATTCAACCCTAAGGGTACCCTAAGTCAAAATACTCTTACAGTTGTAGTTGCTTTTTCAGCTGAAATTTTAGAATTTTCACCAGCCTTTAAGAAAATATTAAGAAAAAAATAAAACATCAGGCAACCTGACAACATCAGGACTAGGACTTAATTTTCCCCTATATTAATCAGAAAAAGTAGCAAGCAAGTGGAGAATTGAGATGTTGGCTCAATCTCTTTGTCATTAGACAAGAGTGTCATAGCCAATTTTGGACTTGCTTCCCATTCACTCTTTTAAAGCAGAAGTTAAATTCGGGAACCCGGTAACAAAGTTAGAGTATGAATCACTGGAAGATTATGGGTAAAGTAATACGAAGACATACTACTTTGCTTGTAATGTCTCCTGCCTGTGAGTGCCTACATTTCTAGTTACTCTGTGAGGAACTTTAATGACCTTTACTTTTAGAAAATGCTGGCAGCCTATCCTTTGAAATACCAGACCTCTTAAAAGTAATTCAAGTGGTCCCAGAAAAAAATTGAAAGCAGGTTAAATCTCCAGTACTTAAAAAGAAAAAAAAAAAAAAAGGTCCTTTTGAGCACAGGAGAGTTTTTATATTTCCTTCCCCCATCTCTATGACCTTACAGAAAGATGTCTTTTGGCTTAGAGTCTAGGTTTTTATTTGAAAAAGAAATCTGTCAGATGAGGATTTAAGAGAAAAAAATTATATACTCTCAGGTTTTGCTTAATACAGGAACAATTTAGTTGATTTTCAGCTTAATTTGTTTTGGTTTCATTTTGCTTTCTACAGAGAAAGACTGATAGGTTTTAATATAGCTCAAACTCAAGAGCTGTAAATGTGACATTCCCCAGCTCTGGCCCCCTGCCCTGCCACAGTTCCTGGGGACAGATATTTAGAGTGAATCTCTGACTGGGTGAATTGGAGTATATTTTACCATGAAGTAAGTTTAGCATTGAAAGGATATGAGAATCAAACAGAAAATGTATTGCCAGTATGTGTTCAAGCAATGGAGTAACTAACTCACTACTGAAAACCTCATACTTAAGCATTACCCGGCCAAATGGTTAATTCAAAACATGTTTGTTACCAGGGGTATTAGTACTAAAACATGAATAGCCATTTAAAGTTTTAAAAAGTAATTTTTCCATTCTTTTAGTCCAAGAGTATTTTATATTATCGATGCTTAAAAAAATCAAACAAAAAAACCCCAAAATTTTGTTGGCCTTTTGATTGATGAAAACCTGTGTATTAACACCCAGGACATGAATATTTCTCTAACACATGCACTCACTCATTAATATTTTCCGTAGTTGTTAGGTTATTGTAAATTGTTATTGCAATCCTACCATAAAACACCCTGTGGCTTTTGGAGATCCTTTAAGGATTTTTCCTTTTTCCCATTTTAATTGCCATTCTTCATGGCTGCTACATACTAACCATTCACCATAGCTGCTATATATGTCAAATCACAAACTTCCCATTAAAGGGATAAGAATTTTTTATATAACTTTCCATTATTGTTTGCATCAATGCTTCCTGAAGATCTCTGAGCTATAAACTAAGGCTACTATCGATATGAACATGCTAACCCTCACAGACAAATATATTCCCAGGTTCATCTGCATATGCACTTGCATGTTGATTTAATACTTAGTGAACTTGACTGCTTGAATTTGTATGTTGAAATCAAGTCATACAAACACTACAAAAACCATGATTAATAACGCAGAGGTATAGCAGGGGAGAAAGTATGATAAGGTATTTCTTTACACATTACAATACTCTGGAATTATTGAATTTCATTTCTCTCAGAGAACAAGGTTATATGGACCAGAATGAACACACAATATTAGACATCCCCAAACCAACGCGCCCCCTTGAAGTGCAATACAGAGAAAGAGGCATCACCTACTCTGTGCTTCAACAGAAGTGACATGTATCACCTGACGTTGTTCACTTTGGAAAATACAGTGTTAAACCGCGGGTTAACAGCGTGGAAGCCTGCGTTGAAGCCTTCCCGTGCCGGGTGCTGCTGCGGCGGCGCTGGCGGCCCCGGCCCCGGCCCCGGCCCCGGTCCCGGTCCCGGCCGCGGCCCCGGTCCCGGTCCCGGTCCCGGCCGCGGCCCCGGTCCCGGCCCCGGTCCCGGCCCCGGCCCCGGTCCCGGCCCCGGTCCCGGCCCCGGCCCCGCCGGCGCCGCGCTTTCCCTGTGTGGCAATACTAGAGCGCCCCCTGCCGTTGAAACAGCCGCTCCTCTCAGCCCGCGCGTCTGCCGCCGCTGGATGCAGCAGGGAAACTGCCAGAAAGCCACCGCTCGGCTGGAAAAAAAAAAACCACCTTACTGTTTTCTCCAGCCATATTCAATTTTAAAAGCTACAGCAGTGGGTAGTTGAATTTAAACTTTTACACTGTATCTCAGAGACAAGGACTTCTTCACAGTCTTTCCACTGCTACCTAGTAAAAATAAATAGCTTTAAATCACGTCAATGATTAAGAGCAAATGTTGAGCCAACCTGGTGCTACAAAGCAAGGCCTTTGGTTAAAAAAACCTGTAGTAAATCAAACTCACCAGTCAATTAATCTCGAGGAAAACTATACTCTTCCACATGGTAATCTAATGTACGTATACGTGGAAGGCACAAATGAAGGCTAGGGACTGAAGAAGGTAAATTAAGTGCTGGAAACATCCCACCAAGCTCCCGTGCTTAACTGATGTACCAAAGTGGTTCTAAACCTTCCGTTAGTCTTTGAAAAGTGAGAAAAATGTCTGAAAAACTGAACTGCCATACAAGTGCACATCTTTGCTTCTGCTTATTATAAAGGAACCTTTAGGCAAGCTGGCGCTTCAATAAATTGTCTACAGTTAAGTGACAGGCGTAGAGATTTTGTGCTTAATATCACCAACTATCCTATCTCATAAATATATACCTCAGTCATCATATTTATAGTTAAAATGAAATATGTTCTTGAATGCTGGATGAAAACATTTTGGACAACTCACAATTCCAGAATAACAGGACTGACTTGGAATCCTGGAATTAAGGATGAGAATGACACCTAGAAATTCAAACAAACGGGTTGCTTGTCAGAAATGCAGAGACAGCTGTTGCAGCTCTCAATTCTGCCAGGAAAACCGAGTTGAAGCAATACAACGTATCCTCCCACTTGTATGAAACACTACAAAATATTTAAGGTAAGTGTATTTTCCACATCATCCCAGCAGCAGTCACTCAATATAGGGATAATTATTGATCTTCCTACAGTTTCCAATGAAATTAAAGAGAATAATAAAATACTGTATTTCTATTGCCTGGCTAACAACTTTGGAAAGAACAATGATTTATAAGCATACTTCTATAGTCATTCAAAATAAAGAATCAGCAGAATAAATTATTCTCGTTCATAATGAGTGATACATATATATAAGAAGTACCGTGGCTCTTGTCAGTGTTCCTTCAACCTGTCAAGAAAAAGAGTACAGATGGAATAAGGATACAGTCATCATTTTATTGCCTTTACTTGCCTTTTTCTAACTAATTAGGTGACTGACAGAAAGAAATCCCCTCTATGGAAAATTCTTATATGATTTAATGGGGGGGGGGGGGGGGGGGGGGGGATAAAAATACATTCTGTAGAAATTTATTTGCCCCTACTCCTTTTGCTCCTTCCCTCACTTCCTCCACTTTTCTCTACAAAATAATTATTTGCCTAACAGGGAATTTTTCCTCCCACATCTCTTGATGTAATAAAATACTGTCTGAATATCTCAAGTGCCCTCTGTGTTAGAAACGGGCACTTTCTATTTGAAAAGGGCTGTACAGAAAATCAGGACTTGCTTTTCAGTTTAAGAGCTGCTGCGTAACTGAAGTTATTTGTTAAAATTATTTCATCATTATATATGCAATAACCTGTCCATAACCTCTAGATACTTCTAAACTCTGATGTTTGCTTTCTCTTTCACTACAGGAATTTACAATTGGACTTAACGGTCCTAAGAAGCGTAGCTAGATATGAAACAAATACGATATATGGTATAACCACCCTGTATAAAAGTCTTTCCGGGCACATACTGTACTGGCACACCGCTGCCATACAATCCAATACACATTTCTCTCAACGTTTCAAATAATCTTTTAATATAGAAGAATGACTAGTATTCTATAGACAGGTACAACACATCTTTTCTCACAAACCCTCTGCTGTATTCCAAGAAAGGGTCAATGTACTTTCAGACATTTCCCTTTAGAGAATCACAGCTTTCTTCCATGTAGGCTCTTTGGCAGAAATGGATGGAGCTGACTGAGAAGTCCCTTCAGACTTTTGTTGTTCGTATCAAAGAAAAACAAACAAAGTCATTTTGATGCAAGTTTTTCTTCTCTTTGAAAAGAAAAAAATGTCTTTTCATACATTACTCATTCCTAATTTCCCTACTTTCTCCTATTTTCTCCTTATTGTGTTTGTTCTACTTTCTTCAGTGGAATAAAGAAAAAGAGGAGAGACTGTGTTTCCCTACCTCCTTTTTTTTTTTTTTTTTTTGCACTGAAGAAGGGAATAATCCACAGAAAATGTCTAAAAGCATACAAAACATTAGTTTCTTTTCCTTTCATTCCAAACAGGGTCTTTTTTCTCCACCAATTCTGTTAACTGGTTAACAAGAGGGAGAATCTGACACAACATTTGAGGTCTTTCAAGCCCCAGGGCCCAAAGCTCTTCAATTCATGCAAAGCTCTCTTCAGGATAGCACCCTGCTTGCCTAATTCTCCAGTGAAGAAGCAGTCGAAAGGGAAACAATCATCACTCATCTGAACCATGCCTAGTTTTATGAACAAATGTTTGTCATGCAGCATTTTACTCAATAATCTCTCAGTTCTTCTTGTTCTCAAATAATAAGACCAATAATCATGACACTAGAGCATTGTTAGCACATCTCTGACCACCTGCAAACACTATTAGGCTGTGTTTTCCTACTATTCTCAATATTATCCCTCAGTAAATCGTCTGAGCTGAAAAGCTGATAAACACAATAAATGGTGGGAAATGGCTTGAAGCAAAAAATGAGTCAGTAATGAAGTACTAGCACTTTCTGTGACAACATATTCAGGCTATTGCTATTGTTTCCAGCAATAAAAAGACCCCAACTTTTAAGAAACAATAGCTATTATTCAAGTGAGAAATACTTGTTATGATATCTAAGCTTTTGGTCCCAATCTTATCCCTCTGTTACTGGTATTAGGTTTCACATCAAAGCAACTTTAGTGGTGAACTGTGTACTATCTTAAGCAAGGATGTATTAAACATTGATGATGGTTTAATGAGGGTTAACTGATGGTTTAACAAGGGTTAACTGGTTTACTTAACCACTTGTGTGATTGAACTGGAAAAGAAAACCAGGTCTATGACAGACAATTATATGCCTGCATGTATGCAGGGACAGTTGCCTACTGTCTTCAGTAGAGGGCTGCACAGCTACAAACACATTTAACACTTGTCCTAAAAAATGGCAATATGAGTCTTTGTTTCCCTGCCTGTAGAAAAGGACAAAAGCAGACTTAAAAAAAAAAAGCGCCCTATGCATCATGTTACTATTTTAACTGTAATTTAAGTCCAGTTCAAATGAGGTAACTAATCATTAGCTTGTTTTTTCCTCAAAAATTCTTTTTACTGCTTTCCATTCTAAACACGGTACAAATAAGGATTTCAAAAAAGATGCTTATTGAGAGATCAGAAGTCTGGAATCCACACACATTTGGCTTTCAGCAGTACTGTACTTTGAGTGAATCATTCTACAAGTGCTGTTTTGTTACCCATATAAATCCACTGAAATAAGAAGACCCATAAGTACAGAGATAGCATTATTCTACACTCCCACTGCGACTAACCAACAAAAAGAACACTGGCAGACAGCATTAGCTTTGGCCCTAGATCAAGAGACCTGGCATTTAAAAAAGCTAACAGACTGAATCTGATCTTTATTTTCACAGGGTTAGCACAAGCTTGTGCACTAATCTAGGCCTATTACAGATATAAGAGGTAGCTAAATCTCTTTGCTGAATTTATGCAGAGGAAGAATTACATATCAGTATAATAAACATCTCTCACTAGCAGCTTAACAATTTACCTTGCTATATGTACCCTGGTGGCATTGAAACAGTATTTATTAAAGCAAAACCAGTTTAATCTTAGACTTCATCTTCCATCCAACACTTACAAAGTGTTTTATGAAAGAAAACACATAGACTGTCCAGGTGTATAAACTGAACCAAATTCTGTTCTCACAACAACATGCAAACTGGAATCGAACCCACTTCAGTGTATTTATAGCAGCAAAGCAGGTCATGGGGGACTGTGTTTGCATTAAGCATACAAGTATGTATCA
This sequence comes from Gavia stellata, assembly GCF_030936135.1. NCBI lineage: Eukaryota > Metazoa > Chordata > Aves > Gaviiformes > Gaviidae > Gavia > Gavia stellata. The sequence continues at coordinate 41,048,946 of NC_082599.1, forward strand.
CAAGGTTGCTGCACTCAGCAGCGCCTTACCGACTCAGTCTGTGCTAGCTACCCTGTAATTGTACAAAACATCTTTGAAACTCCCCCTGCCTCCATGTTTGAAATGTCATAATCATTCCTAATACTGTCATTAGGGGAAATAAACTGACAACACAAAGAAAGCCCCAGTCTGCCACTTTCAAATCCATGTTCCCTGTATCTCAGAAAATGTGCTGCAGAATCAGAAAAACTTTAGAGAAAAGTAACATGCTGGAAGAACACTTTGGAATGATTTCTGTACAGGCAATAGCTAGGCAAGCAGCCCCTGGCCAGGACTTAGGAGGGATGTGACAAAGGTCTATAAATACTTGTGTCACTGACAGTGTCTAGAAATTTGATTTGTTTGTTGTTTCTTCAAATAGCATAATTATCTTACATCATATTAAGATGTCAGAAAGAAGGCTTAAAACAAGCAAAGGAGGTAGTTTTTCTACTCGGTGTATTGCTAAAGCCATGGAACTCCTTGTTCCACGGAGTTCTTGTTCCTTGTTGCAGTGGCTAGAGTATCCCAAATTTTCAAGGGCAGATTGGGTAACTTCATGAAGAGAAATGTGTTTAAGATCACTGAACATAAAGAGAACATATGCTTTTCAGAAAGGCTCTTCCTTCCTTTTAACCACTTTAAGTTCAAGTGCTTGAAGCACTGAGAGATTGCTAGGAAGAAACATCTAGCGTTTGCCCTGATCTGCTACTTCTCACTGATCATGTTTGACCACTGTCAGCTGCAACACCGGGCTAGACAGAACCTTAGGGCTGCTGTGTACAGATGCTCTTTACATTTTTACATTATATTCATTGCTCATTAGCAAAAAAGAGCCCTAAATTTTGTTACGCATTCAGCCTTGTCACTCACTGAGGGGACACACTTTTAGTATAGTTTTCATATGGGATTGCATATGTCTCTTTATATTATCTGTTGAAAACTGCTGGGAAAACAAAAATCACCCCATGATTAACTGGTACCATTTGGAAACGCTTCTGCTCTTATTTCAGTCCTTTGTTCCACCTCAGATTCAAAGAAATACTTGACATTTTCTAGAATCTGCAGAAAATTTCAAGGCTTATAGAAAAGCCCTTTCTCAAAGTGTGTGTTCTTAAGCTACTCTGCCTCCTTTTGATCTGATTGTGTGGTAGAACTTATCTATTAAGTATATACCACACATAAGATTTTTTTTTTTTAAGATGCAGAATGTATGATCCCTGTTACTAGAGGAAGGGATCTTTCAACAAAAGCCACATGAATAAAATCTGTCAGTGATACTCAGGCCCTTCTCTTTTTTTTCAGAAGAGGTCTTGTTTTTGCCATTTTCATTTACATCTAGGCACTGGAATAAGGAGTGAGCTTTGAAAACATGCAGAATATGCCAAAGATTTACTGTTTAGGCATTGTAGAATTTACCACCTAATCTCCCAGAGTATAATTTCAGAACACAGCTGCACATACTTGTGTATAAATTTTCCATGTTTATGACATTTGGAAGTCAGGAATGTGGACCTAGGATGCACAATTTCTCTATCTACTCCAGTCTGCTCAGACAGGCCACACACATTTGGCAGAAATCAACAAGTACCTATCTTAGCAAATCGAAATACAGTGAAGACTGTTTTACCTACCTTTCCCTTTGCAGATTAATCCTGATCAAAGATGCCAAAATCTTTCCTACAGGTTTGCATTATCTATGCTGTCATTTTCAAAATTAATATAGTTTTAAAGAGTAATAAAGAAATATAGATCCTATCCTACTCAACCATGGAGCATTTAGTGGTTCTTTGGGATGCCTAAACTCATACCCATCTGCTAGAAAAGTATTCTGGCCATTCAACAAGGTGAAACCACACAGGTGGATGGTGCCCAATGATAGACTGTCAAATGCAAATAACCAATTTCCAAAGAAATACCTCCTAATGGCAAAACGCAACTAATTAGGCTGTATAAGCCGTTCCAAAAACATCCTACGTATTCATACCTGTTGGCAAGATGAAGACTTAAATCATACTTCTGGGCACTTTGCCCCAATACCTCCTTTTCTGCTTAGACATCCATTTGAAGTATTCTTCTTAGCATGAAGGGTTATTAGCATTCTATTTAGCACCCAAATAATTACATACAGTTGTTTAAAAAACAAAACAAAACAACCAACCAAAGCTGGCCATTCACTTTTAAGAATGAGTTCCAGACCTGGAAATTTACTTGGGTCAGGTAAATCACTGAAAACCAGCAATTCTTAATAATTTTAATTTACTGGAAAAGAATTAATCTTTTTAAGACATATATTAAAGTTAGGTAGTAATAATATCAAGGCAAGGTCTACGTTTATTTGTACATACATTTCTATGGAAGATAGTGGGATGGATCTTCCAGCATCTCAAACATAAGTCATTGCACAGATGAATTTTTCCATTAGACAACAGTAAAAAGAATAATCGAGTCCAACATCTGCCTTACATAGCACAAGTCACTGCCAAATAAGTCATATTCGCAGTATGCTTATCTGTGCTATTCTAAAGATTAAAAGCCAGAAATACAGAATTAATAACAAATAATTTTGCACATTCAAATCTTCAGCCTTATCTTTTACAGGTAAGTGTTTTCAGGTATTGAAAGTCAGTATCCCTGGCACGGCTTTTGGGGAGAAGAAAACACTGGCCTCTGCCTCTGTAGAAAGGAACACATCTGTTCTAAGATGAACATTAAGAGGAGTTCAATTCATTTGACAGAACCAATTAAAATGCGTAATTATTAAATATGCTATTCTTTGGAATAATTGTTGTAGTGAAACAGAGATTAATGGAGAAACAGTGCACAAATATCTGAATCTGCTGTCTTTTATCCAGTGTCTATTTTTATGAAAATTCCATGAAGACAATTTGGTCCCAAATGTCTAGAACTCACCAATTTTTACCAAAACATTTACCTTTGTCAGGATTTGCCATTTACTAGTTTTGTCCACAAAATCTCAGTCAACATATTTACAATCTCTGTGATTTTGTAATATAATTGTTAAACTCAGGAGCTAAATTTGTATGTTTGCTCTTAGAACACATGCCTTTTGAGCCATAGTGAAGGTTGTTTTGCTAACCCTTTCTGGAAAACATTGCTTTGGATACAGCCCACAGGTTAGTGAAAGGTAGTGTGCTGTCCTAGTTAAATCAACTCCATACCTAGATAAAGGCAATCACGCTGCAATATAGAAGAAAGAAAACTTTTTATTTTCTGTCAATTGTAATACATCAAGGGAAACAAAAATCACAGAACATAACTTGCAGCTGTAAAGCCTATCAATATGTCACTGAATCCATGTGTTGGGAAGTCAAACAAAAATGAAATACAAGAATCTGCACGAAGACTCTGTGTGCATAAAGCATTTAACAAAAGAAAAAAAGGGACTGGAAAACTCCTCAGAAGTAACTGTCTGTGTCACAGTGATTAAATCTTTCAGAGGCCTCATATGTATATTGTGATGAAAAACAAGCACCTACAAGTAGAATTTACAGCTCTGTTCAGTGATTAATCCTTTAAAGTTTCAGAAGAGGTAAATTCAGGTGAACAACCCTTCCAGTTCATTTCAAATCCAAGCTCAAAAGGAAACCTTTAGTCCGCATTTAGAAACATCCTGGCAAAAAATGAAACCATGAATTATCAGTCTTCTTTATTCTGGACTTACTCAGCAGACTGCCCAAGAACAATGTTAATTCCATTTCACTGACAAAGAAAAAGATTCTACTGGAAGTAGAGGAATGAAACTGGTTATCTTTACAGTAGGTTCAAAAAATAGGGTACACAGAATTTTCAGCTGCTGCACAAACACAACAGATCTCTTTTTTATATATATATATTTCTACATATATATACACACAGAGATGTGATTTTTTTTTTGTTTTTCCCTGAAGTGAGCTTAAATCTTTCATCTAAAATTTTCTGTTGAAGGAGGAAAACAATATTTTTTTAAAGTAATTCTGTCTGACGCTTTTGGAAGCACACCGCAACAAAGGTAAAGGATTCTTCCCCCCCCACCCTGTATGAGCAGAAGAGGAGCTTTAGAGAATTTCACTGCAGGTAGTGAAATCCTGACATAATAAATGCAACTGAAATTAGCAGTACATTCATCTTTCTGTCAAGATTTCACTTGGGACAGTCACAGGCTGCTTCTTGCATACTTCCCAGTGCATGCACAGAGTTCCAGAAGGATGGGAAGACAAGGCAACAACAGCACAGAACAACTTCCATTCACAGCAGCAAAGAAGCTGCCTTCATAAAGCAGCATTTCCACCACCTGCTCCCTGGAGATACCAGAAAGCAAATTCTTTCTACTTGATGTAAGACAGCTACTATTAATGCTACAATAATAATGTACAAAAGGGTCTGGCTTGTGGATCTCACATAACAAGCTAGTAAATTACAAGCTCCTAGAACACTGGCAAAAGAGGAATCTTAGCAATCACGAGTGCCAAGTGAGAAAAGAGTTACAATGAAATTTTAAGCTATCATTACACATGCACTCCTAGTATTTAAGATATATAGAACCTTTACTTACGTTGTAGAACTCAGTAAAACTTTTGGCTGGGAACATTATCTAATCCTCCAAATCTTACTAAGGTATTAAAGCACTGATAGGTGACAAAGTTATATCCTTCCTGAAATCCCGTATGTTAAGCTTACATTGGGCAACGATTTTTCTTTTCAATTAATTTGAAAAAGTCTAAAAGTAATCATTCTCACTGTCAATACTGAACAATTTCCTTTTGTTGTATACCAAGCTCAGTACTGTAGGTGAAGAGTGAACATTCCAATTCACAGTTGCAGATTTTAGTATTACTTGCTTTCCATTGTTTTTCTTACTGGATTTCGTATGTATTCATTGAGATTTCCATAACGATCCTCAAGTGTTTTTCATTTGTGAAGATCCCTCTTCCCAAGAAATTGCATTGGTCACAAGTGAAGAGTTAGCTCTCTGAAAGCCCTCCCGAACTTTTCTGACTACCTATCCTGTATTTTTATATAATGTGCACATACACCTCTAAATAGCCATTCTTTTTTCTTGCTTGTGAAAGCGGAACATTATTAGCTAATAGCCAAAAGCTTGCATAAAGAATATGAGCCCTCTGCCACACAACTGGGCATGTATTTTTGCACTTCTTAATCGATTGGTTCTTATGGAGTCCATTTCACAACAACACTTTAGATCCTACACCCACGACTATGTAGTTTCCTTAGTATCCTCCTGTGAAGCACTTTCTCACACAAATTTTTAAACATATCAAATAATTCACCACAACCAGATCTCTGTTAGCTACCATTTTGTTGACAAGAAATTATGGAACATTAGAAGCAAGGCAAGATGCCATTCTATAATAATTATCTTTAAGAGGTCTTGCATATCAGAAACATTTATATTAAGTACTTTCAAAAGTGTCCTTCCGTTTATAAGAGAAAAAAAGTAAATTCAAAAATGCAAAATGTGTCCATGTTTGAAATATTATTATTATTTAGATTTAGAAACACTGTAAAAAAGATAAAATAAAGAATGTAAGATAAACATTTGAATTCCATTCACAAAAATAATGTATCCTCTTTTATTCCTACAGGTATCAGTTCCTAGTAACTGCAATGATAACAGAAAGATTCATATATATGTGGTGAACCCACTATTCAGAAAGACAATAAACAGTGAATTCCAGTTCTGTAAACACACCTTATTTAAAATGCTTATTGTATTCAGCATCAGAATTATGACTGATGTCAATTCAAATAAATGTAAATGCAATGCCCGAAGACTAGAATTAGCAACTGGTTTTTGTGTGTGATACATGCATTTCATCCAGTACATTCCTGATGCTTTCTACACAAACCTCTTCCTTCTGATATTTCATACAGGCTTGCTTCCATATCTCTTCAAACCTTTCATCTGAAATGTTCACGCCAATGTTGTGGAGAATTCGTGCAATCTACAAAATAATACAATTCATGTAATTCTGGTCAGCATTTTCTTCAAACTATATTAAAAAGTCTGGCTTTTACATATATTAGCAATATTATTCTTTGCCAAAGAATATTTTCCCACTCTTAAATAAAAACTACAGACCACATCCTGCATCTTTATCCAAAGTTCCTATTTAAGTAGGTCCAAATCTTATTGGGATGAAAGCTGTGGTGTACAAAATTGTCTTTAGTTAATAATGCTGATGCAACTTCAACATTGGAAAAATGGAACACAGAAAATTCAGGGAAAAGTAAACTTTTTTAAAAGCCCTAAGTCAAGTCCTGTTTATCCACTGTGTTTTTAATGTTCGCAGTTATCGACATAAATCACATTATATTCATGTCTGCATTTCACAGCAAGAATACTACACACAAGATCTTCAGTTGGTACAGATAAATGGGTGAAGTGACTACAATGAAATGGTTCACATCAACTTTGGGTCTCGCTATAGTTTTACACCAAAGTAATTCAGCAGAATTTTTTTTTTACCATATATTCTCACTTGGATGCTTCCTGCTGCATGCCTCATTACACTGACCTGTTGACTCATTACAGGAAGGTGGCTTTAGAATAATATTGACACAACTCGTGCTTTTGTTAGTATTAGCAAAACATTTGGCTTCTTCAATTATATCGTGTGTGTGCATGTGTGTTATATTTATGCTCTGGAGATTTTATGCATGCTTTGATAAAGTAAGACCTTTAACACAGTCAAATCCACCTTGTTTGTCATCTTTCTCTAAAACTGTCTTTTGTATAAATATAGGCCTGATCCATAGTACAGCAAATCTGCAGCTTCATCTTAGCCAATAAATCTATGACAGTTTATGCCAGCTGAAGTTACAGAAGGAAAACATGGACTAAATTTTGTTTCTTTAAGCATAGGTGTTGTTTCAGTTAAATGAATAATATTACTCATGAGGAAGACAAACCAGATTTGAGCTAATGTCTTCAATAAGCTAGTGAAATTTTAAAGTTAAACTAAAAGCAATATTTCATTACAGGATACCACTGCAGGGACCATAAAGAACTACATGCTCTCATAACTCACTTTCACCACATTAAAATACAGCTTTGTCCTGGCTCATTAATAGCCATAAAATAATCACTGACTAAACCAGACTACCAAGTGTGCAGACGGGTGGTGGGTGGGTTGGTTTTTGGTGTGTTGTGGCTTGTTGTTGTTGTGTGGTGGTGTTTTGTTTTTGTTTTTTTTTTTTTCAGGTTGGACTTGATGATCTTACAGGTCTTTTCCAACCGTAGTGATTCTGTGATTCTGTGATTCTGTGTGGGGTTAAACTGACCCTTACCTATTATCAACATGATAATGTTGAATATAAATTACACACTATTGCTCAGTTACATACCTTCTGTTCTATTCAATAGACTAGGACACATTCCAGTGAAGAAAATAGCAGGCCCTGGAACTATTTTATTCTTTTATAACATGAAAAGTCACCTCATGAAACTGCTTTGTAGTCAGAATTCACATTCATTTCTACAGGCCTATACAAAAACTGGTAGTATTACATGACTCTGGGCTTTGATATGATAATTTCATTAGCTATTACATGTTTGAAAATATTAATGCTCCATATGAAAATAAATCAAAAACCATCACTAAAACACTGAAACAATCCATTTCATGAGTATAGGGTGATTTAACACACTCAGAGGTGGTTCTGTACTGAACTCTGTATACCCTGTATAGTCTACAATGGAGTATGACATCTCAGGCCACATTATAACTTCAGAGAAGAGTTCTATCTAGTGCTTGACAGGTATAATGGGCTTCTCAATGAAGCATGAATTCTATTTACTGTTAGCTATATTCCGCATGCACGGATTTCCTGCTTCAGAGCTAGACTATAAAATGCTAAATGCTCATGTACATGACATTCTGACAGGCCGTTCTATAGACATGTGTACAACATGACACCCCACCTTTTACATCCCCTGCCACTAATTAGCAACATTCTTTTCTGTAAAATACATACTCAAGTTCCAGATCCATTTTCAAATGTGACTGAATATCGAATATAATGACTAGTAGAGAGGGAGAGGTTGTCAAGGCTTCTTTTTTCATTTTAGATTGGAATTTCACATTTGTTACAATTATCCCATAAATTCTATTTCAGGTAATGAAGTTGTCTCTTAATATTTTTTTACTAGAAAATGCATACATATGTAGAAGCAAGAGTAAACAATACTGAAGAAGAAGCAAAGTTGTTGTAGCATTTATGTGGGAGGAACTCTGGGCTGTGAGATAACAGAGTGGCAGCAGCCCCCAGAGATATCAGACAGAAAAATCATAGAGTCCCCAAGTAAGTCCCTACAGTCTCATGTCCTATCTTCCTCTTCAGAAACATGAGATGGCACAGCATTGGTCTGTGACTCCCTATACCCTCTATCACTGCACAAGTCCTTTGCAGATCTGAGCCTACAACCCTAACTCAGCAGAGCACTTAAAAGATATATTCAAGCAGGTTGCTGAATTTGCCATTAGCAAAACCTGCAAGTTTGTTTGAGGAGAGAGACCTTAGGTAAAATTTTCCACTGAACATTCCTCTGTGATAGAAACTAGTTTTACACACCTGTAAAAATCTTCTTGTGGGGCTTTTTAAGACACCTAGTCATAGAATAACTTAGGTTGGAAGAGATGTCTGGACATCATCCATCCAACCACATAATCAAAGCAGGGCTAACTTTACCATTAAACCATGTTGCTTGGGACCTGACTCAGAAATCTAAGTATGTCCAAGGATGGAAATTTCACAACTGCTCTGCTCTTCTCACACTGCAGAAATAATGAGTCATAGACCCTTAAGCCCTAGGTTAATAACCAACCCTCATTCAACACAGCATTTGAGCAGCAACAACCTGACGTACTTCCTTATATTACTTATTGAAGTTGTATCTCAATAAAATTATTATCTACCACCTTTATGAATAACTTTGAATGTGAAGAGTACATATTTTTCAGATAGTTGAATGGATGTAAAGAAAGATGGTAAAGTTGCAACAATGAATTTTACAACCTGTTTATTTGATAATATGACTTTCCACTCCCACATGGCTAGAGGTACATTTATCTTGGAAGAATATTCTGAGGAAATGCACTATATCTCTGCCTTTGGTCTTGTTTTAAAAAAGTCTATTTCACACACTCCCTTTTGACTGAAGACAGAAGGGAGCAATAATGCATAAGCATTGGCCTCATCACCATAATTAGTTCTGTCACTGATGCAGCGAATTCGAGGAGCAGGAATATCTGAACGAATAGTTGGAACACCACACACTGGATAACCTGTGGAAATCAATCAGCGGGTAGCACAGAAAAGTCTGTATGTAAAGATAGTGCCAGGGAGGATAAAACATTTTGTATGAAAGAAGAACAAATTTGATACTTAGTCTCATGTAGGTTCAGTAAGAAGTTATATAATTTTCTTCCTCATCTCTTTTTTCACCTTTTTTGAATTCCTAGCTTCAGCTACATTATGAAGCATGACAACAGGAGATCTTGCAGTAATATTCTAGCACTTATCCAGTACTTCCAGCTGAAAACATTTTTAGGTGATTCTAAGAAGATACTGTTCTCCTAAAAATACTAGCATAATTTCTCAAAGACATCTAGATTAACTTTCACATTTTGAATGGATTAACCATGCCAAACATCCAAGCCATGCCAACTTCCAAGCCACAATCCTAAACAAACTTATTTTAGATAAATTAATTCACTGTTGTACATTAGTAGAACCTGTAGCAATACTTTTTAAACTTGTTCCTGATTTTGTCTTAAATAATGCTCAGAAGTGAGAAGTACAGTCCACTGTACTTACAGGTTGTTGGGAGACCACCGACTACAGCATAATACTGAGAAGTTGTTTGATAATTTGCAAATACATGATCTGTTGATCTTGTAAGCATTTCTGGAGTCTTTTCTGAACTTCACAGTTCTTTTAACACAAAATCTTCCTGCTTCAGCAGTGGCTCAGCATTAATCTTTGTGTCTTCAGGCAGAACTGGAGCATCTAGTTTTTTCCCTATAAACAAAAGTTACGGTACAGCCAGGATTTATTATCAGCACATTATAGGCTAAGAGGTAAAAACCATTGCTTGAATCCTTGAAAAACTATAAAGTAGGTAACATAATTAATCTGCATTTCTGATAATGACTATGAGATTTTTTACTTTCTCCTGATTTATGGGACATTCTCAACATGTAACACAGAACTCCAGGATTCTGATATACATTTGTATCTGAGGCTCTGCTGGTGGCAGGCAAGGACGAAATGCACTCTCTAAATCCTACCCTTCTAAAGAAGCACCTAGTCTACAACAGCAACGTCCTTTTCAAAAGCTGTTGTAAGAATAAGATCATCTCCACAATTTGGCAATATTAAGTCATCTACCTTTTGTAATTATTTGTAATTATTTTTTCTTCAAACTCTTTAACAGACATTTTGTCTTTCCAGTTCAGAAGGTTTGCAAACTCCAGATAATTAATCAGACCATCTTTATCCAAATCACAATAGTCAAAGAAAGAATCCAGGAGCTCATCATCTAGATTCAGATTAAGCTGAAAACAGGACCTTCGTAGGTTGTCCTTGTCTACTGTTCCATCACCATTCTGTTATAAATAAAATAAAACAGTTGCTATAACAGCCATTATAAAAAGGCTCCACTAAAAGGAATACATAAACACACACACACATATATGTAGACCACCAGGCACACCATTTCAGAAGAGTAACAATGCTGAGTACAAAAAGTAATTTAGAAATTAAAAATCTGAATATAAAAGTGTCAATAAATAATTTTCAACTTAAACAATACAGTGATTTGAGAGTAAAAGTGTATGACAGGGTATAGTGACAAGATAACAATCTAATCATAAATGTGGAGGCAAAGCCAAGATTTCTTTTGAAAGTAAGACATCAATCATTCTGTATACATTACAATTAATGTTATATATGAAATGTTAATTATAATTTTTTTTCCAGAAAGAAAAAAAGATCTGAAATTCTGATGATTGGTGACTCAGTCAAAAAGTACAGCTTGGAAGAAAATATGAACATAATCCCTTTAACAATTTTTATTTTAAGAAGAAATATCAAATTTTGAAGAGCAAATAATGCAAAGATTATTCCTGCTCAGATGTCCCTTGCTCACTGTTAACTTGGATATTCCAAATACTGTTCTCTTTAATTCCATAGCGTATCACAGTAGATTAAACATACAATAATTATGAATTTACCATGTCTTTATAGTCTTCATTTATGTTTGCCTTGCTATGCTTATGTTTCTTCATGTCTGTATCTCCATAGCACAGAAGTGCTAACGTCACACATTCCTTTACATTTATACTTTTTCAAAGCACTAACCATATCATAATGTCTGAATGCTTCTAGTAACATGTCAAAATACTCATAGTTAACTTTCTTCAAACTTTGCCGAACTGCAGTCAAGACAGCTCTCTGTCTTTACCACAGAGGAACTCACACAGAACCTGGCAGTGAAGAAGATCACCAACTCCTACAAGAATAAACACTTCCTCAATTAGATCCGCATATACAGAAAACGGACATTTTAAAAAAATGGCTTACAGTCTTAAAAAAAAGGAGAATTTCAGTTTCGAGATGCTGATTTTCATCACTGCTGAACATCTGATACGGCCAATTCATTAAAAGATCAAATGGTCCATATGATGATTTCTCTACTCACGTGCAGTTAATATAAAAAATTTTGAAACATCTTAATATAGCTTCACAAATCCATCCACTGCTTCCAAAAGCTTCTGACAGCAGTAAAACTTACTCGATGTGCAGATAGTTGAGAGCAAAAGAACATACATTATTAATCTATCACTTCCAGTCTGTCATATTTCAGCATACTTACAAAAACCAATGGGAAAGTCAATGTAATATTTTAGATAATTATATACCATTGATTTCTAGAAAGACAATGTACTATTTTTGTGTTACTCTTCCCATTTTCTACATATCCTAACTTTATTAGTATTTTTAAAAACTTTGGCATACTGAGCTAAAGTCTTCATCCAAGTCCCCGAGACACCAAGGTCACTTTTTAGAGTGCAAGTAGTTCATAACAAACTGAAATAACAAGCAGGAGTAGCTCACCTAATCCCCTTCTAACAGCAATGTACATGCATTATTTTCTACATGTTGATAATAAATTTTATTGTTCAGTTCCTTCTGCTGTTTGTGCTGTTCCTTATGGGACAAGCATACCTACACATTTACAATATTTAACTTTATTACACTACACAGTAAATCATGTAAAAAAGCTTATGCAGAATTTGAACAAGCCTTCTCTGGTCTTGACTAATTAAATAACTTTGAGCCACTTACTTACATTTTTTGCTGCCTAACTATTCACTGTATTCCCTAGTTATTAAACATAATGTTAAAACACCATCAGTCCTAACATTGACTATTTGAGTTGACTAGCTTTCAAAATTTTGTCATAATGAAAATTAATAATTTTTTATTTTCATTCTGTTTTCTGTCTCCTTGCTACCTTCAAAAACTTATTATTCTTATTTATTGCTTTTTATTTTTAATCTTTTCATAAAAGTGCTGGAAAAATCATTGAGAGGAAAGACACATAATTGATTTAAATAGCCATTTTAACTTTGTCACTTAGATGTCAATATGAGTTTCCCATTTTGTTTACATTCAGATACAGAGGCTGTAAAAAAACCAAAAAAAACCCCAACATGATAATCCAAAAACTAAAGTTTCTTTATTTCTGACATTCATTTTTTTCCTACTAGCAACTTCAGTTCTTCTCAAATTTTCCCTCCAAAAATTTACTGTCACTGTTAAATTTTGTACCTTGCCTCTAAGACTAACAGTAAGTGCTTCAGCATAGTTTCATCAACAAGATAAGATTTTATTCTGCCCCTGAACATCTGGACAGAGTAACATTCCAAATGTATGGACTGGGGGAACATTCATAGTTTCTGCTATCCTGTCAATAAGTACATTTCTTTGTTAATTGTCAAATAGTTTATTAATAGCTGAAGTAAGCCCTATGCTAGTATTTAAAAAAAAAAAAGTTATAATCTGTTATATAATTAGGGATGATACACATAGTTCACCTGGAATTTGTTTATCAGCACTTGCTTCAAAGTTGCCATTGCAGAAAAGCATTGCTTTATAAACCTGTTTAGAACATTTGCTGTTTGTAATGTAACACAACCAAATGTAAACATTAACTTTTTGAACATTTATATTCATTAAAAGGAAAAACATTCTATGCTAATTTTTTTTGTTTTCTAAGACAATGACAGAAATGAGTGAGAAAAGTCCTTATAACATAATGTCTCCAAATAAACTACTTTTGGCTAAAGTCAAAAAACTGAATCCCATCTCTGCTTCTTCACATTTTGTGTCTACCAAAACCAGCATCCAAGTCAATATCCATCCAGAAAACTTGGCCCAGTTTTATTTACCAGAAAAATTAAGATGCTGTTGGTGACACTAAAGAACTGTTTGTTTATTTCTTAATTTGAAAAAGATGCAATGTTCATTTTATCTCTATGTTTAATAATTAAAACTGTTACATAAATCAGAAATGTCCATCAAAATTGAAAAGAGAATCAGTGCTTTGTTCTAAAATACAAAACAAACAAACAAAAAAAATGACACAGACATGGAAGCACTGTAAACTAAAACTACTATGTGTATTTTTCTTTTATCATTTGCATATTACACATCGAATGTGGATAGTGTAAAATTCACTAAAAAAAAATAGGTTAGCTTGTACCTGCCTTGTAATACTAGTGCTGGGTTTGAGCTTGCACTGCAACCCATATTCCCTGACTGATCATACTGCCTCACGTTGCTCACACTCCAGGTCTACTTCACATTAAGCTAGGACACAGTGAAGGGCAGAGGAAAAACTGGCCCACATTTGTGTTCACTCCCTACAGGTACTATAGGCATAGTTCTCCAGAGTTACTTAAGCCTGTGATCTTGAGCTTAAAATCAAATTTTACTACCAAAGTCAATAATGTTGTTTGTGAGTCTTCAGATACAATTTTGCAGAAATACAGAGCATCTGCAAAGACAATCTATGTATACATTCAGGAACCCTAGATTTGTAGCACAGCTGGATCCTGACTGCACTGTACCTTAGGACTACTGTAGCCCTTCATAAGCACTGTTATGTAAAATTAAAAAGCTGTTCCAGATCACCTGAGGTTTATGAAGTATTGTAATGATTCGACTGAGATTGATACATGCTGCTAGATAATAACACAATTTAGTTCCATGTCCTTTTCCAAGGAAGTAATGAAGTGAGAACACAGGTGATGTAACAAAGATGACCAAAAATAGTGTCAGAGTAAGTAAAATGGTCAAATCCCCAAATGATAGGTGAGACATTTCAGTTCTTTCAAACCTTCCTAACGGAAAAAAAGACAGGGGAAAAAAAATGAAGCATTACAGTGTGCTTGTAATTTGCTTGGTGCAAATTTGATCTATTCAGATATAGACCATTTAAACAGTGAGACTTAACTTCACCATGGAGGCATAATACAGCCCTCATGAGTAACTTGTGTACTTGTCAGCCTAATTAAGGCAAGTAGAAAGTCCCTTTCTGTAATTGAGTGCTGAAGTGGAAGCATTGAGCGCACAGTTTCTATCTTTTTACCCAGGACAGAAAAAGATACTGGAGACTTGGCAAATGTGAATTAATTTTTTTCTTGGAAGGTATCTTTGCTTACTTATGGATCAAGCACTTTTCCAAGTTGAGGTTGAAATTTTTCCTTGAAATCATCACTTCGTTTTGTTACAGTTTTTGCTGCTCTCCTCCTACAAATTATGAAAATAACTCTCACACATATTTGTTTAACAATATTCAACAATTTTTCAATAATATTAAAAAATATTATTATATATTAGAAGGAAACAGCAACTCCTCTGCAAGACAAACACAAATTTAGTAATTGAAAAATACTGCTATTTGAAATCAAAGATGTCTTTATGTCATGCCAAAGACATGCCAAGTGCTGTTATAGTACGGTAGAACTGATTTGGATAAACTATTCTGAAAATTACTTCTTGCATTTTCTATTCAGTTCAATATAGCTAAGGATGGGATTGTAAGATGTAAAATTATCTTCCAATAGGAAGACTCTTCTTCAGAAGTCACACCACTAATTAACTAGTTAACTCATTGCAACTTACGATTGCAGATCACAGAGCCCCTTTAACCCTGCTTGAGGGTAGGAAGGCTCTGCAGAGGGATCTGGACAGGATGGATTGATGGGCTGAGGCCAATGGTATGAGGTTCAACAAGGCCAAGTGCCGGGTCCTGCACTTGGGTCACAACAATCCCATGCAACAGGCTGGGGGAAGAGTGGCTGGAAAGCTGCCCTGCAGAAAAGGACCTGGGGGTGCTGGTTGACAGCCGGCTCAATATGAGCCAGCAGTGTGCCCAGGTGGCCAAGAAGGCCAACAGCACCCTGGCCTGTATCAGAAATAGTGTGGCCAGCAGGAGTAGGGAAGTGATCGTGCCCCTGTACTCGGCGCTGGTGAGGCCGCACCTCGAATCCTGTGTTCAGTTTTGGGCCCCTCACTGCAAGGAGGACATTGAGTTGCTGGAGCGTGTCCAGAGAAGGGCAACAAAGCTGGTGAGGGGTCTGGAGCACAAGCCTTATGAGGAGCGGCTGAGAGAGCTGGGGTTGTTCAGTCTGGAGAGGAGGAGGCTGAGGGGAGACCTTATTGCTCTCTAGAATTCCCTGAAAGGGGGTTGCAGAGAGGTGGGTGTTGGTCTCTTCTCCCAAGTGACTAGCGACAGGACAAGAAGAAATGGCCTCAAGTTGCACCAGGGGAGGTTTAGGCTGGATATTAGGAAATAGTTCTTTACTGAGAGAGTGGTCAAACATTGGAACAGGCTGCCCAGGGAAGTGGTGGAGTCACCATCACTGGAGGTGTTCAAGGAACGTGTAGACGTGGCATTGTGGGACATGGTTTAGTGGGCATGGTAGTGTGGGGTTGATGGTTGGACTTGATGATCTTACAGGTCTTTTCCAACCTTAATGATTCTGTGATTCTGTGATTTGGATACACTTCACCCATCTTTAAAGTGAGGGGTTTCTAGTCTATAAACAAAAGACTCGCTGAAGTTTGGCGAATCATACTTCCTATTTATTGATTCCCCTGTGGAAAAATAAGTGTTTCAAGCTGTCTAAAACACCTCAGGAAGAAAAATGTACTAAGTATCTTCATTCTTAAGACAAAATAATGAAGGAACAAAAGCAAATAGCTACTTAACAATTCTGTTCAATTAAAGATAACTAATTTGCATTGCCCATGTTTATTAAATAGATAGGAATAATTTCAGTATCAAAAGTGAAGATAAAAAACAAAATAAAAAGCAAAAACTGCTTCAGGGGTAAAACAGTTGTAGGTCTTTTTATGTCTGACTAAAGACAAGCCCAACAGACTTAATGAAAAAATACCAGGTAGCCTAAGTAGTGAGGGTCATGCAATCAAATCACTTTATAATGTCCGTACCTGAGCAGAGATGTGTACCATTTAATTTACTATTTGTTAAAAGAAAATGCTAAAAGGAAAAAAAATGTTTTTGAGGTGTTGCACTTCCAGATATACTCCTGCTATGTTGACTTCAATGGAAATTTTGCCACTGACTTCACTGTAAACAAGATATTACCCTACTTGTTCATTAATCTGTTAATCCAGTCTTGCCTATAAAATAAAGTTCCACATACAAGAATATCACATAGACTACTCTATGTAAGTGAGCTGCAAGCGCATGTTTCTTGTCACAGAAAAAAATGTCATTCTGTTTCTTCAAGCTCTTTTCAATCACCTTTTGAAGAGAATGGCAAATAGAACTTTCAAAAAATATTATTCACTCCATGCTTTCTAATAAGGGCTTCCTCTCACTGTATGGCAGCATGGAATTTTTGTGTTATTGTTCAAAACTGGGGCACATAGTTGACTCTTTTTTGCTGTCTGTCTGTTTTTGGCTTGGCCTCTCCATGATCTTGTGGATGGAAGTTACAAAGGAGACGGAAACAGATAATGAATAATTCCACTAGAACACCTAAGAACGGTGGGGAAGAGGGGAAATAAAATTAGAAGTTTGGCCAATTTATACCAGTAGTACTTGTACTAGAATTTCTCAGTGAGAGAACACAGTACTATATTTTGACTTCTATGTGACTGCCTCCATGTAAAATTTACATTATTACAACTGAATATCTGTATTGCAGTTTCTTACATATTTGGCCTACACCTACAAAACTGTTGGTACTAGCACAATGAGCAATTTTATCATACTGCTAACCTTACAGAGCAGCAATGTAAGTCTCTCAGCCTAAGTGGAAATGATGGAACTGGGAAAAATAGAAGTGGCTGCAAAAATAATATGTGCACTGCATTTCAGAGTGCTATTTGTCACTCTGATCCTGTGCAGATCTATGAGATAAAGGGTAACCATCCCTGCGCAGACCACTTCACACAAGTACAGCCCCCAGAGGCTGAAGCAGTGGAGGCACAGCCCACTGGAAGGACAGAGACAGAGGCTGTGGGACAGACTCACAGGCAGGATGCTGTAGGTTGAGGAACCTGCATTCCAGGGAGCCAGTCAGCAGCCTGAAATTCCTTGTAACCAGAGCTTGATGCTGAGCTCCCCATCAGAAAGTCTAACTGCCCTGAAATTCTGTTTGGATCCTGATAAAAGAGAGGTACCAGAGGTGAAAGTACTGGAATGGGTTGGGCTCTGAGTCTGTGGCTTTCAGCCCGAGATTGCTGTCAGTGGCATAGACAATGCCAAACTCAATAAGCAACCAGGGCATCTACGAGTTTCTAGTTTCCTGGATACACTTTGCTTTCCAAATAGCACCCAAAAGAAATCAGGCTTCCAACTTCTTCATTAAGTTCTTATACTGTCTAATAATACACCCACCACAGTGATCTACAGTTCTAGAAACAGGTCATGCTCTCTCAGTCGCATGTAAGTATTTTTTTCACATCATTACTTTTAAAAAGAATTTGTATTATATTAATACAGTAGTAAAAAGTAATAGATTATATCTCAAAAAATAGCATACAATATGCATTGAAGACACAAAGAGGAACAATTACCTTTTTTTATTTTAGAACCTTTTATGTGGTTTCTTAGCCTTTGAACTTACCCACATGATAATCATTGTGTGACACAACGTACAGATCATGTCCTTCTCTGGCTTCTTTATCCACTTCCTCAAAAGTTTTTGGCAGATTTATGAGGTGTCCAGCTGATACATCTGGAAAGTAAGAAATAAATATATGGTTGGGGGAGGTAAGGGTTTTGTTTCGTTGGTTCTTAATTTTAAACAGTATCTTGTTAGAGAAGATGCTAATACTGTGGAAGAAGAATATTTCTTACCACATTTCTAATCAATCTATAGGAATCTTACAGCACAATGACATGGGACTAGGGAAAAAAAAAATATCACAGAAACTGAGATTAACATAACTGTTGCAAGAGAGCTACATAGTCAACACATATGTGATTTGCTCCAATCTATGGAGGAAAGATTCAGAGGTCAAGGTAATACCTTGTATTAGGCGTATTAGAATAGTTGGGAAAAGGGAGGTAAGTTGTCAGCTACCTAAACAGTTCTCCAGGGAAATCTACAGATCTGGAACAGAGCCAAAAGCCCTACTAGTTACCAAATGTTCTCAGCTGCTTGTTTCTTCATTGTAACTAAAAAATACTAGTACATTTTTATGCCTTTCAATAAATGCTGTAATAGTAACTTTTCTATTAAGCTGGAATTGTTGGAAACAGAATAGGTGCTAGACACTAAATTGCAGATTATCTTGTATTTAGAAGAAATATGTTTTAATGTTAAATTTTCCTACCTTGGATGACCTTTGTTCCAAATGTAGTATTAATTATATCCAAGCCCTTAGGTAACATAGAAGCTTGGTTATGTGATCTGCCCAAGGATGCTTGACGATTACTAAAGTAGATTGCTTCTTTTTTGTCTTGTATTTTTTGTTGAAAATTAGTTTTAGGAAGTGGATTTATCAATGAAGCTGCCTAAACAAATCACAAACAACACAAGAGGCAGGAAAACCAGCAAATTTCAATCATTCACACATCTATATGGCTATCCCCTCACACACACATAAACAAAAGTTTGATCATAAGTATTCTAATGAGATCTTATATGATTACACTGATGTAATTTTATCTACCAAGTTGCAAAACAAAACTGTATTTTGAAAGAAGACCACTAATAACCAATGCTATGTTAAATCTCCAGCTAAATTAAATACATACTGTGAGACAGAACTTTTTATTTTTACGTGAGTTTTGCTCTTAGCGTATATTAGAAACTATAGTCAAATTATAACATGACCAAAACTTTAGTGTGAACATGATTATAGCTACAACATCTTTGGAACAAAGACTCCTGGTGCTTATGATTAAAAACATCTATTATCTAGCAGTTAAGACTATCTATTCTCTAAACAGCTACTCCCAATTCTGCCGATGCAGAATTTAAAGATAATATTTCAAGATATACACTAATATTGCATCCTAAAACAACATACCAAGAGAAATTACTTCACCAGGGTTTTCAAAGCTTAGCACTAGGTTGGACAATTTTTTTTTCCATATACACACTGGGCTTGGGACAATAGAAGTTACTTATAAAATTAGGGCAACTTCAAGGGGAAAAAAAAATCTCAAAAAAAAAAAGTTTGAAAAATGTCAAAACAAGGTATATTGATCTTCCCAAGTAATTTGATTTTTCAGGCTACCCATCAAAGTAATGGGAACTCTAGAGAGGGTTTATTATTAGACTCTTGTTGAATGTTATACAAAGAATTATTGAAAAAAGTAGTACTAAATACAGTTGATCAAAACGCACACTTGGAGAACTCACTAAGATTCCAACTATTCCTCCAGTTAATATTTAATTAACAATGCAAAGTGAAACAGTCTTCAACAGACAGTACAGGCTAAACAAAGCAATCCATTCAACATAAAGCTTCTGAGGAGGGACATCAAGAACTGATTTTTTTTTCATTTTGGATATGCCTAATAAATCTCCTACTCAACATCCTCTAATATCAGGACTTATGTGTTTCAACCTGAAGACTTATTTTTGAGATCTGAACTCCTCTTTGCCTCAACTTCTTCATAAAAGTGTATTTGACTAACACAACTTAATTTTAGAGATTTGAACAATAATTATGTGACGAAATCACCAATGATCTCTTCAGTTGTCTGATTACAGGTTACAAAAATGATTTCTGAAGTAAAGAATACACACAAAATAGTCTGACATATTCAAAACATCACTTTTTAGCTAACAAAATCAGTTTCAACTCAAAGGTAAGAAAGAATATGTAATAATTACACTGAACTATAAGCACATTCTCAGATAGCAGTTCTCTTGAACTAGGAGAACTCTTCCTTTGCTAAGAAGAAAACAGCAACATTTGTGGGTAGAAGACTGTTCATTAATTTAAATGTTGAAATTAAATTAATAATTCAGTAGTCATTGCAAAAATTAAGTCACTGATAAGATAAAACTCACTGAACTTCAAGTGTTTTCCTATTTCAATCATGCTAATTAAATCCTATGAAATGACCTCAGAATTCAGGTAATCCGCAACAGCGGTGAAATGGTGCAGTGTAAATCACTCAGCTATCTACCTTTATCCCTGACTATGAAGAAATCAGTTGCTCTTATTAAGGATGTTGTTAAGCAGTCCATTCTTAAACAAAAGTAAAGGAGTCATATTCTTACACTGAGTGAGGAGTCACATTCTTACACTGAGTGAAGAACGTGACTCTATGCCATGTGTCAAGCGAGCTCCAATGTCAGGATCATCTGCTCTGTCACAGAACATTCTTTCAACACCAGGAGCTGGATTTGTTGTATTTTGAAACTTTCGCACAGTAGTTGGAGTAATGGGCTATACAAAAGGCAAAGCAAAAACAATTTTACACCAGATATTCACAAAATACTAATGAAAAGAAAATGTACTGCAGCCATTTCGGTGTGATTCCACAGAGGTAAGAACAAAATATGAGGACGTTTTAGGGCTGTAACACATGCTTACGCTCCTGTAGATGCTGATATTCTGAGCATAAAGTCAACACAGCCCAGCCTAAATTTTATCAAACCGGCAAGAGAAGTAGTAAGAGAGTTGCTAACTTTCAACTATCTGGTTCCATCTTGAAGATGCGTAACAGCTTCTTATGTATACTTCATCAAATGTACATGTTACATTTATCACCTTCAGAAACCTTTAACCTGATTTACAACAATTCCACCATCAGCGCAGCAATTTCAGAAATTATTTTAATCACAGTTTTGGGTTTTTTTAATTACCCGTTTAAAGAAAGAGCTGCTATTTAAGGTATCTGTTTGTGTCTCAGTACCCTCTGACTCATCAGGAGCATGGGGAAGGGCCAGTAGGAAGCACAATTCTGAGGGGCATCCTTGATAAAGAAGAAGGACGTCCATCAGAAGTAATAGTAATTCCTAATATAATCAGTGTAATTGTATCACCAGACAAAAACTGTCTAAACCAATTCTATTTAGTCCCATCTAAGCAGGCGTGGTGAATTTTGGAAACACGCAGAGTGAAAAAGAACTGCCAGAAGTGTTTTACAATCCTACCAGCTGTTCTCTATGATCCCATGTGACAAAAACTAACATCGAAAAAAAAATAGTAGTTTCTAAAGAGGAGGAATGTAGCAGAAATGACCAAGGTTTCAATTATTTGGGGTTTTTTTTAGGGCTAGTCTCAAAGCACAATCACTGATGGGAAATCATTACAAAAGTATCACAAAGAGCATCTGAAAAACTAACTCACCCCGGGTAAAACCTTGGTGAGGCAACTCACAGCTGTATCACCAGTGGGAAGCAACTTTCCATCCTAAATAATACAGTCAAAAAATAAGGCATAACCAAACCCATTGTACTAACAAGCACAACTAGTCAAATTCGGATCTGACACCTTGCACGAGATGTTGTCTACTTGTCCCTGTTTTGATAAAAGGGGGAAAAAAAGGAGCCATATGCATTTTTTGGAGGAGAGAGGGGGAACCGCAGCAAGATATGCCTGCCCGCCCCACACACTACCCCTCCTCCACAGAATCACAGAATCATTAAGGTTGGAAAAGACCTGTAAGATCATCAAGTCCAACCATCAACCCCACACCACCACGCCCACTAAACCATGTCCCGCAATGCCACGTCCACACATTCCTTGAACACCTCCAGTGATGGTGACTCCACCACCTCCCTGGGCAGTCTGTTCCAATGCTTCACCACTCTCTCAGTAAAGAAATATTTCCTAATATCCAGCCTGAACCTCCCCTGGCGCACTTTGAGGCCATTTCCTCTTGTCCTATCACTTGTCACTTGGGAGAAGAGACCAACACCCGCCTCTCTGCAACCCCCTTTCAGGGAATTCTAGAGAGCAATAAGGTCTCCCCTCAGCCTCCTCCTCTCCAGACTGAACAACCCCAGTTCCCTCAGCCGCTCCTCATCAGACTTGTGCTCCAGACCCCTCACCAGCTTCGTCGCCCTTCTCTGGACACGCTCCAGCACCTCAATGTCCTTCTTGCAGTGAGGGGCCCAAAACTGAACACAGGATTCGAGGTGCGGCCTCACCAGCGCCGAGTACAGGGGCACGATCACTTCCCTGCTCCTGCTGGCCACACTGTTTCTGATACAGGCCAGGGTGCTGTTGGCCTTCTTGGCCACCTGGGCACACTGCTGGCTCATATTAGCCGTCTATCAACCAGCACCCCCAGGTCCTTTTCCACAGGACAGCTTTCCAGCCACTCTTCCCCAGGCTGTAGCACTGCATGGGGTTGTTGCGACCCAAGTGTAGGACTCAGCACTTGGCCTTGTTGAACCTCATACCATTGGCCTGGACCCATCGATCCAGCCTGTCCAGATCCCTCTGCAGAGCCTTCCTGTCCTCGAGCAGATCAACACTCCCACGCAACTTGGTGTCATCTGCAACCTTGTTGAGGGAGTACTCAATCCCCTCATCCAGATCATCAACAAAGATATTAAAGAAGACTGGCCCCAAAACTGAGCCCTGGGGAACACCACTTGTGACCGGCCACCAACTGGATTTAACTCCATTCACCACAACTCTCTGGGCTCGGCTGTCCACACAGTTTTTTACCCAGCGAAGAGTGCACCTGTCTAAGGTGAGAACCCGAACTCAAAAAGGCACAGAGAGTGGGCGGGTGGCTCTGAGGCAACAGTGGGACCCCCTTCGATGACGGCACTCACGGCCGGCAGCTCGGGAAACCTGACGGTGAACTTCCCCTCGTAGACGGACCGCAGCTGCCCCACCATGGCGGCACGGGGCCGCGCCAGCCGTTCACCCCGCTTGCTTGGTAACGGCGGCAGGCGGCGCCACTGCGCCTCCGAGAGGGAGCTATGGGAGCACTCGTGAGGGGCGGCCTGTGCCGCCACCATCACAGCCCTCCCGCCATCTCCCTCACACCCAGCACCCACTGTCCTCCCACCATCTCCCTCACACCCAGCACCCACCGTCCTGCCATCTCCCTCACACCCAGCACCCACCGTCCTCCCGCCATCTCCCTCACACCCAGCACCCACCGTCCTCTCGCCATCTCCCTCACACCCAGCACCCACCATCCTCCCGCCATCTCCCTCACACCCAGCACCCACCGTCCTCCCGCCATCTCCCTCACACCCAGCACCCACCGTCCTCCCACCATCTCCCTCACACCCAGCACCCACCGTCCTCCCGCCATCTCCCTCACACCCAGCACCCACCGTCCTCCCGCCATCTCCCTCATACCCAGCATCCACTGTCCTCCCGCCATCTCCCTCACACCCAGCACCCACCGTCCTGCCATCTCCCTCATACCCAGCACCCACTGTCCTCCCACCATCTCCCTCACACCCAGCACCCACCGTCCTCTCGCCATCTCCCTCACACCCAGCACCCACCGTCCTCCCGCCATCTCCCTCACACCCAGCACCCACCGTCCTCCCGCCATCTCCCTCACACCCAGCACCCACCATTATCGTCCCTCCTCACACCCACTGAAGAAAGCCTGGAAATTGCACTCAGGCTATTTTGTAACCATCATGATATAAAGAAATAATCAAGGTTCAACTGCAGATGTATGTTTGTTAGACCAATTAAAGTACTTGAAAATCCACCAGCCTTCAGACAGGCGGGTTGAGTCATCTTTGGGTTAAAAGAAGGTCTTACATGGTCAAAAGTCTGATCATACTTTAAATTTTTATTAATTGGTCTGATAAAAAATACAGCGCCTTTCACAAATGTTGTCACATGTATGAATGTGTTAATAACATTTTATACTGAGACTGTTCCTCTAGAGAAAAGTGCAACTCCCATCTACGCAGCCACACAGAGGTGGGTGAGAAGCCTGTCAGCACTACCCATATATCAGGACATGTGAATGCTCTTACTGTTTGTCTTAAATGAGTCAACACATCGTCTATCTAAACCACTGTATTTGCCTTTTAGACACAGATGTGGACTATTTCAGAAAAGCAGCATGG
Organism: Gavia stellata; assembly: GCF_030936135.1. Taxonomy (NCBI): domain Eukaryota; kingdom Metazoa; phylum Chordata; class Aves; order Gaviiformes; family Gaviidae; genus Gavia; species Gavia stellata. The sequence continues at coordinate 41,073,560 of NC_082599.1, forward strand.
GTAAGACTGAACAAGTTTCACTGCTGTTTAAAAGCCCCTCAGCTCTTACAAAGTCTTTTACTCTCAGGTAACACTTAGTAAACTCCCTCCTTTCTTCCCAGCAAAACATCTAAATTTAATCACATCCTGCTCCATTCTCTATAGTCCTACAATGGCAAAACCAATTTTAGAGAAACATACAGACCTTTACCATAATTAATTAACAAACATTACCAGCTGTTGCCATTTTATTCTCAGCTCCAACATTTGTTTGAAAAGGATTTAAAATTAAGGAAGCTAAATTAAAACTGAATTCTCAGGACCCTTTCCTACAAATGGAAGATGAGAGGCTCAGGCAGCGCTTGCTCTCTGCTGACCGGGCCACCGGTCGGTAGGGGTGCCTGACTACCTGCTCCAGCTGTCAGAGGCATCAACGGTACATGTCAGTACTATGATCAGCTAGCTTCTAGCACACGTGAACGTAGCTTAATCTTCTCCAGGTAACATGTTACCTTCAGCTATTATCTAGCTGTGGCCATTGCTGGTGCCCTTTTTCAAAAGTACATGTGTTTTTCTGCTGTAGACGTGGCTGTGCAACACCGCTAATATAGAACATCCATTACCACTTGGGAACTAAAGAAGCTCTTGTAAACTCTTAATATATTCAGTTCATTTATACTTCCTTCAATCATAATTTTTGTTACTTAAATTTTAGAGTGCTCCTGCCAAATAAAGTAATAATTGTTGATAGTTTAATAAATAAAATAAAATGATAGGTTAGATCTTGCCTTCTGATCGGTTCTTCTGTCAGGTGCAATTTCTATCTAGTAAAGGCTAAATTGTGATTTGAACAAAACTGCAGGTATTTGAAATCAGGGATGAATTTCATCTGATTGAGAGGAATAACTGGGTAAGGATAAAGCTGTCAGAAGAGGGAACTATTTATACAGAGGAAGAGCAAAGTACAACATGACAAAAATTATATGGTTAGAGTACAGCACTGGAAATGGGGGCTTGAATTTTTATTCTTGTGTTTGTTGCATTTCTAGCTGGCTATCTATCTGTGCTCAAGGTATTACCACTTTGTATATGATGTTATTTCTGATTTATTTTTACGTTGTTTTTTCCCCAGTAGGTGGCCACACTTGCTAACTGAAAGAATCCACTCAGTCCTGATGGAGTGGGTTGCGTCAAAGGCAGAAAAATAGGACCTGGCCGTGTAAAAAGAATGCCTTTTGCAGAAACAAGTAGAGCAGAAGTCCTCAGCCTTCTCTGTTTTGCCCCTCTTTTTTTCAGTAGAGCTGCAGGACCCTATAAATCAATTTGAAACCTACTAACAATATACATGCTTCTCTTAGCTATCTTTCACACATCTCTTCGAAGCAGACCCTAAACCCCCTCAGACCAAAAACCTGCTCTTAGAAATGCTCTTATTTGCTAGCTTTGTTGTGGAAGAGGGAGATGCCTCACTGGCTGCTTTCCATGAGAGGTGCATCCAGGTGCCGGAGAAAGCAGGAAAACATTTTTACCTGCAGGAGCTGCTTCTATTATAAATTACTATAGGAGGGTGGATACTGTAGAAAACTGGCCAGTTAAAAAGGCAGAGAAGAATGCATCTCTTTCACTTATATAAAAAATACCCTACTATTAAGCTGTAAAAACTGCATCCATTTTTTCATGCCCTATCAGAAAAAAAATAATACTCTTAAAAAAGTGAATCTTGAAGTCACAGAAATGAAACTAAAATAGTAGTGGATTAATTTGGAAAGATTTTCCCTTCATATGAATTGCATTAAAAGTAGATAGGATTCAGCATGGTAAAAGCCAGCCTAAGTGCATCCTCAGCATATTATGGGTGGATACACAATACAAGAAAGGGTAGTAAAAGCTAGAGTTTCTTAGCTCTATTTTCTAGGTGTTTTCTTAAGTCCACAGTGCAGATACAAAATGTGAACTTGAAGTTCCATGTAGATGTATCCAATGAAAGAGCCACCCCTTCTCCCTATAATTATGCTCATTTTAGGAATCAATGTCATATTCATTCTTCCTTAGATTGAAAGTTAGTTGGTGTACAGGAAGAATATTTGTAGGGTAGGAAGGATCTGTAAATTTTAAAGATAAGCTGATGAATTAACAAAAACCAAACCAAACTCCATTTTAGAAAAAAAGATCAAAACTTTCTTGACTTCAGCATGTATTTGTCATCTCTTGTGTTAAAAAAATCAGATCTCTAGAGAAATCTCTCTTGGAAAAAGTTGTACAAAATATTCCCTTCTACAGCAGTACTTTTTCACTTAACAGTACTTGTCGTTTGGAAGTTACCACTATTTGCTGACATCCAATTCCCACAATGTAGTGCCTTTTCCAGGCTAAAACTGAGGAATGGAAACTGCCTAAAACCCTGCATTTTACTTTCTTTATCATGAAGCACAAAGACCCCATGTTCTGCAACACAGTTCTCATTCTGACTATGGCCCTGGCATAGATAGCAGTCAAAGCACTAAGTTTGTAAATTCCTTAAGGTCCTTGAAGGCCAGAGTACTTGATGTAAAATGCTGCAAATATTGTCAAACTCTTGAAGGACATTAGCCATGCTGATACACTTTGCTGTTGTTATTGCCTGGTTACTTTCATGGGGTTTATTAATCTCATTTACGGATAGAAAATTACTGCCTTCTCTGTGCTGCACACATTCTATATGCTATGGTATGACCAAACCAATAGATGTACAGAGACAATGTATACAAGCAGAGATAGCAGACAGACAGAAAAAAGGATATTATAGCACATGAAAAAAAATTTTGGGAAGTTCAAAGAGAATAAAGAGATTCTGCACGTACTCTAAAGTCAACTCCATTTATTATTACACATCTAGAGTCAGATTTAAACACAAAAAGAATGAACAGAGCACATTATTAAACTCTGCAGAGAAATGCTGAAATAGACAACCTTCTGGTGAAACCATGACGCACTAACATAAATTTTTTTGTTAACATCATCCAACCAGTTTCACTTTTGGTATTTGACATATGACCCAAGATGACATAAAATATGAAAACATGATCACTGCTAGGGCTATCTGGGTGATTTCAGAGCTTTTCTTGAACAGCTATTTGTCCAGACTACAACAGAAGAAACTCTTCTTCATCACTAACATTCACAGAGACCTGTCAAGCCCAAAATACAATAACTGGAACTCAGTCATTTCATTACCACCGCATGCTCTCCTGCCTCTATTTCATACATTCACACTGAATCTTTGCGTCAACCAGCTATGAACAATTTGGGAGCTTCACAAAGAAAAAGAGACATACTATAGCTCTGTGTTTCTGTCAGGGAGTAAGTTAGCTAGTAGGAACCTCAGGCGTATAACACATGCTTTCTAGCAGCACACCAGTATCGTAGCTCTGCTGTTGTAGCATCAGAGTCTGGGAGTGTATCCATCACGTAATCCAAAACATGGACCACCTATATACTTAACAGACAAAAAGCATGTGAGATTTGCATTCATGCTAGCAGTTTCAGCAAAATGGCCTACATATCTTAAGTCTGCTCAAAGGATTTTGAAGAGAAAAATTCTCTCTCATGAGAAAATAATACTTTATCACTTTCGCCCCCTTTTTATTAGTGCAATTATATCAGATTAATATAATTCCTGCATCAAAAATTCCATTCAGCCTTGAATTTCAGATATATTTGTTAATCTGAAAGATTATTCTGGATTTAGAAAGTATTTATTTATTTATATTAGAAGTAGAGAATATCTGATCCCTTCATATGGAATGTCACAGTTCTTCTTTTCGGAACATTGCTGCAATATGTATTTTCTCTCATTCATCTTGTGTAAACTGAGCATGTGGTTTCACATTACACCTAAGCAAAGCTTACTGTGAAACAGGTGGTTCTCGGCTCTTTGTCTTCTCTGAACTCACACTCTTTACTCTCATCTGCACCAGACCTAGTCAGCCTGCAGCCACAGATGAGTTGGTTCAGTCAGCTGAGCCAGTAGAAAACCATCTCTTTTAGCAAATAATTTTTGCATGACATCAGTGGTTGATCCAATTCACTCTGCAGCTGTAGGGTATCAGGACTTACTCAGGAGGTGCAAGCTTGCAGTTGCAAATGGAAATGGACTAGGACCATACCTTCCATCAGTGGCTCTTCATCTAATTGGCTTAAGTGAAACGTGAAATGCCATGTGTGACATGAGCATTTAATCTCTAAATTGAATTTAAGTTCAAGTCATTCTAAAGATTCACAGTGTAATGTTTTCATTTTTTCATGCCATACTGTTCATGTACGTACCGGGTCTGGTTGGGATGGAGTTAATTTTCTTCATAGCAGCCCATATGGTGCTGTGTTTTGGATTTGTGACTAAACCGGTGCTGATAACACAGCAATACTTCACCTACTGCTGAACAGTCCTTGCACAGGATCAAGGCTTTCTCCTTGTCCCACTTTGTCATTGTCCCCGCCCAGGGGGTATGCTCGGGGTGGGCATGAAACGTGGGAGGGGAACACAGCCAGGACAGATGACCCAAATTGATCAAAGGGATATTCCATATCACATAGCATCATGCTCAGCAACAAAAATTGGAGGTACAGGAAGAAGGAGCTGGCTTCCAAGATGGCTACTGCTTGGAGGCTGTTTGGACATTGGTCTGGTGGTGGGAGGTGATTTCCTTTGTATTGCCTTTTGCCCCTCCTCTTCCCTTCATCTATTAAACTGTCTTCATCTTGACCCACAAGTTTTCTTGCTTTTGTTCTTCCTATTCCACTCTCTGTCCCACTGCAGGGAGGTGAGTGAGTGAATGAGCAAGCAGCTGCCAGCTTGGTTGGATGCTGGCTGGTGCTTGGATTTATGCCCATAATGTATATAGTAAAAAACATTTGTTTATTAGGATTCTGATGTTTTGCTCAACAAATCCTGCAGTCCAGTTGAACATACTGAAACCACTCAGACAGTTATGGCAAACAAGCAGTGCGTTAGGGCAGGAGTACCTGATTTAAAGGGCAAGTCTTAGAAATATTCTAAAAGGAAGTCTTTACTGTAAGCTTCAGCAAACTCAGAGCTCAGAAAACTTGCGTACTTTCAAACATGTTTCTCTGGAGCTAGTCTGGCATGCTACACCACTGGTGAACTCAAAGTCTTTTTTACTTTTTTTAAGTTAAATGCTTTTTGTAAGGCCAGTATGTAGGTAAGTGATTAACTTCTACTTAGTAAAGCAGAACGGTGAAATTATTACTCTGAGACCAATCTGCTAACAATGGAAAAGTACATGGAAAAGAAGAATTGAAGATGAAAAGAAAAAGAACAGTCTGGTTTTATTCCATTCATTTCAGCAATTCTTATAGTATTGATATGTCCATACTAGCAAGGGAAAAAAAGACAAAGAAAAAGGAAAACACAAAAGCAGATACGAGATTTGTTGATTTCCCTCTCACTCTACAAGGCCATCGGCTATAGTATTTTACAAGTAGTGAGGTATTTCTAAAGCAACACTAAAGAGTGGAGATGATTAAAAAAAAAGGCTGTAACATGATTGTTTATACCTTTCTTTCTGTTCTCAGCGTATTTTTAAAGTAGCAGCAACAATAGGAGAAGATAAATCTGCATTGAAAGAGGACTGACTGGACAACTAACACTGAAGTCATATTTTATGAATGAATGGCATAATGGAGCCTCGGCTCTAGTATAACACTGGCCATAGGCTCTCCCTAACTTAATTTTTGCTTCAATTAAATACATGTGGTTGAACTAAAGCATATTTTGAGAAGACAGCAACATCAAATCTTGATTCAGTATTTCCAGTGATGGAGTATCTAAACAATCTTCATTAAATTGTACCCATGATTAAATACCATTATTGATAAACTTATTAAATGTCTGTTAAACCTATTAAATGGTTCTGTTTTTTATTTCCTTCAAATGCCAACTATTAGACCTTGTTAAATCTGCTAGACTGAAGAAACAGTTACCATCACTGTGTTGTTTCCTATACAGCTCACTTACAGTCTGTGACCAAGAGATCCTGGCCCTTCTCTCTTACAAGGTCAGCAGGTCACACAGAATCACAGAATAACTGGGGTTGGAAGGAACCTCTGGAGATCATCTAGTCCAATCCCCTGCCAGAGCAGGTTCACCTAGAGCAGATTGCACAGGAATGCGTCCAGGCGAGTTTTGAATCATTAAGGTCAGAAAAGACTTGTAAGATCATCAAGTCCAACCATCAACCCCACACCACTATGCCCACTAAACCATGTCCCGCAATGCCTCGTCCACACATTCCTTGAACATCTCCAGTGATAGTGACTCCACCACCTCCCTGGGCAGCCTGTTCCAATGTTTGACCACTCTCTCAGTAAAGAAATATTTCCTAATATCCAGCCTGAACCTCCCCTCGTGCAACTTGAGGCCATTTTCTCTTGTCCTGTTGCTAGTCACTTGGGAGAAGAGACCAACACCCACCTCTCTGCAACCCCCTTTCAGGGAATTGTAGAGAGCGATGAGGTCTCCCCTCAGCCTCCTCCTCTCCAGGCTAAACAACCCCAGCTCTCTCAGCCGCTCCTCATAAGACTTGTGCTCCAGACCCCTCATCAGCTTTGTTGCCCTTCTCTGGACACACTCCAGCACCTCAATGTCCTTCTTGTAGTGAGGGGCCCAAAACTGAACACAGGATTTGAGGTGCGGCCTCACCAGCGCTGAGTACAGGGGCACAATCACTTCACATCTTCCACCATGAGGCAAGTTTTCCAGCCTTTTAACCATTCTTAAAGGCCATCCCTAAATTATCCTCAAATTTTTCAGCATTCTTCCTCAGTTATAAACATAAAAAAGGCACACAGGATTACAAAGGCTTCACAAAATACACCAGTAATACAGAAAATCAATGATGTATGTCCAACAATCTCTAGAGCAAGGTGTGTTATTTAATATTTGCATGTATTAAGTCAGATTGTTTGTATCCACCTACGAAGCCATCAAGACTTGTTCTGCGTTAGCAACCTGTTCTCTTAAGTTTTAGCACTCTCCCAATAATGAGTGTATCTCTAAGGCTTTATCAGTGGTTGCTCACTTAAAAAAAAAAGTTAGCTAAACTCCGAAGTGTAATTCAGGTTTTCCTGTGCAGCTCCTTCTTTCAACTCATTTGACTAACAGCTTTGGAAACTGGTTCTTTAAAAGCATTAAACCGGGACTTTTCTGCCTGTGTGATACCTAGCTCCCATCCCAGACACCTCAATGGCCCCGCAAGCTGCACTGCACCCGCACTCCCTAGAGAACAGGCACTGAAGATGCTTGGTTACTCCCAGAGACTCTTCTTCACCCTGCAGATCAATGGGACGAAATTCCCACCCTGCTGACAGGCCGCCTTTGCAGTGACTAGTCACTCCTCAGGGCTTACCCGGCCACAAAACACAGGCAGCGAGACGGGAACACCGCTCCCTCAATCCCCGCGACACACCTGTGCTCCCTCAGGTAGCGGCGGCGGCGGGGATGCGGGACCCAAGTGCCGCGGGCCAGCGGGCGGCGGGGGGGGCTGGCCCGCCTCGCACCTCTGCCAGAGGCCTCCGAGCAGGCTGGCACGTGGCACCCCTTGCGGGAGCGGGGGTTATGGAAAGGGTTCCAGGCCCCTGGCGTTGCCATGGTAACGGCCGGGCGGGAGGAGGGGAAGAGGGAACAAACGGCGGAGGGAGAAAAAGGTGGGAAATAAATGAGATCACGTGACGGGCGGACGAACCGGAAGCGCATGCCGTGTGCGGGCTGTGACGTGGCGGCGGAAGTACGTGTGTGTGTGTGTGTGCGCGTGTGTGTGTGTTTTGGTCGGGGCAGAGGCGGTGGCGGAAGTCGGCGGCGGGCTGGGTGAGGCACGGCTGCGCCCCCGCCCCTCACCCCCACTCCTCTCCCGCGCCCCGCCGAGGAGCCGCCTCCCCTCTTCCCCCCCCCTCCTCCACCGCCCACCCTGCCCCGGCTCACCCGCCAGCCCCGCCGGACGGAGAGACGTCGCTGCGCCGCCGCCCGTCTCCCCCAGCTCCCCCTCCCCTGCGCGCGCCGCCGCGGCCTGGCCAGGTGAGGTGGCGGGGCTGGCGGGGCGAGGGGCCGCGCTCGCGGGGCGGTGGGGCGCTGGCGGCGAGGCGGGGGAGAGGGAGGCGTCTGTTGTTCGGGCTCCTGCCGGCGGCCGCCTCCCCGGGCGCCACCGCCGAGCCCTGCGGGAACGTTGGGCCGTGGTGCGGGCTGCCGAGGTGGGCAGCCCGCCGTGAGGGGAGGAGAGGCTGGTCTCTCCCTTCCCGTCTCAAAATGGCGCCCCCGATTTTCCCACTTCCCCTTATTCCTCTGCTTGGAAGGGAGCTGCGGGGGAGGGGAGGTGGTGGTGGTGGTGGCGGCGGCGGCGGCGGCGGCGGCGGCGGCGGCGGGGGTTGGAGGGGCTGGGCCCGGGACCGCGGCGAGAAGAGGGGAGCGGGCATCCTTCCCTGCGTGCGGGCTCTCCTGCAGTGAGTTATCACTGTCTGGGTCCAGCTGCAAGGGTAGGGTTGTTCCCTTCGAGCTGCTTGTGAGATATGGAAGGGAAGGTTGGGTGATGGGTCTCTTGCTTTCCCTTTTACTTGCGGCTGGAGGAGGGACGGTGAATAAGGTGGGAAGTAAAATGCTCAGACAACACGTCGCAATCCGGGCTATCACGACAGGCCTAGTATACTGAGTATGCTCTACGTAAGACTTAATTGGGACTAGATATAAAGCTAGAGTATGGTGGAGGAACAAACCTATGCCCTCATATGTTTGAGATGAGAGATAAATTGTTTAAGAACTATCAAAATGTTCCAAGTAATAGAGTCATGAAAGGCTATTTTCTCAGCATTTTCAATGATTTTTTTTTTCTACCTTATGCCTGGGGATGGAAAAGAGAGGCTGAACACCTAATTAAGCAGCTGAAATTAATCAGCTTCTCCCATGTAATGTTCAGACCAAGTAAAAAGCACGGCATCTTTGTTTTTTCCAATTTGGTAGTGACATTTCAGAGTTGCAGGCAGGCTAGATTGCATGTGTGTATTGTTATTCTGTAATAAGAAATGTCAGGAAAAAGGTAGATGTTGGCTGAAGTGAGGTGGCTAGAGACAATGATAGTAGTCATCATTACTTACATTTCCTGTATGATAAACCAGTTTATTTGAAAGCAATTGGTACTATACATCATTCATATGAGCTTATGAGATGGTTATTATCTTTAATTGGAAGGCTATGATTTTTTCGCAGTGACTGTGTTGATTCACTTGTTTAACTTACTGTCTCATTGTGTTTCAATATAAACTGGCTTACATGTGACAAGCATTTTGATAGTTGTTCGTATCGCTGTCTTGAACACTGCAGTAAGATGCCATATTAATTCTGCCAAACCTGGAAGGGAATAAAAAAAAACTTGGTTAGTAGGAGTGCCTAATAAATAAGGCTTTTTAGATACTGCTTTTTAAAACATTCAAAATAGTCCAGTATAAACAAATTTAAAGTAGATAATGGTTGCAACCTCAGCATTGTATGATCTGTCTCTGTTTGTGAAGTGTGAAAAAGTTTATTAGAAATTACTACAATAGTAAGTGTGTTCACGGTAAGAAACACTGTCATCTGCTCTGAAATATAAAAGTGGTGGAATGTTCCAGTTTTAAATTTATCGTGAATTTTTGTTGTGGTCTTTGTATTTGATAATGCACTTAATCACATTGAATGTAGGAACAGCATTGGCTGTTTTAATCTCTTTGGTAGGCTGGCTTTTGTCACTAGTGTTATTTTGATACTTCTGTATTAGCTTTCTTGTAGTTTAAAATAGGCACTGATCTGAACGCTTACATGACTGTGAATTATAACATTGAATTGTGAGTTTGTAGGTATTGGCTAGGACTGTTGACATTTTGTATACAGACTCCAACATAATATTTGTGTGGTGATCTATTAAAATACTTATGACTCTTCTCTTTCATAAATAAAACTCATAACATAGACTATTTAGCAGCATATAAATTTCTCTTCTAGAGTGATGAGAACAGCCAGCATCTGGTAAACTACTTGGTAGGATTAAGTGGAGTATTTCCTAACAGTATGCTCTAAACTTTGTTCTGGCATTTCAGCATGGAGCTGCTGTGCCTTTGGGGGATATTCATGAGAAGAGTGAAAGTTTCTACTTACCGGAAGTACCTATGTATTTGTAGTGCCCAAGACTGCAAATGGGGCTTGCTTTTTAATATATGATGGAATTCTCACATTAAACTCCCTAAAAGTAAGAAAATCTCCCTCAATTCTATTCATATGAAGCCATCCATCTAAGAAACTTTCATAGTATTTTCCTTAGCAGATTTGTATAAGTAATTCCCTTACGTAACTTCCATACGTATCAGTTTAAGAGCTTGGTTCAAGTCAGAGTTGTGTACTTGCTTTTGTGTAGATGAATGAAAATGTCTTACCAAGGTTTTCTTTCATCACGTGTTCCAAACATACTGATTACAAAGTTTGCTTAGCATACAAAAATGGGGGTGTGGTGGGGTGTGGTGTTAGTGGGTCTTTTCCTGGAAATTTTCACCAAAGCTAAGGGTAAAAAAGGTATGGCTGCTAAGCCCTTGAAGTAAGTGTGCAGAATTGTCTTGAAAGTGATTTGTCAAAAAAGACTTGAATTGGCAGTGTGTGTGTGTAGGGTACTGAATGTGGTATCACTCTCTTGAGTCGTGCTTCTTTTTACAGTTCTCGAGGCTGGTATTTTACAGATTACTTAAAGAACTGGAGAATGAATGTGACCTGAGGCTTGGAGCATGCATGGGGTCTGTAGCATTGAAATCTACTTTTAAATCCTTGTGAGGCACTATGTTCACAAAATGTGAAAAGAACACGCCAAAAACATTCTGTAATGGCTATGTCAAACTCTAGTACTGCTTTTCTTCAGATCAAGAAAATATTTTCCTCAGTTTTCGTGTTTGTATGCTGCTGTGCTGTGAACTTACCTAACAGTTTCAGTATCATCTGAAACTTCAAAAGATGATGATTTCCATATACACTTATAGAAGGTGCTAGTGACTTCTAATATATCAAAATCATCTGGATGTGCTCTATCAGGTTTTCAGTCTTGCAATTTTTCTTTTATCCTGAGCTGTTAAAAAGTGGGTGGTATGACTGTAGTAGGCTTTATTATTAAGTTATTAGATGCATTGATGTGACTATTGAATGAATGATGTTTGCAGTATGTTTCTGGGACTTGATGGCCTTCCTCTCAGGTTACTTTCAAATACAGCTGGTTATTTTTGTAGGTGGTATCTGAGTCTCTAGAATGATTGCTGGTGAGGGGGAAGGGGTGTTATAAGGGTGTAAACTTTGAAGTTGTCTAATTACAGCTTCTGTAGCTTGGGCACCTATAAAAATTGAATTAGGTACTTTTCTTGACAACCTGTTTCAGCTTTTGGTTCTGAAGGAGTTTTGCAAGGGGTAGTAATTACAGTTTTGTAAGTGATATAAATCTGAATAACTAAAAGCTGTATATGGCCAGTTGAAACAAGTAGATATTATGCGAGTTAAATTACTCTTGCCTGTTTTTCTATCATACCTCCTTTTGCTCTCAATATGGGAAACAGCAAGCAAAAAAGTAGTCATAGTGAGTAACCAGTGTAGTGCGTTGATTTCCTCACCATGTGTCACTTGATCCAAAGGGTACTAACTCATGTGGTCATTGGATGTAGTCCTTATGTCTTCATTAATGCTGCAGAGTCTAGAAAAACATGGGGTCAATTAAGATTAAAGGGTTGTAAATTATTTCACGGTTATCCAAACACACTAGAATGCCACAGCAAACAGATGTATTTCATTTTAAAACAGAAATAACTTAATTGTCTTCGTTACTTTTCCTAAGGAAAAGATAAACAAGTGGCTAACAGTATTTTGAGCTACCTATATTTTGGCTATGCCTCGCTGCTTTCTCTCTTGTAGTATAATTAGGGAGAGATTAACTATTGTCACTGATCCATTTTTATCCAAATTGCTCCACAACTTCTGAAGCATATTTCAGCAGCACATGTTGGGGGGAAGAGTCTTGCCTGAGAACCAGCATACCAGCTGTGCATGAATTGTTTTATGCTGTAAGGATGAAAGGTCTGGTATTTTTAAATAACTGGATCCATTCCTGTTGTGGTGGGTTGACCCTAGCTGGAGACCAGGTACCCACCAAAGCCTCTCTATCATTCCCCTCCTCAACTGCACAGGGAAGAGAAAATACAACGAAAGGCTCATGGGTCAAGATAAGGACACGGGGATCACTCAGCAATTACAGTCATGGGCAAAACAGACTTGACTTGGGGAAATTAGTTTAATTTATTACCAGTCAAATCAGGGTAAGGTAATCAGAAATAAGAACTAAATCTTAAAACACCTTGCCCCCCACCTCTCACTTCTTCCCAGGCTTAACTTCACTCCTGATTTCCATGCATCCTCCCTGCCAGTGGTGCATGCCAGCGGGAATGGGGTTGAGGTCAGTTCATCACACGTTGTTTCTGCTGCTCCTTCCCCCTCAGGGGAAGGACTCCTCACACTCTTCCCCTGCTCCAGTGTGCGGTCCCTCCTACAGGAGACAGTCCTCTGTGAACTTCTGCAACGTGCGTCCTTCCCCCAGGCTGCAGTTCTTCACAAACTGCTCCAGCATGGGTCCTTTCCACAGGGTACAGTCCTTCAGGAACAGACTGCTTCAGCATGGGTCCCCCAAGGGGTCACAAGTCCTGCCAGCAAACCTGCTCCAGCATGGGCTCCTCTTCCCATGGGGCCGCAGGTCCTGCCAGGGGCCTGCTCCAGCACAGGCTTCCCACAGGGTCACAGCCTCCTTCAGGCACATCTACCTGCTCTGGTGTGGGATCCTCCATGGGCTGCGCGTAGATATCTGCTCCACCGTGGACCTCCATGGGCTGCAGGGGGACAGTCTGCCTCACCATGGTCTTCACCACGGGCTGCGGGGGAATCTCTGCTCTGGTGCTTGGAGAACCTCCTCCTCCCCCTCCTCCTTCACTGACCTTGATGTCTGCAGAGTTGTTTCTCTCACATATTCTCACTCCCCTCTTCTCCGGCTGCTGTTGTGCAGTTGTTTTTCCTCCTTCTTAAATATGTTATCACAGAGGTGCTACCACTGTCGCTGATGGGCTCAGCCTTGGCCAGTGGCAGGTCCGTCTTGGAGCTGGCTGGTATTGGCTCTATCAGACATAGGGGAAGCTTCTAGCAGCTTCTCACAGAAGCCACCCCTGTAGCCCCCCCTGCTACCAAAAGCTTGCCATGCAAACCTAATACACCTGTATTCTAAAATAGTGACCCAAAATTAATTCAATGAGTAAGAATTTTAGTATGTAATTATCATGGTACTTAATAATAATGGTGGGTTATGCAGGGGCTTTTTTGCTTCATAAAAATTCTTTCACTGTGGTACACTTTCACATGTTTGTAAGAACATATATGTAGAAGTTGATATTTATTAGATCATGTTGTACAACTAAAATTAAAAAATCTGTTGATTCAAGGATGTCATGATAGTCAAACAGGACACAAACTCAGGACAGACAGGAATGAATATGGGATTGGAATGTCCTACCTGGAAGAAGCTATAGCCTTGTGAGGCTATTTTGAGAGGTATGGGAAAAGGAGAAACATGAGCAAATAGGAGTGTCTTTAAGATGTTGAAAATATTTTTTTCTAAGACCTATATTCAAGTTCTATTTACAGTGAGAAATAAAATACCAGTTTTTCAACTGTTATGTTAATGAATAAATAATGCTAAGATTTTTCTCATTTATTGCATGGAAATTAGTTTGTAAGGGAGTATCTTAGTGGAGGGCTGGGTTCTGCTACAGCGCTAGATGCACTTTCCAGAAAAGAAGATTCTTCAGGACTTGTGTTTACTCTACAAAAGGGAGAGTTAGGAAGGAGAGTGAAGGGTCTGAGCTAGGTGTGCAGCAAACTGGAATGCTCAAGTGCCTGATACATGTGCTAAGTGGTGGGAAGATGGCTAAAGACTACTGCTTCGTTTAAAATGTAGTTGCTTTACCATAAAGAAGAAAGAGCAAGAAGTCATTTGAAAGTAGTAGATTTGCTTACCTTTTTGCAACAGATGTATTAAAGCCATTTTCTGCATTAGGAGAATGTGCTCTAAACTAACTAGCTTGCATCCTAGATGCTAGAAAAGCCGTATCCGCACAAAGTGTGCACAATTCAAGTAAATAATCAACTGGAGTAAGACAAAGTTATAGGCTGGGTTTTGGTTGGGTTTTTTTTGTGTGTTGTAGCAGAAATACAGAAGCAGATGTTTTGCTCATTGAGAGCTGAGTGACCATCACTTAGGTATATTTCCTGTGGGCTCACTCAGAATTTTGTTTTGGGAACTGGTATAGAAGAGAATACAGAAAATTATTATGCCAGTCTTCCATACAGCAATGCCTACCTGCAAAAATATTTCATTTTTACTGTTGTGTGTGTAAAAGCATAAATCTTAGGCTCAGAAGTGATACTAGCAGAGTCTAAAGGCTTCCCTGTCCGTATGAATAAATATTATGGGGTTTTTTAAGGAGTTTGAAAGAAGAGTGGGTAGACTAAGGAATACACTGTTCATACTTGTTCTTAACAAAGATCTATCTCTATTGTGAATATTGATCTGCTAGGACATGTGTTAGTATTGGAAATAGCAATTTATCATCCTATGGTAGTTCTCTGGTGGCTTGCATAAAGTGATCTGGAATTCTTACTGGTCAAGACAATTAATTTTTCTACATATGGAAGGCTTTGTATTGTATTTTTCCTTCTCAAAGTACAATTGTTAACTAGAGAAGGTATTACTGATTTGTATGTCAAGATCTTTAAGGGAAATGCATTTGATATACGTGATAGAAGTGAATTGATGAAGTATACTTGCAAAGAACTTGATGTGGTAATTGAGTTTTCCCAATTTGCTCAATTTTTTAGCATCCTTCAGTGGTGCTGATTTCGGAATATTGCTTAGCAATAGCAAAATTGTGGAAAAATTATTATTTCTTTTGATATTTTACCAATAATGTGAAAGTCTGAATCTGTGGTGTTATACTTCAATCCTGATATGTTAAAACATAAGAGACTGAAGTCTTGTAAGAAGAAACATGATTGAACTTTAATGTGCTAATTTGAAGGCTTAATGGGAAGACTAGGTATTGAAGAAGATAGCTGGTTCATTTGTCATAGATTTTTGTCTATAGTTGACATCTTAACAGTGATGGTAGCTGTACTCTGGACTATTGACTTGGGTAAATATTAGGACAAGTTACATGTAATCAATGTTGCATTAATTAATTAGACTTTTCTTATTTGGTTTGTAATTCTAATACCACCCGCTGTCTTTCATGAACAGGTTGTTACTGGCAGAAGCACCACTGAGATCTGAATCCTGGAACTTGCTTTCAAGAGTGTGAAACAAAGGACTTCTTTCTAATTTGGGCATGGCTAATCGAGGAGCAACAAGACCCAATGGGCCAAATGCTGGAAATAAAATTTGCCAGTTCAAACTTGTACTTTTAGGAGAGTCTGCAGTTGGCAAATCAAGTTTGGTGCTTCGTTTTGTGAAAGGACAGTTTCATGAGTTTCAAGAAAGTACGATTGGAGGTGAGAAAGTTATCCTGTTAATTTGTTTCCCATTGAGTTTATATTGTCCTTGCCCTTGACCACCTTCAATGTAATGGCACTTCTAGAATGGGTCATTGACAGCAAGGATCAAATCTGAGCCCTGTGTCTCTAATTGTGAACTATAACTCTCTAAGCTAAAAGCTTTCGTTGGCACAAGGCTATAGCAAACATCCATGTCAAGTGGAGAAAGCAAATGTGTGTCTGAACTGCATAATTTTGAAAACTGGGCTTGACATTACATTTTGTGGGTCGATGTCTGGCTATTTTAATTGTTCTGTATGCTTACTGCATGAAATAACTGCTTAATAAGAATTAAGAACTTAGTTTCTATGAAAACAAAGTGCTGCATCTTCCAAAAAGGTTGTGTTCTCATTTATGCATGCTGGCTTTGCTTTTGATTTGGGAGAACTTGCTACATTTTTGGATATACCTTTCTTTGTTAGTATTCACAGAATTTAATGTACTCTTTTTACATTTTGGGACTTCAAACAAAACAGGTGCTGGTTATGAGAATTAAAAAAACCCAACTGTTTAACTGTGAACAGATTTTATCCCACACCCCCAGCAGATTTCTTCTGTTGTATTGTATGTTGAAGTTGTTTGTACTTTAAGCTGTAGTCCTCCTTGGATAAATTTAAACTTATCCTAAAACTACCTAACAGCATACAGACTTAAAAAAAATACGGATTTTATGGATTCATAAATATTCTCTAGTAGTCCCTGTTTCTGCTTGCATGAATTAGTCTTTCATTGTAATATTCATGTGAAGCCCTTTCAGTGGTCTACATGTGTCTTTGCACATGAACAGTTGTTGAAATGTAAAAAATCTACAAAGCTTACAAAAATAAATACAAGCTGAATTTCGTTGCATCATTTTTTTACCCTATTTCTAGCTGTTACATATATTTTGTATATCTGTCAGCATAAATGGAGAACCACTTTTTTCTTTAGCAGTCTTGCTAATGTTCACTTTTGGCTTTGTGTGTTTTACAGTGGCTTTAGGATAAGTGTTAGTGTGAAAGGTTTCTGTATTATCTCATACAGGTGTGTGCTAATATGGAGAGCATTCTCAAAGATCTGTAGTGAATTAACTTCCCAATGTCACCGTGGTTTTTAGTTAATAAAACACTGTTAAAATTAAGTTAAATTCACTGTTCAGTTTCAGTGATCTCCAATTCATTTAATGTCCTTTTTGTTTTTTCTTGTTTTAGTGTCTGGATAGAACTAGGGATAACCCAAACCCTGTTACACTGTTTAAAATCTATACAAAGGTTAAACAAGACTTTAAGTTCAAGTTCAGATATATAGAGTTTAGTGTAATCTCTGTATTAACTTGTGCCTCTTCTATATAAAATAGGAACAAGGAAATGCCATGTAATACAGCTGAGAGGTATTAAATGTAGCAATGTTGGGATTCAGAAAAAGTTTTCTACAGAGAAAGCTGTCTAGCCCTGTAGCTTGTTGTTGCCTAAGGCATAATTTTCTTTTTATACAGAAGGGCCTTTTAACAAAGAGAGGCTTATGTGCATTGTGAATCTGAATAAAAACATCTGAGAGTGCAGTTAAAGTCAGACGAGTTGGATGGTGGTGGTGTGTTTGATAACTAGACTTTGCCACTTCAGAATAGTGTAGCAATGCCTTTTAGTTGCTTAAGACAAAAGTATGGCTGTTAAGGATGATAGACTTTCAGGTAATTAATACAGCTGGTTAATTGTCAATTTACTATGGCCTTGCAAGATAGAAGAAAGTTACCTTGTTGGGAGATATTAAGTAGCATTTTATGGTGGTTGAAATGTTCCTTTCCACAAAAAAAGAGGATGTCATTGAATAAAACCCTTGTTTTAATTCTCTTTCTGAGTACACCCCTTCATTTATGCAGTGTAGGTGCATTCTTCTGTTTAAGAGAATAATGTCTCTAAGAACTTCAAATTCCACTTGTTTAACATCTTGTATCTACCTTGGAGAAATATAATACCAAGCTGACTCTGAGGCGGAAGCCCTTAGACTGATGCAGGATGTATGTTTTTTCTCTTTATTTTGGTTCTGGGCTGCTTAGGGAGCTACCAAGAGGAGCCTGTTTTACCAGTGCTTGGATATTTAGCATTTAGAGACATTTATGGTGATTTAACATTAGAACATCAAAGCCTTTACCTTCTCCAGCCTGCCTGCTCATCTGTGGTGGATGCTAATACCCCTGAAGCAGGAACACCTGACCACTTAACTAGTCAGCTTCTGTATGGTAGTTACAGTGTCCTTTATAAAGCAAGATTGACTTGCTTTTGGTTTACTGTAATCAGTTGAGTTGAAAGTTGCAGCAGTTTTGGAATGATTCATACGCTATGGTGTCTTGGAGTATATGAGACAGGGTAACATCCCAGGTATGCAAGGGTTATGGGTCAGTGCCTCTTCAGACTATTGATTTTAAATTGGGCACAATCTGTCAGTATGCTTAGTGATGAGAGTCCCCAGTTCAGCCAAGTAGGGGGCTTCCCATAGTGTTTCATCAAGCAGAAGGTCTTAAAATTTTTAATTTTTTGTTGTTGTTTGTTTGTGGAAGGAGCAAGGGCAAGGCGGTCCACAGTATTTCACTAAATGTCTGTCATGACTGGAAAAACACCTCCAAGCATTTATGCTGGATTGCTCAAGCTTTCATCTAAATTCTTGGAATTGTTGCATTTTCTGCTGTGTATGTACTATAACTGGGCAAACAACGTGACTATAAAGCAGGTAATCAAGACAGCTTGTCAGACCACTGTAATAGTTGCGTGCTTATTTTTAAACTTCAAAAGATAAGGTAGAACAGATGGCTGAGTTAAAACTCTTAAGGGTTAAGAGAACTCAGCAGAATGAAATCTTGCTTTTCATTGTTTGTTTTCCCCAAGAAATTCTTGAGATTCTAGCTTAGTTTTGTAATATGGGTTTCTATATTGCGTGGGTACTCCCCTCCGTATTTTTAATACGTACCTTAATCTGAATGGAAAATCTTTACCAGGAGTAACTGTTTGAAGACTTGGAATAAGTTACTTAGTGTTTTCTGTAATTAGAAGATCATTATTTATGGTAATGCATTCAGCTGTAGTGGCAATGGATGCAGGTTTCCCTGAAACTGCAGGCTGTCAAAATTACGCTGAAACTAATTCTTGATCACTTGCACAGTCAAAAATATGTCTGCTTTAAGAACAAGAACTTCTGAAAAGTGATTCTTTCTTCCATACCCATTAGCTAAGGTGGAGTTGTCAGGAGCTGAAAAATCAAGGCTTTAAGATACTATTTAAGTAATGTAAATGTATAGAACTGTAAATATCTGAACTGTTGGATTGTAGCATGATGGGCTGCTGTTACCGGTACTCTGTATAGTCTCTGGAAGCAGGGTGAAATGTATCTAGAAGGCTTAAGAGAAGGCTTGTGGTTACTCAGAGTGACGGTTACAAAAAAAATAATGGGAATTCTTCCCGATTATTGCTTTCTTATGTCTTTAACTTGAGGAAAGACTGGTTATTTGAATAATTGTGCTTCAGAGTTATTGTCTATCAGATAATGCTTGCTTCAAACCTGGTATATTTTAATAATAGGCTTGAATTGTTTAAGGAAATCATGTATTTGTGAACATAATTTTATACGAATATAGAGATATAAGCAGACTTCTGGTTTCAGTACCTCTATCTTTTTTGTAGCTGCTTTTCTAACCCAGACTGTATGTCTTGACGATACAACGGTAAAATTTGAAATTTGGGATACAGCTGGGCAAGAGCGGTACCACAGTTTAGCACCCATGTACTACAGAGGAGCACAAGCAGCTATAGTGGTATACGACATTACAAATGAGGTAAGTACTATATTATGGAGGCACAAGAGGGATTTGAAAGTTAGCAGTCTTGCATCAATCTTTCCTCAATTCTTCTGACTTGTGTGAATCAATTCATCATTTCATAGAATCATAGAATGGTTTGGGTTGGAAGGGACCTTTAAAGGTTATCTAGTCCAACACCCCTGCTATGGGCAGGGACATCTTTCACTAGGTCAGGTTGCTCATTTCATATTGAACTGTGTAATGTTAAATCGTGTCTAACTTTTCTTGCCAAAAGACCATTTCTATGGGTTTTTTATTGTATTAAAAAAAGAGAAAGAAAACAAATTCCATTATAGAAGTGTTTCAAACCCACCTCTAAATCAGTTCACCGCAATTGAGCTGTTACTCTTGCCACATGGCTGGTGGCAGTTTGTTTCTGATAGTGAAAGACATTATTTTAACATTGTTTTACTGTAAGTTATGGGTAAGGATTGGAAAGGTAGCACAAACCATTGAGACCAAAACCTAAGGTTATTTGATTTCTTTTTAGTTGAGCTTAGATCAGATAAGCTTCACCTGGTTTTGGTAAAATGAGACTTGAAAACCAAAACCCTCAGAAAACCCAGAAACCCTGTACTATAATGAACAGTGCTCAGTAATCAAAGTGTTTTGAGACCCTTTCAATATCGCTATTCATAAACTTGATTCTTCGAGAGGAGAAATCAAAAGTGCCATTTTGTCTCTTAACCACTCCTCTTTCCTTACTCTGTCTACATAAAGATCTTCCTATCTTTACTTACTTTTTCAGCATTATCCCAACTAAGCACATTTGAGAACTAGGGTAGGAATGTTTTATTTTAAAAGCTCAGTTTGCAAGTTGGAGCGTGCCTTTGGACAAAGGTAGCAGCCTTGCGTTGGCCTTTTGCTTGAAGTATAGATAACAGAGATTGGGATAATAGGTGAGTACAAAAGGATGATAAAACTCAGTTGCATCATTTTGCAATCGTTAACAGGAGTCCTTTGCCAGAGCGAAAAATTGGGTCAAAGAACTTCAGCGACAAGCAAGTCCTAACATTGTAATAGCTTTAGCAGGAAACAAAGCTGATCTAGCTAACAAAAGAGCTGTGGATTTCCAGGTATGTACATAACTTATGTTTATAGAAGTGGCATTTTGTTGGAATAGAAAGTAAATAAACCTACGAGGAGCTTATATGCCTAGCCTAGCTAGTTGTTACAGAGGTCATGCTGTTAAATGTAAATGTCAGCTGAGGCTAATTAAATTACACATGCTACTGAAAAATGTATTTCTGGACAAGTGATATGTAGCAATAGACTTTTTTGAATAATTAAATTTTACTTTGAGGAATAATTAATTTATTTGCATATCTTTAAGGCTAATTGAATTTCTGTTCTTTGGTGTGACTTCTTTCTGTCTTCTACCCAAAATTACCAGTAACTAAAGTTTCAATGGGTGAGACAGCAGTAACTCTCAGTGCAAACCATTCTCTCTGACTGGTCACAAGGATTTTGATTGTCATATGATACAAAGTTGATTGATGTGCTTAACTTGCTTAGGTTATACTGTTGAAACAGTGTTCGAGTTTTAATTGTGCTTTTCATGGCATTCTTTTTGGTTTAGTGGATGTATCAGTGCTCTCAGTGCTATATTTTATCTTCTAGAAAGTTTAACCAAGTCATCAGAAAATAGCTTCCAAAGCAAATAAAACTTCCTGCAGGTGGTTTTGGTCCATTCATGATTGAATTTGAATTAAGATCGTATTTATTAGTCATGAATTTTCTTAAGGTTTTAATCTGTATTTGGTGTCACTGTGTGAGATACTGCTGTGTATAGTAATTAATCCTTTTGCAACTATAGGAGTCGGACTGTGAAGGTTAGCAGTATTTTAGGTATTTTTCTGCCGGAGTTCAACAACTCGGTTTTCTAATTTTATACGTCGTGTCAATTGTAAGATAAAGCTGTGTGACAGAAGACCTTTGTGTTTTGTGAAAAATTGTGGTATTTAACAAAAATTTCATGCGTGTGCGCAGTCAAAAACTTAATAAAAGTTAATTACCAAAGCAGAACTCTTTACTATTTTTTTTACAATCTTAACAAAAAAACGAACATTTGAAAAATATTAAAGTGGATTTATGGGCTCCTTACAGGCTTGACAATCCGTTCTCATTTCAAAGCACATTTTAGATTTCTAGGTATTTGTTAATGTGTTATTTCAAATATGGTACATAGATCTTAGCAGGTGTCACTTAAATGAATATAGAATGCTGTGGATTTTTTTCATCATAGGTATTCTGTAGTACGGCTTTTTGCAGATTTCCTATTGAATGCAAAGGCAGTTATATAATCATAAGAAGCCGGGGATTCTCAGCTGAACTAGCTAACAGGAAGGGGCAAAAATAGGAACCTTTATAAACAGTGTATTTCAGATCAAAATTCAGAGTAAAAAAAGAGGTAACATGGCAAGATATTTAATACTGCTTATTTGTTTTACAATTGTGAATTTCTGTCAGGATAATGAAACTGTTCTGATCCATCTGCCTCCATGGTTGAAAAATTCAAGATAGTTCACAAACTGCCGCCTTTCCAGGGTAATAATAGACTTTCTGAGATTTGATGGCACTTTCTGGAGCTTATTCATTCTTGCTATCACAAATAGTGTTCTGGATCAGGGTTGTCTTTTTAATGTTTTTATTTATTATTTAGTTTTGCCTGAGATTTTTCTGTCTGGATATTTTTAAGATGAGTAAGGATTTTAAAGATTGCATTTCTAAATGTTTAGCTGCTTGCTGGAATTGTGTTATTCATCAGCTATGAAGAAGTTACATTGTCACATGAGTGTTTCAACAGACTTTCTTTCAAAATGATATAGAAATTGTTCTTTAGTAGCAATAAAAGTACGATGTGTAATGATTATATGATTTTTTTTTTTTAAATTAAGTAATACATTCTTATTTTAACTTTCAGGAAGCACAGGCTTATGCAGATGATAACAGTTTATTGTTCATGGAGACATCTGCCAAAACATCTATGAACGTAAATGAAATATTCATGGCAATTGGTGAGTTTATGGACAAACTGAGAATTTAAGGGAATTGTTTTCATGAGATTCGTACCATCACAATCTTCCTAACCCAAGATCTTTGTTTTTCACCTAAATTATTTCTGGCACTGAAGTTTCCTTAGGCCTTTTCACATCCTTTTTGATGTTCAGAAGTTAGATAAACTTACTTGAAGCACAGTTGCACAGGTCTTCTGTCAAGCACCAAAACACTTGGATTAACTTGGAATAGCTAAGCTAGGTTACTTTTGAATTCTGTCAGCAAGTTCCGTGTACCTGCTTTGATTCCATAACGAAAACTTGTACTGCTTCAAGTTCAAGCAAAATTAAGCTTTAGTAGTTATATACAAAAAACCACCTTTCCAATGGTGTAGGTAACCATAAAAAAAGCTTTACACAGCTTTTCTTAATTGTAAGATGTACTTGGCATTTGTTAATCAAATTAGTGTAAGGATGTAAGTGAAAGTGTGTATAAATGTGTGCCTTCTGATGGTATGTTGTTTGCAGCAGATTCCACACTGTCTTGGATAGGTGCAGAACCTGGAATAATGTACCTTTTATGAGACAGTGGTAATTGAAGCTGGAAACATTTCAAAACGGGAGAATGATAATGGACTTGCTTAAAGTCAAGTATTCATTTTAGTCTAAACAAAATATTTGCTAGATATGCTTTTGTGTTAAAATTTTGTTTGAATTCCAAATGCAACTATCTGAAATCCAGAAGCTGTGCCAAAGATGACAATGTGTGCTTAAATTTAATGTCCAAGTATAAGTAAAGGACGCTTTATGTGAAAAGTAAGTTTACTAATACATTTTTAGCCCTGACATAATCTTTGGGATTTCTGTAAAAATGCTACCATGTAATAGTAAATATAAATTACTAAGAAAATCTATGAATTCCATTGATAGACACAAAATTGTATTTCATTGTTAATAACATTTTGAAAGTGGAGGAAAAAGAAAGTATGCATTTTTAGGTTGGTCACCAACCTATTTAGTAATAACCTTAATCACGGTAGTGGCTCTGCTGCAGGGGAATAGTAATGTATAGTGTCAAATAATCTTATTAATCTGTTGCATATTTTGCCCTACAGTGACCTCTCTATTCCACTTCTTTTTGTGAAAAACAGCATTGCTATCAAAATTAAATGTTTCTAAAGACCTTATCTTCCGCTTTCCAAGTCAGTAAAGCTGAAGGTAATTTGTGGTGTGGTTCAAACTTCCAGCAGATGCAAATTAAATTATCACTATAGCAACACTTTATAACAAGTACTTGCTTCATATTAACTCTAAATACTTGGAGGGGAAAAAACCCCACATAACTGTATGAGTGGAAAGTATATTTTTCTCAAAAATGCTCAAAATAGGCCTGCATTTAATGATGCAGAAATGCTCAGTTACATTGTTCTGATGAAAATTTAAAATTAATTTGTTTAAAGGTGCAGTTTGCAACTTGTTTTTAAAAACAAGTAATAATCCCCAAAATCTGATAATTTTTTTTGTAATTTGTTGTATCAACAATAATTCTTACCTTTCCATATTTTAATGAGGTATACAAAGTAAATTTGAGCAAACAATGCCCAATTAGTACCTGGGTGTTTTGTCTGCAAGGCTGGTTGTCCATGTGAGTATTCTTTCACATTGATGGGTGAAATTCAGCTTTGTCAGTGCATCAGAACAAGATCTCTGCAGCAGTGGACCCTGAAGGGAAGTCTTGACGGGGATATAAGTATTGCATGGAACTTGGAATGGCCTTTTGCACAACATTAATGCAGTTCTCGGGACCATGTGTAAATACGATCTTCAAAAATGGGAGAAAATGAGAACATGGACAGAATTGAGGGATGCAAGCTACAGCTGCTTGTAAATTGACTGCTTTAGAGCTCATTCAGAACTTCCAGTTAAAAAATTCATGTTAATTTACAGTGCTGGAATGTATCTAGAAACCAAAATGACAGTGCTCTGAAGGCATTTTCCTACTGGTGCTTTGTCCCTTTGTACTGTCTCAGCAGTTTAGTACCACATGAACTCTTGGGTTCTATCACAGAATTGTAGAACAGCCCAAGTTGGAAGGGACCTCAGACGATCATCTGGTCCAACCTTTTGTGGGAAAGGGAGCCTAGATGAGATTACATAGCACCCTGAGATTAACTAGCACCCCAACACATCCTGTTGATATGTACTCTACTGGTTTTCTGGCTGTTATACTTGCATTTCATTCCTTTTAAGAAAAGTTGTTCTTTAAAAAGCTGGCCAAAGTAATTACTTTGGAGTCGAAGCATGCAGCCAAACTGTGGAACAGGGATGGTTGTTGGGTCCTGGTAATATGGGCAAGACAACCCCATGAAAGTCCTTTTATGTAAAACTTAGCAATTTTCAGAAGGAGAGAAAGCTAGGAGGAGCTACTGCTCAGAAGGGTAACATTTGTCACCCTTATTTACCGTGTCAGGACCCAGGAGGTACACTAGAGCTACAAGGACAACAAAGAGATTATCACAGTCAATTGACTCGTAAGAGCTGGAGAAAAGAGACAGCTTGAAAAAAAGAGGAGAGACTTGATCTAGTGCTGAGGGCCATTTTCTATGTTGTATGCAAATACTTACTCTGGCTAGATAGCTGGGCAGTAGTTTGACCCGTTTCTGTTTGTGTTTTGTGCCTCTTCATTCTTCCTGCATCTTTTAGCACAAACATCCTGATCTTAAAGCCTGTTCTGTGTAGGTGGATTCCCACAAGAGCCATCACTTACTGGCGTAGCATACCTCTACAGAGACCTTTACTGCTCAAGATACTAATGCATTTCACTCTTGAAAATCATAGATAAGGTAGTTAATCGCTATTAAGAAGTGTCATGTCTTATTTTATTACCAACGCACTGAATCAAATCTGATTTTATAGTGATTATATTGATATGCTTATAGAGTAATAAAAGTGCTGTTTGTGTACTCCCGTGATTTAATCTTAGTACAATCTCAGTTTTAACTCTTCTTTCTTGTTGATTTTATAGCAAAAAAATTGCCCAAGAATGAACCACAGAATGCAGGAGCCAGCTCTGCCAGAGGAAGAGGAGTAGACCTTACTGAACCCACGCAACCACCCAAGAGTCAATGTTGTAGTAACTAAAACATCAGTTGCTTTAAACTGTTCTGAATATTCTTCTGCTTCCTAACTGTTAATAACCATGGAATTGGAGTGCTTAACCTGGCCCAGTACAGCTTCCAAACAGCGAAGAGACTTATGATAATAGTCAAGTTACAGAGTTCTCTTTTGACCTAAAATTTTAACATGCATGTATCCACCACAGGCTGTAATGTTTCAGCAGTAGAGGAAAGATGGAAGCAGAATAAACTTCCTTCAGTTGAAAGGTTTTAAAAATCGCTTACCATTAGGGGTGTAGAAGAACTGCTTTCCATGGACCTAATTGGCCAGTTCCTGTAGCCTCAATACTGATTACTGTTATAATAAATAGAATTGGGACTTTTCATAATTCTCAATTGTGCTTTAAAACCTTTTTAGAAACAGGGTCTAAAAATTACTTAAACTTATTCACAGTATTGATGCAACCAGTTGTTTCTGCAGGTATCTACTGTTTAGTTATACATTCCATAGTTTAATAATTTAATTACAAATAATACTTGCATTAACAATTTTAAGAACCTATGCTTGCAGGAAAGTGGAGTTTTAGTTGGTACACTGTATGTAAATTATATCAACCCAGTTAGTTATCTAAAGGAGTTAGTGATAAATCAAGTTTAACTTCATTTCTAATCTGTTCAGAGGGTACAGACCAGTAAATTCAACTTTACGACTTAGGATTATTTTTTCCTCTACAAACTGTAAGAGCTCTTCAAGTAAAACCACAATGAACTTGGTGTCTGTGACTTCTTTCTTGTTTTTGATCATTGCTGGCCATTACAGTTTATGTTTTTCCCCTAAGGAAAAAAATAGTGCACTAACGATTATGTACATCAACTTGATTTTAAATTTGGATATTAATGTACTGTAAATAGGTACTCTGCATTGTAGTCTACGTTTGTTTAATACTTTCTGTAATATTTAAGAGTTGCTTAAAGGTATACAGAATGTACAGTTACTTAAAGCTAACTTTTTTCCTCTCTAATCAAAGGGGGTTCTAAGTTCTTCCTTTATGGCTAGAACAGTAATAAATGATGCTCCTGTATCTGTAACATAAATACTGCTGTCTGTCAGTAATGGACTTTACAACTTTGTTTTCCAAAGTACATTTTATTTTGATCTGTCCGGTATATTGCACTAATTCTTTTAGTTATTTTCATTATATGAAATCTACCAAGTGTGTCAGAAGAGATGAATTAGTCTATTTAAATGTTGAACTGAAAGCAGAAGCTTACTTGTGCAGATTTTAAATTTGCAGTAATCTGGGTTTAGCAAGGAAAATGACAGTTCACCAGTGTTTAGTTTTATATTGAGGTGCTCAGGTTTGAATAAAGTGGTTTAAAAAATATATTTTTTTTTGATTACTGTTTCTTATTGAGAGTTTCAGAAGGTTTTATTGTATTTGCACAGTTCCAGACCAGATGTCTGATTTACTATATGGGTCAGCATTTAAGATGATTACAAGTAAATTCATGACATAGCTAAATATAAGCATGTACTATATGTACTGTGGCATTTTCAGTAACAGCACTCCAGTTATCCTATGATAAATTTTTAAATGTTGAGGTAATTGGGTATGTTATCGCATCCATTTAGAAGTACAATCAAAATAGTAATATTATCTCTTGAACCTGCAGCTAATGCAGTCTTTACCAGTTGTTCACTAATGTAGCTTGCTGCATTGTCGTAGAGTGTCTCAGAGGTGACTCTGCCTCTTCCTGCAGTTTGTGATTCGCAATTGGACAGGTACGTTTTTGTGTCCTCTTCAAACTGTGGTGGTGGTTTAGAACTCACTGACGATACAGTCTTTAGCAGCTCTTGACCAGCGTAACTTGCAGGTTTTTCACGAAGTATCTTGGAGTGTATTTTTTCTGCCAGTTGTGGACCTGAGTCATAATTAGATAGGCATGCTTTTGTATCTTTTGGGGGCTGTTTCATGTCTTTAGACCCTATTGCCAGTACATTCTCTCGCAGCTGTTTATGGGTGCGACTTGGACCTGTCGCACAGAAAGCATCAGTGTCTGTTTCTCCTTGCTCTGCAGTCTGTGACTGTGGCTGAAAACTGTTACGTAGATAAACTTTTCTGTCCTCAAACTCTTTCAGTTCTTCAGAGCCACCTTGTATGCTAGAATCAGACTGGTTTATCTCTCTGTTCTGTGAATTTACTTCATTGTTACTGAAAAGAGACTGTTCAAGATCAGCTTGATTTTTGTGGTCCTCAGTTTCCTTAGGAACTCCACCTTCACTTTGGAAATAGTTCCTCCTAGAACATTTTGGCTTATCTTGTTTCAGGTTGCCTTTTGAGTCAGTGAGAAAAATGTCTTTATTGGAATACAGTATCTCTATTCCATCTTGCAGATCATTAATAGCCTTTGAGTCATTTAAGTTGTCTTCAGTAAGGGGCATTAAATACTGACACTTACACAGAGAAGTCCCGTTTTGTTGAACACATTCATACATTCTCAGATAATGAGTGAATATTGTTAGAGTTAATGCAAGTACTTCGTTGTAATCCAAAACCTCCCAAAGCCCATTAGAAGCTAAAATAAGAAACTGACAAGTATCATCGATAAGGACAGAGATAGTATGAGGTACAGGTATAACAAATCTTTTCAGTACTGGATCTCCATGATGTCCAAGCGCCCTTGTAGTTCTCAGGTACCCCTCTACTAACCCGTCTGGTTCATTACTGCTGATGTTTCCACCATTCTGAAGTATACGTTTTCTCTCGCTTACATTAGAAGTGCTGTGCTCTTTTGAGAGGCAGTGACTCTTTCCGTTTTTACATAAGACTGCATGTACATTACCTAAAATTGAAATGAGATAATATTTTTCATTATAGCACACTGATTTTTTTAAGATACTGCTGTTACATTAATAGCTGGCCTTTTGCTAGGGATTGGGGAAAAAAAACTGAGGTCATAGTTCAATTGTCTACTGCCACAGGCAACAATATATCCATCAATTAATCTGGTTCTATTTTACAGCAAAGTTTTCTGTGGTTTTTCCCCTCCCATTATTCGGAAGACTATTCCAGAACCTTATTCTTCTGACGTCAACTAAACTCTTATGAGGAGTCTTAAATGACATTTCACTCAGCTTTAAACTGCAGTCTGATAGAAATGTTGCACCTTGACTGGTTTTTAAGCAAGAGTGCATATTTTTCTCAAATACTTTTTTTTCTAGGAAAATGTGTGCTTTCAAAATATTATGGCTGAATGAACTCATGAAGAAGTTTCTAGTACCTGAAAATAATTTGGACATCGTGTAGAATTTACGGTTTACTAACATGATGCCTTAAATCTCTTCCTTGGTTAAGGGACCCAAGGGAGCAAGAGGTCTCACAGTCATCATGAAAAGTCAAGGACTAACTTCTTTCCTTTAGTAGGAATAGGTACTTTGCCTTTCCCTCAACACTTGAAATCTGCAGGGTGAGAATGAAAAGTGTTAGAAATTGCAACACTGCAGGTGACTAGTCTTGCCAGACTTGAATGCAGAGCATAAAGGAAAGCAGCTCTGAAATGAAGTGATGTATTGTTTGAGATACTCCATGGCTGCGCTGGGGGAAGACCATTTTTTGTGTTAGAGGAGGTTATTGGTCTGCTCCTATGTGTTGGCATAAGGGCAAAAGTGATGCCTTACACAGAAGGAACTTGAGTGGGATGGTAGCTTTCCAGACACT
This sequence comes from Gavia stellata, assembly GCF_030936135.1. Classification (NCBI taxonomy): domain Eukaryota; kingdom Metazoa; phylum Chordata; class Aves; order Gaviiformes; family Gaviidae; genus Gavia; species Gavia stellata. Next base: position 41,102,869 of record NC_082599.1, read on the forward strand.
AAGCTGGTTGCAGTGTGTTCATTTATATTGTATTTTTAATATCATCTGGCTAGACTAGGGCAGAGATCTCTGAAAAGTGTTTGTAAGTAGGCACTGCTTATACAGTAGTTGTATTTCTTGGGCAGTATTGGCATTGTCTAGTCTAGGAGACAGCTAAGTGCAGTCTGTGTGAAGGCTGGTTTCTCAAAGGTGATTCAGAATATCAAACTGAAGGACACACCTTTTTTTATTGATTATAGGATGTAGATGCCTTAAATTATGCTGTGTGAATGTTTCCTTGTGCTTGCTCCCTCCTCATTCCTCTGATTTCCATAGAGAGCTAGAAGATTGTCTAAAACTTCCTTTGAACCCTCGGAGTAAGACCACCACTTGTAAGCCCAACAAGGGCATAATATAACCCATGTGAAACAATTTGCAAGAAAGAGTAAAATCTAGTTGCTTTTGGATGTAAGTCTTTTGTCTGCAAACCAGAGACAGGGCAAAAGAATCAACAAAAACTAGCTGACCTATCACTGTGGGACTAAATGAAGAAGACAAAGCTGGCCAATGCCACCATCTCCTGCTCTGCATATCTGACCATCCTCTTCAGTTGCATACCTGGTGCTGCAGGAACATGTCTATACTTCTGTAAGAACACATTCCTGGGGGGGAAATAAAGTTTGATGTTGTGCAGATCTTTTTCTTTGTGATACATTTGGTGGAAAATTAAGTGTATTAGATTAAATAAATGTGTTTTTAGCAGTGGTTCAAAAATGTGGACTTAAATCATAAAAGGCTTAAAGTATCTCTGATCAACTTCAAGCCTTGACTCATTAGCAGAGCTTGAGTTTACAGTATCTTTAATTGCACCCAGCATAAAACCTCATCTGGGAGGGAAGGATGGAGGCAGGTAACTAGAACCAGAAAACTTAAGCTGGGTGAATTCTCTACCAGATTTTCTTACCTTCATCTTACCTCCCAAGCTCATTGTAATAAAAATGGATTTCTTCCCCAGTAAGGTGAAAAAAAAAAAAAAGTATCTGAAAACATTACAGACTTTATGTGAGTTAATACTGTATTCCATTAAAGCTGTGACTGCATCTCCTGAAAGAATATCTGAGCTAGTGCTAAACTACCACTTTTGATACCCATAACAGTAATGTTCAGGTAGCTGCAAAAATGCTTGTTTGAGGTAGAGAAAGCATGGCTATAGCAACAAGTGTTGGGAGAATAGAGGAGGGGGAGGGGGGCACAGACCACAGTTACTTAGTTCAGTGTCAGTGCATGTTCAAATTGGTTTATAGTGGTCCTCCGACTGGCAGAGGATTGCGTATTATTGTTAAGCAAAATTTTTTTTAAATCTGGGATCAGTTTTTCCAAATGGGGAGTATGATAATATTTTTTTTGCCTCCTGAAAAAAAAATTAAGCGTCTCAAATGGTTTTCTCTTTCCCTACTGATTTTTGACCCTCTTGCTTAATTTCAGTCAAATATCATATGAAGAAATTTGAAGAAGTCTTACTAGTTTTGTGAATACGCTCATCTGAGGAGGAAAGAGTGCCCCTGTTGATGGAAAGTTATAGTGTTAGCAAACTCATTACTAATGCTAGGGAGAGTGATATAAAAGTAGTATAGTGCTGGGTGTGTGCTTCAAGCAGAGACTCAAATACATGAGAGAATGTAAGTGTAGACACAAATCCATTTGAAACTATTCACCCAACAGCTGTTTTTTATATAATTCTGCTGTATGGGAAAGCAAGCATCTTGTAATCTTGGAGCTGTCTTATGTACACAAGAGAACTTGAACTGGTAACAAACATCACCAAGTGGGAAGATACAGCGAGTTGCTAAGAATTGCAAGAGCTTTGTCTAGTGTGAAGAAGCATTAGGAATGTATCAGTGTTTCTGATTGTAGTTAATTAACTGATCTTCTACACTATAGAAAGGCAAAGCAGGGTTCTACTTCATAAGAAAACAGGTCTGAATAGATCTTCCATAACAACATAAGTAACAACCAATTCCTACTTCAGAAATTAATAATTCAAATGATTCCCACAGATCGTGTTTTCAGTTTGCTGGTAGCAGAATGTGGTGGCACTTACTCTTTTTATTCATTTGTTTCATTGAGACTATCTTAAGCATGTTTCATGGACACAAGGGATTTATCAGATCTAAAATGAGAAGATTTGTGATTGCCTGCCCTAAAATGATGACACCTTAAACCTCTTGATTTAAAAACAAAAAAAAGTCCTTACTACTCTTACAGAGGTCACTTGTGTATTATGGAATGCTTCCGAACTGTGTCTTTCACATTAGTAAATTGACTTTACTGCTTTAACTCAAATGTCATATTGAAGCTACTTATCTAAGAAGCTTAATACTTACTGTCTGATACCAGTTATCAGTTGCAAGTGAATTTATCATGTCTCCTTCACATTGTCAAGTTAAAACAGTTGCTGGTTTTTATCTCCAGATATCTATTGCCAGCAAATCTCTAGATTAGCTTATTGTTTCTCTTTTTATTGGGTGGAGAAAACAAATATCCTGGTGTGGAATGTACATACCTATATTAGCAATGTGCAGTAACCCAGCAACACCTTTGGCTGTCCTGGCTAATGGACTATGCGTGGTGTTTTCAGAATGTTTTCTTTCTTCTTTCTCAGTGCCATCTGACTCTTTGCTGGGGATTCTTTCCACCAAACAGGTAACTGCTGAACAGCCACTCCAACGAACTTTGGAAACCTCATTCCTTCCCAGTCGTAAAAGTCTATCCATTCTCCAAAAGGACTTGGCATACGCTTTGTGAATCCATTCGTAAGTATTGGTCTTGTTGGTCTCATCATTGCCTGGTTTACTGGAGAAAATCTTCTCTCTTTCCCTGTAATCTGCCTTGATTACTGTGGCAAAAGAATCTAGAATTTGCTCTTCATCCTTACTCTTTTTGTAGGAGGAATCTGTTTGAGCAAGCTGGTCAAGAAATAAAAGTGGAAGCTCTGCTGCAACTGTTTCTGCAGCTGTCACACCGTGAGAGCCATCAACTAACCCCAGAAAACATGTATCTGACCTATTTCCATAGTTGTCGAGCACAGTAAATCTGTCTTCCATGTCTCCCTGCCATGTGGAATTTTTATCTTGGCAAATTGATAATGCTTTTATTAAAGAATTATTTACTTTCTTAAAAGTACTAGGATTGTTAATATTAGCAAGATCATGATATAATGTAGGAGTGTGATTATCCCTAAGGAGTTCAAATGAATAATCAACCTTCTGCCTATGTGTCTCAGAACATTGAGGAATCTTGGTCAATTTTGAAATTAGTTTCTGTCTCTGAGCCAAAAGTGTCTTGTTGTCAGTCTTTCTTTGTGGGCTATCAAAGCCCAGCAAAGTTAGGGCTTTGTGGGTTTTTTTGTGATAAAAAAGATGGTATGGATATATTGTTTGTTGACAGGCAGAGCAAAAAATTGAAATGTGCTTGCAATCATTGTTCTTGAGTGCAATTGTGACCTTCTCTAGGTGATCTTCCTCATCTCTGGAAAGTTCAGAATCAGGTGGGTTTGCTTGGTCCTGAGATTTTTCCTCCCATGTCATTCTATAAAGGAGTTGAATATGTTAAAGAGTTTTTGTATTTTCATATTTCAATATTTTAATATTAGGTAACACTACATTTACCTATGCCTTGTTCTCGCTCTCTATTATAAACTCTGAATTGCATCATTGTGTACTAATGCATACATGGTCAAGAAACTGGGAAACCCATGAGATTACATAAAAATTGTAACTAATAACTATGTTAAAAATCAGTACTACAACAAATTCAAGAATTTAAAAGTTTGAAAATGTTCATCGCACAATTTAGATTATTTTTGTACCTAGTGAGGTTTCAGTCAGTTGTTTCCTCCTTGAAGGCACAAGGCTATGCATTGAATCACACACTGTTAGAAATGTAAATACGTCATAGTTCCTCATCAGCTTTTCTGTATCTATTCATCACATTCTAGACATGGTAATGGAGTGTAATTCCTACCGGGGGCGGGGGGGGGGGGAGCATATTCAAGATCAAGATTTAAAATATCTACCGATCTTGCATGGGAAATGCGAAACAGGGCCAGAAGCATCCTTAATCAAATCTGACTCTCATTGCCATCAGTTTTAGTTGTGAAGCCTTTAGGAGTCAACTGGAAAAAAATTAAATTACTTTACGCCATTGTATTTAGGCACACAGAAGATAAATTGCATTTATGTGGACAATATTCTATTGTTTTTCTTGCTTACAAGAGCTAGATTTTGCAATGTTCATGTTCCTTTAATGTAGGGTGGATTTTGAATGTGTCAGTTTCTAAATCATGAAAGCATGATGAAGAACAGAAGCATTATCAAGTGGGCCAAGCAGTGTTTGAGCTTTTAGGTCTGTGCAAAACACCCCTGCTCCTTGAGCTGTGAGACCTGAGAGCAGCAGCATGCGCCCTCTGTATTCTCCAGCCATCAGGATGGAAGGGGAGATGTACTCTGCAAGAGAGCTCGTGGAAGAGCAGCAAGACTGAAAATGTGGAACCAAGGCCAGGTACTGCAAGGACAGCATAGGGTCTAGTCGGCACACACCTCTCTGCCCGTTCTCCAGCCAAAGCTAGTATCTTCCTCCTGTCCCCATGCATCTCCTTTCTCCCACTTCAGCTCCTTGCTCCAGTCTCCCACTCCTCACCAGCTCAGTCTCTCTCTCTTCAGTCTCCTTCCTTGATGCTGTCTTACTATTCTTAGGTCTGGCACCTGGTGCTACAAACCCAAGTGTCAGAGCTGTAGAGTAAGTCCTAGTGAGACACTCCCTGATAGAGGCCAGCCGGTGCAGAGGGGACTGCCTGAATTCAGCACCTACACACTGGCATGTTCTCCACTCAGCACTGGCAAACTCATGCTTCTCTTTAAATACTTTAACTTGCTCTGATTTGGGTAAATTTATAAGAATGACTGAAGGTGCACCCCTGACACCATCTCACCCAAATTTCCAAGCCCTAGTTTAAAACCTGACAATCTTGGAGATTTCTCTATAAGATAGTTATTAGAATTTTGGTTTAATACATGCAAACCAACATATTTTTCAAATCACATTATCAGCTAAACCATATTACCTGGAACTTTTTCAAGTATTCTGCTCCAGGCTTGGAAAATTTCAGTATGAACAGTTGATGTTTGGCAGAGTTTTAAGTTATTGAAAACATGAGGCAACCCTATGGGTAGCAGCACTAATAATTCAGCCTACAACTTGAAATTAGTGAGAAACCATGTAAATATCAATATCGTTTAGGCAGTAGATGAAATTAATTGTTTGAACGACTACTGTGTCCTATAAAGTGATGTGCAGCTAAGCCCTGTTGCGTAACATCCTCTCCCCCGAGATCAGCACATAGCATACATGTACAGACGCCATAATAACATACAAAATCCTGACACCATGTGAGAAGCTCAGCTTGCCAGCCTACACATCATCTCTCTACTAAGTATGAAAACATAGTGTTTACATTTGTTAATTGTGTTTATTTTATTTAGTGTTTAGTATTTATGTGTGTGTGGATGAGAAATCAGACAAAAATTACTTTTTTATAGATTTTTATTATATTCTCTCTTCTGAGATTTCTGACTTTCAGTTAACCTTTGTTAGAATCGTAGAATGGTTTGGGTTGGAAGGGACCTCAAAGATCATCTAGTTCCAACCCCCCTGCCATGGGCAGGGACACCTTCCATTAGACCAGGGGGCTCAAAGCCCTGTCCAACCTGGCCTTGAACACTTCCAGGGAGGGAGCATCCACAACTTCTCTGGGCAACCTGTTCCAGTGTCTCACCACCCTCACAGTAAGGAATTTCTTCCTAATATCTAACCTAAATGTACCCTTTTTTAGTTTAAAACTGTTACCGCTGTTAATCCACCACCAGGGCAAACAGCGGTGGTTTAACAGCGGTAATATCCCACAGCTGCATTACAAGAGTAGCCTTTGGTAATTTCATCCTGCTTCAACCTCATCCATTTTCTGGGGCTCTCTCTTTAAACTTGATACAGCCACACCTTAAAGTAACTATTTTGCAACTGTTGTCTCTTCCAGGATTTCAGCTGGGAAGTACGTTTTCTTCTCCCTCACTATTTCTGTTCATCACCTCTGGGTTATAAGCATTTCCATTATTTGTTTTTCAAGGCATGCACTTTTCTCCTGTGGTGACAGTCATTTGACAGAATTCCTTCAACTGTTTGAGAATTACAGGAGCCTTGAAAGACAAAGCCGCAACCTCCTCCAGAATCAAGTGCCTCTGATCAGCTGAGGCAGATCAATTCTAAATTTTTTAAAAGAAAATATATCCTGTAGAAAGTGATACTGACTAAAGTATTAGCAGAGCCACTTAAAAAACCCTTATGATACTGTAGTTTACCTTGTCCCTGCAGAGTTGAGCTTGCAGGTGGCTACACCTCTCAATCTGCTGCAGGACTCGTTTATGGGGAAGTCCGTCTCTCCACAAGAGGTGAGCATCAGCCTCCTTTAGAAATGCTTCACCACTTAAGCGGGGCAAGTTAAGGAGGTATGTGATTAAAATGTCAGCAAAAGATACGCTTGCGCAGATCCCCTTTCCTTTATTCTGCAGAGTTTGAATTTGAGACTGGGAAGTTGCACAAGCCTGTTCACTGCTGTCATCATGATGATGCATTCAGGCATGAGAAAAATTAGGGCTAATATATACAGAAAATCTGGTAAGCTGCTTTTTGTCAGCCTTTTAAATATGAACATATTTTACATTTAGTGTATGTAAAAGCCGCTTGGATTAGAGACAGGAAATTAAGAACTTTCAACAAAATGTTAGTTTGACCTCAGTAAACTTAATTCTTAAATACTTTATAGATGTTTATATCTCAGTAAGTGGGTGTAAGTGCTAACAAACCACAATTTCAGAGCACCAAAACAGTCCCACTTTATTACAATGTGTAAATAACCAGGATAATACACATAATAATTCACGTAGAACAACAAGATATGCTATAACTCTTCAGTTGCAATCATTTTGCTCATAATTATTAAAAGTGCAGCCCTGATGTTAATTTTTTATAGTATGCGTACACTGCTTATGTTAGTAGCTGAAAACCTTGTAAAAATTAAATAAAAAAGGAAACATTTCCTTTATTGATCTCTGATGAAGTAGAAAGATTAATCTGTATTTCCTTCTCTCCTTGCATTTCCCTCATCAGGAACAGATACAGACTCACAGGTTTTTTGCAGTCACACTAAAGGATAACAGTGAGATACTGACAACATGACACACGAAGCTAAAGCGCTCTCAGCCTCAGAGAGCGAGAGATAAAATTCAGCTTTCTAGCTCACTGCAGTTTCCCTGTGCCTATTTAGGGAGCCAAAACCCAGCACTGTTTAATGTTCTGAGCTGAAAATAGAAGCAGATTAAAAAAAAAAAAGTTAGAATATATAGAATGGGGAGGGAACCACAGTTTGAGATTGTGTGTATGCATTTTCAAGGGCAAAAGTCCTATTTACTGTCTGTGTCACAGCAAAGAGCCTCTTGGTCAGTGCTTAGTCTTGCTACTAGGAAAGGGAGGCTGCTTCACCTTTCTGCTGTATGCTGCCCTGTCTGTAAGAGGGGCAGAACACGAGATAGCAGGTCAGGGGCTTGTATGGCAGAGGATACCATCACCTCCATAAACCTCGTGTTTCTGGCAACCCTCTCTAGCTGTGGCACTTGGAGTTGCTTGCTGTTCGTATAGCAAGGCGAGATTATTTTCTGTTTCTGCAGTTTGGCACTACAGTCTCACTTTTTAATTAAGTTAAAATGTCGGTAATTGAGCTTCGAGGATCCAGGATCTGATTTGTATCCAAACAGAAGAGTTCCATATGCAGTCATCTCCCTCTGACACATGTCATTCCTGTCTCCACCCAGAGCGTGCTTCTTCCTCACTTACTTTTGTCACAGTCAGCACTTAATTTACACAATCTCTAGTCCTGAACTCCTTCCTCCGTGAGATTTGGGTTTTTTATTATTATTATTTGCTACATACTTTTGGCCTTAGAAAACTGACTATTATTGATGCTGAAACCAGCACTGGGAAGATGACAGAAGGAAGAGAAGGGCTGTGTGATCTAAAATGGAGGTCACAGTCTCCCTGAGCTTTTCATCACACGATTATCAGCTAATATGTATAAATAGGCCTCACTGCTGCAAATTCTTGCTGAATGAGCACCAGCTTCCCTGCCTCTCTTTTTTCTTCTTCCCTACTTTACTTCTGGCCGTCTCTTTCCTCTGCTCATGCCTCAGCCAGCGCTTCCCTCTTGGTCCCCCCTTTCCCACGTGCCTGTGATGCCACGATATGGCTCCCGTTGCCTCCATGCGTTCAGCCCTGCTCCTCTCCTCCCGACTGATTTCCCTTCCCTCCACCTGTCACACAGTTTGGTAGTGGCACCTCCCCTGGAAAATTGTTAGTGAATGCATCATATCCGCATACAGAAACTGTGTCGGGGACTCTCGAGGGCATCGCTGGGGCTGGCCTCTGCCAAGGAGCCACCACGGGTGGCCAGTGGGGCTGTAGGATTTGCTGTGGTGCAGCTTGACAGTGCTGTGCAGCGCGTGCCCTGTGGCACAGCCCGAGCCAGGGTGCAGGCAAGCACTGTCCCCTGTGCAGGGGCTGCTTTACCAGGTCCCAGTTTTACATAGTCACCTTTGGCCAAAGCAGCAAAGAGCTAATATCTTACGTGAAAGTCTTTATGTAGCCTTTCTTAAACTCATGTAAGACCTCTGAAAAACTCTTCACCTGAAAAGATGAACTCATTTGCAAACCCAGCAGCCATCCTGTACACCTTCCACCCGTTTTAGCAGAGCTGGCCCTCTCATTCTCCGAAATCACCTGCAGAGGGACTGATGCAGAAGGAACAAGACATCTTCTCCCAAGTGAGTCAACATAGGTGTGCGTAGTAGCCTACTTACTGTATCCCCAGAAGCAATGATGCAGCTTCAAGGAAGTCTTGTTATGAAAGGTGTGGGAAGAGATAAAAATGAACCTGGTGAGTCACGAGAGCATGCCGGGGGCAGAGCCTGCCTTCAGGACTTGGGAACACTCCCACCTCTAGACCTGATAATAGGCAAGGAAGAAGGACGTGATTAATAATTAAAATAATTATGGAATAAATTAAGATAGTTAGTCTTGTTATTTATCTTCTTAAGTGTTGTCCAAAACTGGAATCTTGGGATTCCAGGCCCACTGGTTTTGTGTCATCCTATAAAGTGGAAACAGTCCCCATCGTTAGGTCTTCTTAGGTGAGAGTTATAATTTGTGACACTGTCTGCTTGGGCAGAGGTGCAGCTCCTCAGCTGGGAGGAGGCATTGACCTAGGAAATGGGAGCAGCAAAAAATTGGCAGAAATAGCTCTTCCGACACCCTAGATATTTTGCACTTCTTCCCGGTAACGGGGTCTGTCTGGGTGGGGCAGAGGCGGCGGTTGGTAACCCACCGAGTGCCTGCGTGGGGCAGAGAGGCTGCGAAGCATCGAGTGGGGAGGGCAAGACTGCTGGGCTGGGCACGGGAGGGGAGGCACAGCAGACTCAGCGTGAGGTTTTGGGGATCCACGAGGAGAAACCTGTGGCAGAAGTGGAAGAAGGGTGAAGACAATGTAACTGTGCCTCCTGTACTCTCCTCCCAGCAACACCCTGCCTCCCTCACCCCACAAATCCACATCTGGGGTTCCTGCTGTACTCCTGCGGTTCCTCCGCTTTTTCCAGTTGTAGACACCACAGTTATAGCTGGTCTAAATGGAGGTTTTTAACCTGTTTAGTTTCTGTGGTTTAGCCAAGCAGGTAGCCATGGTGCTTGCAGTTGTGTCCCTAGCTCTTAGGATTTCCTGGTGCTCTCCCACACAGATACGGGGAAGGCCCAGGAGTGGGCTTGCGCAGTCGCGTGTGTTCAGGCCACTGTAACTTCATCTTACAGAAGTAAAAGGGATTTTTTATGTGGAGTTTTATTGTCTAAATCAGCGTCATATCAAGGGTGCTAGTCAGCAGCTACTCAGGTGCAGCTAGCACAAAGGAGGCCCCTTCCCTCCCGCCCGCTGCCAGCTGAGCCTGTGCCAGTCGCCCAGGGGTCTGTAAGGCTACCAGCTCCCACCGACCTGCCCTACACAGGGATGGGGTGGCTAGCAAAACTGCCAAAGCACAGGCAAAGTAAGCTGAGCGGGGTCCCAGGGAATTGCAGGGATCTCTGCCGTGTATTAAGTTGCAGGAAGAAGAGAAAAAGATGTTAGAGAAAGGAATAAACAAAAAAAAAATTGTGGGGAGGCAGAAGAAAGAAAAGGTAAGGGAAATACAGATAATACATCCCATGTCTGCATGAAGCAATCTAGAGCTCTCACTACCACGAAATAACACAGTGTAAGCCTACATAGTGACTGCAGACTGCTAAATAACTTTAACAAGCAGCTTCTGAACTTGGCACACACGCTTCGCATTGTACTGGCAAAGGCAATAAATGTCCTGTGCTGCCTGAGCCCAGTCTTTAGTTTTCTCACTTGGTTTGTGTTAAATTAAAACTCTGTCTGCAGTCAAGAAGAGCATCCTCTGGGTAAGAAGTGAGTAAAAACTGCTAAGTGCTCCATCACTAACAAGAAGTTTGTGTTACTAAAACAGCCATGAGTGTTGCAATGACATTTTCTCTTTTTTTTTTTTTTTTTGCATTTTTTTCTTTTAAAAACTGCGTAATTGGGGTGTGAGGTTCCCTACAACAGACAAAGGCCTAGTGGGAAGGTCTGCCATGTGCATTATTAAAGTCACATGTAAGCACCATGGGAAGCTAGCAAGATGCTAGAGACGGCATAATGAACAAAACTTTTGGACTGTTAATACTTCCAGTGATTCATAAAATATTGATAGCAGTCCTGAATGTGTGGTGGCCAAGAGGGAGGCCACTTCACCCACAAGGAATGCACTAATGAAAGGACACAATAGGATTTTATACTCAGAGGAATTCCCTGGAGGGGCAAGAGATCCGCTTTTCACATTTGCATTGAATGGCAAGAAGAAAAACAGGTGGGAGAACAGGAAGAAACATCTTGAACAAAAGGAGAGGGAGAGAGAGCTGGGTTGGGCACACTCGCTCTGACTATGCCAGGAGACGGGGATGAGCAGTAGGGATGGGCTCCCAGAGCTCGGACGTGGGCTGGGAAGTCCCTCTCAGACAGGCAGCATTCAGCATTAGGCTGCTGTTAGTTGAGTAATTCTTTAATTACGTGACCGAGATAGGCCTTAAAAGCCCTAAATGACAACTAGGTAATAACAAGGCGTCAGGCACACCCGAAACTGCATTTTAATTTCCTCTTTTGTGACTCGGCATCAAAAATGCAACCACCTCCTTTGCTGGAATAACGCACACACTCTTGCATTTAAACCTGTCGGGTGTTCACGGTGAATTTGGGTGACAGCAACAAACCCGAGATGCACAGCACCAGCTCTGAGCAGGCACCTCCTTGGGGCTATCAGCAGCCTCAGACAGACCTGAGAATCCCAGGAGCTGGCACCCCTGTCTCACCCAGCTCCTGGCTTGCTTAATTTGATGCAGATGAGTAGTCTTCCTGAAGTCATGGGGCTACTCACCCGAGTTTCCGAGCTAAGCAGCTGAGGCGGGAGGCAGGCAAGCACGCAGCTAGGCTCACGCCGCTCCCACCAGCCCCTCTAAACGCCGGCTTCAGAGTCAGTTCGACTTGTGCAAACCCACTGATGTGCCCCGAAGGACAGAAACGGAAAAATGTGGTGAGGGTTTTTCAGACAATGCTTTGAGTTTGAATCTAATTTAGTATCTTCATGGTGCATGTTTAGTGATGAAAAATAAGCACCAGAGTGATTCTGTTGTGCTCAAATGGAGTCATACATGCATTACAATTAGAAAATTAATATGTACTTGCTTGTCAATTCAGGCAACCGAAAAAGCCAGCTTGGATATATGAAACCAAGAATGACATGTACACACCCACATGTCAAAGCATAATTTTTTTTTCTGTTTTCCTGATGTAGTGCAACCTGTCGTGGCCAAATTATACTCATTGAAGCCACCACAAGTCAACATAGCCCAAGTTATAGACCCATGTTTCCAGCCAGCAAATGATCTTTTCATTCCTTGTTCTTGCTAAAATTGTGAATGTAATATTTTACCTGTCACTGGAGGAGTTTAAGGCAAAGTCAGGCTTTTTTTTTTTTTTAACAACATATTTGCACAAAGTTAGAATGAAAACAATGATTTAAATCAGGCTTAAAGTTTAAAAATAGGAGAAAGACTTACCTATTTGCAGTTAAAAAGTGATTTCTTTCTAAGCTGCTTCTCTGCAGTAGCAGGCATTAGTTCTGCATGTGTAGTGAAATTAGTGTTTGCAAATGTTACTATAGTAACTGTATCCGTAGCCACAGGCTGGTAGACTTACTGTTCTGGTTATCTAGTGAGCACCAAGGTAAACAGGGAAAAAAAAAGAGACAAAAAAAACCCCAGACATTTTAAGGCAGCTGTACTCTTGAGGATTCAAGGAGGAACCGCAGCAAAAGTATTTTTTGCCTTTATACTAACCAGTGCCTTACTGTACTCAATAAAGCAGTGTTTTTCCCATTAGATCCTCACAGACACACTATGAAATGTAAACAAATATTTGGGTACTTAACCAAACTCTGTATCTGCTTCATAACAACTTTCAGCTTTGATTTTACTGTAATGGAAGTAAAAACTTATCAGGCTTTTAAGGACCTTGAAGAATAAGGTGAAAGAATAAGGTCATTCGCCTAGGCTGTGATCCTGTGAACATTCGCCTGTGCAGTTTCAGACATAAATGCATGCTGAGTGGCCTTAATAAACACCAGTGGAGTTACTCAGCTGTGTAAAAATAATAAATGTATTTTCAGACTTGAAACTTGTAATTCAGTTCTGTGCAGGTGTGCAAACTTGATCCTGGGTTACATATCATTACCATTTAAAGGAGAAGCTGGTGATTTACAAAAAAAGAAAAAAAAAAGAAAAAAAAAACAAAGAAAAAGCATATTGGGGGATGTAAAGGCTACAGCATCTCCCAGAAAAACTAGGAGTCTATGCTCAGGCATGGACATTAAGTGGTCCATAGGAGCCAATATGTTGTTCCAGATGCGCTCTTTGCTTGTACCATTTGCTACCGAGGAAGAGTAGTGGGAAAGCTGAAAGTGAAACTAAGCAATAACAGTTTCATTTTCAAGCCTGGGAGGAAAGTAGAAACCTAACCAGCATAAAAAAATGCAAGCAAAGAGTTCTTAGCCGGCTGTTACCATACAGCTATTTGTTATTTTAAAACATGATTCAGACACTTAAAAAATATAAAAAAATAATTCTCCCTTAAATTTAAGAGAAACTGGATTTTTTTTCCTCCTTTTAAGTTGCTGCAAAGCTTGGGGCAGCCGCCGGCGAGGGCAGCAGCTCCTCCACCTTAACAGTCCGTCTTAAAGCACCGGGGATGGCAGCAGCCATCTTACGGGTCGCTGTCACAGCCGCTGGGAAGCCCTAAGCCAGCCCCGGCCTCTGTCGCCGGCTTCCCGGGGCCGGGGGACCCGGAGAGCCCGCGGCGGAGGCCGGAGTGCAGGTCCCGCTCTCCCCCCATCAACCCCCTGTCCGTTTAAAAACCTCAGAAAAAAAAAAAAACAAAAAAAACCCCAGACCCCCTTTTTCATCAAAATACTAGACCGGTTTATTCCATTTTTTCCCTATCATTTAATGTAAATGCCAACTTGCTGTATAACCTTATGCTTGAAAATATCACCAGGAGCTGAAAAAATGGGGGTGAGGAAAGAGGGAGACCCCAGAGAAAGTGTTTTCTCACTCCTCCTTCCCCCCCAAATACTACTCCTAACTTTGCAGAAGTCCAGAGTCATCTTTGCTTGCCCCGTGCAAGGTGGCAAGGCCCTGCGTCTGCGAGAGCTCTCTATACGCGGGGATTCCCTCCCAAACTAATATTGCTGCTTCAGGTTTACGCATCAAAGAGCCGTAGATCCCACGCAAACGCCCAGCCTCAATCCCAACCTTTTAAACGGTGGTGCCGTACGATAGAATTGCCATTTGTGGTTTCTCACAGCTCAACCACGTTTTTACATACGCGCAACAGAGCCTAACCGCCTCAAAACCCAAGCACTCGCTTCTGCGCATAGAGCGCAGTTTCTGTGGCGGGACCATTTACTTAATTTTAGCTTGCAATTAAAAGGTGATTCCTTTAAGACAGAAGTTGACTTGCTGTCAACACTTGTTCCTGGACAAAAAAAAAAGCAAGCCCCAAAACCATGACGCGGGGCACTCAGCAGGGAGTCTTTGAATTCTCCTGTACTTAAAAGTATTTATACATTGGCTGAAAAAGAAATTAGCGGGGAAAAAGAGAGAATCGTTTAAAAGCGGCTGCGAAGCGCACAGCGTGGAAATACAATGGTTAAGTCAAACAAAGTAGTGCCACTCCGAGGGGGAACTGAGGCTGCGGCAGCCCCGCACGCTCACCGGGGTTCAGGAGCGCGGCCGCTCCGCGCTGCCACCGCCGGCGGTGGGCGCAGCCCGCGATGCCGCCTCGTTCTAGGGCAACTTTCCCCGCAGCCTCCCGGAGGGCCGGGATGGCTCCGTAGCGGCTTCCCGCACGCAGCCGGTGCCGCCGCCACCCCTTCGCGGGGGCGCTGGGCGCCGCCCGCCACCGCGCAACCCCCGCGCAGGGACGCGGGCGCACCTCCGCGGTGCGCAGCGGCGGGAGGCGGGAGCCGCTTCCCCCCCCCCCCCCCCCCCCGCGCCCGGCGGGGCAGGAGCCGCCCGCGGAGCGGCGGGTCCCTCCTCCCGCCCCCCCGGGGAGCAGCCGGCGGCGGCGCGGCGAAGGGGAGGGTCTAGGGCCGGGCGCACCGCACCGCGCCGGCCGGCCGGACGGGCGGGCGGCTGCCGCCGCGCCGCGGGCATGGCGGAGCCTGGCGGCGCCGGGGCCGGGGCGGCGGGCGGCGGCGGGCCGCAGCAGGGTTCCCCGGCCGCCGGGGGGGTGGCCGCCGGGGGCCCGGCCCGCAGCGCCGCCGAGAGCCCCGGGGGGCCCGGCTCGGCGCGCACCGCGGGGAAGAAGGCGCAGCTGCGCGCCGCGCCGCGGGCCAAGAAGCTGGAGAAGCTGGGCGTCTACTCCGCTTGCAAGGTAGCCGGCCGCGGGCGCCCACCCGCCCACGGAGGGTGGGGATTGACGGGAGGGAGGCGGTGGGGAAGGGCCGTGCCGGGCGGGGTAGGCGGCCCGGCTGCAGCCCGGCGCTCCCCGCGGAAGTGGCGGCTCCGGCGGTGCCGGTGGATCCTGCTCCCCCTGGAGCTTTCCGGCCGGCGGTCGCAAAAATAAACCCCCAGCGCGCCGAAGACGGGACCGCGGGAGCAGCGCCGCTCTCCTCCTGCCCGAGCCGGGCGGCAGCGGAGGTGCCTGTCCCCGGCGGCCGTCTGTCCGTCCTTCCGCGGGAGGCGGCGGCGGGCGGGGCGGCTCCTGATGCCGGCGGTAAGCGCTGGGTTAACAGCGCTGCCGCAGCTGCCCGCTGCGTAAACATCCCGGCGGGGAGCGGGGACACCCGCCTGCCCGGGGGGGCGCGCCCGGCCCCGGCCCCGGCCCCGGCTCGGGGGAGAGCACCCCCGGCCCCGGCCGGGGGCTGCCTGTGGGCCGGGGCGCGGCGGCGGCCTCGCAGCGCCGAGCTGTTGACATCGCAAAAGCCGCTGCTCCGAGCTGGCACCGTCGCCAGCCGCTTTGGCAGCGACGCGAAGGGGCGCGGCCTGCGGGCTCGGGAAAGTTGTGTCCCCGCCGGTCACGTACCGCCGTCCCGGTGTCCGGGGCCCGGGCCGGCAGCGGGCACCGCCGCCCGCCTGCACCCTGCCCCAGCGGGGAGCTCTTCTCCAGCGCCTGCCCGGTGCTCGCCTCTCATGTTCAGGAGAGCTCTCCTGGTTTCCCTCCACAAGCACTTTCCCTCCACCTGCAATTGTCTTCTTGGTCGGAGAAGCAGGACTTGCCGGTTTGTCGGAGACGGAGGGAGCCTGGTCAGAGCCGTCGCTCCCGCCTTCGCGGGTCTGTGACAACAGGCATTGTCGTCTGTGCCTGTGCACATGGGGCACGCAGAGGAGGACCAACGTGCTCGGAGCACGGCCGCTGGCTGCGCTGCTGCTGTCAGGGCGATTCCTGGACGCACAGCCGGTCTGAGACGTTCAGATTGGCAGTGCTGATGTCAAATCCGCTAGTGATGCTTTCAGCACTGAAAATAGCTGTTTGTGAGAAATGTGCTCCTTATTTTCTCTGTTCCCTTACTCTGGAAGTCTCAAAAGGGCAAACGTTAAGTGAAGGGCCAAACTGAATGCTAATGTACATGGGGAAGCATCATAGTATGACTTTGTAGTCCTGTCTGGTGGTGTGAGGAGCTTTAACTGTATGCTGAAGGCATGGCGCAACGCTGTCATGTGAGGGCAAATTAAGGAAGCCACACACATTTCAATTTCTTAGCTGTTTCCAAACGTGCAGGCACGTCCACTTCAGCTTTGGTGCACATGTGGGACATCGCAATATTGCACTGATGTCAGTACGTTAAAAGAGCAGCTAGTGTACTTGAAACTTGCGGCCCTGACTGCAGGCTGGGTGGCGTGGTTTGAAGCTTTCCCAGAGCGGAGTCTGCTTTGCACCCCCATATTTTAACGTTACCAAGACTTGCTGTTAAATGAAGCTGGTTGTGGGGTGGGGGAGATTTTCATGGGCTGTTAGGAATGCACGTGTGTTTGTGTGTGATTTGCTTTTTTCTTCCCTGGTTGGTTCTTTTATTTCTTCCCTTGGTGTACCTCCAGATGATCTTTGTGAGGGCAAAAGCCTTCTCCTGAGGTGCTTTGCCCTGCAGAGGTAGCTGTGCTGTGAAGAAGTGCAGGCAACCTTGTTTCCTCCCAATCCCTTTGCTTTTTCCGGGACTCACCAGCCCCACACATGCACTGCAGCAGGTGCTTTGTTGGAAGGGAGGCGAGTGCCATTTGGGAGGGGAGAAGGGCATGCCGCAGCCTGCCACCAGCCCTTCTTTCCCTCTCAAAGGGCTCCGGTGGTGGGGTACAGTGCGGTGACAGCTTGTACTGCTCGTGCTCTGCTGGGGTGTCCTTGCTGGCCCTCTTCTGCGAGAAGTCCTGGGTACATGCCCCATTGGCACTCCAGTGATGGATGGAGCGGGACCAAGGGCACCCCAGGCCTCTTCCTCCTGCCAGGATCTAGGCGCACCCACACCACTATATGCTGCTTTGTGTTCAGATTAAGATGCAAAACCTACCTTTGCTATTTCACTTCTCTTCAGTGGCAGGCAGCTTTCTTTCAGGTCTCAGAACAGAAGCAAGTAGGCAGATGGGAAGCTCGTATAAACTAATCAAGTGGCCTCTCCTGTGGAATGAAGGGGGAAGGATGGAGCGGGGTGGAAAAATGTGTTATTTTTCTTCCTGAACACCTAACAGGTGCTCCAAAAGGACACTGCTTGGCTTATAACATTAGTGGCTTGCAAGAAACTGTAGCAGTGCAGAGTGTGACTTTGAACTTTTTCTTACTTTGGATTCCAACTCCTCTTCCATTTCTTTTGCATCTCTGTGTGTGAGTGCAAAAGAGTGAGAGAAGGCAAACACTCACACCGTCTCCGAAGGGGACATCTGGGTTCGTTCAAGTAGTGGCCATATGTGAATCTTTTGTAAATCTACGTAGAGCTGTACAAGTTGGAGTGCAGAAAATATGTAATGGCATCCTTAGTGTTGATTACTTTCTCCCACATAAAATTCATCGAAAAATTCAGCATGCAGAATTTATTAGGAACTTAACCTCAGAGATGCTGGGAGTAGCAGAGGCAGGGAGCGTCTGTTCACTAGGGATGAAGAGCAGCAACACAAGAAGATGGAGAGGTTGGTGGCCGTTTAGAGGGTGAGTCTCACTGGCGACAGCAGAAATGCCAAGCAGAAGAGGGTGGAAGGTGCTGCTCTGGGGTAGGGCGCTCAGTCCCCAAGAGGGACCTCCTGGTCCTTCTTCAGCAATCCCTTGTCTTCATGGGAAACACAGACAAAGATTGCTGGCAAAGACATCTTCAGTGTGCACGTATTCTGAGCAGAATGAGAGTGAAGTTTAGGGAGCTGCTGCCCAGGCTAGAGAAATGTGGAGTTTGTTTCTTTTTCTTGATAAAGAATTGGGACAGGAGAGTTGTAGCTGTTGAGCTGCTCCATTTGACCTTTTCCCCTGTAAGAAATAGTCGGGGTGGAAGGGAGAGAACAGGCTCTTCTGTGCAAAAAAACCTTAAAATGCCCAAGTTTGGGGGTGGGTGGGGGGGAAGAAAGCACATTCTGAACAATAAGATACATATTAGGAGTTGGCACAGTTTTCATGACTTTTGGAAGTGCACAGTGGTGCTGTATGTCGTGCGAGGTTTTGTACTTGGCACTTGCTGTATCTGTGCACATATGAATGGCTGTATACATCGTTTGCGTTTTGTCCAGTGTGAAATTGAGCATTAGGCATGCGAGCTTGCAGCACTTTTAGATAAAAACAGCACTGTGTGACTTACATACATAAATATATTTAATGAAGATGTAGGAGGAAGTCTCCTCGTTTTTTTTTTCCCCCATTGGTTTACAGTATGTGGAAATACAACTCTCTCTCCAGTCTCACTGGGAGTTTTTCTTATAAACAAGTTGAAATATGTACTATTTTAGTACACTAAGTTTTCTGTAAAATTAGTTATTTTTCATTATATGTACCTTACAGTAATACCTGGATGCTTATAAATATAATTAGAGCCCAGTAGCCTAAGACATTTGCACAAGTAGCGGGGAATAACACCTCCTTGTAGAGAGACCTTGTGCTTTAGATAAACAAAATGGACAGAGAGCGAGAAGGGTTATGATGAGATGACTTGGCCAAGGCCCTGCGGCAGGTGAGCAAGTGACAGAGGTTGGAGGAAAATCTGGGTCCTGGGCTCCAGACCAGCTGCTGACTCTTGCTATAGGCACTTCCTCGCACTTCTAGAGTGATCTCCATGCAGTTTTCCTGCTCCTACACATAAGAAAGAGTTCATAGGGTAAATATGTACCACCATTTCTGTAATGAATTTTTTTTCCCCTAACTTTTATAAGGCTGGTTAAGATGAGGCAGACTTGGCGGTATTACTGCTGGACTCTGTATAGTGTGAGTACAGCTCCTTGAAGCTCAACTGGACATGTATTAAAATTGTTTTCTGAAGAAGTGTATAGGAGACATACAAGACATCTAAAGCTTTCTTATGATCATTTTCATAGTGGGGTGAATCTGTTTTACAATGTCTACAGGCCCAATTAAAGCATCTTCCTTTAAATTAAATAGGAAATCTACCATTAACATTACAAGGTGGAAATTGGGCGCCTGTTATTAATAAGAGCTTTAGATGGTAGCCTACATTTATTCTGTAAGTGAAACTGGAAAATACAGGAAATAAAAGACTTGGATTGATCAATAAATGAAGAACATGTCCTTAGAGTTGATCACTGAACTGATTATTTTGTATTGTTAAAGAAAAACAGGTCAGCTAATTCCCTGATACTAAGTGTAGCTCTGCAAGCAGTGTCTGACTGTCTGGTTGCTGGGAACTGGACATCTGAGTAGGAAAAATATGTATTTTAAATTCATCAATGTATTTGTTATGGTTTGTGTGATGTTCTTTGTTAAAAGCATCAATTTGAGATTATTGCATGCAGGAAAAAACTTAGAGGGTATCTTACATGGCTTTTGTGTTGGGAGGAAGAATATTTTTTTCTAGAGTAATTATACTTGCTGGAAATAGAAAGGTCTGTAATGTGTATATAATCTGTTGAGTCTGCTTTGCATCTCAGTTACCAAACAGGGCAACCTGTATGATTTTGAGTTCGAAAGAGAGCCCAGCACAACAGCTGTTTTGAGACTCAGTTTTAAAACTCTTGGGGTCTTTTACTTTGTAATTAAGTTAGCTTGAAGTTTGCATGTTCCTATGCTCATTTCACTATCTGAAAAGGGGAGGAATGTTTTAGTCCATAAGTTACTGTAACATTCTTAATTTATTCATTATTATTTAGACACCTAAAACCCACTTAAAAGGGGTCAAGATGTGCAATGCTGTAACTTTCAGGTTCTTCCTTTTTAAATAAAAATGCTAACAACGTGTTAAAATGTGCTGTATTTTTTCACTGTCCATTTGTGACCTGCTATCAGTATATTCAGTATTTTAAGGGAAACAGTAACTTTAGTTTGTCCAGAGTTGCAATTTTCACTGCCCAGAGCTACCGGACCGTTTGATTTCCCACATTGTCACACTCCACCTAACATGGAGTGGGATCAAAAAAATGATTGTAATTATTTTGTACAGTGCAAAATATACGTAATTTCTGCACTGTTTTTTTTTTTTTTGGGGGGGGGTGGTTGGGAAGGCAACAGTGTGTAATTGTTGTGTTTTATTATATTGCACTCATCCAATTTTAATAAAAACCACCAGTGAAGATGCAGTGTTCGTGATCCCTGGGCCTGCAAAGATGACAGTCATTACTTTGCAGGCTTCAGTAAGGCAGAAGTCCCCAACTTTCGCCAGTGGCTTTATCAAAGCTCTGCAGATGTCCCAGAAAACAAGGCTCCAAGGACTGGATGTACTAGTTCAAATGCTTCTTTTCCTTCCTCCTCTCAAAACTGTTTTGATCTTAAATTAAGTTTTTGCGGAGGTGGAGTCACACTTTATTGTCTAATGAAAAGCAGATGAGGACATTAAAAAAAAAAAGGAGGAAAGAAAGGAAAAAGCTGAAGATAGTCAAAGGATTGAATGAACAAAACGCTGGGGAAGACTTAACTCAGCACTTTAAGCCACTGAGGAATGCACATTGCGTATTCACTGCAAAACACTTGCACTGTCAACATCTACAATGAAAGCTTAGTTTTAAAGATGACCTTTTTGGGTTGTGTTTCCCCTTGGTTAACAGAACATTTATGCTGATTCTGGTGTTTTGTAGAGCGATTAACGAAGAACACCCACCCTAGTAGTTGCTTGAGAAAGGTCTCTGGAATAATTTGAACAATACAAATTAACAGCTGCTTCAGAAAGATCTGGCGAGGAAATACTACCGAGGGCAGAAAAAAATCTGCCATCGAACACACTGTTTTTATTCTTCTGTGGGTGGGTTGTTACTTATTTTTGGCAGTTTAACCGAGCTGTTATCATGATTCGTACATCTGTTTGTTTGCATCTTTCCTGTTAATTATTGTGTGACACTAAAGTTTGTGTAGTTACTCACTGTTTATAGTTTTTAGGCTTGATAGTAAACATTGTGTGGTGAGCTTCTGTGAAATACTGGAGAAAAAATTCTCGAAAAGCTTGTGCCTACTTTGAGGGGGTTTTTTTGGACATGTTTCATTGCGGTATGATTTAAGGCAATTAATAATAAGCATGATATTATGTCAGTAATTTACAGTGTTGAACATTTGTCTGGACAGCTGCATGGGAAGGATAAAATCTTACTTCCCTGAAGTAATACCCAATCAATTTTTGTTTGAGAACTTCTTTATGGTTGTCTCTTGAATTTTCTTTGGCAATCATCTCATTTTCTGACAGTTTTTTCTGTGACAGTTTCTCTATCCTTGTCTTAACTGCAAAACCTTTCATGGCAACGCTGCCTCTCCCACAAAGCAAATGTGGATAGCTTATTTGGCATTGGTTTTGTCTAGCTTGAGACGCTAAATGAAAGTGGGGTTTCACATCACCTCACAGATGTCCAAAGTCCCTGAGCAGTCCCCCAGAGCAGTCCTTGGTTCGCAGGGGTCACTCAATCACTGATCTCTCTCTCTAGTCATTAAACTTTAAGAGTTGCTGTAGGTCTGGGTAACAAAAAAAAAAGCAAAACTGGCTCAATGCCTATGAAACTGTAAGAGCCGGTTTCTGCTGTAAAATAACATCAGGCCTTCTTCACTTCTCTGCCAATCATATTACTCATAGGAAACATGATAGAAAAATAACATAAAATTCACCATAAATCCATCCAGATTGCATTTTATGAGACTTCAAAAAAAAAAAATCGTTTTAATCTTCCCCCCATTTCATACTGAAACCTCCCTGATGCCATATTATAAATACATGGGGTGTCAGGCAGTCTGCACCCACGCAGTGAGTTTGGAGAGCCGGGGGGGTTCAGGCGGCACAGGTTCTCCCCTTTCCAAGGGAAGTACGTGGAAGTGGTTTTGCTGGGCACTTGCAGGTGGATTTCTGACTCATCCTAGTGGCTCTGGCTGCTGAAAATGCCACTCGCACCCCTTCGTACCTTTGTACCACCCCAGGCGCAGGCAGAGGCCTTGGCATCTGGGGCCAGGAGCCCAGCCGGATAAATACTTAAGCATTAGAGATGGTAAAAACATCATGTGGTGCTCAGCAAAATGCAGGCAGCAGTTTTCTTGGTGCTCAGGTTGCTGAATATTGAAATGAGTTTGGAAGAACAATTTACCATCAATCTACAAAACTGTCAGTCTTAGGAGCTGTCAAGCTGTGATCCTTTCTGCTTCTGCTGGGTGCTTCTTCCTTAGGTAAGATGGGATTTGGAGACATAAAAGGAAAATGAAATAGGTTCCTGAAATAGATTGTATTAAATATATTCAGCATCGGTTTTGAAAAATGACACATTAGTGCTGGATATATTAACATCACAATTTTTCCTACTAAGGTTGTTTCAGTCATAAATATTATGCAGCGGTTGGCATACTTTCCTCACGGAGGTCTTGGCACTGCAAATTCATGAGTATCTTGTTACAGACCAGCACACAGATATCTCTGAACAGTAGAAAAGCATGCTTTTCTTCACATAGGGATATGAATGCTGTTAGAAGAACTTTACCATCAAAATAACTAAGATCTTTTGGCTATGCAGAAGAAAATCCCCTCCTATAGAGCTGCTCTTTGGATAACTAGAATCGGGACCTTGAACTTCTGAATAATTTGAAACACGATTACCCAAGTCACAGCCTCCCCCTTCATGGTCCCCCCTTTTAGCGGCAGTCTATCGGTGGTGTTTTGCAGTCACTGAGCGTAAATAAACTTTCCAGGTTAAGCAGCAGGCTTCATTGGTAGCGTCACTGTCTTTGGCATCTGTTGCTTTTGTGGCCAAGCCTTGCTTTAGACAGCATTCTCCAATAGTGCAGTTATTATTTACTTGTTTCAGTATTTAGTTAACCCT
Organism: Gavia stellata; assembly: GCF_030936135.1. NCBI lineage: Eukaryota > Metazoa > Chordata > Aves > Gaviiformes > Gaviidae > Gavia > Gavia stellata. Next base: position 41,126,062 of record NC_082599.1, read on the forward strand.
GCTTGGGTTGTCATGGGCTTGGCTTTAGTTGCATGATTCCTTGTTGCCGGTATAGCTGATAAGGCAGTGATAAACGTGTTGTCTGTTAGATAACCTGTTTGTGTTTTAAATCATTAAAACTGTCTCGGTGGCAGGATCTGTACGTGTTGATACACGGGTAAATGTTTGAATGCTTCTCCAATACAGGAGCTAGAGTGAAGGCTTTCTGTAAAGGAATTAGCCAGAGTTTGTCTATGTATTTTTCCGAGCACAGTTTGCTTACTAGAACCATGTTAATCTCTCTATTTGGGGTGCTATTCTATTTCTGATTACGTCTAGAAAATAAAGTCTAGCTGCGGGGTAGATAAAAACGCAAAACCAACCAAAGCAGCAACAACACCAAAACACCCCGAAAATCCCCCGCAAAACATCAAAACAAAAAACCAATTTGAAACTAATAATGTTACTTCTTACTGCTTTTGAAATAACGCAGCTGCAGCAAGTTCCTGGTTTTTTACGCTGTTGATCAATACCCCTTTGCTTTGATTGCAGGCTGAGGAATCCTGCAAATGCAATGGCTGGAAGAACCCCAACCCGCCTCCCACGCCGCCCCGGGCAGAGCTGCAGCAGGCGGCTGTCAGCCTCGCTGAACCCTGCCGCAGCTGCAGCCACGCGCTGGGTAAGCTTTTGCCTTTCTCCTGCAGTCCGCGGGCTTATACCCACAAGTCTCCACTCTTGCGAGACGAATGTCGAGAGGCCGTGCCAAGACCTAGAAATGGGGGTTACGATTGGACATACATGTTAGTTAACTTAGATTAAAATATGTCCGAAATATCCTAAAATGAGTTTTGAAGAAATTGAACTAAGGTACGACTTCTAACAACCCAGACATCTTACATTGTTAAAATGCAAAAGCACTTTTAAGCTACCCAGAACAATTTTAATACTCTGTGTAACGTATGCATTAACCTCACATTGCTGTATCTGCAGCTGCCTCAGTTACAACATGAATGACTCTCTCCTGTAGGCTGTCTTATGTTTTCTTACTATAGAATAAACTATAAAATATTCTTGAACAATGCTAAAGCCGGTACTGTTACCTCCAAAAAGAACTGTGCCTTTTCCATGTCACAGAAAATAATACTGGGGTTGTACATCTTCGCATTGTCTAAGTTATTGTGCAGGCAGTTTGCATATCTTGGAAGCAACTGCTCAAAATCCAATGTTAAATACTGTTGGGGGGCTTTGTTGGTTTTTTGTTTTTTTTTTTTCCCCCAGACTAATGATAAATAATGATTTGTTACCCACACAGCCAGAAAAAGAGTGGTGAATCAATGTATTTTTTTTTTTAAGAATTTGTGCTTACCCAAAGTAAAAGCTGATGACTGTTTCTGTATACATTAGCAAATATTCAATGAAAATTGAGCTAGAATAAAATGCAGAACTAATTGAAAAGAAGCAGTTGCTATTTAATTTTTGTTGGTGTCCAAAAACTTAGGACAGTGAAATAAGAAAAAGGAAATCTAAAACCTTCACAAGGGATGATTTATTATTGTACTTTGTGTGGAATACTTTTTTTTTAATTAGGATTTATTTCTATTTCTGCTCTCTTTTCTTTTTATGCTCTCATTACATTTAATCTATTTCTGGGCTTTTCAGCAGATTTCTTTTCTTTTCTGATATCCCAGATCTCTGGGTTTGCTTGCAGATTAACAAATGCATAGTATCACAGAAAGTTTGGTCACTTTAGCCAAGTTAGTTTCAACCTTTCATCACACAGCTTCTCTGTGCTGCTTTTGGTTTTGCAGTTAGGGTAGCTTGTGTTACCCATCCCTTTCATTCCTGGCCTTTGAAGAAAGAGGTTTTTCTTTTCTTTTTCTTTTTTTTTTTTTTTAAATTCTTATGGGATGTCGTGTCTGTCAGTTCCCTGCTCTTCAGCAGAATTTGTGGATGGCTGTATTTTGTAGAAAAACTCAACTCTTCTAAAGGCTGAGACTGTTTTTGGTCTATTAAAAAATCTTATGTTGCTCATTAGGTAGTGAACCAGGGAAAACCAGTACTGTAAAACCAGTACCAATGAAATGTACCTTATGAAACAAACTGTATTTTTATTTATTGCTGTTCTTAGAAAAGGTAAAGTTTCTTATTCTGCCGGCTGCAGCTAATGAGGATGATGTTTCATTTGAAATAACTGAAATGAGTTGCTGTCTGCTTCCTCATACTATTGGCAAAAATATGTCTTTCAGCGGTGTTTCCCAACATAATTTTCCTATTCATCTCTAAATCAGTGTGTTCCTGCTGAAAGCCTTTAAAACCAGACTGACCAGAAGGTGTGCAGGCTTCAGATTGTCATCTCAACTGCATTTTCTCTTCCTTGGAGATCCATTGAGATAGCGATGTAGAAATTCCTATACTGGTTAAAGCCATAACTGATGTAAAATGTAAGATGTTTGGGGTTTTTTGCCTTTTTTTAATTTATTATTTTCTTCCAAAGGTAATCCTAGACATTAGTCTTGCTTGAGACATCTCTTTTTGGGGGTATGGTTTGATCTTCAAGCCAGTGCAGGTTTTGGTGCATAAATCTGTTTGGTGGTGCGTATTAGCTTATCGAGCTTACGTCTGTCTACTTAGCTACAACCTGTATTCTTCTATTTGTGGCTCAGCCCCACAGCTTGGCTCTATACTGGGCTTTTAATGAATATTTATTTTATTTGGGTGATATATTGGGTCACTACCATAACACTGTGAAGTGGTGGCTGAATTGTGTACCAGGAGAATTCACTCTCCACCAGCCTCAAGGCCAGCTGTTACATAGTCAGAGGTTCTTTTATATTTAATTGGTTTCTCCTGTGTTACAGGGTGCGTTTTGCTGTTGGTAAACGTTTTTGGTTTGGAGTCTAGTGCACTTTTAAAACTCGTTAATAAATGTGTTAGTGCACTAAGTATACGCTCAGGCTCTCTTTTTTTTTCCCAGCACTGTCTTCGGTTCCTGCTATGCACCTTCACATAGCGTATTTGGGTGTTTCTTGGTTTGCCTGTCCTACATGCATTACTAGTGTTTTTATGTACACACTGATTTTGAGATAGACTGTGGCCACGTTCCTTATGAGTCTGTTTTCTAACTGCTCCTAATTCATACACTCAAGTACTTGCTTACTGAAGTTGCATAACTAAAATAACTAACTTGCTATTTTTCAGGTCTTTGTATCGTTGCATTGGCCTTGCTCTTTCTGCTTGCTTTCTTCTGTATGCTGTAGCAAACTATATTTGCGATTTATTTTAAAAAAATTTATTGTTTTCCAAACACGACAGCAGCTGAGGAAAGATGTACCAGTTGGCAATGCAGATGAGTGGGACTGTGTAACTCTAGTCAAGAGTAACTCAGTATTTGATATCAGTGTACTAAAGCTTTGATTTTAATAAAACATTTACTAATGGCCACAGGAATTTGGGAACGGGCTGTGAACATCCGAAGAAAGATAGTTTGCTGGACTGATGTACAAACATTGGTGACTATAGTAAATGGTAACCAGTAGTAAATACATGCTGGTAGTACACTTACATTACTTTTAGATTCACTATATGGGTAATAATTGTCTAGTTTAATAAAATGTTTAAATATGGCCACTAAGTAGTCAAGGTAACTTTCAGTATTGTTATGGAAACTGTGTGGAAATGGCTTCTTATGCTGATGTTTTATTCATTTGTTAGTTGAGTGCAAGGTTGCTTTAGTATGTTATCAATTTCTAATGCAATGCTCATCTAGGAGGGAATTTATTACTTTCACAAGATCAGAACAGACAGCTGGGAATATTAAACCTTCATATCTGGCTCAAGGACATAAACGAAATAGGTTTATTCTGCCCAGAATGCTTAATAGTTGTCCTTAAAGAAAGCCCATGATGACCATCCCCCTTTCAGTTCTGAGCATATGCTCAGAACTTAAGACACTATATTATAAATGTTCATTTACGTGGAAACAATTGCTGGCATCTTTTTAACGTTCTGAGCCACGATGTCCTTTTTACTTAAAGCTGCACAAATTTATTGAATTTAAACATTTTGGCAGGTGTTGTACCAACCTTTCCGAAACAAACCATCTTTGTTGGGTGGCCGATAAATATGATAATTTTCAAGTGAAGTGTTATTTCTCCCCAGCTCCTCTTCCCTTAAGGGTTCAGATTTATGCCAAAAATTTCTTAACCAGTCCTAATCACATTGACATATCTAATATAATAATTATCTAAGAAGTGCATATTGATACAAGTTATTAAAAGATATAAAACCTAATCTGCCCAACCTTTTAAATAATTTTCCTTTTCTTGTAGAGGATATTTTCTTGTCATTTCAGAGGAGAGGATATGCATACCATGTACACTGGCCTGGAGTCAGCGAAAATCATTGCTTTTTGTAATGCAAATGTCTTCTTTCTGGGAATTGACTTTTTGTTTTAAATTGCCTTCTCTCTTCCTGGGGCCAGTTGTTCAAACCAGCTTGAAATGAATCTCCTGCTTCACATGTACAAACCTCAAGCTTTTGAAAATTACAAATGTGGAACTGTATTCAACTTTGGAGATGATAGAAGGGAGTTTGTCACTTGGAAATTATGATACATTGAAAGATGCTTTTTTGTAAACTTCTGAACAAATGAGCGTGTACAATCTGCAAAAGCTGTGTTAATATAGTGTGCACAAAACATAGTGTGACTTTACATGATATGAAAGTATGAGACTTAGCCACTAATGTCCAGTTTAAAACAAAAAGCCTATTTATGGAGCTGATTTTTTTTTTAAATCTTCACAGAATAAGGTGCTACTTGCATCAACACCTAGAATACCTAATTTATGGGAATTTAGTCAAGAAACTTTGTCTCAAAAGCATAGCTGTTGGACAAAAATGTATGTAGTTTTTTACATATTGCAACACATTAATACGGACAGACAGGATTTGTGAGGTCTGTTTTAAGTGTTAACAGAAACTGTGATTCCAAGCAGCCAGCATTCCTCAGCTGTGGGAATTACCACCCCTGGACTCCCTTTACAGATTGGTCCTATGTGACATATATTTCAGTTGCCTCTGATAAGATATTCTGTTTAAATAGGTTATTATAGGATCAGTGCATTTACCATTAGGGCTTAGTTTGAGATGTCCTGGGGAGTACTCGTGCTATCGGCTCTCTCAGTAGGCTTTTTACAGTTTTGGTTTTTATGTCGTTTAGCTGCTCATGTTTCTCACCTGGAGAACGTGTCCGAAGAAGAAATGAATAGGCTCCTGGGGATTGTGTTGGACGTGGAGTATCTGTTCACCTGTGTGCACAAAGAAGAAGATGCGGACACCAAGCAAGTTTACTTCTACCTGTTCAAAGTAAGTGGAACTTGGGTAGTATCTTCTCAGCTTTTTCACTTTCTCACACGTCAACCAATTTCACTGCCCCTCCTGCATGTAAAGGCTTTATCTGGTGAGATGTTTTTTCTCTAGTGTGATGCTCTAGTGGCTAACTATGGGCTAGACATTGTGGTACTTGCAGTGTACCAGATCTTACTCCAAAAGTCATCCAGATGATTCAGGAGCTAACCCTGAGTCCCACCTATAAACTGTGCTACCTGCAAGCCTTACTCTCTTCGCTTACACATCAGGAAAAGTGAGTTGACATAAATGCTATCTTGGCTGCCTACATTTGCTCAGAGAGGCCTCTTACATGCATTTCAAAGAAGGTGAATTCACAGTGAACTTTAATAGCTATAAATTTAAATGACTAAACAAGCAGATATATAGCCAGGAGATTTTCAACGCTGCTTGCAGTGTGTTGTGCACCTGTGACTTCCATTGACCCTATGTATGCAAATATGGTAATGTAAAAAAAATTGTATATTTTTAACAGCTTTTGAGGAAGTGCATTTTACAGATGGGAAAACCTGTAGTAGAAGGATCTTTGGAAAGTCCCCCATTTGAGAAACCTAGCATTGAACAGGTAAATAGTCAACACATGGGTTTGGTTGGTGTGGGGTTTTTTGATCTGGTGGGGGTTTTGTTTGTTTTGGCTTCTTTTTTCTTTTTTTCTTTTTTTTTTTTTGTAAACTGGTTTTGAAAACATGGCATTCTAGGCCATTTGCAGATGTTTCTGTGTATGACTTTGGACAAAGTAGGGGACTGTAGGAGACTACTGCTGCTGCTTCTCCTTTAGTGTTGGTATAATAGCTAAATTATTTGACTTTTTTCTTTGTCTTATGCTTTAATGAAACTGACTTTTTTGTGGTTTTAGAGAATGAACTTAAAATACTACTTTTATGTGTGGCAGTTTTAATCTTTCTTTGTTTCAAGTGATGAAAAATGCTGTTGAAGTTTTGAAATCCAGTATTAAATTGACACTTGTCTTCTGTAAATCAATGAAAATGCTACAATCCAATTCAGCGAGGTCATAGCCTCCTCTTTCAAAGGGTACACAACAAAAAACAAAGCCAAAACGAAAGAGTAAGTGAGGCTTTTGTAACTCTCAATGGATAAACAACATATGACAAATTCAGATTTTGGTTAAGCAAGCTCCTGAGAATGCACTTTTGGCACACAAGTGGACCCATTAGCTCCAGTGAGACTATGCAGAGGCTCACATACCTCGCTGAAACAGGAGCTCAATGTTTTCCCATCAGTGGATGAATGGATGCTCTATTATTAAACAGGATATTTTAAATGTGAAGACTGTTATGTGTAGTAATTATTTCCTTGCAACTCTCACTTCTTATAATTTAGGAAAATCGAAACACTTTATTGCTGAATTTCTGGGAAGTATTCACCTTAAGTTCTCCTTCAGTTTAAGTATAAACAAAGAATCAGTGTATGTAATCTCCATACACTCCTAGTCCTTAAATTATACTATTAGAAAGGTTTTGTACAATATAATTTTTTGTCACTTCTTCATACTGTTCAATTTGCTCAAGAAAGTAAAGCGTAGAGATGAACAGGTAATTCTTTTTACAGTTTATTTTGAAATAATTTTCCCTTAAAATAGACCAATATTTTCAGTTCTGTTTTTAGCAGTTCAGCAACTCAATCACACAAAATTATTTGCTAAGCAGCAGTATTATAATTGATTTATAATATATATGTATTACAGCACTTTTAGTCTCATGTTTTAACTACAGTAGGTTTTTTTGAAGTGGACAGTATGTAAAGTGCAATGAGGGGACATACTTGTGAAATACTTGCACTTCTTGAAGAAATAATATGTTGTGTAGACACAAACTTAACTAGAATTCTACAAGCCCTAGTCTACTACTGAAAAGTATCTGGAGAGGTTTATAGGTGATACTTGATTTACAGAGGAAATAAATCATGCAGCATGGTTATTGGCAAAATTGTGCATATGTGAGCATATAGAAGCAGCCTACTGGGTCTTTCTCTGTTCCCTGACAAAGTTTTTTACTTTGAGAAGCAAGGAAAAATAAGGAATTTTCCTTCTCTCCCTTTAAGTCAGCTGCTGGAGTTGGATAGAATAAAATCATCTGGATGTACCTGCTGCTGTGTACAGGGGAACCAGCTTGTGGCAGCTACACGAGTAGCTGAGCAAGGAGTTCATGGTCTCCGGTATTTGTTTTCTTTCCCATGTAATGCAAGTTCAGGGTTAATAAACATAAAGTGAGGAATGTTCAAGGACACTCCTACAAAAATTATGGCTAAATAATTAAAGATAATTTTCTTCTGTTTTAAGGGTGTGAATAATTTTGTGCAGTACAAATTTAGCCACTTACCCTCAAAGGAAAGGCAAACGATAGTGGAACTGGCTAAAATGTTTCTGAACCGCATTAACTACTGGCACCTGGAGACACCTTCTCAGCGAAGGCTAAGATCACCCAATGACGATATAGCGGGGTATAAAGTGAATTATACCAGGTAACGCTGCTTTTGCTTGTTAAATGTCTTGCTTACAAATATGGCATGTACACACTTCAGGAATACACCAGTACGCCATAGGTGCGCCTTGTGAATTTTTGCAGTCATGGAGTTTATATGAAAACCTGATGGTTTTAGTGAGAGTATATCAGAGTTTCACATGCATCCTTGTGTTTTGAGAGGTGTGCTTTATCAGCCAAGAACAGGGAGTAGAGGTCGCGACCATCTGTATCTAACAACGCTTTTGCATGTCCTGTGTTTGCAAAGTTGCTCTCGGTCTTCTTAAGATATGAGCCTCATGTAAGATCCTTATTTCATGTACTAAAAATTCAGGCAGGTTGTTATTTAACTTAAAAAAAAAAAAGAAAGAAGATAACATTAAGCATTGCAAAGCATCACAGTTTGAAACCAAATCATGGAAGATTTGAAAAATTAAAATAATGTTGTGAGTGCTTGAATGCTAAATGGTGAATAGATACCGTTAGGTTCCTTAAAATTATAGTTCTTATTATGACCTTTTAATACATTGTCAGAATTCAAAGGAATAACTTAGTCACTGAGGGAAGAAGAGCTAGGGTAAAAAGCCGGGTCTCTTTTAATTTTGCTTTTCTCATAACAATTGTGCAATGGCTTTTTCAGTTAGCACAGAGACAGCAGCTAAGGTTCCTGCTGGTGCAGGCAGCAGTTAACGTGCTGTCTGTGAGCGCAGGCAGCAGTTAGCTGACATCTCTGTCAGCCCACCTGTTCCCAGGAATGGCCAGGGACATTTTTCCTGGCTAAGGATGAGCACTGCCTTCTGCCTGCTTTTCTGGTGGCCTTTCCTCTGAAAAACAGCTCCATTAGAGAGAACAGTGAATCCTGGTGTGAGTTGAGACTGTGGCTGGTGATATAGCAGACCGTGCTGTGTCTGTGTCCGACCGGGATGCTCCTCTTGGATCACCTGTCACCTCAAATAACTACCTGGCATAAAGGACAGTTACTGATAATCCATGGGGCTCTTAAGACTGTGTTTGGTGTGTCTTTGCCCTCTGTTTTTTTGTGATAAAGATGTCAGATAGCCAGGGTCGGTTGGAGTTGTCTTTTATTAGGAATCAATAGTGTTGGCTCTGGTTGGTGACTTTTTTTGTTAATTATTTTGTCACTTGCTATTTCTCGAACCTTCCTGCCTGCAGTCCCTAAGGCTCCCTCCGACCCAAAGTGCTGACTCTTTCTGTCTGATCTAACCTGTCAGCATGAACTTCTCCCCTCTGTGGCGTTCAAGGCACTGCTCGGGGTGCTGAGGAAGCCGCTGTGTGCCACGGGTGCACCTCGTCAATTCTTGCAGTCACCGACTTCATTTGAAAACCTGATGATTTGAGTGAAACTATATCAGAGTTTCACACGCAGCCTTGTGTTTCGAGAGGTGTGCTTTATCAGCCAAGAACGGGGAGTAGAGGTCTGTGAACATCTGTATCTGACAACTCTTTTGCAACTCCTGTGTTTGCAAAGATTAAGACACGAGAGTTTGGGATAGAGTTTTGAGACAGGCTGTACTTTTGGTGTGGATGAGAAAACCAGTGCAGGATCCAGCACAGGCGGTTTGCATCCAGTTCTTAACTTTTTTTTTTAAATTGTTGCAGCTGTCATAATGGTTGTGGTCTGATTTTGTTAAAGCTACAGATACCATTGACTGTTCACTTACACGCAGATACTGAAATCTTGTTTATAAAATTAACAGATATCGTGACCTACATAGTCAGAGTACTCCTGATCTACCTCTTCAGTACCATGATCCCTTTTCCAAGAAGAGTAACACAACATGCTGTATTTTCATATGTACTTCTTAATGCAAAACTCACTACAGAGGGAGTTACTGGTAAATGAAAGAGTATCAAGTCAGGGTGTAATGGGAAGAAGCCAGCTGCTGGGAGAGTGGGGTGGGAGTCCAGTTGGATTGGGGTGGAGATAGTTAGAAGTGTTGCCCCTTTTGCATCTATGTGAGGAAATGCAGAAGTTTACAGAGGGGAAAATGGGCCAGGCTACTGGTCTTTGGAGTCACGGGCAGGAGATGTGGGAGGCTGAATGAATGAGCTGTGGAGAGAATCCCTGACATCGACACGAATTTTGTGTGATCTATGATTACTGCCTGGAATAAGAGCACTTTGTGGAAACTAGACTGCAGAGAAAAATAATATATGGAGACTTAAAAGTACTTGGCTGTCATTTCTTTAAAAAACTGGGCAATATAAATGCTGCTTAACTCTGTCCAGACTTGATGTGGAACTGATTTATATGGTCATATAGCTCTCAGCTGCGTTATAAATGATGTGTGTAGTGGTTTTATTGCATTAATTTAGATGTTAGACGGTGATAATTATCTGGCTTTTTTTCCCCATTACAGGTGGCTTTGTTATTGCAACGTCCCTCAGTTCTGTGACAGTCTACCTCGGTATGAAACCACCCAGGTTTTCGGTAGGACGTTACTTCGCTCCGTTTTTACTGTAATGAGACGGCAACTGCTGGAGCAGGCCAGGCAAGAAAAAGACAAGCTTCCTCAAGAGAAACGAACACTAATCCTCACCCATTTTCCAAAGTAAGGGGTCGCAATGTGCCTGCATTCAAGGTTAACCAGTGGCATGCAACTTTGGCGTGGAAATGGAAAAATTACCTGCAGCTTAAAATAATGTCTCCTTTTATTCAGTAACAAATACTGAAGATTTCTTTTCTGCCGTAGCTTGAACTAGTGTATTTTATGTACGCACCGCTTGTTTTGCTTTGTCCTAGGGCTTTACTTTATAAAAAGGGTGATTCATCTTGCGGGGGGATTGTGCTTATTTGCCTACTAGCAGGTATTGTTGGTCACTTACTTTCTTTCCCTGTAGTCTTTGGAAGCATTGTAGGTCCAGATCTCCAAAAACATGCTCGCTTCTGCTTTTGTGATGGAGCAGTAAAAAAGAATGTGTTGTACTGGAGTTTATATACTCCTAAGAATTTCAGTTTAATTCAACATTGTAATAGGGAACGAAGTAGTCATCCCAGTCTCAGAAGAGATGTGCTCATTTGACAAAGAAGAGTGTAGTTAGTATAAAGCTGTATTAGTGAATCCTAAACTCATGAATTTCATATTGATTACCTATTCCAGTACTGGAATATTGTTGACAATCTCTCACAGTTAAACAACAATGTACATATTGGGGTGTGTGGGAGAATGACTTCTTTCGAAATATGCTCAACTTTGATAGTCGTTAACTTCAAACATTTTACTGCTGGTTAAGGGTGGTGGTAGTGACAGCATCATTCATTGTATGCTTCCTGTTAAAATAGTGTATCACTTGAAAAATATCTTTATTTTGTGAGGCTTGGCTCTCTAGCCCATATTTTAAGTCTGTCCCTCCTAACAACAAAGGAACTGAACCTACAGTAGAGCTGGTGGCACTGATGCTGTGCAAGCTGCTGTCTGGGGCTAGAGTGGGTTAGTGCTCAGGGGAATGTAAAACAACATGAGTTTTCCAAAGTTGGGTAGAGCCAGAATTTGTTGTTCCTACTGTTATTAATAGTAATTTACCACTTTGAAAAGCATAAACTGTCCCTGGGGTAGACTGTTATGGATACAGGAATGTTTGGGTATATCTGGGAATAGGATATGATCTGGCCCTGAAATAGGTACAAAAAAGGATTTAACACTTCACGGATACAAGGAGCAGATTTGCGGAGGAAGGAGGTGTGCATACGCCCCTATGTTTCCACTGCCTTTTACAGCCTAGAAAAGTAATTTGAAAAGCATTATTATTACTGCAGTTCCTCTTAATATTCTGCTGGGGAAAACAGAAAGACAAGCACTGTCTGCTGATGATCTGTGGGAAATATGAATAGCGTTTTATGGGCTGTACTTGTCTGAAGCACTCTGTGTCTCTGCTGGTGTTATGCAGCGGAGGAGCTGCGGCTCAGAGCAGGGAGCCGGTGCCCGGTTTCAGTGCAGGGCTCCCGGCTGCCCTGGCCGCTCCTTCCTGGGCAAAGGGAGCACCCACAGGTTGTGTCTGTGTCTACTTAGGAAGCAGTCAGCAAGGGGTCTGAACGCAGAGTCTCTGTGCTGCCTGTAAAGGCAGCCTTTGCTAAGGCTTAATTTCTGCTTCTGCGCCATCACAGATGGTCAAATAGCTGTTACAAACTTTTTAGCCATTATCAGCTTATAGATAGCAGGAAACACCGCACCTTGCAGTGCTTAGATGTAAGTGTCCTATATATAAAAAACAAGAGTAGGACTTGATCCTGAAAATCCTTATCCTGTTCAAGAAAGTCGTACTCAACAGTCCTGTTGGTTTCAGCTGGACAGTTTCTATACATATAGATGACTCTAGAGAGTAAAAATGTGCCACGTCAACTTCTGGTCTGAAAACCCCTTTAGTGCAACATAGGATAAGCAGCTATCTTGCTTCTGGGAGGGAACTGATGTATTAGCCCTGTGAAGGCAGGCGTGATAGATAGTCTGATCTGTGGAATTTCTCTCACGTATAGTAATACTAAGAGAGGTTTAAAATCATGCTGTTTCTCTAAGTGTACCAAAGTAAGATTAAAAATACTGTTATGCAAGCACAAACATGCAATTAAATGTTACAGTAGCACACTTAAAGGAATGAAAATATCTTCCAAAGAGCATTGTTAATAACTAACACTGGTGTTTTATAAATCTGTAAGAGGCAGAAAGCAACAGCATCTGCAAAACACCAGTTTATCAAAATAGGCATATTTTGTCATCATTGTATAACACGAGTACCTTGGCATCTGTTAACTCATAGCTTTCTTATTAGTGCACAGTTTTGTTCCGTAAAAGTAATTTTAACAGTTTCTTTCTGCATTTGCGAATTACATAAATATTGCTTATAATCAAAGGCAAATTTTCATAGGTGAAAGCACTCTACTGGATTAAGATACTTAATGCCTATTCTGGCTTGTGATTTTTCAAAAAGGGATTGGCCAACAGCATTTTCTTACTGAATCATTAAATATTTTTAAATTAAAAAAAGTTGCAAGTGCTTATTCTGAAAAAGAGCATGTTTTGAATGATCCTATTAAGTTAATATTTCACCTGTTTTGTGCCTAGGTTTCTGTCAATGCTGGAAGAAGAAGTGTACAGCCAGAATTCTCCCATTTGGGATCAGGATTTCATGGTGTCTAGTTCCCGAACTGGCCAGCTGGGAATCCAGACAGGTAATTTGCATTTAGTGATGGGTTAGAGAGCACCTGAATATAAAGATAAACCTGTACAAGTGATGAATTCTAGGGAATGAGACTTAGACATGCAGCTTTATAAACAGCAGGCTATACCAAAATCAGTCTGCCTTGAGTAAGCACAGGTGTCTGACTTTCTGGTGCCTCCTCATATAAAGATCCCATTTTGATGGTGAAATCCAGCTAATTGAAGGTGCCAGTGGAGCAGGCTGGGTGCTGAGGCAAATCAAGTGAGTATTCAAGCAGCGCAAGTGCGCTTAACGTAGGCAAGTGATAATGGTCAGCGGTTAAATGGCCACAGTGGGTCACCAGCTGGACAGTGGTCCCCTCACATGAGGACCCATGCCAGTCCTCTGACTCCCTAGCAGCAGGGATGTAGGGACCTGGAAGTAGGGAACTTCCACATCAGATGTCCTATTGCCTTTGCACACATGCCTTTGATTTTCTTGGTTTTGTATAGCTTTTCCTTGCTTTGTTTCTTACTCACGTGCCTCATTGGCTATTCTGCAGCCTTATTCACTTTTCCTTGGTTAGGGTACTGAGGTATAAGTCATCCCTAAAATTGCAGGGCGACATTGATGATGGTTTTCTTTCACTTTCCCCTTCTCTTCCTATCTGCTCAAAAGTATTTAAAATCCATTTATGCAGTTCAGGGGTTGACTTCAATTTTCAGTATTTTATGAAGTGAAAACTGGAGGTATTTAATTCAATATTTTGTAACGATTCAGTATTTTGAAACAATTGTTGTTTATCAATTGACAAAACCATCATGTCAGCATTTTATCTGGTAGTGAATTTCCTAGAGCAGTAGGGAAATTCCACAGTGACAGATACAAGCTTTTTTTTTTATGAGAAATTCCTTGAACTGGTGAATTAAGTCTTAGGCACAAGTTCATTGCAACTCTAAAATCATGTTGCTCTCAGAGTTCATTCTATCATGTACATTTCTGCAGTGCTACATTTTAATGTGCAGCTCTTAAGCACTGGATTCTTGGCATGAATATGGTGCAAAAGAGCTGTTGCTGGTGATGGCACCAGGATAAAGGCATGCAAAGAGAAAGACTGCAGGTGTCCAGACTACGAGTTGTGACCTCAACCCCCCACCTGCCTGCCAAAAGTCCTGACACAAATGAAAACTGGATGATTGTGGGATGAGTGGGGTGTTTTGGGTTTGTTTTTTTTTTTAATATTAGAGGGAGTGATGTTAGTCTGTGGCTTTTTAAAATAATAGTTTCATCCTCTTAACTGGTGCAACAACTTCTCCCTTTATTGAGTTTGATTTGTCCAACCAGTCTTTGGACACTGTTAAAGTGGACAGCTGAAGCTGAATGATGAGATTTTGCTTTTCAATAGACCCCTACAAAAAGCCTTTTCATGAGGCTGAACTCCAGCAGGCTTGGCAGGTATGTGAAGGAAATTTGTTTTCTTAGCTTGTGCTCAGCACTGCAGAATAGTAAAGCCTGATATTTGCAATGAAGTAAAGCTAACTCTGTCATCCAGCAGTAATACAGTCCCTTGTTAGGTAGAAGTTTAGAAAAATATGTTGAGATAAAGCTCTTAATGTCTCCGCTTGCGAACTGGTGGCATTGCTCTGTTGCACAACGTTAGCTGTTACTTGGCAGGTGGTGGGTGTGAAGTTGGGTCCCTTGTTGTTACAGTCCTTCAGGCAGCACCGTAATGGGTTCCATGTCCTGATTTTTTTGTGTTTGTCTTTTATGCCATTGCAGTTATCAGTCCTCCTCCTGTTGCAAGGTCTGTTTCATACAGTTCAAGTCCTTCATCTCTGGAGCAGCCCAACAGTGGGAACATGAGTCCTGCTTGCAAAGTTTCTTCTGCCCTTGACCCAAACCTAGGTAACAAAGAGGGAGACTTGCTTTTAGGCTTCTGTCGATGTTATCAGTAGTTGCAGTTTATGGTGATCATTGCCTTCACTCTGCAACAGTGACCTTGAGGTGTTTTTGCTAAAAGACATGCACACACATATTTTTTTCTCTGCTGTGGTAATGTTTAACTAACAGAAATGGCAACTGTATTTGAAAAAAAAAAAATGTTTTTTTTAAATTCAGTTAAAATGGGGAAAGGTCTGCTGGTGTCAGAGTTTGTTGAAAAACACTTTATTTGGAGTACACGTATTAGAAGCCATGAAAAAAGGTTTCATTTAAATAAAGACAGAGTAGAAGGGGCCATTGCATTTTTTCTTTTTGTAATCTTTCAAGGTACTGAAATTGCATACATTTGAGCAATAAAGAAAAGAACAAACACACCAACCAGGTTAAATTTAAAACCTAAATGAGGTCAGGTTAAAAAGAGTTTGGGGGGAAAAAAGGCTGTTAAGTGCATAAATTCTCCTAGTAAACCCATTTTCAAACACCTCAGGATTAATGAGCCTGTCAAGAAAGTTTGTAGGTTAGAGAGATGATCACAAGCTCGTGTAAAGTAAGTCCTCAAAGAAGTAGAAAAAGCTAAATGAATTCTTAGCCTCAGTGTTCGCTACAGAGGAACTTAAGGTGGCTCCTAAACTGCAGCTTTCTTTGGGGGACAAGTTGGGAAATGGTCTTAAAAGTGGGAATGAGTAGAAGATTTCTTTTTATTACAGATCAGCAAAATGACTAGTAAGTAGTCACTAGAAGAATTATATTTTTTGGAGTGTGAAAAGAAATACGGAATTGACAAACTAATAATTAAGTTGTGCAGCTGAGCTGTCATTGAAATTGCCCTCAGCACTACAGAATTGAAACACACAGATGCAAAACTAGTTTTTAAAGGGGTTCTAAGAGAATTCAGGAAACTGTTAATTGTAAGTGTCCTATTTCAGACAATTAGAAGAAACACTAATAAACTGATTAAGAATTGAATGAATAAATGTGTGAGTAATGTGATGTGTGGAAATTCAGTGTGCCTTTTCTAGAACTGACAAACTGTACGTATCTGTTAAAGAAGTGGTGAGCATTTGGAAAGGATTTTGTGTTTTCTGAAAGGATTGTGTGATTTCTGGCTTTCCAGAAAGCTTTTGAAAAATTGCTTCAAAAAATTCTGGTTTAAAATAAGAAATTAATCCCTTGGGAAATAAGAAGGAAGGTCCGTTCACATATGAATAGCTGTTTAATAAGTAAGAAATAAAGAATAGGTATAAACTGTTTCCACAATGAAGGGAGGTTAACGATAAAATTCTATTGTTAAGAAAACAATTGTACTGCTTGAAAGTCTGAAAAGGGGAATGAACAGTTTGATCCTCATATATTTAGAGCGCTATAGCTGTGGAAAAACAATCTGTACAAGATATGCAAAATAGTGGGACCTAAAATACCTGGTTGTTTCAGAAAGACAATCTTAAAGCTATTGTGGATTTTCCTTAGGGGAAAAAACCAAACAAACCAAACAAAACCAAACCAGCTTACCTCACTGCTAAGTGCTGATCACAAAGGCAAAATTCTGCATCCTGGCTCTGACAATGACCAGTAGCAGATCTGTAGGGAAAGAATACAGGAACAAGGTAACCATGGAGTGATATTCCTGTTTGTATGCTTTCCTAGTATTTGGCTGTTTGCTGCTTGGATAAATCCTGAGCTAGCCCCTGGCTCTATCAGTGTTATTGTACCTACTAGTCCTTGGTGGACTTTTCTTTCATGAATTTTTTCAACTAGTTGCTTTTGCTATATTACATGTTGGTCTGCAGTTAGTAGGGCAGCTAATAATTAACATGGTATATTTTGATTTGGAAACTTCATATGGATTTTCTAAGTCAAATATGTATGATGTGTCAGACTGTACGTGCTGCTTGGTTTATAAAAAGGGTGAAAGAAATCTGTAATGGATACTTACTTCCAGTGAATTCCAAATTGTTTTTTCATGTTATCCCAAAGTATACACTATAATTTGTGTATTGAGCACTGACCTTCCAAGAAGGCAGCAGAGAAGTTTCACTGCAGAGGATGTTGAAGCGAAGAAAAAAGCAAATAGTTTCACTGTGAATTTACCGAGGTATCGGAGAAGGAGAGGTATATTCATCCTGGTTCATGCTAATATCCCAGCGCAAAAACAAAATTGAAGCAGTGATAAGTATTGTTCGGATTCCATTTCTTTCTCTTTCTCTCTTTCTATAGGAAATAAAAAAAAAAATCCCTAAACTTGGCGTACAAATTAAAGAATATAACAGAAGTGCTAGACTTCACAGTGTTAGTCTGTGACAGTTTGGTTGTTTCTAATTTGTCCTGGTTTTTGTTTATAGGGGAAAAGAGAAAAAATAATGAACCCTATTCTCTGGAGGATTCAAAAAGACCGAGGGTTTTAGGAGATATTCCTATTGAGTTAATCAATGAAGTAATGTCAACAATTACAGATCCTGCAGCAATGCTTGGGCCAGAGGTGAGAAGTACATAGACCCGGTCTGTTTGTAAATGGTCTGTTTTCAATATATGTTCCACATGGATAGAGCATGATAAGCTAGGAGTCCACAAAACTTAGGAAGAAAAATAGAGACTTTCAAAGAGTATGATTAGGCAAGCAAAAAATATTGATGAAATGCATCATTAACATGAAGAATAGTTCTACAATGCATTGTGTGCTGTTTGCAAAGAGGTTCAGAAACTAGTGATAGTAAAAAAGGTAGATCCCAGGTTATTTTGCAAGGTACTTTTGTTACAGAACAGTTCCGGAGTATGCTTTTTATTGTTTATCATAGATGTAGCTCATAAGACAAGGTAAATGGGGTTTAAATCTTGCAGCAGAATGAAAGATCCAAAGTTAAAACCTCTGTCTAGTGCAGAAGGGCTGATCTAAATGGTTATTTGCTCCATCTTCCACAGTTGCTCTTTTTTTCTGCTGGAAGAGAAAAACAAACAGAATTGCAGAATTGTGCCATGTACAGAATTGCACACTCTTTTTTCTTTTTTTTTTTTTTTGGCTGGCTTTTCCTCCTTCTGTTCCCTTCGCCAGGCTATGTTTTGCCAGCAGCTCTTGTTTGCCAAGGTTCAGCTAGAGATTACTGAAGATTTGGAACCACCTACGTTTCTTCCTCAAACTATATACTGTGACTGATGGCTCTGCGTATTGCAAATGCTGTGCCAGTCTGGCTGTTGGGGCTGGCAGTGACTAGAAACCCAGCAGCCAAACTTTGTTCTAAAAAGTAAACAGTATGTGCATGCAGAGATCTTTTGGCATTGTAAAATTATCTTGAAAAAAAAAGCTAAATAAATTGTCTGTATTAATTTCATCTCCATTCAAATATATGGATGCAATTACTAGATATGTAACAGAAAAATCAGTAGGAATTAAAATGTTCTTTTTAGGCTCTTATGATAGTGGTGTAGATAGTGGAAAGCACTACCAAAAGGAAAAAATATGACTTTGCCTGCACCACCATTAAAATATGTGATTTGCAGTATGCGTAGGCGAATCCATTACTTTTGCCCAAGCTGGCTAGACTAAAGAAAATATGAAGAGTTAATTGCATAGGCTTCAACTGGATGACTGCTGTCCCCTGAGAGATGTTGGAACTTGTTGAGTCATAACCAACGCTGTTGTTACCTAACCTTTGCCAAAAGAAGTTTGAAGAAGCCTTTGTACACTGTAGTGTAGACTTGGATCCAGCTTATTTGATGGTGTTACTTCTGTTCAAAAATTATAATCATCAGCAGCTCTACTTTTGTAAAAAGGCAGCGTGGAAAAAAGAGGGAGTTTTATTTGTTCGTTCCTTAAGACTGTTCCGTCCGAGGGTGTGAAATCTCCAAAATGTGATTTTGTTCCTCTTTTGTGCGGTGCAGACCAACTTCCTCTCGGCGCACTCAGCCCGGGACGAGGCGGCGAGGCTGGAGGAGCGCAGGGGGGTGATCGAATTCCACGTGGTTGGCAACTCCTTGAACCAGAAGCCCAACAAGAAGATCATGATGTGGCTGGTTGGTTTGCAGAATGTGTTCTCCCATCAGCTGCCTCGAATGCCAAAGGAGTACATCACACGCTTGGTCTTTGATCCGTGAGTACCGCTAGTTGCAGGCAGGGGTGTGGGAAGGGGCCAGCCAAGGTGGCGTGGAGGGGGGTCTGCCTGTGCTACCCTTTTCCCATCTTTTCAAGTCCCCTAACTCCTGGCCAATCTAATTGGATTAGATACATCTTCGTGGCTGTATCTAATTGGATTAGATACATCTCGGTGGCTGTATTAATGACAGGTGGCTTGTCGTTGTGGGATGTGGGTCTGCGGGGGAAGACTCTGACCTATCTTACACTTTTGAATGTTAGAACTGAAAGTCAGAAAGTAATTATGGTGCTTACTAGTGGTTTCCAGGCCCATATTAACTTGCAGGCTGCTCCATCCTCTCTCTGGGGAGATCGTGAACTGAATGGCAGCAGAGACTGAAGTTTTTCAATGAGAAGAACTTGTGGGATTTATGAAGAACAGCAGCATTTAAGTCAGCATGGGAGAAAGCTTTGAATCACTCCTCACCCAAGCACAATGCTTTTCTCTTTATCAGTGCAAGTCTTCTGTCTTGCTTTGGGTGCAACTCTACACCGCAGGCACTTGAAAAGGGACACATTGGCTGTAGCAGCATCCCCAGGTTGCACATGGTCCTCCACCCACCCTAGTGTCCTGACTGAATTGTGCTTCAGCTGCTCAAGCAAGCACAAAGGGAGGTTCTCCTCAGAAGCGTCCACTTTTCCACCATTGTGTTTCCTGTAGAGCCTGCTTCCTCTCAGCCAGTATGTTCTCCCAAAATTTCTGCCTCTGAGTGATCCATGCCCAAGGATAGCCTAGGGGTCCGCTGTACTGACCACAGCACATCGCAGCAGAGGATGCTTGCGGGCTCATTGCTGTGTGTCAGCAGAGACCCCAAGGAGCTCTGACTGAGCTGATCGCAGCCAGCTGGTTTGCGGAAGAGCCTTCCTCACGGCCGGTGATATCAGCCTCTGTCTTTGTGCCCGGTGTTGTAGCTGCAGCAGTTATGGAAACATTTCTGGAACTGTTTCCTCTGCTTTTAGGCTCACTAGCATTCCCTCAGCAATACTCTCTCAGTGCCAGCAAACGCTGCTGCTGCTGGGTCTGAAGCACAGACAGCTCAGTGCTGGGGACCATTGGACAGGACTTCGGTCTCCACGTACAGGAAACTGATCTTGGGACGTTCTCCTGGGTTCTTCAGAGGGGAACAGCACTTCTTGTGAAGGCCAGCACCAGTCCAGACTCTTACCTCTCCTATGTGAGGGTAGCCTCCACTCGGCAGGGAGAGGGAGGCAGCACCGGGACCTTGCATGAGTTTAGAAGCCTTAGCAGCACTGTGATCTCAAGCAGAGGCTACTGGTTGAAGAAGACAGGTTCCCTTGTAACTGAACATCGAAGTAAAATTTTGAAGTAGTGATGTTGAGCCATGGCCTTCTCCCATATTTCTCTAGGTCCTCCCTTACTGGGAAAGACTCTTCTAGTAGGCTGAGAGGAACTGCTGGTAGTTTAAGTGACCTTCAGTATAGATATCTGTCTGGAAAGCAGTCTGTGCTTGAGAAAGAGGTATGGATATTGCTACAGCAAGAAAATGCCCTCCTTTATGCGCCTGTGGCAAACAGTTGACCCAAAGGAAGTGAAGCACATTGCCTGGACAGCTCAGAGAACCCCAGCATCTGCCGTGAATCTCCAGGGACGCACACTGGGGACCTCCGCTGAGTAGCGGGTACACACAAACCTATGTCAAGTAGGAGATACTGGAGTCCAACAGTTCTCTTACCAAATTTCTTTCAGCTATTACCTTACTTATTTTGCCTTTAATGTTCTTATTTCTGAAATGGCCATCCTTACTATATCTTGTTCCTTAAACAACTCAAATATGAGTAAACAAAATTAAAAGCTCAAGCTACCACACCGCTGCTGTCATTCCACAAATAAAAAGCACCAAAATAAGTACAAGAAAAGGGAGACTATATAAAATGTATAAAATCTCCTTTAATGGTGGCACATAAAATATAACTACTCTTCAGACTACCTTTTTCTGAATGGGCTCACTTTTTGGTACCAACCTCCTTCCTGCCCCCACCGGTATCTTCTGTAAATTTGCTGTATTGATTGTTTATACAATTTATATGATATTGTGTATTGAATAATCCAGAGAACTGATGCAGTGTAAATCTTTCCAGACCTTGAGGATGACACTAAAATTCTTAATCCTTGATACAAGAGTTCACATTGCACCTCGTTATATCTTTCCTGGCAGTCAATGTAAATGCAACAGAAATGGATATTTATTCTGGTCTTGGTTCCACTAAATATGAAATACCATTTCTTGCTTCATCAGCTGCGTTTGAAACTGATAGCTTAGCTATAGACAGTGCATGCAAGGAAACAGGAATCCCTTAGAAAGGACTTACTGTCCTGTAACTCCATTAATTTCTAATTTAGTCAGGGTAAAATCATTGTGAGAACTGTGCAATGGCATAACTGTCAGCAATAGCTTCAATGAAAGCAACACAACTCTTATTTATTGGGCATTACCCTGGTATCTAGGAGTACTTGGCAAGGCCAGGACCTTGCTGCATGAATGATGAATTTTATGGTAAATTCAAAGCATGATGTTAACAAAGCAACTCTCCTATAGATGCAAGCAGCTAACTTAACAGAGGCATATACAATTGCATTTGCATCAGGGAAAATTAATCAAGTTTCTGAAAAAAGGAGGGTAATGGCACTTTATGTACTATGTACATGGATTAAAGTGACTCTTATTTTTGTCTACTCAGGAAACACAAGACCCTTGCATTAATAAAAGATGGTCGTGTTATCGGTGGTATCTGCTTCCGGATGTTCCCCTCCCAAGGATTTACAGAGATTGTTTTCTGTGCTGTGACTTCCAATGAACAAGTTAAGGTAAAATAATTCTCTACTAGAATTTATTAAATGTATTTGAGTCCCATTCACCACTGCATATGCTCCTGATTTTGTTAGTCACACTGAATATATTGCTGAGTTGCCAAACGGAAACAGAATTTGAAGGATATAGTGATTCTGGATGTAATACACAAAAACTAAACAAATGTGCAGATTTAGAATCATCACCATAATAGTAGGATTACTTGTAGTTAATTAATTAAATAAAATCTTTCTCAACACAACAGTAGTGGCCAGTAGTCTCCCACTCTTGGACTATTCACTCCTCTGTCTTCAGCAATTGCCTCTCTGTGTAATGTAACACCTCATGGTTGACTGAAGTCAACCATGTATTGCTTGTGTGTGACTAATTTTTGTTCAGTCACTTTGTGGCATTACATGACTTCAATCAAAATGAGATAGATCAAAAAAATTAGGTGTAGTTTTGCATCTCAAAATAAGCACATCTTATACACTCTTTTTTGAGTTAATTTCATAAAATGTTCTCCGAGTGCTGAGAATTAGCGGCTGTGTTGAAAGAATATAGAGCACTATGAATACAGGAGATTGCTCCCGCTTTCCCGGGGACTACAGGTAGATTTAACTATGACCATTTGATTCAGGATTTTGCCTTTAGATGGTGCTGTAGCTTTGTTCTTCAGTTGAAACTGTTACAGCTGAGATGTGGATTAATTCAGAGTTTGTAGCAGTTGAACATGCAGAAATTGTGTGCTCTGTTTTGAAGGGAAGAGCTCTGGGTGTGGAACGGTGACACAGTGGGATTGAAAGCCTATGACAACTGTTAGTACTTGGGTTATATTTGATTTTATTCAACTCTGGTGTTAGAGAGGAACGTTCTCCTGCACTTAGCAGTGGCCTGTTATAAAAGTATCCAAAGCGTTTTAGCAAATGCAGATGTTAACGGAATATACTTTTCTATTTTAAGCTTGATGAATTTATAAAAGATGTTTTCATTCTACTAAGACAACCAACTGCACAACACAAGTTAGGCTGCCAAAGGTGTGTTGTGATTCTCTGGGAATAACCTTTCAGAATATAATAGAGCAAATAAATCTGACCCCTCAGAGTGCCTCCTAGGTTGCGTATGCACACATAACGCACAATTTCTTCTGTTGCTCTCTGGATGCCACGCTGTATCAGTTGACTATTTCTGAAAATTTGCTTTCCTGCATTCCTATCTAAGTAAGGTGACCCCTACCAGCAGGTAACTGAGAAAAGCTAAATGTTCACACATGGGTGAACATGCCTGCTCTTGGGAAAAAATAAATTCCTATTTTAATTCAGTTTGAGGCTGCAGTAAGAAGTATGGATACTGTTTTCCTTTATATGTAATATTTAAAAGTTGGATTATTTTTGAGATCGTTTGATCCCATGTTACAAAATAATTTTAAATTTTACTGTACATGGCTTAGTTTCCTTTTAGGGTTGTTAGAGTTTGGAAAGTGTTTGTGAGAATGAATAAATCCTGTGAAGGTTATAAAAGTAATAGGTCAGCAGAAAATATGTGAAGTAATTGTCGTTGTAATTGCTGGGATTTCTTTGAGACACAAAGTTGACATTTTCTTGTCAGAGATTAGATGCTTTAGAATTGCAGGAATGAATTGCAGTGTTTCAGGTGTAAATAAAATGTCAGTCTCTCATAGGCTGTTCCTTTCACCCTGCTGATAAGAAGGGAATTGTGGAACTTGGCTAGCTCATGTTTCATTAAAAATTTTGGTTCAGAGTTTTTTGTCCTCTTCAAAGAATTTGAGAACTCAAATTTGCAATTAGAAAGTCTCTTCATTATCTTGAGCACTTCTGAGTTCTAAGAAATGCTGTACCACTTAACATGTTGTCAGTGGTCAAACCACTTCTTTGTATTTGATGCCATGCATGATGTGTGCCACTTCAACAATTCAACATACGGCTTTAAGAGCGTCCTCAAATTCAGAAGTACTTGTTTTTACACATATGAGGTCTTAATTTTGAATATGAGGTCTGAATACCAGATGCTCCAAACACTAGCTGGAAAGGAAGGACTAATGCACAAATTTTGTACCTAGATTAGTCAGATTTTAAAGAAAATGTGTTACTACTCAATTCTTTGTATTGAGCTTCAACAATAACCTAACTTGCTTTCATCGGGCTATTTTCATGTTTGAGGCTATTAAATTGTGAATTAAATCAGAACTATATATTTTCTAATTTATTTTTATGGCTTACGTACATAAGTAAAATTTTCCCCAGTTTTCAAGAACAGAGTACCCCAAAACATTCCGTGCATATTTCCATAAGTGTCCAGTTATTCTCCATGATGTTAAAATTGGAACATATGCAGGAACAACACATTATTATGGGCTTTCCTGTCTATTTTACATTTCTTCATCTCAGAGCAGAAGGGGAAGACTATAGCTTACTTGGAAATGTGAATAAGTGGTACTTTTCATTTACTTTGGGGTTGAATGAAAATGGAAATTATTCCTATGTGCAGTCAGAAGGCATAGCTATTTATTTGATTGTGGACTCAATAATTTGCTGCTGCTTATTATGGTAATAACTGTTTCACTATTCCCTTTTATGCCCTATCGTAAATTCAGATTATAAATCCTTTGAGGCAGAGGCTGTTTCTGCTACAGGTGCATAGAACACAGTAAAACAGAGATCTTGTCTCAGAATGGGTTCTTCTAGAAGGAGTCATTTTGGTATTCCTACTGCTTTGCAATTTTTAAGTGATAAGGCTAATTATTATTACAATATATGTAGTTTTGTTATTGGTGAAATATTTGACTATTAATAGTTGATATCTAACTTAAAAGGAAAAAAGATGTGTGCATCTTGAATTACAGCTTTCAGGACAGTGTACCTCTTTAGAGACACGCTTTACCCCTAGAGACAGTCTAGGTTTTTGTCTCTTTTAGATTATAAGTGAATGAGATGCTAGAAGCAGTGATATTTTGTGTTCCCTGTTGAGTGACAAAGATACCCTTACAAGGCTGAAAACAGCCTGATCTTGAGTACGCCTCACCAAGTTAGTTATGAGAAAATATTTAAAACAGGATCTAGAGGAAAGACTGCATTTTGAAAATCAGTCTGTAATAACCCTTGGTCCACAGTTTCTGATATGTGCAATCCCCAAAAGCTTTGTAATGGCTTTTCCTTGTACGTTTCATACAGGGTTATGGGACTCACCTAATGAACCATCTGAAGGAGTACCACATCAAACACAACATTCTCAACTTTCTCACATATGCAGATGAATACGCTATCGGCTACTTCAAAAAACAAGTAAGTCAATGTAAGAAATTACTTGGTGCAAGAGGTTAACGTCTAGCAGTGATGAACTAAACAACTAGACATGACAAAGTAGTTGGATAAAATGCATATGCAATTCTATGGTTTATTTTTATCTACAAAATGTGCTCTGTGTTCATCTTGTGTAATGATACTGGCTTATAATGGATTTTACTTTGACGGAATCATCTGAATATAGGTGTACCGTATAGCCTATAATTTGCCAAGTCTAATAACCAGTTGAATATGGGTTGGCTGCTTCTTTATTCATTCGCTTCCTTCACTGATTCTAGAAGTGTAAAGAAGGACCAGACCTACCTGTGGCAGACTAGGACTTACTTGACCTGTGCTCGCAACTCCTCCTGATTTGAAGCATGAGGTTCAAGTTCAGGAAAGATTGTGATATCTCATCTGTCAAACAGATTTGATAGATTAAACAGGTATCAACTATCTGGTCAGGTGATAGAGCAAAGATGGAGTCAGACTAATCTCAGAGATGTAGAGCAATAGGACTAGAGGCAATGGACACAAGTTGGATCATGGGAAATTGCAACTAGATAGAAGGAAATTTTTTTTTTTTTCTCTTCCTGTCCTAAGGGTGGTGAAATACTGGAAAATGTTGCCCAGAGAGGTTGTGGAACCTCTGTCCTTGGCAGTCTTCAAGACTGGACATGGCCTTGAGCAACCAGATCTGATGAGACCTGCTCTCAGCCGGGATGGGGCTAGATGACCTCCTTAAGTCCCTTCCAACCTCAGCTGTTCTATGATTCTGTATCTAAAACTGGTAGAACGTGCTCTTCACACATTCAAAATGAATAAAAGCTGGGCTTGCGATACTGCTATCAGATCTGTGCAGACAGACCCTTTTCACATCTGAAATGTCCCTTCCCCAATTCAAAGGTGCTCAGTCTCCATGTAAGTCTGAAGCCTTTGATGGTAAATTGTGAGGCAGAAGTCCTGGTTGGGTTCCTGATTTTTACTGAGTTTTCATAGATACCACTGTAACAGAAGAATAAAATGCAGCCAAAATGAGAGTCCTATACTGCTTTTTGTTGTCTTGGTTAATTCTTTTGTGGGTTTGTTTTTCAATTAACTATTGAAATGTATGAAGACTGTAGTATAACTTTGGAACTTTTAATAGGATTTGTTATTTTATTTTTTCAATTGAAATACAAAAGTAAAAAAAAAAATTGTTTTTTCTGGCTTATAAAATTACTGTCATCTCATCGACTTCAACAACAACTTTCCTTTACTAATGACTACAGGACTGGCATCCTTTAATATTAAAATAGCAAATTTTTGGAAAAATCCAGTAAATTTGACCATAGTAAAAATCTTTTCCTCCATCTCTTTATGTCTCCTATCTCCCTTTTCTTCCTATGCATATAAGCAATGAATTATTCTTGTAGCAAGTGACTCCCATGAGAAGGTGTTCGCAACACTATGAACCACGGTCTGTAACTCTTTCCATCGCATTGCCTGTACTTTAACATTATGATGAATTTGGTTCTAAATCATCATAGCATTTCAGTTAAAATAAATGTAAAAGGAAAATGGCATCATGACAGCTTGAGGGGTTTTTTTTTTCTTCAGGGTTTCTCCAAAGATATTAAAGTACCAAAAGCAAAATATGTTGGCTACATCAAGGATTATGAGGGTGCCACATTAATGGGATGTGAATTAAATCCAAGGATCCCCTACACGGAATTTTCTGTCATCATTAAAAAACAAAAAGAGGTAAAAGCTGAAATGAAACACTGAACATTATAATCTGTTCATATGTTTAGAAACAGTTCAGTCAGTGCCGGGTTAGCTCTCTTCTTTGCTTTAGTGCTTAAAACATTGGAATGTATATTTTTATTAGTTAGAATAATTCTTTCATTCAAGTCCCAGTGCCGTAATTTTGCAGTTGACGCCTTAAATTCTACTTTACTAACTTTACAATAACAGAAGTATTGAAAAGTACTATACTTTGAGGAGTATTTCATAGCTAAATTTTGACATAGATGATAACTAAGCAAAATCTTGTTAGATTGATTTGTTCTGCAGCTTTGCCAATTTTTCCTCCACCCCCCCCCACCCCCACCCCCACCCCCGGCCATGGCAGTAGTGTTCGTTAGAGTGACTTTTGAATGGATTGTTTGTACTGCATGTCCTGTATTTTACTTGAAAGAAAGAGGATTGTTTTTTCTGACGCTGTTTTAATATACAAATCAAGGGTGGTCTGTCTTAAATTACAGGCACTCTTTGGAGTTTGTGTGGGATGTTCTTTATTTAGTCCATAACAATATTCCATATAATGAGGCAGTTTATTAGCAAACTAATTAAGAAGTTTCCACTTGTATTTAAATATCTTCCTGGTTTTTTTAAGAAATACAAATTACAAGGATAATTTGTTCTTTCAAGGTTGGTCAAATCTCATGACTTCTTATTTTGTTAAAATGCTTCTTTATGGAACAATAATCTTCCTTCCAATAGAACTATTTGGCCCATGCTTGCAGAAAGAAAGACAATATCCGAGTGCTATGCATTTAGTTTACAAGGTTTCTTAACTTCACTCACTGGGAAAGTTTTCATGTGTCCACACAACATAGAAAAAGTTGGGTTACTATTCAGATCCCAGTCTACTGCTGGACATATTACCTTCCCCTCAGGGATGGGATGTTGTCAAGGTGGGTGGATAGTGGATGTGTCTCTTGTAGCCTGTTACATCTGAGGCATGCTTAACTGCAGTAATACACTTCTAGGTCCAACCATCAACATGCCACTTCCAAAAGCTTAAGTTACTTTTTAAGATTTTTGGCTCTGGAACTGCTTTATTAGCATACGTTTTTTTGCATTCTTCACTCTCTCCTTTGGTGGGATGTCCATATTGTTCCAAAGCACTTGGAGACAATCCACTTGGAAATAAAGTGCTTTGGTCCTCCAGCCATCTCATGTCTACCATTATTAGAAAGAAAGCTGTTAGTATACACTGATCTATGCTGTTGTATCTTCTCTGAGAATAAATATATACACCTTTGGAAGTGCATTTTAGGATTGCCTGTTTGACACTCAAAACACAGATCAGGCTTTTTATTCTCCCTGTTCCGAGGAAATTTAGAAATAGCCCTCACAGGCTGCAGCTTTATGAAGAGTGTTCACTTGTCTGCTCAAATCAAAAGCAATGCAGATGATACCTGTACATAAATAGAATTTTGAATGTTGACAGTAGGGATTACGTACTGATTTGGTTTGCTGCCTGTATTGGCCAGTACGGCCAATCAGACTTTTCTAGTCTTGGCCTTTTAGAAGTGAAGCTTTTCATGGGATGTAAGCTTTTATTTAAAGAACTAGAGTATATGCCTATGGCTGCTAAGACCATGTCACCCGACACAGGGTACCGGTCACAGACCATCATTTCTGAGTTTGCATTGCCTGATTTGTAGCTCACTTACAGTCATTCCAAAAAATATGAAAAATCCCTTTATGTAAAGCTTTGTGACCTGCTGACTTGTGAGTAATCAGTGTTACTGATTGAATAGTTTGTTTTATTCAGGAAGAGGCACTAGTTCCTAAATTGTAAGAAGGGTTTAAGGTGGATTTAACAATTAGTTCGAAAGTATTTTGACATTACGCTGGAATCTGGCCATGGTGCTTTTGTATACTGTATTTCTCTTTAACATTTGTAACCTCATTGAAAGTCTGATTATTTTTTTTTCTTTTCCTCTTCTTTGAGAGAAAATACTATGTGTGGGGGAGTGAAGGTCCTTAAAAATAAAAATATGTCTATCTTTATTATTTCCAAAGAAAATAGTCTCTCAAACTGTGGTGGTCTGAATGGCTGTGCAATTGTTTACTCCGGGTTATGAAGTAAGCCATTTTGAAAGTGACATATTCAGGACACACAAAGCTTAGGTAAGCGTCTAAGGGTGCATCAAGAGCACCAAAGCAAATTACTTAAAATTGAGGTAATGAGATTACAAAGCAGAACAGAGTGTACCCCAGAACTGGGAAAACCTGTTCTGGCATTTATAAGCAGAGTAGAATATCGGTTCCAAAGAGTGGCATCGTTCTGACTTCCTTGAAATAAAATCTTTGGTAAGAGTATCTCTGACTGATACTAAGCGACTCCTACAGTTATATGGAGACTTTGAAGTGAACAAGTCTTTCTAAAATTTTGGCATATGAACATATATGTGCATTGAAATATGTGCATTCAGTATGTGCCTTGAAATTTCTGACCAGGCTGTGCTGAAGCAGTTCAGAAGCACCAGCTGTTAGAACTAGAGCCAGTTCCCAAACCTGCTTCCAGGAAATTTCCTTCCTTACCTCTGCTGCCACCTTCCCAGGAGCTGTGCAGCTTGTGATCAATACAGCAAGCAATGACTCCTTTTCTTCCAGATTTACGCCTAAATAGGCAGCTGAGATACTTGGTAGCCTCATCTGCAGAACCAGTGTTCGGCCAGTAGCTCACCCCTGTTACCACCTTCAGGGCATCTGTAAGGACCATAAGATTAGGAAGTGAGAGTGTTTCTGTTCATCACAGTTCTGCGTTAATCCTCTGGGTTACTTTTGAGCAAACTATTTTTTGTTTTCTCTGCTGCTTTATTACAGATCATTAAAAAGCTCATAGAAAGGAAACAAGCTCAGATACGAAAAGTTTATCCTGGTCTTTCTTGCTTCAAAGATGGAGTACGGCAGATTCCTATAGAAAGCATTCCTGGAATTAGTATGTATCAACCTCTTTTAATGTAGAACAAAAGCAGAACAGCTCAAGAAAGGTCCAAGACTAGAAATACTAATGTAGTCACGTATTTCATTTTGATTAAAATGTAATTGGTTTGGTCTGTTGATTTGATTTCTATGAAAATTGTTGTGTGTCCAGTACACTTGCTGTTTTCAAGACTTCCCCAAGGCATCCCGGGCTGATCCTCTTTTATGTACTTGCGTGTAATTTTATTTACATGTGATGCCTCTTTCCTGACTACGCTGCGATACAAATCAATTTCCCTTTGGCACCACTGTTATGCGCTGCACTCCTGTACAAGGATGTGTTCTGTACTAAACATGGACTTACAGGACAAAACACAATTAGAACATTTAAGTATCATCTTTTGGGGGATTTTTTCAGCTGTGCTTTTCTGCATTTTATTCTCTGGCCCTAGGGAATCAAGTTGGATAACTTTGACATCATTATTCTTTACAGAGATAGTGGTAAAATATGTATTGAATTATTGAAAAAATGTGTTTTTCATGTAGGAATATTTTAGAATCTTTTCAGCAGTCTGGAGGAAGAGACGTGTAGGAAATGGAATGGGGCTGTAGGCTAGATGGTTGTGTTATTTATTAGGAGTAGCTTTTATTAAAACAAACCCATTTTACTGCAGCAGTGCTGAAATGGCTTATCTTTTTAGAGTTGCAATAACTCAGTTAATGTTTTGACTACTGTAGTTCCCATGTAATCTCTCATGTTGTTGGTGTACAGGAGAGACTGGCTGGAAACCAAGCGGAAAAGAAAGAGGGTAAGTGCTGCACAAAGCAAAATGATGAAACAGTCTGGAGATTCCTTTGAGAAAAGTCTTTAAACAATGTCATTTGATATTTCCTTCCATTCATTGAAAAATAGATAAATAATCTGCAAGGGATGAGTTCTTAAGTGGGTTTGGGTTTGGTGGTTTTTTTTTCTTTTGTTGGGTGGGGGTTTTTTTGGTTTTTTTGTATATTTTATTTCTTCCATGCTTGAAACTTTGGAGTTGCTTTTAGGTAAGATGCACGTCATAGGAATGAAGATAAGGGATTCAAGCTAATCTTTTTTTATTCATATTTTCTTTCAAGTAAGGAGCCCAAGGATCCGGATCAACTTTACAGCACATTAAAAACCATCCTGCAGCAGGTGAAGGTGAGTGCTAGTTCTAGTTTACCTTCTGTAAAGATTTTCAAATGATTTCCAATATAGAGTTTCCATATTAGATACCTTACTTTTTTCTTTACCAAAGAGCCATCAAAGCGCTTGGCCCTTCATGGAACCTGTGAAGAGAACAGAAGCTCCTGGATATTATGAAGTTATAAGGTTTCCCATGGGTAATGCCATTAACATTTTTTAAGTATAGAGTTTAAAAATCTTTATAGCTGGAGACAATAGCAGATAAATTGTAATCTGATTATTTTATGTTAAAACATATATATTACTTGCAGCTGAATAGCTTGCAGCTCTGAAGTGCCAAGAGTATGATGCTGTCATTTGAAATTTATGACTGCTTTGTGACCTGTGTGAAGCATCTATAGTGTATATATGTGAAATCTTACTATGCCCTAGAGTGCCCTAGCAAGCTCTTAAACGGTGCAGTCAGCTAGAAACTTCCGGGACTGAGCTGGTTTATGTGAGTTGTACGAACATGTTCTTGTATGTGGTAACTGGTCATTGCAGATCCTACTGGTATGTTAAAAAATCTCAAGGCAAACTTTCAGGAACACCTGAGCATTGGAATTGCTTTGAAAAACAGATTTAAGCCTTCTAAATCACATAGAGAAAACCTTTTCAAAAGTACCAGGGTTTTCTAATTCAGTCTTAACAGTTTGCTCCAATTTAAGTTTAGGAAAATGCTTCATGCAACTGATTGTAAGATAACTTTTATCTTTGTATTTTAGATCTGCCAAAGTTGTCTGAGGTGTTCGGTTTTTTTAAATTTTTTTTAAAATTTGCAGCTATTGTTTATGCAGGATTACTTGCAAAGGGAAGTGCACAACTGCTAATAACATTTTTCTTTGCTTTTGACTGCTGGGTCATGTAATTTTAATGATGATTCAGAACAGATGCTTGTTTTGATTTGTATTGCAGCAGATTTAAAACTGAATCCTGCTACTCCTTCATTGTTTATGCAGTACTCATCTCCATCTTTCTTATTAGAGTTTCTGTACCTTTTAATATTATTAGAGAATGAAATAAAAGTTCTGTGCAGGCTACTATCAATCAGTTTCTCAGAGAATGAAAGCGTTTGTTCATGTTGCTTTGCATAGGCTCCTAGCCTGTGTATACCAATTTGTCTTAATGATTTTTTTTGTATTCAACTTATCGTTTCCAAATAGCAAATTTATATGTATTTTATAAACCAGCAGCCACCTTCCTGTATCCCTTACACAAATGTGTTTTCTAGCAATGAAGAGAAAGAATGTTGACACGGTCTCATGGCAGAGCTTTCTCTGTCTGCTTTTCCGAGCAGAGGCTAGATCTAGATGACTGTTTAATCTGAACAGTGTTACAAAGAACTTAGTGCCTGGGCTGGCAAACCTAAAGTAGGAATGGTGTCTGTCCTTTCTTTGTTCAGATGTATTACATTGGAGGTGGGGGCAGTAGCCCTCATTTTAGGATTAAGCTGAGGTCTTTGGTTTAGTTTTGCTTTGTGTTTTCAGCTAAGGACCCCAGCACAACTAAACCGCATTTTGATTCATGATCAACTTCTGCTTTCTTTCCGCTCTCACTGCCAGTACGCTGATACTGTACAAAAATCGCTCAGACATAATTTCAATTAAAAAGAAACAGCACTGTTTTTTCTTTTGCTGTCACATACAAGAGACAACATTTGTCTTTATGTTTGCATACAGACTAAATTGTACAATATTTGAGAGGTATGGCTGTAGGTTTTTTTGACTATCCTCTAAGGTCAGTTCTCATGTATGAACACTTTTTCCCCCTGTTTTAAGTGCTCTTTCAGCTGCTTATTTTCAAGAAATAGTTTTTTTTTCCCTTTTCATCTGCAATACAAAAGCTGTATGGCTGAGGGACAGATGGAGCCAAACTTTCACTGTAGTTAGAGAACAGTTTAACTGACCAGCCAGGCAATGTTTGTTTTAGGGTGAGCTGAACAGCCTCCTCAGTTGGATACTGTAATTAGACTGTGGATATCTAGTTTAGATGTAGGCACCTACATTTCAGACTTAATGGGAGCTGAATGAGCCTTTGTTTTTGCAAAATAATGTGCAAAACTAGTGAATGGCAAGTTATATATCATTGGAAGAGGTATTTGAGAGCATCGATCAAACTTTTCTTAAATAATCCCCTCTTGTCAGTTTGACAGGGTTTTTCTCTATTTTGTTGAAGTAAAAGCTTCCTTAAAAAAAAACAAAACAAAAAAACCCAAAAAACCAAGCCAAAATAAACATATCCACAACCATATTTTTAAATCTTAAGTTTTAAGGTTTAATTCCTTTGCATTGGAGGTCTTTGGTCTCTGCTTTCCGTAGGATACTTGTTGGCAGTAAGTCTTCTCTATTTATTTCAGCTGTTTCTGTTACAGTTTTACAAAGGTGCTGTTGAGGCCTGGCTGAAGCATTGCTAAAAAAATGTTGTTAGAGCATCTGAGGTGAGAAAAGCCAAGGCATCCAGCACACCTCCCGCTACTTCTATTCCTGTACTCACTCCTAGAACACTTGTAATGTAGACAAAATTTTTAAATGTCTGGTAAGAATCACTGGGAAAGCGACTGTGCGGAGAATGCTGGGATGATTTACATATTTTATCGATGACCGATTTTAATATAAAGGAAAACATTTCTTAAAGAATGTTCCATAAGTAAAGGTTTTGTATGTGTTGAAAGCAGGAGAGATCTGTTCTCACATGGGTCTTAAAAAGGGATACATAAGTATAGACTTTGAAGACGTAATTAAAATATATGTAGAGTGTGGAACAAATTTAATCTTTTTTCAAAGCTGCAAGTACTGCTTGTAGTATAGACAGATGCCTCTGCTGTGTTCGCACAGAAGTGAGGATTTTAGGTTAACATGCATGTTTTGTGACGTTTGAATTCTTTGCTTATACACTCCTGAAGCCTCCTCCAGCAGAGCTGGCAACGGCTTTCTTTGCCTCGCAGGGCACTTAGAGGGGAGTTAGGGACACTTAATACCCACTGAAAACTCAGAGAAGTATGAGAACACAAAGCAATGATGCTTTAATCTTCTGAAGAAGGAAAAAACCTCTACACAAAATCATTCTTACAGTGAAATATTGCTTAGTTCCAGGGGCTCAATTCCTGTTGAAGCTAAAAAAGGGACCGTGCCTTAGATCAAGGCAATTTGGAATTCCAAATCCTAGCTTTGCCAGTTCATGTTAAATGGCAAATCAGTCTAAAGGGATATTGCATACAAAAAGTATTTGAATCAAACGCTGTTAATCTATTTTTCTTCTGTACAGATCTCAAAACAATGAGTGAGCGACTCAAGAATAGGTACTACGTGTCTAAGAAATTATTCATGGCAGACTTGCAGCGAGTCTTTACAAATTGCAGAGAGTACAACCCCCCCGAGAGTGAATACTACAAATGTGCCAATATACTGGAGAAATTCTTCTACACAAAAATTAAAGAAGCTGGATTAATTGACAAGTGACACTGTCTTTTTTACAACCAATCAGTGTGCTGACTTTATGGGCAGGGGAAGCTGTTATATATCTGAGTTGTGGGACTTCAAGGTTTCAAGAAACTTCTGTTTAATACTTAGCACTTTTAAAAACCCTTTTAGTTTTCCAAACATGTATTATACTGAAGTTACAAAAATTATTTTATTAAAATGCTTTATAATGTATTTAATTACGGAAAATTTCTTTTATGTGCCCACTACCATATTTTCATAATAAATTTATCAGCTACAGCCTCAGAAACCCCACAAAACATGTGGGAAATTGCACATGTTTGGGAATATGAAGAAAATTCCCAGACAACAAATGTTATAGCTTACCTAATGCAGTAGCTATTTGATAAAGTTTTATTATTTTTTTTCCAGTAAAAAATAAAACAGTAAGGGAAAACAACAGTTTGGGGGGGGGGGTGTCTGAAACACTTGTTTCTTTGTAGAGACTTTTTATAAGATATTATTTTTTAAAAGAAATACTCAGCTGGTTGAAAAGCTGTGAGAGAAGAGCAGCCAGTTCTGAAAAAGGACTGCCTGTAATCTTTGATAGATGCAAGTTTTTCTATTCATTTTGGGTTTTGATAAATATTTTACCTGCAAATTGTAATCTCATAACCACTATTTATGAAAAAAAAAAAAAAAATCTGGCTAGATGTGTACTGTCATAGTGACTTGGCTTATGCAGGACATAAGTACCCAAAATAACTTCAGAGAATCTGATTCACATTTACTAGACAATTTCAGTTGGCTCAGTAGAGTTAAGGTTTTGATGCACTTCATGATCCACCCTATTTACTACTCTTCTCTGATAAATTCTTCAGATTATAAAGCAGAGATAAGACTATTGTATACAAAAGAAGTCAACATATGACAGCTTCTAGCTTGCATACTTGGCTATGTGGTAAACTGGATTTTCTACCAAGCTTTATTGTAAATGCTTATTAACTGTGATTATCTAGACCCAGGAACATATTAACATTTTACAATTCATGTTAGTATATCTTCAAATTGAGCACTTCTTATATATATATTTAATATATATATTTTGTTGCTTACACTACATTTCAGAGGTACACCTAACTTCCTAATGGAGATCAGTACAGGCCAAAAAGTTGTCACTGGACATTTTCTAATTAGAGTTTGTAACTGTAAATTATAATTGCTTTTGTGAAAAACAAATTTAACTTTCATTCTTGGTGTTTTAAATTTACAGATGTTACACTGGTAAAATTAAATAGTTGTAAGACTGAAAAAAAAGCCCAATCCTGTGCTGTGTCAAAGAATATATTCCTGCAAAATGCCTGTGCAATATTAAATCACAAGTCAATTCATCAAGTAGATGTCAGAACTACCTGGAAGTAGTAAATGTGGTACACAAGGTATTCAACATGTTAACACTAGACTTACCATAGTGTTTTGTATGAGATTAGTCTGACCTACATTTGGATCTATAACAAAGGTACAGCAAGTATTTTTTTTTTTTTTTTTTTAATAGCCAGTACTGGATGCTATAATCCTGTTTTGTAGATTGGGCCTACAAATGCACCTGTTAAGCTTGGTATCCTGTGAAATTTTGTTATTTTCAGAGTAGATTTTCTTACTGTCTTTCAATCAGATTGTCTCTTCTATATTGAAACATTCATTTTCTAATTTAAGAATTAATATTTTCATAGATACTGTGCAATAAAGTTACAGTAGGATATGTTGTTTTGCAAATGCTTTAACAGCTTTTACATTTGTAAAATTAATATATTGTACTGGTACAGAATAGTTTTAAATTATATATGTACAAAACACTACTTATTTTGGTCTCTTTTTTTATTAATTATTTCTCACACTACAAATATACACACTGAAGCAATTTCACAACTGAGCACGGTGAACCTAGAAGAGTGCAGTCAGTGCATCTTCCACATACACTAGAAAATTTGCAGAAAAGCCTCTGAGTTCAGTGGGAGCGTTGTGTGATAAGCTGAGCTGAGAATTCAGTGTGGAAAGCTGTGACCATTCCAAGTAGCATTCCCAACCCCATACTAACTGAGCTACAGTGCTGTTACTCCCATCTCCTCAACATCTTAAACAATGCTTTGCCTGAGCTGTTCAAGTTTTGATTTTTCACCTCATGGCATGCTCATGCTGTTTTCTCATTTTTGTCTACTAGAGTCCTTTATTCACAAGACACTATACGTAGAAGCAAACTGCAGTCTATGTTGAGCTTTTACTTACCTACTATCACCATGTTACTTAGATGGTACACTTATTTTGCATACTATAAACAAACCCTCCACCTGTCCAATACCTGACAGGCACTTAGAGAGTATGAAGAGACTTTTTTTTTTTCTTCTTCATCCACTAAGATTCACATGATGTGGCACAGGACTAAGAGTGTTCAGAGAGTAGCAAATAGTGGTCAAAACAGGCTTAGCTGTTCTCCTAGACACTTCTAAGAATATCAATTGATACTAGGTGAACTTGTCTCAGACTTCTTTCTGTAGCGGTGATAGAACTGCAATTCTTCAAGCTTACTCAATGGAAGAAAACTCTAAACTGACCACACCTGCCTTGGGTCCTATCACATTGTTCTTCTGTCCCTGGCAAACAGTTACAGATTTGTTTGCTGGAAGAAAAGAGCATCTGAAGTTAAATCATACTGCTTAAGTTCCTATAATACTAAAGAGTTTCAGAATGAAGATGGTAATGCCCACAGCTAGACTTTTAGGATACAAATGGGACGTTAAGTTTCAGTTCCAACATCTAAAGGCTGTGTTGTGAACAAATATTTTCAAACACTCAGCAGGTTTACTGTTCAGAGGGGCATGTAAGGAGTTACTAGTAAATCGGTCATTAACACTATACATTTTTATTACAGAAAGGAAGGGAGAGATCTTGCATCTATTGAAGTGGGACAGGTGACAGGCAATCTTGCAAGAGAAATGAAGAACCTGTATTTTGGTACTTCCCTTTTTGTATTCATGTATCCATTAATACTTCTGAAATGTTTATTAAGCAAAAGAAAAGCTAGTTTGAGTACTCTGCCACCTTGAAATTGTGCTGGACAGTTTATAACAGTGTTTTTCTAGCATACTGCTTATTGCAGTACCAAATGGTACCAGATCAGATGTGGCACTTGGCAAAAGCAGGGCCAAAATTATTATGAAGTCCCATAATAGCAGTTTACACTCCACCAAAGCAGAGCACTCTTCACCAACCTTCACTTCTGGTTAAGTTGATCAAAACTTGCATTCATAGCAGTACCAATCAATCCTAAATTGCTACTTTTGAGAGCTCCAGCTACATAATCAAATTACAACTGGCAATCTTGCTTCTAAACAATGCTTATGCCACATAAGACAGGGAAGGAGTACACTGGCTTGCAGTATGTCTACTGCTGACATTGCTACCCTTGAAGCAAATATGGAAACTGTGCAAAAAGAACACCAATCAACTCCAAGCTGTTTCCAAACACAAAGACATTTATTAGGAGCTTCAATATGAAACTACAAACCATCATATAAACAAGATCTGTACAAAGATTGTTATCAAAAACCCCACAAAAACATTTGATCTGAAGTGCCTAAAGTTCACCTTTGCCAAGCACTGTGAGATCAAGCAGGGTATGTCATAAAATTACATTCGCTATCTTTTCCATCAGGTATTTTAGGCATACTCACAGATCCATGATGTAGGCATGCCTCCTCAAAAAAGTTTGAATGGAATCACCTTAGTTATTAAAGTAGTCTTGTGTCTTCTATATCATTATAAACAAGTCACTGGATTAAAAACAAAACCCTTTAATTTTACATCCTTAATATTAGACACATAGAAATAATTGCATATTGTTTAAGATATTGTGCAACAGTAATTTCCTGGATGAAAGATTTCCTTTCTTTATGGAGGAAAGTTTTGCTATCATGACTGGAAGTCTCAACGACAACCAACAAATTTCTCATTGTATTTTGACAGAGATACTTTCTTAGGAGAATGGCATCTAACATCTTTTTTCTGCTTGAAAATTGGAGAAGTCAGGAAATTTGTATCTGTAAATGGATCTCCTCTCCTGAGTTTCCTGTTAAAAAAACCCAAACAAAAACAACAAAAAGGGCAAAATTGAGTTTTTTTCCCCACATCACTTAAAACATTAACTTTCAGCTAGTAAGTTCAATTTCACAGGAATTATTTCGTATTACTAACAGAGCTCTTTTTGAATGTTTTTTTAAGAACTTATTTCCAATATTCGAATAATCCCCTCAAATCCTCCATTTGATGGAATATCATGAACTTATATCAAACTGGAAATAAAGACACCTACCCTGCAATACTTGGTTCTTTATAGCTCACAGTAAGAGTACAGCTTCGCTTGCGTTTTGGAGATCGTGGTCCTTCACCTTCTGGGACAATAGTTACATTCCCAGTGCTGGGGAGCAATGAAGTGGTATTGGTAACATCACAAAGATGACCACGAGACAGCTCAGAATGCTGCCCTGGGAAGAAATTAGGCACACTTAAAACAATTCAGGCAAGCTAGCTTAAGAGAACATCAATAAACATGCTAGACCTGAAGTAACTCTCAGCTATAACTATCATATATTCTTGAGTGAAAAGATGAAGATAAAAGGATCAACAAATATTCAGGATTTTGGAAAAATAAATTAACACTAAGCAGTGCCAGGCAACGTATGATTTGTTATTTCACTTCTCTATTTAAAATCTTGTTCTCCTTTTTCCTCAGCTTTAATACGTAATTAAAACACATCTAAAATACAGTATTAATTCATTGTTGACCAATTTATTAAATGTATCTTGAATTCCAATTTCTGCTGAGGAGAAAAAATAAGGCAGACAGAAGAATGAATCTAATGATTTTAACATTATTCTGTTTGTATTTATTAAAAAAACTAAAATAAAAAAGCCTAAATCCTTTAAAGAATGCAATCTTTCATGGAAACAAAACAATTACAGAACACTTTCTATACTTACTAATAGACTTGTCACTTGATTTATTGCTTTCAGTCTCTTTTTCATTACAGAGCTTCTGCTCACGCTGTGCCAAACATCTTTTAGACCTTGGCCTTGCATGGACTGGTGATGTATCTTTGTCTGCTGAACTTTTCCTTTTTTTTGATTTACTCTTGTAGGGCTCATAGATGCTATCATCTGCATCTTCTTCAATATCACTCGACTCAATGGTATTAGCTTCAGATAAGTCTTCTTTGTTATCCACACCAGTATCTGTGTCATTCACCTTATTTTGTCGAAAAGGTGTAACATGGACACGCTCTTCAAAATTAAAGTCATAAGCATCACTGGAGCCACCCAAGAAATCCAACTTTTCTTTGGAAGCCTCTTTACCCTGTCTTTTTTTTGGTCTTTGTCTGGAAGTATTTTTAGGCCATTCCAGTTTTTTCTTCTGATGCTTCTCTTTCCTTACTTGAGAGTCTTCTCTGCTTTTACACTCATGTTGTTTAAGATCAGAATTATTGTTTAAGTTGAACTGTGCCGTTTCAGAATCTATCCGCCTCAACACTAGCTCTGGACCTACCTTGTTTTCATTCAACTGAGAAATATCTGAATTTATGTTTTCTACAGTACACTTCTGTAGACCTTCCTCAAGTCTAATTTCATCCTGTTTAGAAACCTCTTTTGTTGAATCAGGTGCTTCTGAATGGTCCAAGACACCAGTGCAAAGCTCATCGTGGTTTCTCATCTTTGAATAGCGACGCCTGGTGGACACACTTTTTGGTAACACATTACCAAATACGTCCTCTCCATTTGAAGAAACATTTTCCAGCTCTGACCTTATATTGTCCAGAAGAAAATCAGATGTTCGCCCTTGTAATTGAAGGGAAAGAGTCATATTAAAGCTAAATAGTAACAGCCTGGAAAGGTTTGTGCAAATTCTGAACCTGTCAAAAATTAAGACTATTCCTAAGAATTTTCTCCACAGATTTATATAAAGCAGTATTTGGCAATCAAGATAAGCTCTGTATAACACAGCTTCCAGACAGAAGGCAGTTAAGTGTACTACATTAGGATTTTCCTCAAACTGTTCTGTTTGTAAAGGTCGCCTACAGGTCATTAATTTTTCTGAGTATTTTGCTTTGTTAACAATTGTTGATTTCATAAATGATAATGCACAACTAAAGATGACTCTGCTCTATTGAGCTGTTTGGTAGATAATGAAACTAGATTGCAGGTATTATAGAGGACAAAGCATTTTCAAATTCCTCCCCCATTTTGCTAGGTATCTTCATTCAAAAAGTTAATGTTGGCAACTAGTAAATATCTAACCTTTATGATAAGTGGAAAATTACTTGACAGTCACTTTAAAAGCAGCAAATACATTTTAAACTTATACTTACACTTTTTTTTCCTGATTCAGAATAGAGCAACATCTGATACTTTGATTTAGTTACCTTTGTCTGGGACTATTTTGATTAATGAAATGGCGTTGTCAGATTCCTCACAGATCCCTGACACAGAATGAGCCAGCTCATTTCTATCACTATCAGCCTCCATCCCACTTGGAAGTACTTGATCAACTCCATCAGCACACTGTAGAGGTCCTCTAGAGAAAATACTAAAAGGTAGTATTTACTGAATAGCGGTGTATTTTGTGACAACGAACTGCTTCATTACATTGGATTTCTTCCCTTTTTGCAGACAGAAAATTAAGCTTACTGTAACAGAATTTTCAGATATAAATAGGTATTAATAAAAGATACTTACATTGAACGTATTTGTCCTACAACACTGGAACTATT
This sequence comes from Gavia stellata, assembly GCF_030936135.1. Lineage (NCBI taxonomy): Eukaryota > Metazoa > Chordata > Aves > Gaviiformes > Gaviidae > Gavia > Gavia stellata. Next base: position 41,167,411 of record NC_082599.1, read on the forward strand.
TTCAAGAACTGAAGAAAGCACTCTCTGATTCTGTCAACAAAATAAATCTTACTGGGATTAAATAGCTGAAACAAGCTTGCACCATATATAAGTTTTAGATAACAGCCAAGTTACCCACAGAAGGGCCAAAGAGTCCCTTGACTCTTTTTCTTTCTGGCTGGCTAACACGAAGTGCTGTAGGATCTCACATACTCAGCTCCATGCAAGTCAGCACGTTCATCACCAGCCCAATCATACAGATAGCAGACAGGGGAAGGAACTGTGTGGATGGTACAGGGAACAAGACACAAAACCATAGAAAATCAGGGTGCCCCTACCACCTCATAGCAGACCCTCAGTCCCGCTAACAACCTACTACACACCCCTACAGTGGGACCCAGTGTCATACTGGGAACTGTAGGACTAGTCGTACCTCCAAACAAAGGCTCTGGTCTCAAAAACTACGTGAATCTACGCGGGCAGGAGTAAGGGGAAGAATCTACGCGGGCAGGAGTAAGGGGAAGAATCTACGCGGGCAGGAGTAAGGGGAAGAATCTACGCGGGCAGGAGTAAGGGGAAGAATCTACGCGGGCAGGAGTAAGGGGAAGAATCTACGCGGGCAGGAGTAAGGGGAAGAATCTACGCGGGCAGGAGTAAGGGGAAGAATCTACGCGGGCAGGAGTAAGGGGAAGAATCTACGCGGGCAGGAGTAAGGGGAAGAATCTACGCGGGCAGGAGTAAGGGGAAGAATCTACGCGGGCAGGAGTAAGGGGAAGAATCTACGCGGGCAGGAGTAAGGGGAAGAATCTACGCGGGCAGGAGTAAGGGGAAGAATCTACGCGGGCAGGAGTAAGGGGAAGAATCTACGCGGGCAGGAGTAAGGGGAAGAATCTACGCGGGCAGGAGTAAGGGGAAGAATCTACAGAAACCCTGCCCCTTAAGAGGAAAAGGTACTTACTACACCTATGGAACACAAATTCTTTGCTGGGCCAAGGAGATCAATTGAGTCCAGCAAATTCTGAGAAACTTTTGAAATTATCTCATTCAAGGCTGACAGTTGATTCTAATGGACAAAAGAAGGAAAATAACACTGTTACTGTCATACTCTAGTATCAACTACTAATGTAATAACTTCTTACTGGTATTATGAGATGAATAAATCCTGAAGATACCTGTGTGAGGTATCTTCAACTATAAAATAAAAAGAATATCACAAAAGATAGATTTTAATTAAAGAAGAAATAGTAGCCAGAAAAAATATTTAGTTAATGACCAGATTAGATGAATATATGAGAAAACTTGTTCTATATATTGAGTTAATTTTTATGAAACATTTAAGAACATAAAGATATCAGTGGATTGGTGCAGATTCTGATGTTCAGCTTCACTAAATCATAAAGTTACTATTCAAAATACCTCAACAAGTCCTTGTGCTTGGTTGAACCTAAGATTTCTTTGCAAGTCAAACATCTGAACCTTCAGATCTTGATACTCTTTACTTAAATGAAGAATGGTAGCCTGGGCATCCCTCAGTTTGAGCTTTTCTTCTTGCAAAGCCTGAGCTAGAGCTCTGTTGTTTGCTTGGATGCTCTTCATTTGCATGGAGCTGTTGGCTGCAACAGAACAGTGAGTATTTCAACTTGGTTTAAAAAAAATATTAAAAATATTAAGATATTTAAGCATCTTACTTGCTATTTTGCACTTCACAGTGGAGATCTGGCTAATTTTACCCAACCTCATCCATTTCTGATTTCTTTTCTCTTTCATTCGTTCTTTTATATCACTCAGACTGTCTTTGAAGGGCTTTTTCAAGTATTCAGCCATCTTCTGCCTTGAGAAATATAAAAGGTAAAGAACTCATTAAGCTGGTGTTGCACAGTGCTCCCCAACCCCAAAAGAAAAGGAACAGAGAAACAGGATTAAAGCTTACAGTATTTTTAAGTTGCATATAGGCATGTAGAAGAGATCCTCAAATACAAAAAGACACACAGAGAAGGCCATTTTCAAAATAATTTTTGCAGCATGCAATACTATGGCTATTGCCGATTATCTGAGCTGCAAAACGCACGGTGTCAGCGGCGAAGACTAGGCCGAGGCCTCTAAACACTCACATCGGGGCGGTACGACGGGCAGTGGGGAAGGCGGGGGGGGCGGAGGGAGGGTCCCCGAGGCGTATAGGGAGCGGGCCCCCGGCTCCCCTAACACTGAAGGAAGGCTCTCATGACACCACCACCCCCCCCCCCCCCCCCAGCCCTGCCCCCCCCCCCCCCATCGGGCCGACCAGCCGTACCTCCTCAGAAAGGCGTATACACCGCCGGGCACCTCCTACGACACGGCAGCGGCTGCCCGCGCCCCAGGTGGAGGCGATACCGGCCCGGCCACCCCCAGGCCCCTGCGGCCGTTAGCCCGCCAGCACCAGACGGCTCTCGCCTGGCGTCACCCGCAGAGCTCCAGCTTCCGTGACAACGGCAGCAACCGCTACCCGCACACTCGGCCTCCGGAGGCGGCAGGGCGTCCCTGCGCGCGGCCGGACGGTTGGCACCGCTCCCCGAAGTTCAAAAACCACCGCCGCGCCCGCGCATTGGTGGGCCCGGCGCGTGACGTCACAGCACGGGCGCCGCGCTCATCCGGGCCTCACGCCTGGCCCCGCCCCTCGGAGCGGCACCGGAGGCTCTGCCCCCCGCGCCCCAGCCCGCCCCGCCCCGCCCCGCCCCACGTGAGGCGGCAGCTCCCGGCGGGCCGCGTCTCGCTCCCTGGAGGTCGCGGCAGCCGCTAGCGGTCCCGCGGGCCGCGGCGGGGTCCCATCGCCCGCCTCGGGGCTCTGGCTGGAGTTGGGCTCAGGGCTGACGCGCCCACTGGGCCCTGCGGCGGCTCCCCCGGCTGGACCCTTGCCCTGGGTCCCGTGTTCACCTGCACCACCTCAGCTGCCATAGTGGAAAGGCACAGAGGCAGAACAATAGCTGTTTATTAAACAGCAAAACCGGGAGATAAAGATCGTTGGTCTTCGAAATTTTACTCTGAGCAATTGCTTGTCGCAGCAGGAGCAAGATGGGCCTTTGCCACTCGTCGCGGACCACACTTCTTGTGGAGTGCTCCTAACTCCTGCTGTTGCAGCTTGAAATGAAAGTACTATAAAAGCTGCAGAGTTAAACCTATTTTCAAACACTTATTTTGTGAAAGAAACTGTTGCAAAATCCCCTTGATAAGATGATGGCAACTGCCGCTCTGTGAGGTTGACTCGTGGCCAGGCCGTGCAGGGTAGGACAAGCACGGCTCTGTTGAGGCTCGCAGCCGGGCCGTGAGGGAAGCCTTCCTGGGGAGTGCCAGGCTTGAGGCCGCTGTTTACCTCCCTACCACCCTGTGGGCATTTTCTTGGATTATGTCATTTTTGTGACAACTGTAACTGATTAGTAGATGGTATTATCTATGCATATTGAACATGGAGCGCTGAACTTCGATTAAACACTGCTTTGTGATGGGAGAAGGAAAAAAACCAGCTAAGCAGTATCTTATTAACAGTAGAATAAATGGTGTTCTTGTATCTGAGAAATTAGCATTTCATAGCTACTACGTTTTTTCTTTTCGAACAGCCACTCCTGCCTACTTGACTTTATTCAATACAGCTTGGATGTGGTGTGGCAAGCCAATTTCAAACTTGAAAAAGTCTCATAGGTGATGACAGAAACTGTAGCCCATGATATGTATGCATTTATCTGTTCCCACGCCTTAGAAGATTATGTATTTTTTGTTTCTCCAGCTCAGAATAGCTGGCCTCATCTATGTAGTTTTTACAGTAGTGTAAATAAGTATCATTTAACTTACTCTCTTCCTTCATCAGTAGATACTGATAAAGTTGGGGTTGCATTTCCTGTCAGCAAATCGGTTGCCCTGCAAACACAGTTCCTTACGCAGTGTGACGATCCCCTTTTCAGACATGAGATCATCTCAAAAAGAATCACAGTATCTTTAGGATTCGGCATGAAAAGTTATGAGCAAATTAAACACATCATACCCTCTTACTCAGTTAGTAGCGTCACACAAAACCCGAGCAACACAATTTCAGTTTCTCTTTACATCTTTTTGCTTCTTTCTTTCTTTCTGCGTGCTGAGTCTATCAAACACCTACCAACGCAGCCTTCCAGCCCCCAAACAACGCTCCCAAAACCAAACAAAAAATCCCACAGGCCTGGGGAAGAAAAAAAAAAAAAAAAGAAAACCAAAGAAATACTGAATATTAAAAATCACATACCCAGTAGAAATACCAGTTCTCTGATATTGTACAATTAACCTCACATCCACTTACTACAGGCCTCTCACTTTTACAGGCAATAATTGGTCACACTCCTCCACTCAACAGCAGCTAACAGCCTCAGCTGGACCCTTGCAAACAGTTCTCTCTAAACATTAGATGAAATTATCTCCTTGAACTCAACTTCTAGGGGCTTGGGGGGTTGTTGTTTTTGTTTTTTTTTTTTTTCAGCTAAGCACCAGCTATTCTAGCCAAAAGTACTACCTTTCCCTACAAACTTTGTCTCACTTAAAGCTAGCTGGTGTTTTGCAGTTGGCCGGGTAGCAATTGGTAGTTTCCAGTAATGCTGGTAAGGTCTTTCAGCCATTAGTCATTCATTTGCTTGACACAAATACACTGATTGTGGTTAAATGAACCATCCTTGGATTGAAAAAGAAGGCTTTCCTCATTGCTGTCTAAGTGCTACTCTTGATTACTTTTTTTTTTCCCTGAGTATACCTATATCGAGATTAAAAAAACTCTCTTCAGCTTTTTTCTTTCTATTGTATTTAATGTTACTCATCAATTTTGTTACACCTCTTTCAGAAACACTTTGGGATCTTCCTGCAGATTATCTTTTGTTTTTTGATGTTGAATTTCTATATCCTGCTAATCACATTTTCACTGTTTCCAAGGTGCGCTCATTTCTGCATTATTCTCATTTCAAGACAGTTGTCTTTCTATTAGGTTATTTTCAGAATACACCCTCTGTATTATTGTATTTATTTATTGTGTGGGATTCCTAGTAGTGAATTGTTCTAGCTCAACTGACACAGGAAATTTCACATTTTCCTCTATGAAGATTGATGCTGTGATAGCTGCCAGAGGTTCTCTAGATTATTAGTTTATTTCTAGCAAGTGGACTCATGTGGCAAAACAGCTGCAGCTGTGACTGGAGTTGGAGTATTAAAAGACTTGCTCTCATCTTAGATTTACTGACTTAGATTACAAGGAAAGAGTTGCCTAATATAATGAGAGCAAATTACAGGAATTGGAGCTGTGATTCTGGGAGCATTCTTGATACTTCTTGTCAGAGTTCAAGTCTGAGTGTGGTGTTACATGCTGATGTCCAACGCATTCTGTTAGTGGTCTATGTAAGGGCCTCAGAGTTAGAAAGTTGTTGTTTTTCCCAACTAAGCAAGCAATCAGATATGAAATATCCTATGGAATGTTAATTAGTTACTTTTATTGCTACCAATACCAAAGTCTGCAAATAAATGGAATTTTAACTTTTTTAGTGGATGCTTGTGAGAGGTATTGATAAACCAGTCCTTGCTGGAAAATATTTTAAAAACTCCTGTTGGTTTCAATAACAGGACAAATTTTTATGGCTCTATAAGGACAGATTATTAGACTCACTGTATCTACTTTTTCACTCATTTTTGGTGATCACCAGTAGGGGACAGAAGAGCAGCCATGATATGGTGACTGATGGCAAGCTTTGTTGATGCAGGCAGCTGAATAACCTCCAGATACCCAACTTAAATACCCCACCCATCTTTTCAGCTGCCCCGTGTCCAGCCCTACAGCAGGCAACCACAGTGATGATGTTTATACCATCTGGTTTTAACCATCAGAGTAGCTCAATTATGTTAGGGTAGTAGATATGACTCATATTTCACTATGTCTATCAAAACAAGATACAGAGGTGGAAACTACAATGTATGCAATGCAGTGCATACTGTGAGGACAAAAGAAAAAGTGTATACAATATACTATTAAGTGTAATACCAAATTAATTAATACTGCAAAGTGTTCTCTGTTAGAGGACATCCTTAGAGGTGGCTCTTACGCCCTACCAGTATTTCCTTCCTTTAGCTGGAGAGTGAGACTGCTTAGTGGCACACAGGACTGTTGTGCTTTCCATTACCTTTGGAGTTGGGGAAGATCACGTATGCTCCCATGGCTTGCTGAGTCAGCTTTGTTCTCATTTCTTGTGACTTGCACACTCATGCTGCCTTGCAGTGCTTTTCTCCTTGACTATCAGATGGCTCATTTGTGAACTGCCTTCAAACTGCTCAGGTCTAATCAGTTTTGAGTAGGACGTGTGTAGCTATCATCAACTTGGAAGTGTCATATCAGGGGTCTAAGAATATTTGGTATGTGAGAGCTGTGGGGACTATAAGATGCTGATGCACCCACTGCTTCCCTGAAAACAGAAAAGCAGCAAACATTTTTTGAAGAAGCTGGCACAGACTTCTCTGAGCAAAAAGGTCTTGTACTAACTTAACCAATTTTGGCTGAAAAATCCTATAGAAGTAATGAGCTGAAAAGATTTTGACCAGACAATTGATATTTGTCCTTCAGCAAGGTTAAAAAGAATTGTGAGCATTATCTAGGTGTCATTATTTTTTATGTATATCTATATGTGCTATTTTTCTCACATTTGAGAAAATTTTATCAAATTAGATCCATAAGCTGCTAAAGTTCAGATCACTTCTATTTTGGAATATGTTCTTAGTAGTGTATTTTCTATTCTAAGTTATCCATAACCACTTTCTAATTACAATTTTTATATTTTTCTTTCTCAAAAATACTTTGTTCTACTTACGAAAACCACATACATAAGAGGAAAACAAGCATGAGTCAATTGAAGCGTGAGACAACATGTGTTTCATTAAGCTAAAATTAATAAGCTATAAATCAGCATACCTACATTAATTGTATCAGTTTCTTTTTGATGTCCATATATTCTAAAGTGTTTCAATTATTAATCAGTTTAATATAAGCAAGGAGGTGAAAGATTAATAAGTATCTTGACCCATTCATGAGAGAGATCCCAAAGAGGAAAATATATGCAATGATTATTATACGGGTCAGATACATCTGTCTCTTCCACTACAGACATAATTTATTATGAGTACTGTGATACATACTCGTCCAAGTTGCCACAAAATTGTTCCTTTCAGTGCCAGGGAAAATCCTGAATCCCAGAACGGTGTCTTAATCCCATGGCACTATTACAACAATGTATGTACCAATCTGAAATGTTGAAACTACATGGATATAGTGAGAGAAGGAGGTACCATGAGTCAATAAAGTGTGTATCAATGTTTAACATTTTCTCAATGTTTCCATTGAGTATGCATCTTAATTTCATTATACTGTCTTCCAGTTGACTAGAACCCTGACTTTCCCCAATACACAGCAGTTACAGAGCATGCAGTCAGAAGCAACCTCCTCCCTCTCAAATTTTCTACCCCCAAATCTCATACCAACCTCTGTCTCACACTACTGAACTGAGACTTATCACTGGTTCTGGGTTTCCAGGTAGTTTTAAGTAAGTAAACTTTTTTTTTAAAAAAAGCTTTAAAGTTTGTTTAACTGTTGAACAGACTATTTACTGACAAAACTGTTTTTTTCCTTATAGTGTTTGTATAAATACGTGGCTTTCCACTAATTATTGCTCGTATTTTTCCTGGTGAATAAATAGCTCAGAGACACACTAGAAGAATAGTGGCATAAAGAGACAAAGGCAAAAATGCGCTCTCTTCTCTGCATAGTGGATCCTGATGATAATGATACTATGTGACATAATGGAGAGAAACTAATTCATGGATACCAGAGCATATCTTAGTGCAGCTTTTTTTAATGCTAATACACCTGTCATAATCTGAGAGGTGAATATTAACCATGTAATGACATGTGCAGAAATTCTGGATCCTGGAGCAGAGTGCCACCAGCTTCCCGCTCTTAGATATCTTCTCTCTATAGGTACTGTGATGTCAACGGAGAGGGTCTTCGTTTGTATGGGCAAACCTGGGGCTAGAACTTTCCCTTTAGACACGACTGTTCTATATGTACACATTAAATACAAGTATTTATTTGAGGCCTTATAGCAGTAGGTACTGTACAATCCTTACTGGCTCCTAAAGCCACTGGTAAAACATGATGAAGGACAAAAGACAGAAGAAATTAATAGCAGCATTCTGCATGCACGTTCTAATGCACACTGGCGTTGGGCTGGGAAAAAACATTTAGACAACCAGCTCTGCTTCTAGATCAGAATATTCAGTTAAGTAGGATTTTTATGAAGTGTGGAAAAGTACTTTTCCTTCCTGCTGGGGTGGTATTGCTACAGTCAGCTCTTAGAGGTTTGGGTCATGGGTGAAAGACTTTCAAAGAGCTAATCATTGTTCATAGGTAGAAGACAGATATAGATTGACACTTTGTTCTCTCACAACAGGTCCTGCACAAGCACTTTTTAATGACTTCAGTCTACCACAGAGAACAATGGAGAGAAGATAGGGTATAATTTATAACCAAGGATATACAAAGAAGCAAACATTGTTTCTCAGTAGTCGTCCATTTGGTTCTGCTCTAGGTACGCTGCCCATTTTAAAATAAGTGAGGTCACTTTATTACTTCAACACTTTGTGGGAAATGCTGTGGGTAATGCCAGACAGAAAACAGGCAAAAAAGGAGCAGTCAGTGCTATAACAAAGCAATACACCCCAACCATCATTTGGTGCCTCTGTTGATAATGTATCTCAGCTCATGCTAAGGCTGCTGTTTCTTTGTGAGAAGTGAGGGACTTGAAAGACTAGCACTCATGAAGATCAACAAAAGTAATAACTGTATGGCCAAAATGACATTATAACATTTGACATCAAAATGGCTTTTAAGGGTTGGGGTTGTTTTGTTTCTGTAGCTTAGCCTGCCACTAATACTCTGATGTTTATTTGAACAGTTGAAGCAAATCTGTTACCAGCGACAGCTGTAAGTGTTATGGCAGTGGTAGAGAGATACGGAAAGGCAACTGAATTGCTGCTGATGTGAACTTCAAACATGACAAGATTTTTGACTGACAGAAAAGCGGAACAGTGGCAGAATTCTCCAAGCTCTGTTATCTTTACACTTTTCTCTGCTTCTGCTTCTCTGTATCTTGCTACCTTTTATCATTCTGTTATCTTTGCAACTGTATTATAGTGTCCAGTGTTACAGCTTTTCATTCCCACAATTTCGTCTGGTTTTCTGTCCTTTCAGAATACTTTCCCTCAATTTTATTGGAGAAATCAGAATAAAAAAATATTGGTAAAATATTGGTATTTTATATTTATATGCAGATACAATAGGTATGGTAAGAACTAGAGATAGTATTAAGAAAGAGGAAGCACAGAAGCAGTATGTTGAAAAAGACTGTGTTTTAGTAGGTGTTCCATGGTTCTTTTAGTTTATTTTGTGTGATTCAAGTATTTTAAAATGTAAGAACATTTGAAAAATGAGATACTGTGACCAAATTTCCTTCAATTTTAACAATATTTAAATCAATAGAAATAGAGCATAGCATTTGTCATGATAAAATCATTGTGAAATGTTTGAATATTACTGAAAAAGTAGTTAAACTATTATGTCACAAATTTTTATGTAATCAATATGTTCCCAGAAAGTTTTTCACTGTAGTTAAGCCAACAATTTCTGATATAAACGGGTTGGGAGACGACCTAATAGAAAACTTTCAAAATGCTTTAGTACAAAGCAATTTTATAGAAATTTCATGAGATAAATTAGATTGAAGTAATTGTTTGCCAAGAAGTAAGCACAAATCTAAACAGAGTTGTTCAAATGACAGTTTTCTGTGCCTATGATACAGAGAAAATGAGATTGCAGACACTGAGCCCACTGAACATTTAGTTACCTTCCTACACATCCCTCCTACCATTTTTGTTTTTGAAAGAGTAGATGCAGACTGTCACAGGAGAGTCTGTCTAGGTTCCTGTTATGTACGTTTAGATAAAACTACTTATTTTTGGCTTTCCTAGTTTCATTCCTACAAATACTGTCTTACCTCCACCAGGTATGTTGGCTGCTGCCCCCATCAGAAAAGGAAATAAAAGGACACACACATACACTCTCTTGGTCAAGTTAGGCCAGCTAAGAAATGATAGCTAACCCAGGCCTTTTTTTGGTAAAATACATGTAGAAACACAGAAGTCCTAGAAGTAGGAGAAAGGTACTGCTACACATAAAATAGCAGCTCAATGTGCACATCATATTTTATCTGATTGCCTGTAGGCTGAAGAACCACATCTTAGCCAGTTGCCAGCCCATTTTAATTCTGTTATTTTTATTTAGTTTATCAGACTGTGCATTATTTAATGGTAAAGAGGCTCAGGTCTTAATCCGTGGTCTTCTGTAGTCAACCAGAAAGTACTTACTAGTGAGGAAGTAGTGAGGAAGTCCGCATTTGCCATAATCCTTTTGCTAAAGATGATGTTTTGATGTGACTGCCTTGGTACTGGCTTATTGTAGCTTCTCTGTTGCTTCATGAAAACTCACTTTGGTGCTTTTTTTGTCCTGAAATCTTGCACCGAAGTACAACTTGAATGCAAAATTACCAGCTTACTGCCCAAACATTTCAACTGAGTATTGCTTTCCTTCAGTGCAGCCTTCAGCACAGATTTTACCAGGATCTACACTTTCTTATTTTTATTTGTATTGTATTCTACCTCCCTATTCCCTTACTTTCTGCTCACTGATTAAGGTGCTATTTGCTGGACAGTCAGTTTACAGTTTGGGGTAGATATGATTTTAACCCTGGAGTAGGTGTCTTCTTATGGGCCAGTGGAATTTGGTGTTGCTAATGTTTGTTAGAGACAATAACACTAACACTAATTGTTCAAGATTCCAAGGATTGCTTTTCCCACTAATTGATACTTAAGTCCATAAATCATACAGTGTGTATAACTCCAAAGGAGTAAAGTCCCAGAATGCTAAGGACAGAATCCTGGTCTAAATCTGGGAAAAAAAAATATTTTTTTTTCCCTCATCTTCAGCAAGGAGAGTAAGAGTCATCCTTTTTTTTTTTTTTTACTTTATGTACAGTGACGGATTAACACAAGATGACAATCTAAGCAAAAATCTAGCTTTAAGAAGCACCTCAATATGTTCTTCAAAAGGAATCAGTTCAGACCCAAAGGTGTTTTCCCCTGTTATTTTATTCGCAACCCGCTGCCCTTCCTCAGAATAACACCAGGATCTAGGACACTACCAGCTTCTATTGGTCTGCAAGGTTGTCTCTTCCCTCCTGTGACAAGATGCAGAGTGGAATACAGCTTTGATGTGGAAATGCCTCAGACTTTCATCTTATAATGAGCTTCCCCAAAAGACCAAAAAATTTCTAAACAAAAAAGAAGCCACACTTAATTTAAATAAAAAGTTGCATTTCTACTTTTTTTATATAAAGAAAACTTAAGGCAATTTGAGGCAACAGAACAGAAATAAGATTTATGCATTGTTCTCTTCTTACCTGCCATCACTTTGCAGACAGATCCTGGATTTCAGCTGCTGAGAGCCCACAATTTCTGTGTAGTCCTGTTCAGAAAGTTCTTTCCAGTCTTTCTGGAGCCAGGCTGTTCTTTGTTGTGAATCTCCTGTCTGTTCCTTCTTGTGGTCCCTCTGACCTTCTCGCCCTTGAGCATGCTGAGTTATCTGCCATTGTTTTAAGTGGACTTCCTCCTCATCCAGTCTTTTCAAAGGAACAGAACATGTAACTGAGAACACACAAGTAAAACAAATACTGTCTGTGTTATTGTATAGCCCATATACTCCTCTATTGCTAGGGACAATGGCAGAGAGAACTAATGCCAAAGACATTAACTTAATTTCTAATAGTCTGTATGCCCCATGTGTGTGGGCACACGTGCGTATCTGTGTGCATGGGTTTATGATACTTTCCAATAGCTGCTGACCCATTTTACTGGTTTCTCTGCTAATAATTAACTGAGGTAGAACTCTGAGCTAACAAAAGACAGCTTGCTCAGCCTTTCCATAGCCTTCCTCACCAAAAATAACAAAACTGCAAGTAATAATGATGATAAAGGAAATCCTACTGTTTATGGTAAAATTTACAGCTGACTAACAATGATATTTAAAACATATCAACTGCCTCATGGTAGTTTCAAGTTCCAGCAGATCTGCTTTTTCATGTCCCTATGAGCTTGCAAAAGCTAAGCCCAGGATCTTTGAGTGGGTTCACAAAGCTGATGCAGGCAGCATCCAAAGCAATCTCAGTTTCACTGTCTGGCTTTGCATGGTATCTCTCTGGCCTTCAGCCTCCTCACTCTGGAGTGCTTTAAAAAACTTTCCTTTTAGAACATGCTGTCATTGAAAAATAGTATTGCAGAAAACATATTAGAGTAGCCTTTCTTATGCCTGTGATTTTCATCCACTTTGTTTTGAGCCTTCTGAAGCATGTTCTTTCAGACCTTATATTAAAGACTGCATAGTAAGTTAATTCACACACATTTCCCCTGTTCCAGCAGCCTTTCTCTAGTTATCTACCTGCACAGCATCTGGAAGCTGTGGAATGAATTTGAGGGAGATAATTTGCTCTCCTGCTTCCTTTCTACCCTACTACAATTATTCTCATAGGTATTATTGTTGGAGTTACTAATAGTATGGGTACTTTTGTAAGACAAAATTTCAGCATCGTCTGGGAGAAGTGGGGCAAATAAGTTCCTTACAATGCTTCAGTGTTTTCACTTGCCATCTACACTACAACAAAATAATCTATTTAAGATGTATGAATTACTGAAGTTCAAAACTCTCCAACAAAATCCCAATGTTACCAAATTAGTTTAATATTTAGTACCCATTTGTGTTAATTTAGATCCAGGTGTAGACTAGCAATCACAGCAATCGTCACTTGGTGGAGCCAGATTACTCTGCAAATTGAATGTGTTTTACAAATACCTTGCATAAAAGGTCTCAAAGGCAGGATTTATAAATAGTACATTGGAGAAAGGTAATAAAAAAATTGTGGGATTTCAATAAATCCGTGGAGGAATTAGAAGTTTTATAGCTTTGCTTTTAATTACTCTAGCACAGGAGAAGTAAAGGACTTGCTGGCTGAAGCAAAGGCTATCTCCTTTTGCTGGAATAAAATGGGAATACAGTATAGATATATTTGGTAATGTACATGCAAACCTGTGAGGATGAATCGGATAGTGGGTAGCTGTCACTCTTGGGACAATTTAAAGAAATTCAGGTTGTTAATGCTAAGCTTATTAACAGTTTACACACTATATTTTTTTTATTTTACTGCTAATATTTTAAATTTATGCCAATTTTGTATCTCTCTTTTAAATATTCTTCATAAAATCCACAAGGGCACCTAATTTATTTCTGGTGTAGAGAATAGAACATTCTTAGAGGAAAAAAAGGAGAGGATACCAAACTGTAAACACCTTCTCTATACTCTGCTGGGTATAGAGAACTCTCAGCAACTTTTCCTTACAATTTGTTTCTTTTCTATCCATATGCATGGGACACTATTTAAAGAAGTGTCAACAGCAGAAGCACCTACTCATTCTTATTCCGTGTTGTATTTACTATGCACACTGTAACAAAGAACTCGGGGAATTTAGGGCGCTCTCTGTCATCGTGATACTCAGTGATCAGAGGTTACTACTTGGGAGTGTGTGTATTTTCTGGCATTTTTGTGGGGTTTTTTCCTTCTTGTTAATGTTTGCATTGAATTCCTTCAAGACAGATGGATAAGGATAGATACTTTTGAGGAGTTGTTCTGACTAGCATATGAATAAAGTCTTAAACTTTCAATATATTCTTTAGGCTTGTCAGATCTCATTTACTGGGAATAGACTCTGTCATTTGAGCTCCAGCCTCATCTTTTATTTCATAATATATTGAGCACCTGGCTCTTTCCTGGTTGGTGACCCCGTGTGCCAGAAGAAGCTGGTTGTCCCAATCAGCCAGGTGTTGACAGATATATCTGGCATCTGGGGTTATAGAATAGGAGAGAAGCCACAACACTGGGGGAGAGGAGCTTAAGATTAGCCAGGTAGAGGGGTCTGTGCTTTAAAAACCAAGTTAGAAGACAAAATTCCCAGTGACATAATGGCATCACAGTCCCACATACTGTATGTCTTCACTCACAGTTCTGTCATGTATATTTAGAAGTGCATCTCCTTCCATGACCCACTGAGTCAGATGACAGTTGAGATTTTCAAGCCCATGAGATACTGGCACACCCGGCACAGTCTTCTTGTCACTGTTCCTATCCTAGTTTGAAAACGTGAGAAAGAACAGGAAATTCTGGTGTTACAGTTTCCTAGATTTTTACATACAAAATCATATTAGGTACATTATTCAGAACTACTAAGATTTTCTAAATAATTACATTTTCTCAATTATTTCTGCATAGAACCCATTCTTTCCCAGTGAATGAAAACATACATCATGAAAACAAACCATATTTGTGGAACATCTTAATTTATAACTGTGGGCAGCAACAAGACTTAAATCTTACGTAGAATTAAAACCTACAGTATTATTCCCCTGCAAAAGAAAAAAAGAAAAGAAAAGAGTATATTAAACCTGCACATAAAGAACAGATCACAGTTTATGGAAAGGCAGCAGTGAAATTACTGGTTGAAAAGAACAAAGGTCAAACAGAAGAAAATACCTGAAATGCAGAAGTGACTTTCTCACCTACAGAAGGGCAGGATGGGCTCTGTTAATTCTGGAAGATGGAATAGGGGCAGGATGAACATGGAGCATTGGTTTCACATACCCAGAATAGCTGGAAAGAGCCCTTGTGGTGGCCTATTTCTGGATGATTGTCCAGAACTTCTATTCAGTCAAAGTGATGAAAAGGGTTAAGTTTTGCATTGTTTTTCCAGATAATGAAGGCTGTGGAGGTTTTGTGGATTTTTTGGTGTTTTTTTTTCTGTTTTTAACTGAAGCTTTATTGATTTTTTTTTTATACTTTTGTTGGCACCCCAGCAATTTGCATTTGGTTTCACCCCTTTTTCTTAGGATAAGCAGGACATACAGGATGTTTGACCTGCACGAGCAGGGGAGACAATTTTTTAGTTTCTTTCTTTTTACAACTTTCTGCTTTCCCTATGTGATACCATTTGAACAGCTGTATCTAACTCTGGCAACAAGGGAGAGAAGTTCTCAGCTGAAGGGTTTTAAAAGTTCGTTAATTTAATTTATTCTGCTTCTCCAAAGGAGATTTGCATTGTCATTAGAATAGTAGATCTTATTTGGTTGGTTTTTTTTTTATTTTTCCCCAAGTTGAATTGAAGATTTACAAATAAAATCCCTGATTTAATGCATTTTCTAAGTGGTATGCCTAGTTTTCTTCCTTTTGTATAAGCTACTTGATTTTATGTGCTCTTATTTCTATTCAGTTTATTGCTCTTCTCTTTTTTACTATTCTCTCTGTGCTTTTGTATCATCAGGAAATCATCACTTCTTACTGCATGCATCTTCATTCAGGTTAAAAGGGAGAGACAGTCAATCAGTCAGTAAATCCCTGCTCTCTGAAAACACAGCACCAGCTGTAGCTCAATTAAACTCAACACTTGAATAGTTCACAAGAGAACCCACACTTGTATACACACATTAATCAAATAAATCCATTTTCATCTGTAGTTGTATTCCAAATTTTCAGTTAATAGCTTGGACAGTAAAGTGTGGGCTGGAGAGATGTGATGGACGTAGCAGATAATTAAACCTTCTCAGCATAATGTTTAAACTTACGGTATCCTGACAGGTACACTAAACAAGGTATGCTGAAGGAACCTAAAATATATGGGTTTTGTGTGCTTAAATGTTGATGAGAACTTCTGCTGAGTAGTACAAGCAACTCAGCTGTTCAGAATTGCTTGACGTGTTCCTAGTTTGAAAATACAGAAAAAAAAATTTCAGTTTTTGCTTTTTTTCCTAGGATGGTGAATGGAATGGCATGTAGGAAGAAAGCTATGTATGTATTCTTAAGTATGTATTCTTAAGTCAGCTTTAAAAACATTGCAAATAAAGTTATATTTACGCTATTGAGACTAAAGCCCCACAGAACGTCTGCTTGCATTTCTTAATTCTACACATATTAATTCCCAAGGAACAAATGGTTTCTTAATCCATACTTAGGACAACTTGTATGTAACAATATGTGCATAAGTCCCACTCATTTCATGTTAATGACACAATTAAGTGCTGCCCTGATCGCGGGACTGTACTATATGGGCATCAGACCTCTACTAAAGAGCACTTTAGCTAAAAAACAGGGTCTGTGGAAAATACAGGCCACGTCATGCTGCATTCTAGCTTTCTAGTCATGTTAATTAAATCTGTTCTGAGCAGATTTCAGACAAGGTCAGGCTGGCCATGCTGATTGCTATTTAGAACCTGTTCCAAAACAAGCATTACTGCCACTGGTTTGGAATATTTTACTGAAATTACTTTTGTCATAAAATGACTAGCTGTCAAACTGAAATATATTTAGCTTAGTTTGGGACAGCTATCTTGACCCCATGCTGAAGAAAGATAAAGATGGACAAGTAGATGTAGTCCCAAACCACAACAATCAAGTTCATAAACTCTACTGGGACCAAGTTCTGGCTGCAGTAAAATGTTTGAGTCTTTATAGATAGCATATACATGTAACAGCTCCAACAGTAGAGAACAAAATCCACCCCAAGGCAGCTGGGTGCTCATGATATGTGAGAAAAAGGCTTAGCCTTACATCCCTTGTTTAGACCAGGTTGTACAGCACGTTGAACCTGACCTAGGAGTGCCAGGGAAAGCATGCTTTCTCTTTGTGAAAACCTTCAAGAAGTTTTGGTTTCACACCAACATGGAGTCAAAAATGTTTGAAATCTGGAGTTACATTGGATAAGAAAATACTTCTTTCATAGCTGTAGTTGAAATACCTTGTCCTCTGCAGTGATGAGGAACATTTTTGGTGATAGACTAGTACAGACACAGCCGGGAGAATGTTTTGCTTGTCACAGGCCATCAGCAATGATCCTCCCTCGGGTTGACGGCAATGATACGTGCAGATCACTTCTTACACCCTCTGCAGTAATTGAGTTAGATTGCTTGAAATGAAATCCTGTGCTCTTTCACCGGCTGTTTCACCTTGCGCCCAAACATTCCCAGTTCTAAGTAGAAAAGGTCCTAACCTGGGAACCTGAGAACCTGGGAAGCTATTAGAGACACCCTTTGGTAATGACAGCCCCTTCCTTCTTTTGCCTCATGGCTTGAGGGTACTGGCTCTGAGAGAGACACAGACGTTTGCTCCAGAGCTTACTTAAATCAGTGGGATCCTTTATACTGGCTTTAATGTCTATGGATTAAGTCCTAGCAGAACTTCGAAAAGAAAACTTTAGCACTTTACAAAATATTATTCATTTAGTGATGAAATTATTGGCTATAAATAACAAGAAATTTTCCAACACTGTCTTAAAATCTTTACCTCATTGATACTTTGCTGTGTGCTCTTCCTAGCTCCAAAATTTTTATAGAGTATTATAGTAGTGCTCTAGGTTTTGAAATCACTGGTGTGTTCTTTCAGACACTCCTAGATATCTGCTTGAATTTAAAAGGCATAGAGAGTTCTGAACTCTGATTAAAGCATGATTTATGGTATGAAAAACTTGAACATCCTTTGGTATAAGGGAAAACTTTATAAAATCTGGCTTTAAAAGCTGTAACTCCAGTTCTGAAACTTTAATAGATAAATTACTCATTTTTATTCAATTTAACTCTAAATAGAAGCACTGAAAACAGTGCCGTAGGCTACAGGGTGGCACTGCTTTGGGGTGGGGGTGAAATAACTTGTGGATATTTGGAAGTGCTCAATAAAGCATAAATTACAACAAGGATTGGAAGATGGGAAAAACTCAGATGCCTACAAATAGCTGAAAGTTTCCCTAGGGCATAAACATTAATGACTTTAATTAGATTATAATTGCTCATGGAAGCATAGTCTTGCACAAGATAAAAATACCTGACATTGCATTTGCAACTAGGCAACTGCATCAGAAGCACAAGGAGGTTTAATGATAAACACAAGTTATTTACTAAATATAAGGTATCTGAGTGCACAGAATATGCTCTGTTCTTGGGACATACACATGTATTTGTAAGATGGCAGCACTGCTTCATAGATTTGGCACTGAGTTGTAGTTGTTGGAGTTAAGGATTGAATTAACTGAAAGGATAACAGATGGAAACGTATGTTTAACTGAGGATCTTCAGGGCCCTATGTTTGTCTTCTGTTTTCATCTTGACACTTGTGAAAAGACACCTCAGCGAGGATATTTATAATACCCTATCCTTGTGTTGAGTCAGGATTCTAGATACTCATTGTGGATTATCTCCACCAATTAAGATCCCAATTTAGATTCACAAATTGCATTTCAGCTAAAATAGTCCTGTCGCATACCAGGAGGTTTGATACACCAGGTTATCAGGCATGGGTGCTACATGGCCACATGATGAGTATGTCCTTACTCCAGCATTGGGATCCATATGCTGCTGGGTGATGCACCAGTGCAGCAGAGTGTGGCCAGCTTTTGCCCATTCTGGAAGCCTGCTGGTTACCACCCTGTGAAAGTCCCAGTGGGGAAGTAAAGATCATTTAAAAAAAGTGATTTTATTCTCGGTATGGGAACTGGCAATCTGGCTAGTTGACTGGGCAAACTAGATGAGAAGCTTTAACCTTTAGCAACAGAGTCTTACTGAAACATTGCCTCTCAAGGAATCTTCGTTCTCTTGGCAGTGCAGTGGCACAGATGCACCAAGAAGAGTGCAAAGCATCTCCTTGCCCTTAACTTATAGTCAAGTGATTAAGTTTGCTGGCAAAGTAAGTTTTAATTCCCTGAGGTAAAGGAAAATTGGGTCCTGCTCTCTTCCACCCTGTTTTTGAGCATACTAGACACTAAGCAATTACTGAGAGAAGAATAGGGCCATAACAAAACCACTTAAATTGAAACGAGGCAGCTGCTGCATGTTGGTGCAAAATCCTGTGCAAATCAGAGAATCCCTGCCAAACCAAGTCACACGGGGAAGATACATGTCAGGTGTCCTATCCCTAGTTTCTCACATAGCAGATGGATCTTCTGTCTCGTAATGTCTGCTCTGCTGAGGTAGAAGGATGCACTATTATTGGCATCTGTTCACAGTATTAACAACATGAAAATTTTTTTTGGTATTGATTTTCACAGGAAGTAGTTACTTGACATGATGACTTTGAAATTATGCAAAAGTATCAAAATGTTTAAAAATATTAATCTCTCTGTTATTTATTCATATTGTTGTTAAGAACTTTCTGGAAAAGAGAAAAAATACAATATAATAAAAACCTAATACTGGATCTGACTTCAAATTGTCTGAAACATAGCCTGAGGCAGCAAGCTTTTTCTTACTGAGAAACATTTCATGACTGACTAACAGCAAGGTATTAGCTCTGTAGTATAGAGACTCAAATCACGACCAAGATCAACTATTACATGAATTGTTGCAAAAGCATTTGGATGCTGTTCGGGGTAGAAAGCCTATGCTGTGGTCAGATTCAATAGACCTGTGAACAGACCTGTATGGAAATGTCGCTGAGCATTGCACACAATGTAAACATGGAGCTGTGAAACACTTGGATATTTAGCGCAGTTGAACACATGCAATTCCAATAAACAAAGGAAATACAAAGGAATAAATGTAGGTGATAATGCACCATTGGAGGTACTGATCCTACGATGCTGATTCTACAGTGACTTAATAGTTATTTAAATGCTATTATTTATGCTAAAATGTTATTGTAGGGTGGTGGTTGTTGTTTGAGGTTTTTTTAAGTCTTCAACTTTAAAAGCAACAAGATTATTTCTCTGGCAAGATCATTACCTTTCGTATCATTGCTTCCCGGATTAGGTTAGTGACATTGACCATCAGGTCTCAGGAGTAGCTGCAGGTGTTTTCAACTAGGACAAACACTACTACAATTAATTTACTTCTGTAAGTCTTTGACCTTGCTGCTATGGCAAATAAAGTGTTTCAAACAATTGTAAGAACATTAGTTACTCTTAATGAGAATGCTATTGACTACTACTACACAGATGCTTTACCTTTCTAACATAAAGCTGTAGCTTGCTAGTGATGATGTGGAAAAAATAGGTTAGGTGAAAATACTAGAGGCCGAATTCCGAGATCTTTATTTCTTTTTTATGCAATTTTTGCTCCTTTTAATTCTAGATGGATCAAGCTTTCATCAGAGAGATCAGTTAGGAAATTGGGAGAGAAAAATGGTCTTTAGCTCAATACTCTCCACTGATTTGCATTTTAGGTAGTGGTATTTCCTTAAAGGATTGTAGGTCTTTTAATTTTCTCATATGCTCTGCACCATAGCTCTTTTCATTTGATTCATCTAAATATTTTTACCCTACTTTCTTTTTTATACTTCTTTGACTGTTTTAACCCTATACCTGCCATAACTCCTGACTTCATCTGCCCAGCCTTCAAGTAAAATATGTCCAAGAAGACAGGCGCTGTCATACATTTAATGATCCACTGACATGAAATTTCACTTTCCCTTGCCCTCAGTTATCTTCAAAAATGAAAGCTCTTAAAACAGGATTTGTCTCCTTCCATTTGATTCTATAGAGTCCCAAGGAATTTTAGATTCCTGCATTGTATGAGCAAATGCCAGTTTACTAGGGAAGGGTCCAAAGGCTCAAGGCTTCCTCCCCTTTTCTCCGTAAGTGGTGACTCACAAGCTTGGTGTACCCTGACTTGTAGGTAATACAGTCCTGTTGACTACACAGCCCTTTTTGCTCCCTCCCCATTAAGACTGGGGCTATCTCTATCCCTGATATGTGATCAGTAATATTGTTTTGTTGTTTTGGCTACTGTATCCTCTCTGTACATTGTATGCAAGATAACAGTTTAAATAACAGAAAAAATAGTACATCAAGATTCACACAGTGCAGGAAAGTGAGTGTAAATACCAAATGTGTTGAATAAGTTAGAGTTGATACTGGAGGAAGAACATATTTCCGGGGATATCTTAGAATCATAGTTCTTGATTCTTTAATGTTGTGTCAGTGTTATTTATTGTATTTTTTTTAAGCAAAAGTATTTAAAAATGTGATACAGCCACACTTTAATCGTATGCTAAATCAGACTTCACCAAGGAGCATTACTGGTAATTGATTAGCTCTAAACTCAAGCAGCATTAACTCATCCCTTACTTCAGGGAAAATTTAAACAAATGTGTGACTTTAAATGCTCATAAGTTTACAATTACTGAACCATTTTTCATTAGCCATGAATAATTTTTCCTTCCTCTGTGAGGTTTTATAAAACAACCTGGACTGACGTGTGGAGAATTAACCATTTTTAAGATTTCCATGCTTGAAAATTTCAATCAGGACATATGGTGAAAGCGCAGTTTATTTTTCATGCCGGCTTAACTCAAGTGACTGAATTGATTTTGCTCATGGTTTCCAAAATAATTCAGCACTGGGCTGAGAATAGTCACAGACATTTTTGACTTGATAGATTTTGCATGAGAAAGTTAGGAGCCACTGACAAAGGGGAGGGCTGAGCAGTGGTTGGAATTCCTCTTTAATGACAGCGGTCACTACCAGCTGGATCGTGAAGAAGCTTGGGCTGC
Source organism: Gavia stellata (assembly GCF_030936135.1). Taxonomy (NCBI): domain Eukaryota; kingdom Metazoa; phylum Chordata; class Aves; order Gaviiformes; family Gaviidae; genus Gavia; species Gavia stellata. The sequence continues at coordinate 41,189,097 of NC_082599.1, forward strand.
ACACTCAAGTGAGCAATAATGGAGGATTCCAGTGGAAAATTAATAGACTGACAAATACTTTTTATGCTTGATGAACTGTAATTGCATAGGAAGGCCAAATGCTAATGTTAAAACATAGCCTAACAAAAAAGATTTATGCTGTGGTTATGGGGATCATTATTTCACTATCTTCTCAAAGCAACAGTTATAATTGGGGAAAAAAACCCTCTGACAATCCCTACCAAAAAAAGTAACAATGATGAAAAACTAACCACTGCTCGTGTCCTCTTTTGCCTTTTGTCCTAACATGTAGTAAGCTACAACCAGTGAAAGCAAGTAAGACCTTAGGAGTTTCATTTCTGGACAAAATTCAGTCATGCAACTCTACCTTGAAACAGTACACAGCCTAATACATCAGTACCTCAAATTTTAAAAAGTATCTTGGCTTATCTGGGTTTAATATCTGCTTCTGTTCTGTCCTTTATAGAGTTTCGCAGAGATGTGATGGTTTTCCTGCTGGATCAATTAGCCAAATCAGATTTTTGGCATGCTCTATGGAAAGTATGTCATACAAAAGGAAACTAGGGACATGTTGGCAGATCCCAGAAATGGCCAGAACAAAATGGTCCATTGCAGCAGTGTGCAGAATGGTCCTGATCCCAAAGGCAGTGTCAGTGCTAGCTCAAGGCTTTTCATCATTGTAGACGGAATTTATTTTGTCACGTGAAGGCTGAGCATAAGGCTAACTTGCTTTTGCTACAGAAATGCCAATAAAGGAGGGAAAGGCAGAGGAACAGCCATGCTAATTTAACTTGCTGGCCCAACCAATAGTCTACATATCCCAAACTTTGCCTCAGAAAAAGCAGTCAGCTTAGTTTTCCAGATGCCTGGCATAAACAAAGTAGGTAGAGGATTGTGCCTGTTTTGCAGCTCTCAGTAACTGTCTACTTTGCCAATGATCAGAGCCCGTCTCAGGCAGCATGGGTGTGTTAACTGAATTCCCGGGCTAATGAGCAGTGTTTCTCAGCAGGGCTAATTGCCTCAGCTGTAATACCACCTTGATGCAGTTATATTGTTTGTGGTCAGCTGTTGCCAAGATAATGACTTCTGTATCTCAGAGAACCTGGTGTTTTTGTTTAGTAAACCAAGCAAGAGGTGGAGACAAAGCTTCTGAGTCCAGATACACCACAGAGGAAAAAACAAAAAGGAAAAAGGATGGTAAGTGCTAACCTTGATATAAAGGCAAATCAGTAAAACCTGACCACAAGGAAAAGAAGGCTTAGACTTTAAGAAGGCTTCTAACTATTGTTACAAGCGTGTTTCAGAACAGAGTGCTTATGACAGTGTGGCAAACAAGACTCTCCTGGTGCCTTGGAGTGGAGCTCCTTAGGTCTAAAAAAATATTGAAAAAAAAAATTGTATGATGCTACCTGTGAGTCTAAGCATCTAGACTTTAAGGACCCAGTCCAGAAACTTTTGGTAGTGTTTCTCTAGGTATAGGTAAGGCAACCAGTTGGAACTCAGACAATTTTTGTTGCTTGCTATTCCCTACTGCTTATTCCTTTCTCTAGCTGATAAGTATTCAGAGCCTTACTTAGTTCTTTCCTTTCTTCTTTAGAGCAGTTAATTCAGTTTCATACCTCCTGCTCGTTTGTACAGGAAATAAAGCAAAACTCTTGCTGATTTGCACTGCAAAAAATGTCCCTGAATTTCAGTTAATGAACAGATTCATTGAAAACTGTTCACTGTCTACCGAAACATAATTATCACTGGAATAGGTAGGGCCAGTTGTGAGAGTTCACCTTGCCCCTGAATAGAGTGGAAGCTCTCTCTTCTGAAGCGTTCTGGATTCAGCCCTTAGCTATATCATTGTTACAGGATAGAAAAATTAGAGGAGACTGAGAAATGAGCAATATAGGTAAAGTATATTTTTCTTTTTGGATTATGGATTGTTCTTCTATATTATGTCTTTTTCTTTCCTAACCCACCATAAATGTGCCAAAGTATATGAAATGGTGTGCTTTTTCCTTTTCTGAGAACAGTGAAGCCTGCTTGAATTAATAAATGAATCAAAGGTAAATGAACTATGAAAGTGAATAATGAGAAAAATCTCTATATAACAAACCTTTTTATATGCCCGTCAAGAAGACCTGCAACTTTTAAATAAATTGCCTTTAAATGAATACAATGTATCAAGGAAATTTTAACACCTACTTTATTCCTTAAAACATTTTAGTGCCTCATTAATACACTTCAGATTAGCCAGGTTGTTAAGTGTCCATCACCAAATAATGCTCGAGTGCAAGAAATTGCTTTCTGTACCAGTTAAGTGTCACCTGAATCCGGTTAGAAACTCACGTGTTATTAAGGTTATATTGGCAAGATGGACATTGCCAAAGAAATTGTGTTTTTATTAAATGCTGTTAATTTTTATTCTTTCTGAGCCCTAGGAGTTGTTAAAGTGGTTAATATGACTCAGATTAGATGTCCAAAACAGTGCTTAAGTATTTCCCTCTCTGTTCTGAAAGAAAACCTGGCATTTTTAGGAGCATTCTTAAAACTTGATTTGTTCATGTTTTCCATACAGATATCAAACATGCAAGTTGTAGTTGGCTTCCAAGCACTGTAACGAGTGTTTTGATCTTGTCTATGCAAACAGGACCAAAATAAGTTACACTGCCACATGGACTGCCATGTCAACAAGAGTTTCTTCTGAGCTGATGAAATAGCCTGTTTGGTTAGGCTTGCAAACTTTGTCTGAACTACCCAATGAACGGTTTGTGCCAACTCAAAGCAAGAGTGCAATTGAATCAGTGCATAGGCATGTTTTATTCTCAAGGTTGCTGGCCAGGAGTTTTTTGGCATCATGTTAGAAACTGGAGCTTAAATTTGAAATTCTAGCTGAATCACATGCTTCAAGAAACAGGCAGATCTTAGTGTTTGCAGAATTCATCACCTCATAGAAAGAATGTGTTTTATGATGACTCGTAAATTGAAATAATTTCTGTGCTGTGTAAATCGTGTTCTAATTGATGGGAAACAAGATATTTCAGTATAGAATTGAATGCTGGTAATTTCCCTGGGGTTGAACTGTACTCTGGTGATTCTTAAACACCATTCTGTTCTGGCTGGTCATTTCTTTCCTAAGTACGCTCTGTATTTATTCAGTATGGTGTTAGGGCACTTCAGTCAAGGAATGGCTCTTTCAGTTCCACTGTCAACAGCTTGGCAATTCAGAATCTGAATATAGTTTTCATCACGAGATTTGTTAATAATTCTGCACTTCTGTATGCCTCTCCTTTATATAGTCCTTCAATTTCAAGTGTCTTATGCTCTTTTAATTATGGTAAATATGTTTTAGATGGCTGATTGACTAGGTGGGTGGTTTATTTTTTAATGTGACCTTTTCTTTGATCAATTTTTACTTGTATTAGTAGTCCATTGCTCCACAAAGCAATTCTGGGATCACTGTCCTTGCTGCTGTAAGAAACAGGACATAAATTAGAGGCATCGTGATAATGGCCACAGCTGATGCTTGAGGGACTGTGGGCAGAACATAGTCTGAGAGTGTGACAAATAGGTGGTTTCATATTGGTATACATGGGTGATACCCATCTTGCTGAATATGAGTTGGAACGTGTAAGGAGACTGGGAAAGAGGAAGGGCTTGGCTAGTCTTCCATCTGCAGTGCTTGGTTACTTCACTTACAGAGTCAGGGTCTGAAAACTATTTTACAAGTCTTTTCTGTTAAATTACTTTTTTTGCTCTTGTTTTCCTTGAAGACGTGTACCGATAACCATTTTAACAGACTTGATCAAATATTTAATATTGATTGTATCGAGCTGGGAGGCTTATGATCTTTCTGCTGTGTTCCCACTCTGTTTACTGTTATTAGGACTGTGGCTCCACTAGGAAAAAACCCTACAGTAGCATTTTGTAATAACAGCCTCCAGACTCAGATCTTTGGTGAAGAGGACCAAAGTGTCTTTAATGCCTCCATTAGTTTGTGTCTTCTGCTCCCTTGCCACAGCATGGAGAACAAAAGTGACTTTCGGAGGCCGCTTGCTTTTCCTAGTTGCCTCCATGCTCTGCAGGCATACTGCTGTCAGATGATCTGGCCTGAGCTGAAGGTATTCCTTTACATGACAGAGGAAACTGGTTTTCTTTTTCCCCAATTATGCCAGGACTATATTCATGTTTATAGATAGTTGCTGCATCAAACTATACAATAGAAAAAAGACTAAAATGGAACTGTAACAAAGACGTGTAAATTAACCATACAGTGGCATTCTGGAGACTGCAGGTTTACCAGGGACTGTTTAATTCATCTAATTATGCTTTATGAAAAGCCTGCTGAAACGGAACTTTTCTCCTCAGACAGGTATTATACAAGTATCATCAGCATAGTGGTTACTGATGATCGTGCGTGAAGATAAGTATGTTGTCTCTTTTACTAATAGCATCAAATCGATCTTTCTTGGATCTTCTCACTGTTTTCAAATTCCAGGGTAGGGATCTAGGGACTACTAATTGGCCTATTACACAGAAATCTCTTAGGAAGACTCTGATGGCACTTGATGTGCTTAGGACTTATATATAATTATATATATCTTAATTAGACAGTGGCATACTTGCTCTCATAAAAAGAGAGCAGCTTCCATTCTTCAATGTTTACCTACTTTTAAAGCAAAGTTTGTACTTCTAGAGGATCTATGGAGGTTATATTCTTAAGGATTAGCTACCTTAGCACAACAAGGTGCTGATCATTCATGTGTCTAAATATTACGTCAATCTGAGGACTAATTAAAGCTGGAGCCAGAGTGGCAGGTTAAATGACACTTCCCCAGAGGCTCGGTCCGAGCAGGGAGAGTGCAATCCAGCAGGTAGTTTGGTAGCAATGATGTAAGCCACCATCTTCTCGGTCAGGTACCATCAGTGGTGAGCTTGCTCCGTACTTTGCACTGATGGAGTGTGACTGGTTTCTGACTAGATGCTGTTCAGATGCATGAGAGTAAAAATATGTCCGAGTTGATAAATCCTTCCTCTCAGGAAGAGCTTCTTCACTGCCTTCTTCCCCACTTGGACCTATTGGTATAACCTCATTGGGGTACCTACATGGCCCTCCCTCTAACCAAGAAACTTTTGAAATAAATGGATGAGTCAACTTGAAAAGAAGTATAAAAACAGCATGTAAATTTGTGACAGATGGGGAGAGAGAAGTGGGAACGGAGCAGCAGTCAAAACCTATTTTGATACTGCCACAAGTCACCCACTGGTGTGACAACCTCTGTCTAGACCTAACAGAGCATCCTCCCCATCGGAGCGGTCCAGCCACCACACTCACAGGACAGGGTGCAATAAGTAAGGACCTGTGTATGTGAACTTGTGGGGTGCTTTCTCAGCCACAGGAGGATTGTAGAGGGCAGCGTGGATACACACAAAGCAAGAGCACCCACGTTTCCAGCAAGATGTCAGTGCGAGTAGGGGAATCTGCACTCCCAGAGGAGAGTGGTGAGGGCTCGTTACCCTGGAGCCCTGTAAGAGGGTGGTGTGTGGGTGTAACTGTGAATGTGTGGGGGCCTGTAACTCCTGCCATTAGTTATAGTGTGCTTAGAAATTCATAGGTATTTATTAACATTTTGGAAACTTCTAATATTGTGGTTTATGCGTTGTATCCCTGATACTGATCCTGAATGTATAGTTTACTGATTGCCAGTTAATTACATCATTATTAAATCGTTGGATTGCTGTGTTTGTGGTTTGATTTAAGCTGTGCAAATTGAGCAATTTTCCCTTGTAGCATACCCTAAGAAGACATCTCTTGTGCAGCAGCAAGATGGTTTTTCCTCAGTCACTGCCTTCAGCAGGCTGTCGCCAGCTTTGAGCAGGAAGTGGGGTGTCTTACCATGTTCAGGTTCCGAGGAAAAAGACAAGCCCTCTTGCTCTCTCCCTGTGGTAGTTTTCTATTTATGTGTGAACGGCACTTCCTTAAGTGAATATAAGATATCCCGTGCAAGTAGTTGTTTGGGCCCTTTACGCAATCCTCTGTTTTGGATTTCAGTCTTCCAGACATCTTCTCCTTCAAGGAGACTAGAGCAAAGAAACCTGTTTTTGAAAGCGACAATCTTAGTTAAGTAGATTTAAAAAACCAAACCAGCCGAACAAAAACCCCTCAGCTGCACTTCCCTATGTAAAATGGCTTCCACTAAACTATGTGGACCAGAAAGGTCCAATAAATTAATCTCCTATTATATGAAATAATCTTTTATTTTCAACTTTGTTATTGCTTTTAGACTTCTTCGAAGGTAATTAAAATCCTATGGGTTTTAAAATTATTTTCTAACCTTCTACAAAATCCCTTTCCACAATAAATAAGTGTGGGAAGTTAGTATTGCAGGTGGAGTGTGCTACAGGTTTGAGTACAGATGAAGAAAGCCCCTGCGTAGGTAAAAAATGGGAAGCAAGGAAGAATGTCAGTAATTGCCCCTAGTTGGTTTTGTGGTTTTCCCCTTGGTATTATGCTCTCCAGACTGACGCCTGGGTTTCAGGACGGTCTGTGGCAGAGCAATGAAGTACACGGATCGTAACTGTAATAGCAGGTGGAGGACATCTAATTAAAATAAGCCAGGCAGGCCGTGTGATACTGTCTCTATTTTCAAGCCTAATATTAACATGAGATGAATAGTCTAATTACATACTCCCTACTATTCTCCCAAAATACTGTTTCATCCTACACAACAGTGTAGTTGCAGATACCTCCTTTCTAAAAGAGGTAAAGACAAATAATATCAGCAAAAATTACCTTTGGAGGAATCATTTTTTGCCACAAGAGCTTGGTTGTCAGCTGCTGAATTTATCCAAATCCGTGTGCCTAACGTGGGTAAGAGGTCTCACAGATGGGGAGGAAGTGTATGAATGAAACTCTGATTTCTAATGGTAGCAGACCCACATATGATGAGTAGGTAAAGCTTGAAAATATTTACAAGGGAAAACCTGCATCGTGGTGCATGTCTTTGTTCTGCTGAGTTTCGGCCAACCTAGTAATTAATCAACACATACTTAATGTTTACACTCCATTAAGTGTAGCAGTAGTCAGTGCTTTTGTTTCATGTAGACTCCTGACATATCATTTGGTGGAAGTCTAATGTTACTCACTTCGTGGCTCTTTTCTTTTCCTTTTTAAATGTCCAATGGAATTTCTAGAGAATAAATTAGTAAATTCATCATTTTCTCTATAATAGTGTCACATGAACAGTTTGATGAAATAGCTCATTACAGTCAATGAAGTGAAATATGAGTTCCATCAGCACATTTTCATCAAACAGAGTTATAGAAATTAGTTTGCTGTTATCAAGGACTGTGGAATACAAAAATAAAATTAAGCAAGCTATTAGAGGATAGATTTAGGGAGGGTCCCAATTGAGTTGGAACACAACTGCCACTGTGAAAAACAGAGGACTGCTGTAGGCTTAAATGAATTGTGAAGCATCAGTATTAATTGTTAATTATGTACATTAGGGACAAAATTAAATTCAGAACCACCTGAGTGTACGTGAATAGTGCACATTGCTCAACCACTCAACCAGGAAAGAACGAAAAGCAAGTGCTTGCTGTTCTGCAGTTGCTATCAAAGTTTGAAACCGAGCTAACCTGTCTTCAGTATCATTACTTCTCTGACCCCATAGCAGAACCCAAATTGATGGAAATCCTCTACCATTAAAGTTATCCTTTTCTGCCAGTACTTTGCAAAGTCAGAACTGTGAAAGTCTGACTCTGTTGTGCTCAGCCTCTGAGAGGTAAGTACTCAAACCACACCCTCACATAGTGGGGTGCAGCTATCTCCTGCCAAACTGAGAAGCTGTTGACAGACAACGATTTGATTCTTTAAGAGCTATTTTTTATTTCAGCAGCAGTCAATAATCTGTGATTAAGAGCAATATACTCAAGGCTTCTCATTCTTGAAATAGTACTCCCAGTATTTAACTTTAGCCTTAAATCTTCAGCTGACATTTAACATTTTGTTTTAGTAAATTATTATTAGACTTTATTTGCTGTGTGCAGAGGGAATTACTTCAGCTGTTTCCACTTATTCATGTTATTTTTGTATGTGGCCCCTTTCTAATTTTAGTCCTTAACTAGATTGGGAATGAATTCTCAGTGTCTTGCTAATGTTGTTATACAGACTAAACACTCCAGGCAGCCAAATACCAATTTCATGTGACTTTTTTTGCAGGTATCATATGTGGTAAAGTTCTTATATATGAAAGTAGAGGAGGCAGCCTAAATCCTGCCAGGCAGGAACTTTAAGGGATTACCGCAGTTACAAAAGCTTGGAGGCTGCCTGACTTCTTGTTGAAATGAGAACTGGCTCGCTGTCATACTTACTTTCACTTGAAGGTTATTGTCCTAAGTAAATTCAGTTTCACAGTCATGACTCAGTCTCTAATGAATTCTAATAGACTAAACTGCCCGCCCCATTTAGAAGTGTGCATGTGTAACATTCTCTCCTCCACTGAGTCATAGGACTTGCCTAATTTGGAGACTAAAATTAAGTTTAATTTTGGGATGGCATTTCCCAAAAGGGACATGAAGCTATAAATAATGGAAAGCCGTAACCAGTAAAAACTGTTTGCATTTTGATTGCTCTGTCATTTCTATTATATAATAGTTTCAAAGTGCAGAAAGTTAGGCAGCTTTCTGGTTGGGGAATATTGCATGGTCTGCCAGACTTACCAAATTTATCTGCACTTGCTTACAAATGTAAGATGGTATTTTGTCGCTTTCACAGGTCTGCTTTAGTTGTCCACAGAAAGCGTAGCCACAGCCATTTCTCAAATATCTCAAAGATATTTGATGGACTAGAAAAGCAAGAGAGGATACAAGAGATTTGATACCCATTGCGCTCCTCACCCACCACTGTCCTTCCACATCAAAGGAAATGTTAACTATCCCTTTCAAAGAGGTCTGATTTCATTCTGGAAGGAAAATATGGAAGGAGTCAAAATAGAGAGGGATTAAGATATGTGGTCATTTGGTTAAGGTGTAATACAACATGAGATCCAAATATTTCTACCTGTAAACTTTTTTTTTCATCCAGTTTAGTGCCAAGTTTTTAGAAACGGCTTAAGTAAGGTGAGAGTGGGAACTTGACAACAAAATTTTAAAAGTCTGTTGCAAGCATACAGGCCTAGAAAACAGAGATCCTTTTTTTTTTTTTTTTTTTTCCTGACACAAATATCGTTAGTGTAGGAGACAGGACATAGGATTGGGCAGGAAGTGAAGGTAGGCTCAAGCAGAGGAGAAATCTCTCCTACATTAACAAAGTGTGACCTATACCTGTAGGTATAGATGAGTAACTGAGTCATTTGTTGTCACAGTCATTGCCTGTACCTGGAGAAGGCACAGAAGAGGCTTCCACCCCAGCTGTCACCCTCACATGTGCAAAACCACTCACATACATTGTCACTTTCTCATGTATGTGTCACTTTCTCATGTTATGTGTAACATGAGATAAAACTAATGACTTTCTGTGTAAGGAGATATAAAGGGTGTATACTTAATGTCTGTAAGCAAAATGCAATTTAGCATTGAAAAATTCTGAGAATATCTGTCAAATTCACATTTTTGTCCCTATTAAAGCTGCTGGTGTCATGGATCTGCATTATAGTTCCCTGAAGGTTACTGTAATGAACAAATCTTGATTCAATTATTCAAAAGTGCTGGAATTCTGCCTGTACAATTTTCATTTCACTAATGGGCTGGACAGATTCTGATTTTTCTCAAACAGTTCACAAATGAAGCTTAACATCATGTTGTTAACTGCTTTTATTACATTTCCCATACGTGAAGCAAAACATAACTTTTAAATGCAAGAAAATGAGTAAACAGAACAAATGCAAGTCTGAGGGTTTGTTCAAAATATTCTTGTGTCATCATTGACTTTTTTAGATTTCAGTTTAAGTCAGATTAACAGGTTTGCATTTCTGTCTGTCTATATGACTAACAGGTTAGGAGAATGCAGGGTAGGAGTTAACCTGATTGACTTCTATTACCTTCAGTTAGCTGAGTTCTGGTTCTCAACTAGTTTGTATCTTGTGTTGCTACCTGTATCAAAGCACACCATACACAAAGACACGATATCATATTGATATTATTTTACACTTCCATTTCGTGCGTATTGGCTTTGCAGACTTTAACACAGATGGTCAGGCCCCAGTGGCATGCTCTGTGTGTCACAGCCTTGTACACTCTGCTCTGTCACCCTTTTTTCCAGCTCAAACTCTCCACCAGGTCAGGGGGAACTTTAAAGAAGGATGGCTGAATTTAAGTGTTTTTCTTCAGTTTGCATAGCCTCAATTTACAATTGCATTCTCCTGTCTTTCAGACCAACTGTTCCACTCTCATCCTCTATGACAGAGGATCTTTGATAACCTGTCAGTACACTGAAATCATAGCAGACCTTCAACCTTGATTCTGCAAACATTGCAGCCTGTGATTTGAATTCAGTAAGACCTCTTTTGGATTAATTCACTCACCCACTGCGGTAATGTGTCAGGACCTGGGGCAAAAGCTTTAGAAGCAAGGGCTTCCTGATCTATCAAGCATGTAAGGCACTAGTAAAACTGAAAAGTAACCTTTTAAAGAGTTGCAGAGAATTGTTTAAGTCTCACTGGCTTAATCCCTCAAGTATTAAGCAAACCGTTATGAATCGGGACTTGAGGAGGAATCTGAACAAACTGAGGGTTAGGGTAAATGCTCATAAAATTAGAATAGTAGAATTAGAATAATAAAACAAAAGTGGGCTGATTTAAACAGTAAGAGCTCTTTTTCCCCCCCCCCCGCTAGTCTAGTAAAGCATCTAATGCTATGTTCATTTTAATGACATTCTTACATCTTTCAGGACTGTAAAAAGTTCTGTACATCTTCCTGTCAATGATAAGGAGCTAAGGGCATGCAGCAGAATCCTAACTGACCCTGTGATAAATTCTAGATCTGCTAGATTGGTAAGGCATGACTGGGGGCTGGGATGGGAAGCCAGTGCCACTACTGGAGGGTGACAGCCAGGACAGGTACCTTGCTGCTCTTCCTCTGCACCCTCTGCATCTGGGAAAAAGGGTGACCAAAGGGTAATTCAAATTGTGAGTTCATTTTGGATGTTGCGAATTTCTCCCTTTGTAGGAGCTTGTCTGTTCCCATTGACTTGTAAAAAGCATATGATATCCTTTGATTAAATGTGGTGCCTAGGACTGAGTAATGCAAATGCATTCCCATCCCAGTGACATATGACCATAATCCCAGTGGGGGCTTTAAAGGTTTGGGGAGCCCAGTCACTATTCTGGTTTACCATATCTGAGTAAAATTTCAAGGTCATTCCACTTACCAACCACATACAGTAATCTCTGTGGAAGGACCCATCGAGTGTTTGTCTTGCGCATATTTAAAGCAAGCCATGGTATTTTTGTGAAGAGGAGATTGTGATGCAGCCACAGGAGTCTGCTTTACAACTATCATGGGTTTCCAGATCTATCAAGACAATAATTTTGGTATTGTCTATAAAATATGACTAATGTCTGGACTGGATCTGATCTTGTACAGTTTGGGATCTGTCCATATCAAAATAGAAGTTACAGGCTGGTTTGCAGGCTCAGGACTATCTTTGGGTTTCCATGTCAGTACATCTGATCTCTGGACAGAACAGGCTAAGCTGCCTTTGCCATCATTCTATGAAATCTCTGCTTGACCTTATTCTAATTTTGATGTCTAGCTTGACCTTGAGCCTTCTTTCTTATCTTAAATTTATGTGTCTCTAAATATACCTGTTTGCAGTTCTATCCATGTATCCCAGTGCCAAAAGTGTTAATAAGATCTTCCATGCAAGACTATTTAAGAACGTCACAGTAAATGTCTTCAATCTTAGCTGTTCTTTAAATTTTGAACGTTATGTGGCTGTTCATCTTATAGAAAGGATAATGTGACCCTGATACTCAAATAGCTCAGTTTTTCCTCCTGTAATTTCAGGAACTAATTGCAATTTCCTTTCCTTTAAATCCTCCTTGAACACTTGAATTACTCTATTTATATGCATTTGTAACAATACATTTGATAAATTAAACATGATAATTAATTCAATAGCATGATTATTCAACCTGTTAATTTGGTAGTGCAGTTGTCCAAAGGAAGAGCTATGGCCAGGGAAATAGCCAAGGACTAATCTAGCATCATGGATGGGATTCTTAGTTATTTCCTGAGAGTTATGGCTGAACCCAGCCCCTCCCCACAAAAAAAAAAAAAAAAACACAACATCCTTAACTGGTGCAGTAATGTTTGCTTACAGAAATCTTGCTGTTGTTTCAGTCTTTCTGAGAACTGTCTTTAGAACATTAACATGACCACAAAAGTATTTGACAAAAAACGAGAGAAAATAATTGAGTAATGAGGGTCTATTGAGTGGGTAAGAGTGAGGAAGAGAAACCTAAAAAAATATTAAGGGAATGAAAGATATATACTTACTACCTGAAAAGCTATAATGTGCACAAGGGGCATATTCTTTTTTCCTGAGAGTTAGGAAAACAAATGTTTGGGAAGACAGATGTAAAATGTCCTGGAGGACCTATGGAAAACCTGCTAGATTTCATTAGCAGGCTTGGATCTTATGATCATAACTTCTTCAGTATCTTTAAAACCAAACATCTCAAAAGAAATTGCTTGAAACAAACTTGTTGAAACAGAAGTCAGCTGATTTCTGCCTTACAGAAACTGCTGATTTCTGAAAGAAAACTCTTCCTTTATACCTGAGACTATTCTGTCTTGTGAGGCTGGGGCAGACACACATGCCATTCTGGCAAGGAATCCCCTTGGCTTTGCTGAACTTTGCCTTCTGTTTCAGCCAACCTGAAGAGTTTTGCTTTCCTGAAACCAAATAAACATTATTGTCTGATTTGGTGTTCCCTTAAGAAAGGTCCTTGAACTTCTAAACAGCCAGGTGGGGCTTTGGCCCAGAACAAACACAATTAGGTATTTATGCATGGTCTGCCAGTGCTCTTCCTTACAGGTTAGGAGCTAACAAATACCAGGTTTCCACCAGAAAAAGTTAAAACCACAGCAGATCATTTGACGTAAATTTGGTCAATACAAAAATATGCAGATCTTGAACTGCTCCATTTAGGAATAAAATTATGTTACGACCACTTTTCTGGATCTTCTGCTCTGTTCTGCTTTGCATTTAGGTGGTCTTCTGAAATACATGCAAAAATAAATCAAAGATTCACAAAACAGAGAAAGAACTGGTTATGTATGACACTTGGGATTGATTCTTAAATGTCTTTGGGTTATAAATAATTGAGTACTCACTGTATTAGGGTGGGTGGGGATGATGGGTAGCATATTCTTTCAATGGAGATAGGAGTATTGCTGTCCTATTTGCATATGATATTAAGTGTAACACCTACAACAGGAGAGAATGGATATCCTGGGACAGACTGTTCTCATGATCTGGTAATTAGACCACTCCACTGGTAGGTATGGGTGTCTATGATTTGGGCAGCTGGGAAATGAGAATTTCATTTAATCTCTGAGGAAATAACTGTTCTGAAAATTGAGTTACAGGATCTCCCAGAAAGTACAAGGGCAAGAGGAAGGGGATGGAAATGGATAGATGTATTTTCTATGTAAATATGTTTCTTAACTTAACTGGAAGTATTTGCCAGTTCCTGTGCATGTCCATGAATAATGTCAGGTCAACTGAATAAGCACTTTGGGGAAATAAATTAGTTACTAAAAAAACCCAGTTGCTCTGGTATCCAAAACAGACCAAGTTTGCTGACAGCACTGTCAGTAGACTGGTCCCATTCTATATATCAAGTTGCCTTTCCAGAAAATCTTAAACAGTTTTGTATCCACAATCTCAACTGATGTCCCTGGGTTTTATTTATTAATTTTTATTACAGGAAAATATTTTAAGCTTCTCGTGATGTGGTTCTACAACTAAACACCAAAAGTTTGGGCTTTTAGTCAAGTGTGAGTAAGCAGATCGGAAAGCATCAGGAAAGGTTGTATTAATTAAACAGAAGCTTTGATCTCTTGCTGTTTTCTCTGCTGTGGTTTTTCAGTAGTCCTTTGGGATATGGTTCATTACTGGTTTTTGTTTGTAGATAAGGATAAGGGCTTGCTTGCAAGATATTTGCACAAAAAATGTTTGTGCTCTTGCCAAGTGCATTAAGTGATTTGGAGGATTTACAAAACCTTTAGTTACTGTGCCCATAGCTATGCATGTTTGGACGGCATTGTGCAAGGTGCTGTACAGACCATTAGTGAGTGATAGTTTTTGCCTTAGCTCACAACAAAAGTGTGACGTTTGAGCTTCAGCTTTGTTTTTAAAGATGTCTGAAACATGCTAGTATATATTGCTGTGCTATACTTGAAAAAGAAACAGGTGAAGATAGTAGTGTGCAGTGATTTTTATTTTTTTAACAATATTTTTTTTCACAACTAAATATTTAGAATCCTGGAGTGATGGGAAAGCTTAGATTGGAAAGACCCTCTGGACATCATCTAGTACAAGCTCCAGTTGAAAGCAGGGCATTGGACTAGGTTAACCAGGGCCCTGTCAAGCCAAGTCTTGAATATTTCCAGCAAGGGAGATCCCACCACTTCTCTGGGCAACCTCTTCTAATGTTTAACTGTTCTCCCAGTAAAGAATGTTTATAGAGTTTCCCAGGTTCTGCATGTTCCTTCTTGCTCTGTTACTGTGCTTCCTTCTGGCGAGAGTACCTCCATCTTCTCTATAACTACCTCTCAGGTACTGGAAGGCTAATTTATACTGGTACTGCTCCAGTCCCATTTCAGCTGTTGGCTTTTTAATGTTTTGTTTTAACATCTGGCATATTTTAGTTTAATCTTAATAGAGCAGATTATTAATGATTGTGATGCTCACTAAAACCAAAACTATTAAATGGAGGGGAGAGTTAGTATCCTCAGGTGAACAGAAAGATGTGCTCCACTGTAGCATCTGCTTTCCGGAAAGAAAAGGAGCTCATTGTAAGGCACCCTTACCTCCATCTCTGAATTTAAGCAAATTCTAGTTCACATAAATTATTCTTGCAGACACAACAGCATGACAAGTAACTCTGGCTTAGTGCTGCCCGTGTCACTTTGCATTAGGAAATACAGTGTGACTGACATGAGTGATATAAAATGTCAAGTAAGACACTTGTCAAAAATGGTACCTTTTACCTTTCTTGTTTAAAAAGTAAGTATGTAGTGAAAGAAACTGTGGCTTAAAACCAAACCAGGTGGCCTCAGTTTTGTTTGGTTTTCCTTTTTTTTCTTCTTAAAGGTGACCTGGGAATATTTACTTCTAAAGAGTTACAAAGGTTTTTATGAATTTATACTGACAAGCTCTTTCAGTGGTGATCAGGAGCAGTCTTCCTGGGCAGGCAATTAGTGAGGGGACCTTCACTCGCTTTTCTTACTCTGTATAGACCCGAAATCCCACTTTCCTGCTCTGAAGGTAACAATTCCTGCATTCCTAATGCAGCACTGCAGATTGTCTCCAGCTCTCCAATACCTTATTCCCATGTTGAAAGCCACAAGAAAGTAATGGGACTGTGCAGCTGCCTTCATTTCCCACTTTTCTCTCTCATCTCTTCCCATCAGCAGGAATGCTTCCAATGTTTGGATATGATGCATAACAACTCTTCTATGCCTTACACCAGGATTCTCTGTATAAACCCTTGGACCAGTTCCAGCTGTGTAAGGAGATAAGTATGTGACAGTACTGAGTCTTACATGGTGTTGTAGTTGTAGTTCACAGTGTCAAATCCCAGTCCTCTCAGATGCACTTTTATCCCTGTAGGGGAAGAATTGTGTCCTAGACTTTAGGGTATATAACAAATAGATGACATAAAAATAAGTTAAAATCATAGTTACAAAATACAAATAGAAGAAAGGATTTGAAGTGATTCACAAGCAAGCTTTTATTACCTAGAAAATGTGTATTGGCTAAACAACAACTCTGTATGGAGTTTTACTGTTGACTTCGGGCAAACAAGACTATGGTGCAGGCGCATGTCTATAGAGAACTTTCTGTTTAGATATTCTGGAAAAGAGCTCTTCATGGCTGCTCCTGCTCTGCAGTGGAGATGCGTTCTTTGGTGTATCCTGCAGTTCCCCTTTCACTCTGACAGATCAAGCCCAGACACACAACTTCATCCATAAACCCTGGTTTTGATGGATTCGTGGACACACTTGTTGAGTTCCAAAGCAGCAGCAGAAATTGTTACTGTGTATTAGACCACATACACTTGCACTCCTTTTCACATGAAAACACATTTTACAATTTTAATTTGTGAATAATTTTTATACTGCATAAAATGAAGACTAGACCCTGAATTTTTGAAAAATATCTTTTGTTTGTTAGCTGAGTGCGAAACAAAATTATTTAAAACAAAACCACCTGCTTTGTCCTGGTGCTTATGAACATAAATGCAATTAAATTAATTGGATTGCAATTTGTAACTCCACAGTCTTTTTTTGTTGTTGTTGTGTGTGACAAGCCATGAGAAATGCACCCAAATGACAGAACAAAAGGAATCTCTATAATTAAAATTCATTTCTGGAACGCTTTCTAGATAGTAAGATCTTTGTGCTGTGATATGGCTACATAAAATTGAATCAAAAATTTAGTGGGAGGGAAAGTGATGTGTGACAGTAGGACTGTAATGTGGCACTTGAACTATTTTGGATAATCCTGCAGCAGATACCAGTTAACTACAGAGAAGACTTACAGATCTTGACTCTCCCTCCAATATTTCTTCTGCCTGCTAAGGACTCATTTCAAAAGAGGATGGGAAGCCATATTTCTCAAAATCGGTAAACTAAGACATTGTATTAACCATGCTGCTCTCCCAAAGCTTATTACTAGCACAGCATAGACTGGCTCACCATGCTTAAAGGCAAAATGGACAAGTACAAATTAGGAGGAGATGTGGCCAATGGTTGTCTAAGTTAGAAGGCAGCACTGTTTCAGCTGTGAAATCCAAACTGTGCATTATAAAAGGGCTTTTTGTTTCTGGCTCAAAATAAAACAAATCTTGGAAGGGAGAAAGTTTTGGAAATATGAACACTGCTACCTCCTTCATTGGGGCTGGCAGCTGTTGACTGACATCAACATCCTTATCCATTTCATATACTAGACTTCAAAGCTTGACTCTTTTCTTTGCAGCTCTTTTCTTTCTTGTTTCTCTTGCCTCCTGGATATTATAATTTTCAGCAAGCATTCACTTGTCTTTTTTGCTCTTCCCCACTTCCTCTGCACAGGGAGTTTTTTTTATAGGTCAAACAACATAATGTATTGTGGTGCTTCAGCAAACACAGCTGTGGCTCCATGTGTTACATAGCCTAAATAAAACATGTAAGGCAAGTGCTCAGGTCACGCAGTTGAATATCTGCAATCAATCTTTACCAAGCTGGGGTGTATCAGTCATATATAGTGTTACAGACCATGGTAATAGCCAGCATCTTTCAGCTAGGATTATGCAGCAAGAGTAATAAAATGAAGAAATACATAATTTTTACACTTCTTGCCACAAACACATAAATCTTTTAAGAGCAATAACACAACATTTGCCCAACCTGATGTATGGAGTAACTTGTAAAGTATGCTACTTAAGAGAAAAATGTCTTCGCCCCCCCCAACATGTGGATGGATGCTGTTGCTAACAACTTTACAGAGAGATGACAAATCTGCTCAGCACTGCAGCAAAAAGACTCAGTGTTCTGGGCTGCAAGATCTTCATTCTGTGTGAAGGCATTTTGTTAGAAGAGATTGTGGGACGGCGAATGGGGTGGCAGTGAAAAGGTTATTTAGGGAAAGGGGAGTGAAATGTAAGTAATTTACATTTTGTCATAGAAAAAGCTTGTCTCTAGATCCCACATTACAAACAGCTGTTTGTCAGCTAGAACAGTTCAAGAAATTAAATAGTGCTCATGCAATCAGATTCATGAACTCACAATAACTGTTCACTAACCATGAGCAAAAAAGAGAAAGATACTCAGCTGAAGAAAAATACCAGTAAATTCCTCAGTCATTTCAGATGTTGAATAATTACAAGTTTTTGCAGCATATGTTCCCGTGACCTTTATAGTATGGATAGAAGAATATTTTCATAGGATGTCATAATGCTCCTCATAAAGGAAGAAATGACATATTTTCAACCTGCCCCACCTTTTGAGTTGCGAAGCAATGTATCATTGCATGCCTAACAACACAAGATGCACCCTATACATAACAGAAGTACAAAGCCTATTTGTCATGAGCCTCTTCACCACGGAAAATAGGTCATCCTTAAGCATTAGGATTAGGGTTCTGTAGACCTGGTTTTATCCTTGATTCTGCACCTGACTTAGTCCTTACCTTTCAGCAATTCGTTTTTATTTTTCTGTGGTCAGAAGCCTGCAGCCATCCTGTTTGGTCATCCCTTAATATAGTTCAAATCTGTGGCCGTCTTCTATTGCTTGTAGAGGATTTAGCACAGTGTGCCCCTGATGTTGTTTGGGTCATATACATGCTACAGTAACTGTTATACATTATTATTTCTGGATCTGTCTTTGCTGAAAGGACAGGCATTAGCTTAAGGCACACATGTTAAGCTTCTGCATATAAAAAATGGAGGGCCTTCTTTTGTAGATGTGACAATAATTATGTAATTTTGTATGAAGGATGAGGAAGATACAGGAGAATGAATAAAAAAGGCAGGAGCTTGAGGGCACAGACATATGAATTATTATTTGATTTAACCAGTACCCATGCACAGCTGAGTTTCAGTAGCTGGCCACATGCATGCAGTTGGCTCTTGGCACGGGACAGGTAAATCCTTCTTTTGGCTTTTAGGATTCTCTCTAACAACACAATGGAGTTACACGTGATCTTGAACCATGAAATCAATGATAAAAAAAGTAGAAATATTTAACTTAAAGGTTGAAACAATAAATAAAAAGAAAAATATCCTTTATTTAGGTTAGAATTCAGAACTGGAGACTCTCAAGTTGAAACTGCGTTTTAAATTAATAACCTGTTCATCAGGAAAGTTTTTTCCTAAGCTCTAGCTTTGGTGCATGCTACAGTTAGCACATGGAAGCATTGGCTTGATATTAATATGTTGAACAAGAGTGTCTCCCTTATCATGCCAGCAAAGAAAATGAAGAACACATATTCAGTGGAAGAATAAAAGAAGCAATTTTGACCTAGACTAGACAAATATATTTTTCCTAATATCAATCTAAAGAAAAATAATGCTTTTATGGAAACAGAAGATGAAACAGGAGGTACTCAGTGGTTTACTGCTGACAGTAACTTCAGCATATCCCACTTAGGCAATGTAAATTGTGCTTATGTCTTCAGAATCAGGCCAGAAATAAGCTGTGTTTAATATACTTTTTATGTCGCATGTGGGAAGGCAAGACTCTAATTCTTCACTTTGAAAACTAAGGGCCTACAGGTGGGCTGACCATCTGAAATGCAAGTCTCACAATTCTGTTTTGCTCATCTTTTCCTCTGACTTTTCTGATTTATAGCTTTTTTTTTTCCTTTTAATGACATGAGGTTTTCATTTATTTTGTAATCATATAAAATAGCATTGAAAAAGAGAAAAACAGGAAAAAAGAAAGCTGTTGTATGAGAGAAATGCTTATTTTTGAAAATTCCTAGAAAAAAATTGTTTCTGGCTCAGCTGTGTGCACTTTGTAGCTGCATGAACTATGTTCTCTACAGAACTGTGTGTGTTCAACTTCTTAAAAAAGAGTAAAGCAACTTGCTGTTTTCTGGTGAGATATGCTGGTGTGTACCTGTTGATGTAGTAATACATTGCAAGAAACTTAACAGAGTTAGTTTCATATCATCATTGATTCTGTTGGTGCGCATCACCTTGGAATATAGTGAAATTCTACTGCACACGATCTGGTGGACAATGTTTGGAAAAAAATAATGAGGGTAAATTGTGTATACTTTCTCAGGTGCTGTTAGTAGAGTAGCTTAGGTGTTCTCCAGTGGGTGTAGAGCATGTCTTCAGGTAGAATCCTGATTTTTTTTTTTTTTTTTTATGGTAGACAAAGACAAGAAACTGATTTACTGATGAGGCTATTTTTTTCTTCTCAGTGTCCTAACAGTTTATTCTAGTCTTTTGCCTGTATCTATGGGTAATATACATAACCCTGTAATGACTGGGAAAATATCTTGATCACCTGAGAGTTATTCAGAAGCTAAACAAGCTGCAAATTTATTTTTGAGGTATCTTGCAATGTTTCACTTTGGAGTAGTTAATTTTTTTTTAGGTTGGTTTTTTTTACATGCATGTTAATTTGGAAATAGTGTTAATCTCAAATGTCACTGGACTTGCTTTGAAATTAGGTAAAGGCTTGTAAAAACAGTGTGAAATTGTGTTGTTGGTCACTTCTGTAAATAAGAATGTTCGAACTATTATCCAGTTGAATATTAAAGCTAATTTTAATCTCTTAATCCCAGTCTGGACTCTACCATAACTACCTTTTGTAGTTACTTTCTTTTCAAGTCAGGTGGATCTGGTTTTCCAGGTAGCATCTGGGGCCCAACTACTTCTTTCCTTTTTTTTCTTTAGTAAAAGCATGACTTCACTGGAAGACTGACTGAGTAGGTGCCTATCTGTAGGGTTGGAGTCTGGAAGAATTATCTTTTCTGTGTTACTTTTCAAAAAGATGTGGTTTCTGATTAAAATAATGTGTATGTTCTCACAGTATTTTTCTTGATGCCTCTGAGTTTCCAGTAAAAATCATGTTACTAGACAGTGTTTCATGCTAGAAGTAGGCTTGCAGATAGTTCTTACAGTTAGTCAGAGAGTAATCACCACTGTATGTGAGGTAGCAGTTATGGACTGCCCAAAGAGGTAAGAGACTGTTTTTCGGGGGGTGGGGGGGTGGAATCTCAGCCTAATTTTAAACTGGGTGCATCACAAGATCACAATATGTTTGGTCTTAGTGTCTGACTTGCAATTTTTGTGCAAGCCTGGGACACTGAGAGACACTTTGTGCCAATACCAAAAAGCAGATCTGTGAATAAAAGGGATTTATGCCCAGTATGGAGTGACTAGTTTCTACAGTCTTTCCAAGATTAATTTCATACTTCATAATTTCTTGTGGAAGAGTTGTCCAGAAAAGGTTGAATCAATGCAGTGGGAATAGGCTGTTAGGTTGAATAGGAACTCTGTCCTTACTCTGGACCAAAATGAACCAACATCTGCTTTGCTGTAGTCTTTGCTGCCATCTACAACGGTGTCTGTAACTCCTCATGAAATTAGATTGTGCTGAAGCTGGCCCTTATGAGGTTTCTGTTTAGAAGGTTTGCACCTTCCCATATTTTAAAAAATGGGTAGAAGTCCATCTTCTTAACTTCTGGCATTAACTGCTCAGTCATCACCTTATTTCAAAATAAAATGTCTACTAAAAAAGTCTGGTAGTACCTTGTGTACTAATACAGGAAAAAAGTACTTTCAATAGTAAAACTGCATAAAAGACATCTATGTTCCTTTTATTACCAGCTATGGCTGCCATCATTTTGCCCTAGTTTTTACAGCTATCACACCTGTGATTTCTGTTAGAAGATGGATCATGGTGAGAGACCAGGAAAACAGGCAAACAGGTGTGACAGAATTATTCTGGTGTCTCTTGATGACTATACTCAACTTCCTGCAGTGGCAGTCAGATCCACAGGCTACTCCATATTTGCCTAGTTAATAGAGTAGGAGGACATTAAACAAAGCAGGTTTCATACGTGTGTGCAAATCAGCTGTGCAGGAGACTGCTGGAGAAAGGAGCAGAGAGTGGTGCTGTGGAGCCCAAAGATTTTTCAACTTTCCAAATCTGATCCAAGAAATCCATGTAGCAAGATGAATGGGACTGTACTTCTTCCTGAGTTGGTTACTGGAGAAGATAATCTGCCCACATCCAGTGCAGAAGACAATAGAGAAGGGCTTAAACTTTTAGGACTGACTGAAGAGAAGACCCTTTCAAGCTCGTAAGTGAAGGCAGATATTGAGCTTCTTCCTCAGTTTCTTTGTTCTCTATAATTTTTTTCTTAATGACTACTGAGGATAACTCTTCAAAGCCCAGTGCAGTCATATCGTCATTCCCAGGCTGGTTCTGCACAATCTAGCTTACACCTGAGGCAGTACAGCTATATTAATGCAATGCTCTGCCCCAGCTAATTAACTCTGAGCTAGCTCACATTTCTCAAAATAGCACTGTAAAGCATCTGATTATTTACGTGGGAGGAAGAAGCTGGTAGACTGAAGGGCCATGATCCCACTTTCCACTTTTTTCCCATTAGCGCCATCCAATTTACATATGTTTGCCTGGGCACCTGAAGCAGTTGCAGCTACTTAGGCGGCTTCTATCACTTGGAAACTTTGAGGATAAGGTTTGGGTATGCACTGTACAAACAGTGAGCTACAGACAATTTGCAATGTAGATAGACACATACCATATGGATAGACAAAACAGATGGTGGGTGAAGGAGGAAGAGAATTAGAAACAGAAGCACAAAACAGTGAACAGATTTCCTCCCAGTTGTCCTAGAGTCTAGTACAGGGTCAAAATAAGAGACCAAATTCCTTGGGCTGGAGGCTGGTGTCTTATCAGTGTTGCCTTAAGTCAGGGAGTGGTTTGTTTTTTTTTTTTAATTCCCTTAACTCATCTGCTCACTTTGAGTATAGCTATTACCTTCCAGAGAATTTGAACTGGGATTTGTCTTTATGTCTGAACAGTTTAGAGATTTTATAATCGCAGTGGTTCTCCTCAGGAAAGGTCAGGAGGAATGACATTTTTCATAGTCAGTCTAGTTTAAAACTGGGCTATGGTTCATGCATAACAACAACAACAATTTGAATTTATATAGCACCTTTCATCCCTTAGGATCTCAGAGTGCTTTATAAACCATATGTGGGAATAACTTCACTGAAGTAACAGTTAAAAATCCCCCTTGAAGCTCCTCAGTCTGTGGGGTAGCTGAAAGTGAGCATACAGTCCAGCACTGCTACACAGCCCATAGAGAAAGGCATTGGGAAGGTACTGTTTCTTACTAGACACAGCTGGTAGATGAAGGGAAAACAGAGTTAAATTACATAGAAGAAAATCCATATACTTAATTGTACACACTATCCAGAATCATTATTTATATCTGGGTTAGATGCTTGGTAGTAAACTGTATCTGGTAGTATTCCTATCCAAATATCCAGTGAACCTGTCCCTGCTTCCATCTGACAATATTAGCATGCAGGTTTTTGGATACATAGTGCCTTCTCCTCCAAAAAAACCCCCACAACCAAACCTGTGCAGTTGTACACATAATACTTTCTCAGAGAGCAATGATGAAGCTACTTTATTAGCAGAGAATGAGATGAAAGTGATATCTAGCAGAAGATTTAGAATTAATGGAGAAAACACAGTTAAGTGGGTTTGACTTAATCAGATAAAAATGTGTGTTTTGGTCTCATGACTAAATTAATCACTTCAGTTACTGACAAGTAAGTTCTGTACATCCCCAGACTTGGGGGGGACTTCCTTTGGAAGTGCCTAGCAGTGAGAAAGCAAAGGATACAGTGACAGAGAGGCTTTCTGTGATCTCCACTTGTCCCAGTGCTTTCTAAGGTGAGCGTGAGGTTGCATTCATTTTTTTCACAGAGTCAAAGGAAAAAATTAATTTAGAGATGAATATGACCTACTAAATATGCCATTAGGTTTGTTTTTCCTAAGCACTGGACATGTTGTTATTCTTAGGGTGCGGGCAGAGTGTTAATATACGGCTTGAGTCAGAAAAAGGCTCGTACCCTGCAGCACACAGTGAAACTAGTGGTAGTACAGCTCTTTTTGAACATCCTAATCATCTCTGAGGGGTGCTTCTCCCACTGTCCTCAAGGACATCCGTGACAGTGTCTGACTGGCTTCAGCAGGAGTTGGTGGTGCTCACCCTCATCTATGCTTAGTGCTGTATGGGCCACCCAAGCAGTGACTATTCATCACTGCCATCTTTGTCATGGCACTCATAAAGGTGAGGACCAACATTTCTGTGGGGAACTATGTGCTAAAGAACTGTGTAGATGGTAGAGCTAACTTTAAAAGCTGATTCTGAAGAAAATGGAATTATTAATGCCCATAGAGATGATATAAAAATAATATTCCCCTGGGGACATAATTTGTCTTATGTGAGAGGAGGGCTGACAAATGCCCCTGATAAAGCCTGTTATTGTTACTGTTAAAGTGCAAAGTGTTGTAATAACAGGCTGAGAACAAACTGACTGCTTAAACAACAAGTTACCTCAAACCTTCCCTCAGTCATCAAGTGCCTTCTTTTTTCCTAGTATTTTATATTTTACTTCTAGGACCAGGGGAACTCTCTGTAATAAGGTGTTTAGTTCTCGTGACTGATTTGCTCAAAGAAGAAGAAAATGCCTGTAATCTATAGTTATTCAGCACTGCTTTACTTAAACTGTATTTCACTTAAGAAACACCTGGAAAGCTTTTTCTTTTTTCTTCCCCCTAACCCCACCTTCAACCAAATATTTGTTAGCAGAGGTGTGCGTTTAGTTCCCCGAGTTGTGTGGGTTTGTTTCAGTTACTTGGCTGGATGATTGAAAATGAGGAAAGTGTAAAAGGGGGAGACTTCAGCCTGGAAAAGTGATAGCTGATAAGGGAGAAGATACACGTCTGTAAGATTGTAAATGGCACAGAGAAAAACAGAGAATAAAGTAGTGTAACTCTTTGCCACAGGGTGTTGCATAAACTGAAAATTCATATGGGTCCCTAAAGTAAATGAGCAAACTCATGGGAGTAAGATAACAAAAAAATAGGTCTCCCTATACACAGATACGTTGCCTTTGGTTCATGAGATCCCCAAGCTACAAATCACTGGGGGATGAGGAAGCAGTCTGAAGGTTTTTCACTGAAAACTTGCACTGTTCTTGTCCTCTTCTCTTGACTTTGCTGCTGGTCAGCTGGAGCCAGGTTACTGGGCCAGCTGGACCTTTGATGTGTCCAAGTGCATTGTTCTTCACTTTCTGGATTTCAAATTGCCCAGACAAATCATTCCAGCCTGTCGAATTTGCAGGTTCATGTTCTATGAAGAAGTGCAGGACTTGAGCTTTCCAGAAAAGTTAAAAATAAAGGAAAAAAAAAAAATTATTTGTTTGTATGCTTCACAGAGGGAGATTGAAAGATGGGGGATTCTTGGTATCCTGGACTCACTGCATCATGGTCCCTTTGTGCTGCCTTCAGTGCAGCTGAGCTGAGTCTGATGTCAATTATGGATGGCACAAGAGTCCTCCCACACTGAACTGCTTTTGAGTAAAAGTCACGGTCAGAGTGGGAGGAGTGGGTGTCCCCAGGCTGGATCCTGACCTGGAAAGCACCTCGGCTTCTATTTCTGGCTGTGGAATAGAGGCAGAGCCCCCAGATAAACCAGTGTTTCAGAATATGATTAGGAAGAAAATTCCCTTCTGCTTCCTTGCTGCCTACCCAAGGGATCTAAATGCTTTGACTAGCTCAAGGGATACCTTGGGGCAAAGCATTGTTTCTGACTTGGTGGGACAGACCTCTAGATTTCTCTGGGTTTGGAGGTGTTTTCAGTTGCTGTATGTAATGAAATTCTCCATATCAGCCTTTCTTTCTTGCTTGCTTTTCTCCCCTGCCTCTCTCTGCTTAACAAACTGAGCCTATGGGGCCCCTGGAGCTCTCTGTGGCTGTTTTATTCATAGATTTAGCCCCTTTCTTAGTGCAGCAGCTTCATCAAATATTTTTCAAGGACAACTTTTCTCCCTAAAGGTTTGCTCAGCAGCAATGGCTGTCTCATCTAGGGAATCTATTCTGATTAATTTGACTTTAGCTTTCTTACTGCTCCAGTGGAGTCCAAATTTGTCAAGGACTTAAATATATATACACACACACACCAGGGAAGTTTTACAAAAAGCCAGAACACAATGAGCTGCCTCCTAATTTCATTAAGAGGCTCACTCTTTGGAAAAGGGCTGCTGAACAGCCTGACCAGAGCGGCATGCAGCAAAAATTAAGGTTGAAGCTACAAGCTATTTTCTGACATAACCGCGAAAGATTCAGGGTCACGAGATTTTTATCTATTTATTTATTTATTTTCACCGTGCGGGTGTGTTGCTGCGTTCCCCCTTCGTGCCAGGCCGGTGCCGGGGCGCAGTGCGGGCGCGCAGTGGGCAGGTGGCTGTACCCCCGCGGCGGGCGGGCGGCTGGGGCGGCAGCCAGCTCCGGGTGCCCGGCCCGGTGCTTGCTCGGTTGGGCTGTCAGTGGGAGCCTTCTGCTTGCAGCATCTTGGCGGCCTGCCTTCGTCCTCTTGCAAAACGTTCGTTAACGCGGAAGGGCTCTGGCTGTTTGTCACTTCCAGCCGAAGTCAGGATGTGCCGCCTCTTTGGGCGTCTTGATGTTATCCCAGCCTCTTCTTCCTCTCACTATTTGCTTCAGTTCCTGCTAGAAACATGCCTGTTTCTCATAATCCATTCCGTTAGAGCAACCTAGTTCTTACACACCCGTATCTATTCTTATGTAGGTCTTTCTTAACCCTACTCCTCACCCATAAAATACGGATTCTTAAGCAACACTTGACCACTTTACTGTCTTAGTTTAGCTTATTTGAATGAGAATTGAAAGTGGAATTTGTAAAGGAAAGAGCTAAAAGCTTTCCTTCTATCATAAGCCAATAGAGGCATCAGTTTCTTGCAGAACTAGAAGAAAACTTGAGGGAAAATGAAAGGGGAGAGCAATCAGACATCTAGCTAAGAGCATCCCTTAAGATGCTGGCAGGGTCTTGGATGATATCAGAAACTGAAGGCTAGCGTGACTGGAAAACACCTTTAATGATGGGCCATGATGAATTTCTAACCCCCGAAGAAAATAAATCAATCTGCCATTCAGCTGTGGTTTTCCTGCTTCTCTGCTCATAGTGAGTGCATGTTTCAGTAAGAGCCTATTTTAAAAAAGAAACATAAAAGGGGAGGTGAAGGTAAGACTACTCTTCTTCATTGTACCTGTGGGATACTTCCGCCTGACCAGCTGCCTTTGCCACAAAGGCTGTTTAAGTATTGAGCAGTTGCTCAGCAGGCTAATACCTTCCCCTGATCCTGCCACTTAAGTGCTTGCTGTCCTGAGCTGCCATTCAATCCATGCAAGACTGAAAACATCCTTTAGACAACACCTGAGGGTGTCCCAGCTTGGAAACATGAGCTGCAACCGGTGACTCTCAAGAGGGTTCTGAAAGCTGGTATTAGAACAATTCACTGAACTTGGGTCAATTCCCCAGAGCTCAGGAGAGCTGAGCCTCTGTGGTGTTATTCCTCCTGGTTAGCACAGGAAGGCAGATGAGTTTCCCAGCTCTCTGATCTACAGAGCTTTTCTAATTTACCGTTTGGGTTGCTTCCCTCCCTTCTGTTCTGGGGTTGCCTGTAGCTTTGGAGGGTCTTCTCTCCAGGACACTCTCTCATTCCCAGGGGCGTACTAGGGATGGGACTGCAGTGCCTTTTAGGTCATGATGTGTTTTTGGTATTAGCACTTTATTGCGAACAAGAAGATCACGAGAATTGATTCCAGCTAGCATGGGACAAGTAGACGGGGGCTATTCAGAGAAGCAGACTCCAGATGCTTGCCTGTATGGTGCATGACCTTTCCTTAGCTGTTCAAGGGTAGCGTGAAAGGTGGATGCATTTGAAAACATTAGCATTCCTCTACACCTTCTGAATAATTTTACTGTTTTATAGGAGTTAATTTTGTTTGAATTTCTTCCTGTTGTTTTCTTTCCCAATCCCCAACACTTAAGAGGTCAGCAGAAAGCTACAGCTTGCCTCATGTTTATTCAGTGACTTTTTCAGATAAGCATCTGTCTCTTCACATATCTCACATTTAACCCCTTACTTTGGGTAGACCTTTGCTTCTAGGTTTGGAGATAATTCACTGTTAGTGTCCTCTACAGTCTGCTTATGACATTGAATTTGGAAGAAGATTTCTACCTCACAGGGTTGAAAATTATTCAAGGGAATGTTGTATAGCTTTTTTATTTTCTGTTGAACATCTTGTAGTTCCCACAGAGGTATAACTTTAAAAACAATATGTTCTGTGTTATCATATCTAAAAATAAATGCATTAAAAATATCTATACCAAAACATTGTTAGATTAAACCCAGGTTGCTCCCAAAGGAATAAAATAATCAAATCAATACTTCTCTCCAGGCCAGCTTTATTATTTTTAAGCATCTTTTTATTGTTTAAAAAATGTGTATCTAGCAGCAATTACCAGCCAGAGCTGTGTCTTAGGTAATAAACAGATGTTCAACAGAAAGTTGCCTAACAGTTTTACCTCCCGATTTTTTTTTGTGGGGAAGAAGGTTTTGATTTTACTTCCTATTTGAACATAGTCTTTTGTAAGACTCTCCTGTTGTTTGGCACGTACTTTTGTCTCCACAGAGTGACTTGTGTGGGTGGGAGGGGGGCAGACTTCAGGCAACCTTATTCCAAGGTACACCTAGCTCTGAGTACCTGCTATCTGTATTTAGGCTGTGAGTAAAAACCATTCCCTGGCCTCCTTGGTTTCCTGTGGTGCTAAATAGAAGGGGAAATGGTAAGAGAGATGTAGCCAAGGTGCTGGTTCTCAGGGGTTCCTTGTGAGCTGTAGTGTTCACATGCTGCATCACCATGGCCGATGTCTTCAGCAGGAGGAGGCAGCAGCCAGTTCTCAGTGCAAACACTAGCGCTGAAAGGAGCCCTGCAATGGGAATTCTCTGTAACTTCTTCCCCTTGGTCCCTCTTTGTCTGAACAGACCTGATAAAGCCACTTTATGCACAGTGCATAGGTTTTTACACTGCTATTGTGTGCTTAGTAGTGAGGAGAGATATAGCAGAGGTAGAACTGCAGATGCAGGTGGTATTTTTCAGCCAAAATGTGTTTTTTTTTTTCCACTGAAGAACAAATCTGTATTTATCAAAGATTTCAGTAAAGGGGTTGCTGATTTGTAGTCCAGAAAAAGGGATGATGTAAATATTTCATTTTAACTATTTTCTATGAATTTTGTTTTTTGAAACAATGCCTCAGTTAGGAATTTGCTTCATTTTTTAAACAAAGTGATATGAACATCGGAATGAAATTAAACACTTCATGTTACCCCTCAAAATGTTGTTATTCTCTTCCTAACAATTTAAAAAGGACTCATGGACAAAACCCCGAAGACTTACATTTCTCTAATTTTAAGAATTGACCTATAGCGGGTCTTGCAATACACAAGAAACTTGTAAATTAAAAGGAACCAGCTTTTTTTCCTTCTAGTGCTTTTGTAGAGTGATTGTCCAAAATGCACATTTAAGTCCTTTGTGGGCATCTGAGAACACTTTCCGTGAGAGCAAATTCAAATTTTATTTGTAAAATTATAAATTTGAAAAATTATTTAGAAATTTGAAATGCATACTTATTTGGAAATTTGTTTCAATTAAAGAAAAAAATAATTAGCCATAGAGGGATCCTAAGTTTTAGTTAAAGAAAACATTTGTTTTAAGGCACAGGAAGAGTCTAGTGCTGAACAATATTTATTAGTATCATCATTTGGAATTAGGGCTAATATATAAGCATGTCATCTAGGTTAAACTAGATGAGTGCTAGATAGAGTGCTAAAGAATTAGGGTCTTGATTTTCAGAGCAGTCTATTGAATTAACAGCTTTGTTTATTGTGCTTGCAAACTCTGTCTTTCATTGTTTAACAAGAGTAAATATTTGTACAGATGTAAACGCATGTCCCATTGTGTGGTGATAGAATTCAGATTTATACCTTCCCTGGACTATATTAAAATATCTGTATTATTTTTCATGATAATTTCCTTCCAAGGATTACATAGCGTGTAATGTATGGACTTGCAAACCACGCTGCTTCGGCCAGGAAAACTGCAACTTCCTTTCACAGTTTCCATAGTCATTTGTAATGAGGCACATGCTTTGGTTTAGAAATTATTGCAACTGAGTGATTGAGAAGCAAAAGTTAATGACATCATCACCATGTCTGGTATTGCCTGGAGAAAAAAATGCTCTGCCATGCTATACTTATCTGTATTATGTCTAGCAGAGTCCCAGGGAAGCAATACTGGCTCACGATGAGAGGTGGGGTGGGTACAGCCAAGACCTCTGCGCAGAAGCAGCGCAGAGGAGGTGCTCTGCGGATGTCTTCACACGTTTTCAGTGGGAGCATGTCCTGCAGTAGGCGAAATCTGGGAGCATGTGCTGTGGTAGGAGAAATCTGGGAGTGTCTTTGTGTTGAGATGCTAACAGTTAAAGAGAAACTATTATCGTTTTTGACCTTCTCCAAGTAGTATGTTATAACCGTAGATGTGTACTGATGAAGCAGAAGTTGTCATGACCTGGCGAGCTGTGCCACTCTCCCTAAATGCTGCTGTTAGAATTAGCTGTCAACAAAGCCAGTAGCTACAGTAACCTGAGAAAGACTGTTTTTTTTAAAAGGGCCTAATCTGTCTTTTCTTCCTTCATTTTGATGCCCACATTACCTACCCTGAAAGTTTTATATTGACATCAGCAAATACTGGTCTGATTTTACCTTATACATGCCATCAGTATCAATCACTTCAGTTCTGAAAAATTAATTCCAAACTTGTTGCTATCGTTCTTTCAGTCTCAAAGTGAAACACATTATTATGACTGCTAGATGCAGTTAAGCTCCTGTCTTTGTAATTTTTTTAAAGACTGAATCTTGAAATACACAAAACAACAGCAGTCAGCCAGCTAATTCAGATCCTGAGCATGAAACTGAATATGAGCTCAAGTACTCTGCTTCTCAAGATTGCAACTTTCCTAAATGTTTTTTTTTTCTCTTGTATTTAAGGTGGCTTAAAAAGAATAACCATACACAAACACCATATGTACCATTTAGACAAGGGGAGGGGTTTTTTTTGTTTGTTTATTTTAAAGTACTGACCTCTAAATCTTGCTTGGAGCACTGCATTTATCTAAGTCCGGCCTTGAATATTATTATATGATTATCGCAGATAGGAAGTTTAGAACTTGATTTGAAGAAAGCAATGGAAAAAAGAGGACAACTCTGTGAAGGAAAGCAGAAAAGACTGCTTCTGAGATATGGTGTGTTCACTGTATGCTTTCAGGTAGACTAGAAAGACTAGCTGAGACATTTCAGCCATGTTACATCTTCACAAAATTGCTTCAGACAGCACCACTCAATCTCAGATGTTCTGGTAACCCAAAGAGGAGACTGATCTAACTGGTTACTTTGACACCTGAAGTATTTTTGTCTGCCTGGATCCATGGTGTGCATCATTTGCTGCAAATGATGTAAGTTTGAATCTAGAAAAGGCCAGAGAGCAGATTGCCAAGAGAGATGCTCATATATCATGGATGAAGTCAGTATAAAAATCCCAGACAGATAAAGGAACTAAATCCCATTATGCAACTTTATATTGTCACAGCTGAGTTGTTACAATTGCCATTATTCCTTAAACACCCCAATAAATGAGAGCAAACTCAGTGGCAGAGTTTGTACATGATTTGTGAAATTTCTCAGACTAAACAGACTTCTGTGGTGGTTTAAGTTGTTTCTCACTGCAGCTGCAGGCATCTGTAGAATTGGTTGAGATTTTGTATCGCCCTGTGGGTGTTGGTTCCCCCCCCCACCCCCCCAATATACCTTAAACCCTGACTAACTTAACCCTGTTGGCTTTTGAAAAGAGAGTTTCCTACCACTCAAAGACAGACCAAGAAAAGAATTCATTCCTGAGAACGTAACATTTGACGTGAAGAAAAGACCACATTCTTCTGAAGATGATACAATCTCATGACTATGTGCCTAGTGCACGGCTGGACATTTTCTCCAGGAAAGAATAGCTGGTTTACCTTCTAGAGAAAGACTTAGAGCAAACTTTGTAGGGTGGGGATGAAGACTAATATTAACTGCTTTTATGGTAACTTGCAGCCTAAAAGGAGTATAACTGCTGGAAAATTAGTAGATATAAGATGACTATATGACCTTATGTACTAAAGACAAATTCTTGCCCCTTATTGCTTGGACATATGAACTATCTGGATCAAGCAGTTGGAGCTCTGAGATAGCTAAAAGTCTCCCCAATATCATTCTTGTGCTTGATACTTTGCAAAGCACCTTCTCCCACTCCATGACTTAGGCCCACCTTGCAGGACGCAACAAAGCAAAAGTGCCCTCTTTTTCATTATACCTTTCCTCCACTTGAGGGAGGGGAAAAACCCCTTCAATTCCCCTTGCCTGGGTAAACAAGGCAAGATTTACCCTGTAGAATGCAAGCTTTATGGAGTCTTTTTTCTCTGTCTGCTTTTTTTAATTGAATGCTAAGAGTGATTTCTCTAAGAATGCAGAGAGCAACCAGTCTGGAATACCAAAAAATGGCACCCTGTTAATTAACCAAGCAATCGTCAACTTGATTGAATCTCTTTGAAGTTTTCCAGTGACTACATGCACACCGTATGCAAAGAGATTAGTAATGTGGGAACGCCAGTGTTGGCAGTAAGGTCAGCTTCTTGATCAATAATAACTCAGCCTGAGCAGACATTTAATCTAAAAGAAAGAGGTCATCTTCAATCAGGTCCTTTAAAGAGATCGACCAACAAAATCTAATCCCTGATTACTGAATATTGAGTCAAGCAGTGACCTTGCTTACTATTGTTTAATCATACATTATTAGCTAATTCCTCCATTCAGCTCCAGCTTGTGAATTGTATTTTGTCCTAATTAATATTATAACTGTTAAAGAAGAAAGGCATTACAGTTTACGTGACACTGACTTCCTAGGTCAGGGCCAGCAAAATCAAATCCAAAACCTTTCTGCAAGGCTGAATCTTTCTGTCTCCGTATCATTCCTAACAAATATTTCTTCAGCCTGTTCTTAAAGACCTCTAATGGTGGGCAGTCCACAGCTTCACAACATAGCAGAATGTTGTAACATATCTTCATCTCAGGGGCTGGGGGAAAGTAAGGAGGGAATATGTCCTTGCATAGGTATGTTGAAGCAGAGCATCTTGCTACAAAATCTGTCATCAGTGTTAACAATGAACAGATTGCAGTCCCACTAGAAGTCGGTTAAAATACTAGAAATCCTATGTTCTCATAGTGTTTGTGTTATTGATATCTCGTTTAATTTTTAAGAGCCCAGTCTAAGGGGACCAGCTCCCACTGGGAAGCAGTAAAACAGCCAGCAGGCTGAATAACAGTGAGGGGGAAATAGTCTTCAGCTCCAATGTCACCTTGCTGTTATAAGGTGACTTACCTTCCTCAATCCTGACTGAGCAGGGGTGATTAGGGATGGGAAATCACTTTGAGTTTCCCAAACATTGTCTCCAGAAGAAGCCATTGAAAACATCTGTAGATGTTCCCCATCTGTAGATGGGGAAGATTATGGAGAGGTTCATCTTGAGGGCGCTCACAGGGCACGTGCAGGACAACCAAGGGATCAGGCCCAGCCAGCACGGGTTCATGAAAGGCAGGTCCTGCTTGACCAACCTGATCTCCTTCTATGACCAGGTGACCTGACTAGTGGATGAGGGAAAGGCTGTCGATGCTGTCTACCGGGACTTTAGTAAAGCCTTCGACACTGTCTCCCACAGAATTCTCCTGGACAAACTGGCGACTCGTGGCTCAGACAGGTGCACTCTTCGCTGGGTAAAAACTGGCTGGATGGCTGAGCCCAGAGAGTTGTGGTGAATGGAGTTGAATCCAGTTGGTGGCCGGTCACAAGCGGAGTTCCCCAGGGCTCAGTTTTGGGGCCAGTCTTGTTTAATATATTTATTGATGATCTGGATGAGGGGATAGAGTGCTCCCTCAGCAAGTTTGCAGATGACACCAAGTTGGGTGGGAGTGTTGAACTGCTCAAGGGCAGGAAGGCTCTGCAGAGGGATCTGGACAGGCTGGATGGATGGGCCCAGGCCAATTGTATGAGGTTCAACAAGGCCAAGTGCCGGGTCCTGCACTTTGGTCGCAACAACCCCATGCAACGCTACAGGCTTTGGGTAGAGTGGCTGGAAAGCTGCCCTGCAGAAAAGGACCTGGGGGTGTTGATTGACAGCCGGCTGAATATGAGCCAGCAGTGTGCCCAGGTGGCCAAGAAGGCCAATGGCATCCTGGCCTGTATCAGAAATAGTGTGGCCAGCAGGAGTAGGGAGGTGATCGTGCCCCTGTACTTGGCTCTGGTGAGGCTGCACCTCGAACCCTGTGTTCAGTTTTGGGCCACTGGACATTGAGGTGCTGGAGCGTGTCCAGAGAAGGGCGATGAAGCTGGTGAGGGGTCTGGAGCACAAGTCTGATGAGGAGCGGTTGAAGGAACTGTATTTGTTCAGTCTGCGGAAAAGGAGACTGAGGGGAGACTTCATCGCTCTCTACAATTCCCTGAAAGGAGGTTGCAGAGAGGTGGGTGTTGGTCTCTTCTCCCAAGTGAGTAGTGATAGAATGAGAGGAAAATGGCCTCAAGTTGCGCCAGGGGAGGTTCAGGCTGGATATTAGGAAAAATTTATTTACTGAGAGAGTGGTGAGACACTGGAACAGACTGCCCAGGGAGGTGGTGGGGTCACCATCACTGGAGGTGTTCAAGGAACATGTGGATGTGGCATTGTGGGACATGGTTTAATGGGTGTGGTGGTGTTAGTTGATGGTTGGATTTGATGATCTTACAGGTCTTTTCCAAGCTTAGTGATTCTGTGATCTCTATGCCCAGAGTTAATGAAGTTGCAAGTCATTCAGGTTGCATCTGTATTGGAAAAACAAATCAAAACAAAAAAACCCCACATACAGACTTGGGATAACTATATTCTCTTGGCTCACAGAGGGAGAGTGCATTTTAAAGCCAACATTACATCCAGGATTGTGAAAATAGGATTTTGCTGTGAATGTTGAATCCCCAGCTCTAGCATCCAGGATGTGTGTTAGGTGCTAAGCTGCAATAAAACTATCTGTTTTTTTAAATCTAGGCTAGAATTGTGCTTTGTAGTTCACTTTCTTGTACCCCTTGGGTTCCAAAATGCATAAAAGCATGATACGGAAATACAGAAATCATAGCTTTGGTTCGTCTTTAAGCCTATGAAGAGGTGGAAACCTGGGCTGCTATACTTCTCCCTGAAAGCAGTAAATCTGCACAAATCATCCCTCCTCTGGGGTGTGTTTTGGCAACCCCGGCTGCCTCACCTGTACAAGGACAAGTGGCCTGTTCTCCATCAAGGACCAAAAAGGTACAGGGGTGCTTTTACTCTTTGCCAAGTTTTGGAAGGAGTTACCTCAGCAGACCCAAACCAGTGGTTCCCATGGCTAAGCATGGACAGTTAAGAGCAGACACTGAAATGTCACGGCATCTCAGCAGGGGGAATCCCAGTGGCTCCTGGCTGTGCTTGTCCTTTGAGATCCCGTCGGTGAGCTGTACCTGACATGGTGCCTGCGCCAGACCCCTCGCTGTGAAACGTGCACGCGACAGCTGTGTGCCAAGTGTGTTCAGAGGCTCTTGTGCCAGGACCAGACTCGGTGCTGGTCTGCAGCAGGAGGCTCTGTATGCTTTTCATGTTCTGCAGGGGAATCTTCTTTCCTGCCAGCTTCACCTGCACTAGCTTATTTCTTACACACTGTACTAACACTTGCTTATAGGTCTCTGAGCCTGAAGATGTGTTTGTATTTTTTTTTTTCTGAGCATATCAGCTGTTCTCACCAGATATACTACCTAACTCTGCGCGCTTTCCCTCTGTGTCCTTTGACCATCTCAGTTACAATAGTGCCCACCTGACATCGGCTTCCTCTTAAGGGCAGTACTGACCCATTTCATCTCTTAAAATTCAGCAGTGATCCATGAAATGCTGCACCAGGCACTAAATTAGAATTTTCTTCTTTCTTTTAAAGAAAAAAATGAAAAAGAGAGAGCTATATTAACTAGATCTTGTTCAATTATAGTTAGTAATTGGTAACTAATTTTTTTGTTTTAAAGTCTTAATATCAGACTGCTTTTGTATTGCAGTAATTTCTTATGAGAGTAAATTTTAATGCTTTGTATTTACTGGTCTCAGACTTTTGGGTTTGGAATTGATATTCTCACACAAATTTAGAACTGGACTCTGATGAGATGTCTCCCAGCTCAGAGTCATACAGTCCGTGTTGGAGTTAAGGAAAGACAGATTTCAGGTTCTACTTGGTGATCTTGAGAGACATCACTTTACTGTGACATCAAGAAAGCTATATATATAAATCGATATCACAAGCAAATCTAAATGATGCCTCAATGGGTATATTCAGTGCAAAACCTTATTTTCTGTATTATTTCTTTCCTTCAAATGGCTTTCCTAGAAGGCAGTCCTACTGGGACTTTATTTTACATGAAAAGAAAAAGTTGCTTTCTCTGAAGGACCCGTTGTAACTTAGCCTTCCAAGTCTGCAAATATTAGACCTAAAATCTACTGAAATCTGGAAGACACTGATCTCGCAGAAGCCAATGTTATAACCTCACACAAGTTGGTATGCTGTTTGCTGTGTCCTCTGGTCATGGCCTAAAATTAGTCAAATGTTTGTTTTAATACATCTTTTAAATATTTTAACATGGTTATTGAACTCATGTTTATGATGTTTTTATAACCAAAGATTTTAGGAATACGTTAAATATTGATTACATAACTGATAACCAAGTTTAGGAAGGATTTTAGTTTTTGGATGGGGTAACTGCTATAAGTAGAGACAGTAAGTCAGAATTGGTTAAATTTATCCCCTAAGGTTTTCAACTATTTGACTAAAATGAAAACTAGGAGGAAAGGGATGAGTTGAGCCACAGCAAGCTATGTGAAGTTAGTTTTGTTTTATTGTCAGGTAATACCATAAACCTCAGGTAGTGTCTGATGCCACAAAAGGATTTCTATGGGAAAGTTTTTCTTTTCTGTCATTCCATACTGTATGTTTTCTTTTTGTTGGGTTAATGCGTTCATTCCCTTATTGTGAGTGGAATGGAATCCTCAGTTCTCAATATAGTTAGGTGATGTTGTGGGTGCTCAGAAGGAGAGGTGCTTTTGAGGTGCAGGATCTATTGTCTTCTGAGTGCCATTACTCTCCTGATTCAGCACAGCTTGATGTCAACAATAGCCTCCTGGGAAAAGGAAAAATAGCCCTTCTGCTTAGCTGGTGCAGTTTGAGTGTCTGATTTCCTTTTATATTTATTGTATATCACAACATGACAACATTTCAGACATAGATACATAAGCAAAGTGGATATGAGTAGGAATGTTGTGTGT
This sequence comes from Gavia stellata, assembly GCF_030936135.1. Lineage (NCBI taxonomy): Eukaryota > Metazoa > Chordata > Aves > Gaviiformes > Gaviidae > Gavia > Gavia stellata. Next base: position 41,226,394 of record NC_082599.1, read on the forward strand.
GTGTTTGGGTGTCCTTGTGTATGCATTGAATAGGAATTTTTCCCAGAAATAAATTAATTTACATTGAATTAAAATATTGGCAGGGAAAAACCAGCAAAATCTTTAACCCTCTAAGGTGCTATGCTGCCATGATAGAGTAGCCTGTCTACAAATGCAATCTCCCTCTCAAATGCCCTGGACTAAGCAGAGTACATCGTAGCAGAGGAAGCTAGAAAAGGCGGCAGAACTTGTTCCTGTGCAGAAACCTAAGATTTTATGTCCCAGATGGTAGTTTTGTGGGCCATTATGATGCCTCAGAATGACTCTAAGTGAAATGAAAGAATGAAAATAGTCTTATTGCCAAAAAGAAAAAAAAAAAAGGCTGATTTGGGAGCTCAAGATCTGTCCTTCACTAGGGCTGAGTAAGTTGTAGACCAACTGCTGTGATTTATGTGATGGTACGGTGTGATTAACTTTCCCCTGGATCACTACAGAGCCTCTGTGGGTGTTGATGTGCCAGTTACTGTTCTCAGCTGGAACGAGAGTCAGCAATAAACGGCCAGATGGGGTAAAAGGGGAGAAGGAAATTCTTAATCAGAGCTGAATTTTTAGATTAAAACTGCACAGATTTTAGGTCAACTAAAAAAGTGTTTACTTTGTTAACACTAGGGACTTCAGTTGTCTTTCTTTATAACAGCAGGATCCGGGAGATCTGTCATCTGGCTTTAAGTCCTTGTCTGCAGTTTGCAGAGGTCTAGAGCGAGCTCTGGCAGTGCCAGGTACCATCGTACATAGCCCATTTCCAGACACAGCACAAACATGTTCACAGCAGAGAGAGTAGGGATGTGTGTGTCACGTTTTGTGGGGTGGTGGAGCAAGTGCTCAGGATGCATGGGTGGGGACAGCACCCTAGCCCTTGGCCTTTTCAGCGATGAAGGTTTCTTAAAAAAATAGTCAGGTGAATTTCACTGTGACAGGACTGTAATTTGCATTGGGCACTAACTTGTATAATCTGCTACTGTTTTACTGCTAAGCTGGATTTTGAAAGAAAAGCTTCCACAGTCATTATGGATGTCCTAGGCCTGAACCATTTTTTGTTCAGTCACAATGTGTCACAGCAGTATATTTGCTTTTAAAGAAAATGCAATGAGAGGCAAAGGTTCAAATCTCTGCTCTTCCTAGTTTAGAGGCATTAATAGGAGAGCTGGCTGGAAACACGTGCTTCTAGGTTTTGGAAAAAAAACCCAAAACCAACAAACCCAAGTTTTGGCAACATAATTTAAGTCTAATGCAGAATAAAAACTTAACTTTTTGAAGCATCTGAAAGAGAGGGGGCACTTGTCTTTGAGAAACATTCCTCCAATTCACAGAATAACAGAATCACAGAATGGTTGAGGTTGTAGGGACCTCTGGAGATCATCTGGTCTAACACCCTTGCTCAAACAGGGCCACCTACAGCCAGTTGCCCAGGACCATGTCCAAATGGCTTTTGAATACCTGCAGGGATGGACACTCTATAACCTCCTTGGGCAACCTGTGCCAGTGCTCAGTCACCCTCACAGTGAAAAAGTGTTTCCTGATGTTCAGATGGAGCCTCCTGTGTTTCAGTTTCACACCTAAAGGCTGTCCTCTTTGCACCCTTCCTTTAGATATTTATACACTTTGATGAGATCCTCCTGAGCCTTCTCTTCTCCAGGCTGAACAGATCCAGCTCTCTCAGCCTTTCTCATAGGAGAGATGCTCCAGTCCCTTCATCATCTTAGTGGCCCTTTGTTGGACTCCGATACGTCTGTGTCTCTCTTGTAGTGAGGAGCCCAGAACTGGACACAGTTCTCCAGATGTGGCCTCACCAGTGCTGAGCAGAGGGGAAGGATCCCCTCCCTTGACCTGCTGGCAGTGCTTTGTCTAATGCAGCCTAGGATACAATTCACCTTCTTTGTGGCAAGGGCACATTTCAAGATAAGTTGTGCTTTTTAGTTACTTTTCTTTCGTTTTTGAAGTTCACAGTCATGTAATAGTAGTCTGTGCTCCAGAGGTCTGGGGTGTGCGGATCTTGCTGAGAGCAGATCTTGTAGCTTGGAACAATTTTAATTGCTTCAATCTACTCCCCACCACCCCGCTTGCCCTGTCCTATTGTGTCTTTTGCAACGCCTATCTGTATATTGCGTACTGCTGACAAAAAGGCTGTGACACTGTGTAGCGGACTTTTACATTCCGACAATCAGGATGAGTTTAGGGAGGATCAATGCAGGGGCAGCAAACTGTGAAATCACTATTACAAAGGACTCATTCTGTAAAAGAATACAGCAAATCATGTTAAAACATCTCCTCTTGAGAGGGCTCAGCCACCTCAGTTTTGCCAGTGCCGTAATGTTTCAAATAATGTTGTAACATTTTACACCAGACTCTGAGGCTGTAAACTGTAAAGCTATATGCAGTAGTGAATGATAAACAGTGCTGAGCCTTGTATCCTAAACTGTTGTGGTTACTTTACAAAATATTTTAGATTTTAATGCTTCTCAGCACAAAAATAATGTGCTTTTGAAGAATCACTGTTATGACAGCATATGGCATACATATCTGCCATATGTATGCCATATGTATGGCATACATATGGCATGCCAGTCATACATGTCTTTGTGGTACCTATGCCATCCAATTAAGCTTATAAACCTCTTTACTAATACATCTCCATCAGAGATGTGTCTCTCTCAAATAGGCATCACTGCAATAGATCACAGTTAAAACACCAGACCACAAAAAAATGTTTTGCATGCTCGTCCAAGTGTGGAATTTCAGTTTTACATGGTTTCTTCTATAGCATCATTCACAGTGATGTCAGCATGTCCAGTTTTCCCTCCCAAAGGCCCAGTACTGAAAATACTTGTATCTGGATCAGTGACAGGTCTGTGATTTACTGTCTTGTGAACCATCAGAGCTAGACACTGCAGCTTGCTGTCATTCAAAAGTCATGACTCACTACTTCCCAACAAGATAAGTCTTTGGTTTCAGAGTCCCTATGTTCAGGAAATGTGAATTTTAGCATACTTGAATTATTGCATGTGGAATATAGAAAGCTCTAAAACTTCTTAATTGTTGTTTCCCTCCATCTGAGGCTTTTATGATTATCTCTTACTATAGTAATAGCGCTTGACTTTACACATTTGGAATTTAAGGAGAAAAAAGACCCTAGACTTTCTGTAAGACACACAGCTATTCTGAATGGTATCTTGTACTTAGGTTGTGTTTCTTCCTCTGCCACAGATAATATTTACATATAAATTTTTCATTTCTGGATAATTTTACCTTTTCTCATAGTATGTCACATCTTTAACTGGCTTCTTGTGAATTTGGTATGCTTCACATGTTGTTAGATCAATAAAGCTTTAATATTTAGGTTTGAGGTAACTCAGAAGTCACAAGACCAAGTGTAGGAAATGGAAAAATTGCATGAACCTTTCTTGATAGTTTAGGGGGAAAAGCCCATTCATTGTAAAGTTGCTTTAATCAGGAGGGAGGGCAAGCTGGGAGTGAGTGAGATTGGGAACACTGAGTAGCCATTACTACTCCAGTCATTACTAAATTATTTACACGAAGTAGAACTTTGTAAGAAGGGAGGATCAAGGCTCACTTCCCTTCCTTGCTTCCTCTTTCCCACCCTGCGCTGTGGCCTGGTGACTAACCCACGTTTGCATCAGCAGGAGCTTTCACTCAAATCTCTTCAGGCAGGAGGAAAAACTGAGCCAAATCCTCCTTCACTGTGGGTGGAAGGGAAAGGCATTTTCTTGCTCTTGCTTTGTAAACATTGCTATACACTTCCTTTGCCTTTTACACAGTTCATCCAAATCAGCACATTTAGTTTTGGACCTCCTGGACTGTTCCATTTAATATACTGAATTTTTTCCTGGGCTTTTAATTTCAGCAAGGAAAACAAAAATGCAAACAAAAGAAACCTGATTTGTTAAAGACTAAAGTGTGTTGCTTGGTTGTCTCTCTTTTCCAATTGGATAGCCCTCTGGAAAATCAGTTATTTGCACAGCCCTCACGGTGGCAGACAAATCCTCTCTCCTGAACAGACCTTACTGGAGAGACCTGCATCACTCTGGACTGAAAGCTGCCTCAGTTGTCTGAGTGACACTATCACTCAAGTTTCTGGCCTAAGTCAAGCAGAGTCTTGCTTGAATGACTGATCTTCTCAGTACCGTGTTTGCCTTATGCAGTGCAAACAGGTGCATGGCATGAGAGAGAATTAAAATTATGTTTGTATATCAGCATAAGCCTTTTAAATAACGTATGTTCAGGACCTGATCCTGAACTACCACTGATTTTACAGAGAGAGTCTTACCTAGACAAGAAGTGCACATGTTGAGTCTTAAATGGAGCTGTTCAATCCATTCCCCGCTTACAGCTGAGCTATGCAGAGTGCTATTGATGGTCTCATGAACCTTAACAATTTGCTGGGTATTACTTAGTTCTGCTTTTTAACAGACCTTGTAACACTATGCAGACAGTTTTCAATCCCAGATCTCATCTTCTATGTTTCAAAAATCATTGTTCTATCTTTATAGTGACAGAGGTCTAGCAAGGAATGGGGACATTGTATCGCTTTGCACAGTAATGGGGGAAAGGAAAGGGAATTGTCTATCATTTGGTTTTCCATCCAGACAAGTCAAGCTAAGTTATGATAAAAACGGTGCAGCAGTCATGATCACCTACCGTTTTATAGCTTATGTGATTGTTTTTATGAAGCCTGTAACTTTTTTAACAGTGCAGTTGTGCTGATCATTGTTCTTGTCGCAGCAGAACAATATTACTACAGTCAAGTCAATTTGGCTTGCAAGCAGGGCTTGCTGCTGGCAGGGTGTGAGAAGAAATCACAGAGAGGACTCTGCTTACTCAGATGCGGGCAGGGGACAAGAGAGAGCAGGGACACTGGTCAGTTGGTCAAACCCTTCAATGAATTATTCAAAGTAATTTTTTCTTTTTCTTTTGGCAAGGTGATGAACAATTCTGCCACATTTCAGGTAGATAGCAACCTGCCATTTAGTGTGACTCTTCAGCTGTTGTTATTCACGCAGTGGTTGGGTGAAGGGCACAAGCATGGCTAAAAATAAAGACTGGAAGAGAGGGTCAGGTTTTTTTCATCGATCATGCTGAATTCTTCAAGGTGCTGCTTTGCAGAGGGTTGCACAAGAGTCAACATAGTGCTGGCTACAGCAGCCCCACAGCAGAAGGAAAAGGTGGGTGGTGGGTGGGTGAAGAGGGGGGCAGACAGTACTTCCCCTATTCTTCCAGCTCCTTAGTGCTTGGTTCTTCTGCCTGCATGCTAGTGGCCCTCATTTAACTGCTTACCTGATTGCTCCTATTTCTTGTCTGAATTGCAGCAGAACATGACTTGTAAACAAGTGAGTAACATCTTCCTTAGCGTGGGGTGAGGTCAAGTGCTGTGCTTGCTCCTCTGCTGGTGTTGGTGCCCTCCCTAGACAGCCCGGCGGTCTTTACCACTGTGATAAGAGGAAAGATAAACTCAGCCTACTTCTCCGGTCCTCGGACATTCCTCATGTCATCTGACTGTCTCCCTGCTTATTTCCTCCCATTTACCTTGACGTTACCTTGTTTTTTTTGGTTCAAGGTCAGTGAATTTACACTGGGTAAAAAAGATTCTCATTTCCCTCATTCCTTTTTTCTGCTTTGTGTCCTCCACCGTTTTTACTTTCCACCATCTGCCTGCTGCTGGTCTGGTGTCAGGACTTCTGTTAGTCCACTGTATGGTTTGACAGTTGTCCTGGTGTTTTGGCCCCAGGAGGCATTTTTGAATCCATCTTTCTTTTTTAGCCAAGTGTTAGTTAGTCTAATAAAGGATATTAATTCTGCAAGAATGGGAAAAAACAGACAAGCCATATGAACCCTGATGTAGATGAGGTTGTATGTTCTGGAGGCAGCTGAAGAGGAAACTTTACTGTGCTTTTGTCTTGCCCTTCAGCTTCTGGAAATTATTCCTGGGAAAACTTGCTACTTTCTGAAATACGTCTAGGTTTTGTGTTTGCTGCTCCTGCTCTCTTTCCTATAACAGTTGTTTGGAAATGGATATTTAGACAGACTGAGAACTCTGACCTACAAATAAAAGCACTAGATTTTGCACAGCTGGAGGAAACTATGTAGCTAAACAGCCAGAGTCCAGAACTGGTTTTATGTACACAGGTGTAACTCCTGTGGGAGTTACTGGGAGTTGCAAATAGTTTCTGCAGGCAAAAGTGCCTGAGGAATGAATATTTCTTAGTCTAGGCCAACACAGCAGGCAGGAGAAGCCCAAGAGACCAACCCAAAGTTTGGTGATTTTGGATGTGAAATGGAATCGTCACTAGCTGGACATGCAGAGAGTTGAAAGTCTCCTGGGGACAGATTCTTGTAATCTTGTTCCCTAAGCGAGTGTTATGCTGTTGACAAGGACAGCGAATTGTCTGGTCTTGTAGTGGAAATTAAGGTGTGGAAACGTTTGCACTGATTTGCTTTTTAAACATTTGTGTGTATGGAAGTGTCTGTGATCACCTCTGTGCACGTGGTATAAAAGAGTTTTTAAACCAGTGGTGAATAAATGGCAACATAAGATACCAGGCTGAACTCTTCTGCTTATACCAGGTGAGATTTAAAGAGCTAATGGACATCGTGGAAAGAACGAGGAGGAAACTTCTGGTTTTGGCTAATACTTTCCTCCTTTTACCAAAATACGTTCTGACATCCAGGCCTGAGTTTGAACTAACAACTGCTGCATGACTGCACTAGCAGTTTCCAAGTCATTTATTTTAAAGTGCTCTAGGATGCTTGGAGTATGAAAGGTGTCATAGAAAACCAAGTTTCATTTCATTCTGTTTGACACTTTGTTTTCGAGCTTACCACGTTATAATGGTACATAGAGATTTTAAAATTTACTGAAGGTCGTCTGTATACGCATGTGCTTATGCAAAAAACCTGTGGTATAGTTAGGGAAGACTGAAAATAAATGCAATATTAATTTCAAAGCAACAGGTCCTTGCTACTCCTTTGTAAGACTCAAAATTTCCTAGTTATAGTCCCTTTAGCTCCCATTAAAACATAATGGTCCGTTTAAACTTGAAGACTGTATGTGCATTTATGTAATGTGTTCCCTTATAAGGTTACTGCCTAACGATTTAATAAACAGAGGCCATGTTGGAGGGTAAAATTGCTGTATTTCATGACACGAGAGCTTTGCTTTCTTTTTCCATTCACATAGTTGTATTCTGGAATATACTTTAAATGTACCTACATAAAATACATGTAGGCATGTGTTGCATGTGTATGGACCTAACTGTTGGACACACAAGAAGTATGCCTTGGACAAAATATATTAACGGTACTAGAGACCTCAGCCTCACACTTTTGTTTTGCCAGGTCACGGAGAGCCTGAAGCTATAGATTTAACATTCAAGCGCGTGGTACTAGGAAACTGTTCAGCCCTCTCACCTCTGGTTGGTTTTGCTGGCAACCTGTATCACCAACATCTGGCCCCTAATTGGCTTTGATGTGGGTTTTCCCAAGCTTTCAATATATGGACTTGGAAAGACCAGTGCTCTCTTTATTAAAATAACCTGGTTAAAACAAAGACTTATGTCTGCCACAGATTCAGATCGAAGAGAGAGAAGAAAAAGTTGTATCCAGCCTGTGGGCCAGATGAGTAAGTGCTTTAGCACAGAGGGGCTGGCAGGTCCAGGTTTGCAGAGTCCTGTGGAAGTTGGAGGTGAGCCGGGGTTCTGGCTTCTAGCCCAATGGAGTTACGGGTGCCTCTGTGACTACAGGCAGCTAGTTAAATCTCCCTGCCCCTTGCCTGGTCCAACAGGAAAACTGGATGAAAGACAGCATCTGGTTAGATACCAGATGCTGTCTCTGAATGGAATTTTCCTAGGAGAGGTAAATGCAAACAACCGTTCTTTTACCAAAGGCCTTGTGCACTCCTATCAGAACATTTGCAAGTGAAATGTGAGGCCAACAGCTATATCTCTTAATTGTTTAGTGTGCTGCCAAATAGTTTTCTGATCTTGGAAATATGGTGCTAGATAGCTTTTTTCATAGTGCTGTGTTTCTCCTTTATGTGAGAGTTGCCCAGAGTTTGTTCAACGTGGCAGAATTTATTCATGAGACTCATAAAACAAATTTTGTGGTTTTTTCCTTCTTCATTTCTCAAGTGGATGACATAGCTTGACATCTGTAGAGGAAGAGATATAGGCAATGTAAATATTGCTTTTTCTAAGATTCTGTTTCTGATGACTGCGTGACACAAAAAGAGAGCAGGGCTGGGAAGATTCAGTGACATAATTAAGGTGGCAGAGCACAACTGCCCTCCCGAATGGGAGGAAAGCTCCTATGGAGGAGTTACGCTTTTTATGGCAATGTTACACCCTTCCAGCAGTTCCACCACCGAGGAGTTGCATCTGCGCACCACCTCAGTACCTCAAATGTGCACAGCTAGAAACATGAACTGGATGTGGGTCTGTACCCAGAAGCACGTTCTCTTCATCATGCACTCATGCATGTGGTACAGGTGGCCTAACTGTTTTCAGCATGTCTAAGGGTTTTTATTGTTTCCAGGAGATTTTTATGGTACATGGAAATCCATGTTAAAGAGAATTAACAGGTGGATGGGAATTGCTGATTGGAGAGAGGTTGGAAATGGAAAGTACGACAGGAAACATACTCTGAGGGATGGGAAAAAAGGGTTGCCTTTGTGCAGAAGGGGGTTCAGCAGACATGTGGGAGGTCTTGATTTCACCGGCATTGTGAATTTTATTTGGACCTCTTGTAGACTTACCTCCCTCCTCCTCCTTTAGAAGGAGTCCTGATGTGATAAAGCTTGACATGGCATAAAGTGAATTGTGGCAAAAATAAGGCTGTGCAATAGAGAATGATCATTCCTAAAGGGAAGAACATTAATCTCTTTCCATGCTGAAGCTGAAATCCCTCAAACATTTGTGTGGATGAGGAGGTGAGTTCACAATGGGAAATTCTGGCTCTTCGTAACAAATAATTTAGAGCAGGCACCAGGAGTCCCCTCTTGGGAAAAAGCTTTCCTTTATTTCTGAAAGTGGATCAGGATTCCTGATGCAGCTCTTTCACAACACAGTTGAAACAGTGGGGGTTTTTTCCCTTTTCTTTTCTCTCCCAATTTATCATGGTTCTGACTTACAGGAGTTTTTTGGGGTAACATTCACTTTGGAGAAATGCAATTTTCAAACAGAAATTGACAATGTTTTCCACACTTCCTATCTTTCTTTACTCACCTCCCAGGACTTCAGCAAGGCTTTTGACACTGTCTCCCACATCATCCTCATAGGCAAGCTTAGGAAGTGTGGGTTAGATGAACGGACAGTGGGGTGGATTGAAAACTGGCTGATAGATAGAGCTCAGAGGGTTGTGATTAGTGGCACAGAGTCTAGTTGGAGGTCGGTAACAAGTGGTGTTCCCCAGGGGTCAGTACTGGGTCCAGTCCTGTTCAATATATTCATCAATGACCTGGATGAAGGGATAGAGTGTGCCCTCAGCAAGTTTGCTGATCACACAAAACTGGGAGGAGTGGCGGACACACCGGCAGGCTGTGTGACCTGGACAGGCTGGAGAGTTGGACAAAGAGAAACCTTATGAAATTCAACAAAGGCAAGTGTAGGGTATGGCACCTGGGGCGGAATAACCCCATACATCAGTACAGGTTAGGGGCTGACCTGCTGGAGAGCAGCTCTGTGGAAAGGGACCTGGGGGTCCTGGTGCACAACAGGATGACCACGAGCCAGCAATGTGCCCTTGTGGCCAGGAAGGCCAATGGCATCCTGGGGTGCATCAAGAAGAGTGTGGCAAGCAGGTCGAGGGAGGTTATCCTCCCCCTCTACTGTGCCCTGGTGAGGCCGCATCTGGAGTAGTGCGTCCAGTTCTGGGCTGCCTGGTTCAAGAAGGACAGGGAACTGCTGGAGAGGGTACAGCAAAGGGCTACGAAGATGATTAGGGGACTGGAACATCTTTCTTATGAGGAAAGGCTGAGGGACTTGGGTCTTTTTAGTTTGGAGAAGAGAAGGCTGAGGGGGGATCTTATTAATGCTTCTAAATACTTAAGGGGTGGGTGCCAGGAGGATGGGGCCAGTCTTTTTTCAGTGGTGCCCAGTGACAGGACAAGAGGAAACGGGCACAAACTTGGTCATAGGAAGTTCCATCTAAACAGGAGGAGGAACCTCTTTACTTTGAGAGTGGCAGAGCACTGGAACAAGCTGCCCAGAGAGGATGTGGAGTCTCCTTCTCTGGAGATACTCAAAACTTGCCTGGATGCATTCCTGTGCAATCTGCTTTAGGTGAACCTGTTCTGGCGGGGGGGGGGAGGTTGGACTAGATGATCTCCAGATGTCCCTTCCAACCCCTGTCATTCTGTGATTCTGTGACTTTGCTTTGGTCTTTCAGCTGGCTGTCTCTCCACATTGTGTGTTGATTTATGGGAAGAGCAAGCATCAATACCTGAGGTGTGAGATCTAGTCATTATAAGCATACTGTCTTTGATTAGGTAGTATAAATGATACATAATGGATCATACGCTGTTTTATTTAAGCAACAGTGACAAGATACTCTGAGCGAGTCTCCTGCTTTAAAACAATCTAAAATTTTACTGAAACACAGCTTCTTTAACTTTCTACATCACAGCAGCTATTGTTAGGTTGCTTCTTGATGCTTCAGATATCACAGTCAAAACTCCCACTGTGCTGCAAGATAGCATGACAATTTCTTCTACAGCAACTATTAAATTCAGGACAGCAGATCTACCATCTGCAGCCCATCTGCTGGCCCTAACATCTAAGACGCAGACTTCACCACGAACAGCTAAACCCCACAAATTGGCAATAATGAAGAGTCCATCATAATCACTTGATGTGTCAAACACCCGTGTGAGTAAAACAGTGAAGGAATGACTTTTGCAGGAGAGTGGATATAGGATTAGATGGAGCATTACTTGGGGCCTGGATGGAAATATTTGTGTTGAATGTTTAGAATGGAAAGTGCAGTCATTGTAGCATTTTGTAATGAAAGGATGACACATCAGTATAACTACCTACATAATGCATATGGTAACAAATGGTTAACACACCTACCCATCTATTCCTTGCAGCAAATAATCAACCTGGAAAGTCATAGAGCAGCACACATCCCGTTTGGCAGCAGTTTCCTAAAAGAACTGAGGGTGATACTTAAAACCTAGCAGTTTTTTTACAGGCTTGCCCACAGCCATGCCATGTATATATGCAGACTCACACAGAGGTCCTGCTTTGTTCAATGTCCCCAGTTGTTTATAACCCAAACTGGAGGGATGGTGCAACACAGCTGCTATTGCACAATCTATCCCTGATAACCAGAATACCCTGAAAGCATTGTGGGATCCTTGTAAATAACCTGCTGTGTCTGTTGTGAATATTTTTCTTCGCTTGAGCTGGTTGATAGGGCATGTGGCTACCCACTTCATTGCTCTGCCAGAGAGGACTCCATTATCTGCTGCAAAGAGAGGGAATGAGCTGAGACCACAGAGTACAATTTTTTTTTTGTTATAAATCCTGAGGACCAGTATTAAGAGACACTGTACCTCCTATTTCTAGCACAGGAGTAGAATCCTGCATTACTAAAACTACAAGCATGCCTATTTAAGACCCTGTCACATGCCATAGAGTGTGTAATCTGTATTTCCATGGAGTACTTCTAGCCAGCCATGGTGAAGTGTGCCCAGACCTTGTGGTAGTCCTGCAATGGGGCCAGGTAAAATGCCACTACAGATACATTGCTGGAAGGTTCAATGAAAAATGCCTTGAGGATGGTACAGAAAGAAGAAGAAAGGAATTAGTATAAAAAAAGAAAATTAGCAGGCAAAATGGTAAAGGAGGACTGTTTTTTGTGGAAGGAAGGTGAAATACACAGAGAAAGTAGGAATGAGAATTTGGATGGTAGCAGAATGTAGCTTGTGCCCTGGGGATGAGGATTGTGAACTTGATGCAGAAGGTGATGGAAAGTCAGGAAGGGTGATGACTAGAAGATGACCTACACTGAACTTCTGACTTAGGAAGCAAGACAGAAATGGAGCTGCTTAAAGAAATGGAAGGTGCTATGCCCCTGGGAAATGATCAAAATGTTTAACAGTTGAAGCAGTAATATTAGAGAGTTGATATCAAGAAAAGAAACAGTTTCCTTCCCCTGTTAGGGATTTTCCTTTTGCTTGTTTGGGTTTTTGTTTATTTTTTGTATTTTAATTGAAAAAGTTATATACATACATGCACACACGTACATCTCGTATTTATTATATTAAAACATATGTATAATATAGTATATATTATACACGTATTTATTATATTAAAACATATGTATAATATAGTATATATTATACACACACACTTACAAATGTAAAATTTCCCACAGACTGTGTGGTGGCTTGACCTTGGCTGGACGTCAGGTGCCACCACGCTGCTTTATCCCTCCCCTCCTCAACAGGACATGAGGGGAGAAATTAAGATGAAAAAAACCCTCGTGGGTCAAGATGAAGGCAGTTTAATACAGCAAAAGAAAAGGCCGAGTGCAGAAGCAAAGGAAAACAAAAGATTTATTCTCTACTTCCCTTCAGCAGGCGATGTCCAGCCACTTCCAGGGAAGCAGGGCTTCAGTACGCGTAGTGGTTGCTCTGGAAGACAAACATTGTAAATAATGAATGCCACCCCCCTTCCTCCTTCTTTCTCTCAGCTTTTATTGCTGAGCAGACGTCATATGGTATGGAATATCCCTTAGGTCAGTTTGGGTCAGCTGTCCTGGCTATGTCCCCTCCCAAGATCTTGCCCACCTCCAGCCCACTGGTGAGGGGGGACTGTTGGAGAGGCAGCCTTGATACTGTGTGAGCACTGCTCAGCAGTAGCCAAAACACTGGTGTGTTACCAACACCTTTCTAGGTACCAATGCAAAGCACAGCACTATGAGGGCTGCTATGGGGAAAATGAGCTCCCTCTCAGCCAGACCCAATGCGGACTATAAGATACCTGCATCTGCTGAGGAAAAGTGATATTCCTGTCATTTCAAAACTGAGACTGTAGTGAAGTTTAGTAGGATGTTAATGGCAGTGAGAAGATGCAGAAGCCATCCATGTCTGAACAGACTTGATGGAAATACTGTCCTTGTACCAGGATGGCAGGACCCATTGGTCCATACAGGAGTTCAGCAGGATCCAAGCACGGTTCCTTCAGAACCACGCTGTGAATTCAGCAACACATTGCTGAAACCAAGGTGTTCCTAATAAAAATAAAAATTTTTTGATGGATTTTTTTTTTTTAAATTTTCAAACAGATTTGTAAACTCACAGCTGCAAAGATCTAGGAATCTGGGAGAACTGGAAATGTAAAGAATGTTTTCATTTTCCTTCTCCATAATGAAGAAAAGTGAATACCCTTTCCATCTTCTCTGCTCTACTGACTGGCAGGTTTGAAAAGAGTCAGCAGATGGGCAGCATTTCAGCAGCAGAAGTCTGTGGAGATGAGACAGCAGTGTCAAAATCTGTAAGACTCCAAAGCCTATATTAATATTATTATAATATATTTATTGTTATTGTCAGTCTCTTTTCACCTGCAGACCTTTAAGCATTTTCTGAAGCAGGTGTCAGCCCTTTCACAGAGAATTCAGTCCTAGTGACAACAATTTTCCTTTTCCTGGTTGTCTTTCACTGACTCTGTAGAAGTCGACAGAGGTCCTTAGGGTCTGTGAAATATACACTGAGAGTGACTGATCTAATGTAAAATGAATCAGATGTGTGTAGTGTGTCACAATAAGTTCTTTTATCATCCTCTTCTAATGACCACAGATCAGCCTCCAGCGTTGTCATATGTAAAAGTAGTAAAATTTCTAAAATTTTTCATGAAACTAGTAAATGGAATGACCTTGAATTGCTGGGGTTTGCAATGCACGTTTTTTGGGTAGCCAAAGGTGATAAAAGCCAAAGATGACGAAAGCAGAATTAAAAAAGTTCTATTCCTAGTTGCTAGCTTCAACTCAGGATATTTGTGTGTACTTAGCCAAAAAATTGATTTACCTAAAGGCGTTAAGATGGGTTAGTCAACACAGTTGTTATCCTATATTCAGTAGTATCATTGCAGTTATGAGCCTGTCACTGCTTTTGTTGTTAGCCTCACATCTAAAGGTTTTAAGAGCGGATGAAAGATTTCGTTTGAACTGGAGATTGGTAGTCAAAGTTGGATGGTCACTTTTTAAAGGCTGAAGCAGGTTTTTGGACCTCCCTGCTCACTGTGACCTTGATTTTTTTTCTTCAGATTGTCAGTCTGTGCAAGTTCTGAGTACATATGTTGTGGTCTTGTCACTTGTTGACAACAGAAAGTTGGCTACCAATTCAAGTTCTCCGGTCTCTGGAAAATACAAAACTGTGGCATCTTTTTTGGTTGAGCACATATGAATGACACCAACATTAGATATAGAAAGATTTATTTTTCTCTCTAACCTCTGTTGTTCTAACTATTTTTATCTCCAGAGGGCCTCAAAATCAAAGCAAAATTGTCAAATTTCACATAGGATTGAGTGAAAGCAATATATCCTTCACTAGTACATAAGCAAGTTCATTATTATTTTGTCTGGGAAGGTGCTGAACCTTGACTAAATTTCAGGTTCACAGATATCTACTGAGGATATTCCACTGGTAATGACTTTTGGTATTTATCAACCTGAGCTGAATTAAAACCAATCATGCAGCAATTTAGAGAGGAAACATTCATGTGCTCCTTAAAAGCCATGAGCACTCATTCTCCTTAAACCTGTTTTTAAGGTAAATTTTAAAAACAGAGTCTTTAGACATCATAAAAATTGAGTCCATAAGTTCAGTAAGCCATTTATCACAATTTATTGTGCTGATGTCTTTTTTATCTTTGTTCTTTTTTTTTTTTTTTTTGTGAGATTTTATTTTATCAATGACTTTTGAGGTTTTTACTCTTTTGGCTTTTGATATACTTTTTGAAGCTAATTGAAGAGTAACCTCTCCTTCCCTTTTTTGCGTTCTCTAAAGAACATGTCAGCCTGTAACATGACTACAATTCTGAACTTAAAGTACAGATTCATTAGGCCTCTGGAATAACATGTCAGATTATAGGGATAAAGTGCTGAGTCTTTGCAGCTGGAATGGATGGATTTACTTTTTTTGACTTGGGAAATGAGTAGAGGAGAGTAAGTACATGGACGTATAAAGAGTGAAATCTCTGGAAATGATTGCGGTAGAAAAGAGGAATGAAGCGTACTAGCAACCTTGCGCTCTTGGTTATGGCTGGAGCTCTGTGAGACTTGGAATCTGTCCCCAGATTTTCCAGTGACCATAAGCAAGATAATTCACAATATTTTTGCTATGTTATCTATCAGATTTTGATCAAGTTGTTTTTTCTCTAAAGAAAAATGCTATTCATGGAAATTTTCCAAGTACAAAACATAAAAAAAATTACTTTTGTGTAGAATGGGTAGATGGTCTAACAGAGTCATCTGGATTACCTCTTTTTTCCCGAAGGCACTGGTAGGATGCTATAGAGTAATTTGCAATGTTTTTGTATTCCCCTACTCCTCTCTTGCACTATTCCTGACACAAATCTGTAGCATTTCCTGGGATTGAGCAATCATGAGGCATAGAACCAAGAGAAAATGGGACTTCCTAATCTACCCATCAAGATGAGCAGGAAAAACCAGCATCTCCTGCAGTACTCTCAACACAGAAGAGAGGTCATTTTAGCAAAACCTTGTCATTCAGAGCTCCAGCCTAAAGAGTGGGAAGGAAACATAGCACTGTTATTCATAAAATAAGGTACCTGTACAGGATGTACCACTGCAGTTTTGCCAGTCCTCCTTTTCTGTCAGCGCAGCAGTTAACAATGCTAATATTTAATCCATCATCTATGATTACACAAGTTAATGCCCCAGAGAAACAAACAAGGACTCATAGTTGCTGTTTTAGGCTTTCTGCTGCAAGCATTATATTAGTCACAACTGATTTTGAAGATTTCAGTGGCAGCCTGTCAAATGTAAAGATTTATTTATAGGCGAGAGAAGGCCTTGTCTACATCAGAATATGGCACTGACTTCACTAAATCAGCTCTCCTGGCTACAGCACAGCAGAAAATAGCACATTACCCTTCCTTACTATCACGTGGTAGTCGGACCTGGTCTCCAAACAGGCTTAGAGGTGTACAAAGGAAAGATGATAATAAGTGTTTCATCCAGGATAGAGACATATTGAATTTTCTACTTTTCCAACATTCGTGTATCTGAGTATGTATATGATATGATCTCTGAGTTAATTTGTTTACCTTCTAGCTCTGCTCCCATAACATCTGGTGTTTCGAATACAGAGATCCCTTCATGCCAATGGACGGTGTAGTAGGATATAAATATTAACCAGACTAGTAACATGTATTTTCCTCTCCTGTTCTCAGTAATGCCGTTGAATTAAAAAAGACAGCCTTAAATGACATGTCCCTACTAACTTACTGCTGTTCTACTTTGTATTCATAACTCTTCTGCAATTGCACCTGCTCTGGTGCAGTATTGTGTCAATAAAGTAATATTAACCAATTGCTTTTTCTCTCTGCATATTAAGTAGAGTTAAAAGAGCAATGATATGATAATGAGATAAGGAATTCCCTATTCTGGGAACTAGCAATGTATTTATAAGGTGGCAGACAGAAATAACTGTTTCTAAAAATACAGTACTTATAATTTTTTAAAATCCACTCCAGTGTTTTGTTTATGCTACAGCATTTGGCAGATGTTAAACTCTGGAGCTTCAGTGGATTCAAATAAAACATGTCAGTTTTAGGTCAGTGACAGCACAGACACATAACAAATGGATGAGAATCTACTTTATTTTGAAGCCAGTAATAAAAATCCCATCCACTTCAGGAGTGTAGTGGCTTCCCCTTCAGGTAATTTGTAAATAAGAAAATTCAAGGCTTGGTGGAGTCTGTCATTAGGCCCATTCATCTTTTTTATCCACTTTCACTAGCTATGCAAGGGCCTTTCCCTAGCTTTATCATCGTTTCAGCTGTAAGTTACATTACTTGGATTCAGTTGCAACAAAGATACCAAACCTGAGGAAATGCTAGACTTTCTGCTTTGTTTCAAGCACAGAGGTGTCTTCAGCTGCACTCTGTGATTCCTAAGCCTGGCAGTTTTACATGCTTCATATGCTGTCCTGTTATACCTGGCGCAGAGGGCAAATGAACAAGGACATGGCTGGAAAGCCACGGTGGCCTTTCCCTTGGTATGTTCTGCCTTTTGGCCTTAATTCCCAAAATGCAATAGATTGTCAGGAAGGAAAATATACCTGTTTTCTTTGATGGGCCCTTCGTGAATTTAAAATTGCATTTCTGAGGAAGGCCCTTCAGTCAGATTGCTTGTTTGACTGTATCTTGTGTCATGAACTAATTTTTGGCACATGCAGGATACTCAATTAAAGGGCAGACCAGTCCGTAACTTACAGCCAGTTATGGTTATTTCATATGTTTTCTTCAATGAGATAACACAGACAAGATGAAAACCTTGGGGGAAAGCAGCTCTTTCACAGCCTAGAAGAGTCTGAAATATCATCTTTTCTATTTATTTGAACCACACTACTAAATCCAAACTTCCAAGACGGTGGCATTCTATAGTGTTTAAAAGAAACTTTTTCTCACCCTTTGAACTTTCTGACATCCAAAAGGCAGACAAGTCATGGACAGCTGAATGTCGGCTTGTGTGGTTTTTTTTTTTTTTCCCAGCAACCACAAAGGATCTATAACACTGTTTCAACCTTTGGTTTTCTCTTGTACTCAGACTGACCTTGTTTCAGTAAGTCCATAAGAATGGGAAAACTTTATTTTGGATAAATAACTTCTATTTTTTAATGCAGAATCTGTTCCTTGATGACTGATTTTTAACATTGAGTCTTATTTTAGGCAGATAATCTCTAAAAAGTAAATGAGTTTCAATTATAGACTTTTAAATAAAGTACTAAATATGTTGGTTAGACTCTTGATATGTGCTTCTGAATAATTAGCCCCTAGGCAAGGCATTCTCTTTGTATTTGCAGCCTTGCTTTATTTTTAATACAGAATATAAATATTTCTACTCTACTTGAAATGGAAAATAGCTAAACTTCTTCTGATGCTATAAAATAAGTTGCAATCAATCTCATTAATTGTTGCATTCAAGCCCTTGAACTACCCAGATATTATTTCTATACTTCATTGCATTATTATTTTGGTAGAATTAAAGCCAGCAGGGTCACTTTAAAACTGTAAGATTTAAATACAATTCCAATGGTGGTTTTGAACAACAAATTACTTTTTTCTTTTTGGTGAGGACCAGTCAGAAACCTGGACTTTTTGAAAATAACAATATTTTATACTTGTCTAGAAGTATTCACCCAGAATGATCTTGAAGGAACTTTTAAGGTGATTATATACATAAATCAGGGAACAGGATTATAACGTTCATCAATCACTTTTGGGAAGTAATTAGAGAACTTTAATGATTTCCGTAGCATTGCATATGATCAGATTTTGTGTATTAATGGAAAAAATGCCCTTCCAGCAGCGTCGTGAAAAATTTTATGAATCTGAGTAGCCGAGACCTTTCAGTATGACTATGTCCTTAACCTCATGCCCTAATAACAGTTCGGCTCTGAACTGGTAATGAGTCCACACCAAAGCACTCAATCACAACACTCCCAAGCTCTTGGAATTTCAGACCTCAGCTGAATGACTTTGTTGCAGACCCACCTTTAATAGCAAATCAAAGGAACGACCCTGACTGTAGTGGCTTGGATCGCGCATCTAACCAATGACCCAAGCTAACCTCAGTTAGCTTGTGAAACCTTGCAAGATCACAGTCCAAGATAAAGGAATAAGGAAACGAGAGAGGCAAGTTAAAAAAGGTAGCTTGTTCTTTTGGGGTCAGCCTCGGCATAAAAGGTTAACTCTGCTAGTCTGCTTGTGGTATTGATAACCTTGAAAAGAAATGTTGATGGAGTGAAACTACTGTGTGAAGAGATCTTTTGTGTTACCCTGCACCTGGGCTGGAGTTAATACTAATTCCAGTCTGACAGAAGTTACTCTGGAGATTTCGTATGGACTATACTGGCTGGCTGCCACCTACTGTGGTTATTAAGCTGAGCTCTGCAATTTGTTTCTTTATCTCAGGCTGTGTGCACTCAAGCTTTCCCTGAGCTATTGTTGTCAGTTGCGTACATTAATATATCGCGGCCTCAGGACCACTAATACACAATGCCATGGTACAAGTTTTTGTCTTGTTGAGTGCTTCATAATTCACCAGTGCTTGTATCTAGCTAGTGAATTTCAAAGACAGTACATCACGTTGTGCCTTAGGAGACTGAATCCTTCCTTTAGGGTTATAAGCGTATACTGCTCTGATGTCACACGGACACTGAAATATCTCTTGGGTTCAGGCCTCATTCATCTCCCTTTACATTATCTCAGTGCAGCCCTGCGCAAAAAAGTAAGAAGAGGTGTAATTGCGCTTGATGCTTTACTGCTTGTGAAAGGGCATTCAGGCTTTAGATGGAAAGGTCTTTGTGATGTGCAGAAAATCAGCAGGCTCAGGCAGGAGGTGGGCATCCTCGCCTCTGGGCAGAAAGACTGCAGAGTTTCCTTCTGCCTGGCACTGTTAGGATCCAGGTCTCCCGTCATCCAATGTCTGCTGCTAAGAGCTGAGTGGATAGTAAGTGAATGAGTGGTCTCTAACATTTTGAACAAAAATCCTTTTTGTTGACTATTTTGGTTTCCAAAGTTTATTTTCCTTTGCATTATCTTTTCAAAGTGTTCTTGTTTGATCAGTAGAAGGAAAGGGAATTTGCTGACTCACATGGCTAAAGCTTCCCTCTCTCTCTCATAACCATCATGTGATGCTACCCTGTCATTTTCAAAGGCAAAGAATTGCTCTTCAGAAAAAGCTGTGACTTCAAAAAACTGTAACCTCAAAGACAAGTGCTTGCTGACAGGGATAACTTAGTAGTACCATGATCAGGACAAGTGACTCCCTCAGATGAAATACAAGCAGCAGAAATGAAGCATTCTGCTTGCTGTCGGAACAACGCTGACAGCACCAGCCATTCCAGAGCATTGCTCTGTAAAAATAAGGAAGAAGAAATCAAATCTCTGTCTTCAAATTCTGAAGTAATTTTTTAAAAATACTTGGGAGGAAGCTAGGACTGAGCAGCTCCAGGGTTTCCTTTGGTCCAGATGGCCTGACAAAGAGATACATGGTTGGATGGATGGGTACTAGTGAGCATTTCTGAAGGGCTGGAGAATTATGTGCTCTCATGACTGGAGACAAAGCTGATTTTTAACATTTTAGCCAGGCAAATTTATCTACTTCAAGGTAATACATAACCCGTGCTAATTAAGCAATATCATGTATCCTGATCTGCAGGCAGTTGTCTACAGCAATTCTGCTGAGCTTGCTGTTTGGGGGGGAGATAATACTTTATCCATTAACTGCTACCTGGGAATGACATTGAAACTTTCAAAAACATTTTAAATACATTATTTTTTTGGATCTGGTTTCTTCCCTGACGCTAAAGAAAAATGCATTTTCTGACACTAAAGAAAAAAGCATGGTACAGATATATCTGTGGCAGACGTCCCAGAAATCAACAATAGAATAAAAGATTAAAGGTGCTCATTTGGTTTAGAGACATCCAGATCATGGGGGGAAAAAAGCTTGGGACCTAGTTTTGCCAGATGCTAAGTGCGCTTCAGCTTTCAGTGAACTCAAAAGTAGTCAGAGAATCCCAGCCCCAATGGCTTTCATCTCTGGGAATTTTGGCCATTGGCCCATGCTTAAAGGATGATTATAGGTTTCGCCATCCCATTCCATCACCTTTTTCCATCCCCTCTTCCCATTCCTAAGCTTTAATTTTGTAGCCTGGCTCAGTCAGAAGGCCAGTCCTACCAGCAAGAGGAAATGGAGGTTTTGTTAGCTTTGGGCAGTGTCACCAGGAATTTTAGCTGAGGGGAGTGTGTTAACCCTCATGAACTTGGTTTTAGGGTGAACAAACAGGCACTTGTCATCCAACTGCTTTGCAGTCATGCCAGTGTCACCCATCTTGAACGACTCAAAAGAGTGGTGTCCTCTTTAAAAGAGTGAGTTGCTGGGAGGATGGTAGTAAATTCAACATAAATGGAAAAGACAAATAATGCCTTGAGAATAAAATGACACCACATGCTCCCTTGTTCCTGCCAATACCTTACATCGTTTGTGTACTACCCAAACAGGATGTTAAGGCAGAGATGCCTAAGTGGTACAAAGACATTTTAATAGCTTTCCGTGGAAATTTAATGTCATATTTTTTCATTTTCTCTCTTATAAAGTACCATTGCAGGAACAGAGAGAGGATGGTTTACATTTATGGAAGGTGCCAAAGGCAGACAAGAAATATGGTGTTCAGTACAGTAGAGGAAAAGAAGAGAAAGCAAGAAAAATAGACTCTATTGCTCCAGCTATAGGACACTGTGTATTTCAATTCAAGCCGCTGTTGTCCCATGTGCTGAATCCTCCCTGATGGGTTGTTCTGTAATATTCTCCTCTCTAACAGCCATTTTTCTTATCAATACAACACTTCAGAACAAAGGCAGAAGATATTTTAGCTAAAGTTGTGGTTGCATGATAACGTAAATCTGCCCTTGCAGATCCTAGCGCTAGATGAGAAACACTATGGTCCTGTGGCACAGAGTCCAGATCTGCCTCCCGCTTCTGGTTCAACTGCATTTAGAAAACATTGGCAGGTGAACCTGGAGACTTTATGGCAGATCAGCCTTGCCTGTGCCACTCCTCTCTCCCACCAGACTGGCACCATCTGCTCTCTTCAATTCAAATCCAGTATAAAGCTGACGTAAGCTCTATGTTGTGTGAGCTGGCTTATTAGGTATGTCATTTATGCGGCCGTGCTTAAACAAGACTAAACATGTGTACTACTTTTTTAGCACAAAGATCTGACGTTGATGGGCACGTAGAAAGGAGAAAAACTGTGGGGCTGGGTGTGTTCAGAATGATTTCTGTTTCTTGCACTGGTTTATCGAAGCCTTCTTACTTTCTGCGCAGAACTGCTAACCGTTTAAGATTATTTGCCTTTCAGTGAATGATTCTTCTTTTGTATTACTCACTTTTGATGTCACATAGTAGAGGCATGAGCTCAACTGTCAACTTCTGTGATGTAATTGATTTAAAAGAAAACAAAGCCGTGCTCATCAGTAAGGCCTTCCTGGCTGATATATAGATATGTTTAAATGATATATAGTGGAGCAAGTTACAGCTAAAGGGTTTTCATCTGAGATGAAAAATGTACAGGTTCAGGAACCAGCAGGTTTTGGTTCAGCAACTTGTCCAAATAGACAAACTTATAGCAGACTTTTATGCTGTTTTTCCATTTCTGTACTTGATACAAGCTATTAATAAATGCCAGTATGTGCTGGGGACTTCTCATAACAGTGCTGCAAACTTCTGTCCTTTGCATATTAATATGTGGACATGTATTTGCTAATATCATGCATTTTTAGTCCAATATCAATTTAATCAGTGTTATATTTGTCAATAACACATACCTAAAATGCTAATAAAGACAAATCAGAGTAATTACAGGAAAGCAGAGTCATAAAGGAGTTGCTCACGGTTTCCAAATAAGAGTTACGATAGCAAGCCAGGCACAAGATCTGAAGACCTTGGTTTGTAGTTGGAAGTGATATACTGCTTCATATGCATTTGTGAGGAGTAGTGCCTTAAACTGGACAGCAGGTTATTAAAATTAATAACCCTCTATGTGTTGGCTTTTGTGACTTGCCTATGGCTGCCTATCGGCTCACTGGCAAAACAGGGAGCAAATCTGACTCTCGGCTACATATTTTAATCTCTTACACTAACATATCAGTACACAGTTTGAGGTCAAATGTGGCAAATGTTAGGTCAGTGCATGAAGTCACTGCCAGTTACCTGGGTAGTCAGCTGCCTTTTCAGACCACATGTGAAAAGTGCTCCTGGAGGTCATTTAATCTGTTAGTTACTCTTTAATTTCCTGATTATATGTATGTCTGTGCCTGTTGCTTCACCGCTTTAGCATAAGAATTTTTCAGTGTCAGAAACGTGCTAAATCAATTCCTTTCAAATTTGCAAGATGTAAAGGGGCAGCCTGGGCTTCTCACTTTTGATTTAGTAGGGGCCAAGGGCTCATTTTATAGAGCCAGGTGGTAGCAGCTTTTCTTTTGCTGGATAATTTCTCTTCTGCAATCAGAATTTGGAGGTTTGTATTTTCCAGTTACATTTAGAGAAGAACATCATAGGAAACTGTTTCATAATTTAATGTTGCATTTTCATGTTTAATATGACTTTGTCACAAAAAGCTCTTATTACATACCTTTGTGCTATTCACTCCAAAAGTCATTATATGAAAATGATCTTATCTTTACTTATAGCTGTTTCTCTAATATGCATTAAAAAATCCCCAAGTCAAAGCAAAACTAGTGAAAAAAAGAGAACCACCAGACCAACCAATCAGCTAAAGCTTTCAGCTGAAAAGCTGTTCATGCTATGATGATTTCAGCATAAAACTCTAACTGTAAAAATGAATGTTTCAAGATCGTTTTTCAAAAAGCTCATATTCTGGACGGGCTTCAAAAAAAAAGACAAATGAAGACCTTGTTTTGGTTTTATACATATTTCACAGACCTTTTAGAGTTAAATAATTAATAATGACTAACTGCTCTGCAGTGTAATCCTGACTAGCTCATTGTTTTGCATTTTTATTAGATTTTAATATCCTATACAGCTTCCTTCTTGATGCTCTGTGTACTCTTCTCACGCTGCCTAGATAGGAAATTTGAATAGGCTAGATAAAAGAGTGTGGTTTTGTTAATTTGTGCCATAAATATTTTAAAATCTTCACAGAAAGTTTTGGTAACTTTTGCAGTTTTATCTGAAAATTAGACACCTCTTTTTAAACAACACATTAGCACTTCTTCCTAGCACTTTGTGCTAGAAGAGCAATGTATTAATTGTTATTTTAATGACCTGTTGTAATGTAATGGGGAGGCACATTGTCTGTGCCCATGCATGTATGGTGTTAACAAGTGAATTAATCTTTTCAAATTTTCCTTAGTTCCGGGTGAAGATGAGGGAACTTCACACCTTGTGTTCTTGCTTGTATAGCTCAACAGGAAATTTACATTTTCATAAGAAAACTATAGTGATATCATAATATCAGATATTTTGCACTGAGTTTTGAACTCCACACATGCCCAGGTGCATTGAAGCCTTGAATGACTCACCAAGCCAAAAGTGAGTGTGAGTTTGCTAAGATGAATGTAACTTTGAAGATTATTCTGACTAGTTCTCTCTAATACTCTACTGTCATTAAATAGACTCCAACAAAGAACAAATTCAATTTCCTGCTTTTCACTTTTCATTGTATTTGGAAGTAAAATACAGAAGATAAGTTACGGATGTGAGATAAGCTGTAGGAAATCATAGCATGGTGTAGTGAGTGGGAAGCATCCAGCGGAGCTCCACTGACGTGCTGGTTCTTGGGGAAAGAGAAATACTGGTTTTAAAATCAGTGATGCTAAACAGGATTTGTTGAAGAGAATAGTCAGTCTCGTGTTTGTTTTGCCTCCATCTAAGAGCATAGTAACACTGCGGACTGTCACTGCTCCAAGTTAGGTGCAACAGGATCCCAGTTCAGGACTAGATTCAGGAAGATCTTTATCTCCCCCAGGTGCTTGCTGCATACATTTGGCTGTGTTCTGTCCTCATTTGTTTTCTATCTGCAGTGTTGTATGTGGATGTCAATGGAGGAAGTTCTGGTGAAGACTAAAGCATCAGGTTCCATTAGGTGTGCATGATCTTAACTCTCCTGCATCAAAGTAATACCCCCAAATTGAACAAATGCAATTATATTTTGACACAGACAAATATGCAAAAATATTAAACAAAGATAGCTGTTTCCTTTTACGTACTCTTTTAACCTGCATATTTTCTGATGTACTTTAATTTGTTTCATTAATTTGTATTCAAATGTGGAGAAATCCAAGATTACTTGTATTGAAAGATGTATCCTGATCTCTGACGTAAACATTTACATAGCAGTAATTCAATGATTCATCCAAAAAGTAAAGTAACTAATGATAAACTCAATTTCTAGTGTAACAAGGGAATGGAATTTTCCGTGTCAAATTTTTCAATTATTAAAAAACATTCAAAACTGGATATGAATAATGAGATGTTCAAATATTATCATGACATCTATTTTTATTTTTCGTCCCAGTAATTTAAAACATCATGAATTCAAAGCTACATAACATATTTCCAGTCACAGGTTCTAAGAAGGAATATGACTGTTCAGTGCACAAGACATCAACGCTTTTGAAATCAATATGTTTTATAAATAACTCTTATATGTGCTGAAAGTCAGAAGAGGGTTTCTGGATCCTGATTTTTGGAAGGAATGTGGTTCTCTGGCGACATCATGTTCATGCAAAGTCAGCTGGAGTTAGTAAAACTTCTGTGAGCAGAGATGATGTTTTATGAACCCATAAAACTTCAAACCTGAGGCTCAGCTTCAGAGTGCTTGATGTGCTTCAGGCATTTTTGCTTAATTGTTTTGGAAGAACACATCAACATTTCTGTTCCTTACCAACCAAAATTCCTAGAACCTTAGAACAAAGTATTCCTCCATACATTGAAGATCTGCCAGTACTGACTTTTTTGTCCTGCAGGAAATACAGTTTAGCAGACAAAGATGACATTGGTATGAACAGATTGGAAGGTAGCCTGCCACCTTCATACAACCTGTTCTCAGTCTGCAGAATCACTGGTAGGTTTATAGGCAGGCAGCGCATTGGCATTCACTTCAAACCATTTATTAGGGGCAGAAATGAACGTTTCTATTCACCTCCCACGAACACAGATAGCTAGAGAAGGCAAAATGCTAAAGACTCTGCTCCTACTTTTAGCTCCTTAACTCCTTTGTCAGCCCATCTCCATTAGCATGAGGTTTACTATGCAGTAACTTTCCTGTGCAGATAAGCCCTAAATTCCCTACCTTTGGAATGTGTACAAAGTTCATTTTCACTGCTGTCCATTAAAGTGGCAGGAATGCTGCTATCTGAGGTCATCTCAGACAAATACTACGTGTCATTGCTATGCTGTCTGTCTTATACTAGAAGTGGACGTTTCTCTGTTCATAATAAATTATGAACTAGGGAAAAGAAAGTGATGTGGTTAAAGAAACATGTTAGCTAGTGTGCAGTTAAGAAGTTAACTAACAGATTACTATTGTTTAAGTTACTATAAATGTTGCTCCTGGCTCAAGTATGGCTTACTTATTTCTTCAAAGGAAAGCCTAGGTATACTTTACCTTTTCCTTGCTGTTGCTAGCAGCATACAGCACAAGTCTTGCTATTCTGTCTGACTGCTGCAAAATTCTCAGGACTATTAGACCCAAAGCATAGATTCAGGAGCCACATTTTGTAATCTCTGTGCAATATCACTTTTAATAATTCTAACAATTAACTTCAAAATAATCTTTGGCAAGAGTTCTTACCATAGATTAGTATGAATAATTTTAGTTTTACGTTAATTTGGAATCATGGAACTCCTACCAATGGGAAAAAAAGGAGGTTGAACCAACTTTTACTTTTTGAAGTTTAAAATTTGCCTCAGCAGAGAATCAAACCTGGATGAGTTCATATGTATAGAAAACTATTTATGATCTCTATTTTAGGCATCAAGCTTAGGTGTTCTGAATCACCTTCTCTGGAGATTGCTTACCTCTTTCCCCTGGCACAGAAAAGTTAGATTTCCACTATGCCTGAGGTAAGTGTCTATTGTCTTTTGGCTATTTGGTTCAGTGAAGGCAACACAATACTAAAAATAAGGTTTCCAGTGGCAAATTTCATAAGCTTTTAATTAGGGAGAGATGTTAGTGACAGTACTGATGATATTTAAAACAAATCATAAGTGGACTTGCAATACTTTGTGGGTGTGTAACTATGTTTTTGATATTGCATAGTTACAAGAGAGATGGCTGCTGCTCATGTTTTACTGTTGTATTTGTTATAATTAGTGAAAAGGGATTTCAGAATACCTAAGCTGGGAAATCACTCTGGATTTCATAATTCACCTATAATTTACATATCAGTGTAAGGCTACTTTTTTGCTCTCTGTTGAGTCTAGTTCACAGATATAAGGGTGACAAACATTAATAGTGTCGTTATTGCCTGTTAACATAGCTCATTAATGTGTTCTAGTAGTCATTACCTTTGCAAGGAAATATTGATTTCTATGGAAACAAAGGCTGCAAGTTAAAAATAAATAAATGAAGAAATGTCTCCAGGAATGATCTGTGCACTGCATATGCCTGTAGTTCTTATCATCATTGTACGTTCATGCTATTCACAAGACTGGTTGCTTATAGTACCAATTCTAATGGAGTAATCAAAATGCATTGTATTCAATTCTCGTTTGGTATTTGTTGCTTTTATAATTGTAATGCCGTTATATGAGGAAACATTTTCCCTGTGATCAGAATGTTCTTGTACTAAGATGGGGAAGTGACTTTTGTTTATCCATGGCATATTTACAAGTCCTGTTCTTCCAGTTTGTGAGGCCTGTTTCATCATTATTGCATATTTCTAAGTGTTCTAAAGAGCTCAGAGGCATAGGCACTCATACCTATTTTGGGGTGTAAATAAGATTAAATAATTTTCTCTGTAACTACACTGAGTTTGTATACAAATCAAGTACATGGTGGCTGTGCTTTCATTTCAGTATTCAAGTGAGCATGCCCAGTTGATTGTCAACAATATGAGCATTCTCAGACTCTGCTCAGGGCTCTCATCAATTGTGAATGCAAAAGAAGTTTCTGCAGACTTGGAGACTGGCTTTTATTCCACCTCAAGAGCAATGTGTGTCTGACTTGTCTCTTCTGGTTCTATCACATTCATCAGTGATATTGAACCCCTAAGATGGATGTCAAATGTTGTGGGGGTTTTTTTTCTGAGTTATTTGATCTCATTTCCTTACCACTTTGTTATGATTTGGGGACATTTGAGATTGTAAAATTTGCTTTTTAATTTTTACATTGTTCTTCTTTTCTGGAAATTCTCAAGTCAATGGTCTTCACGTGTGTTTGCAAATTTTCCAGGTTAAGTAGACTGCTACTCAGAAGCGCCTTTCTGGGTGTCCAATGGCTTCAAGTATAATTTCTTCTCATTGGCTTCAAGATACGGTTTTATGAATTACACAATGTTAGAAGTTCTCCCGAAAGCTTAATTTTCATTTGTATGCTGAGTTAAAACTTGTCTCATGATCGGTCCAAAATACGGTCTAGAATGCAGCAATATTTTACTTGAGCTAATATGGCCTACCTGGAATTCTCCAAAAAGTTTGACCTTGCTCGCACCATCCTGAGTGGCATGTTGTTTGTTATCATTCACAACGTGATCTACGTTGTTCTGTCTCAGTGACTTCTTATCTTCAGTATTTCCACTCCCTTAATCTTTGGGTCAGTTTGATTCCTTCCCCACAATCGATTTATAAAAAATATTAAATAGTTAGGGGCCAACAACTGTTCTCTAAAGCAATGCCCCTGGAAATATATCCACAGTGTGGTGATTTCCAGTGAGATCAACAAGACCTATCCTTGACTGTTTTTAATCTATTTAATGTATGCAATGCTGATTTTGTGTTCTGGTTTATTAATCAGGATATTGTGCAGTGAGTGTGCAGTTAGTTGTGCCTTACAGAGATCTAAGTGTATTGTATAATACTATTAACCTTTATCAATCAAAAATGCAATCTCATAAAAATATTGAATTAGATTGAAACCTATTATATATAAGAGCATTTAGATTAGTACTTCATTGTACAACTGCCTTTTAACTGAGTCCCATATCAGCTATTCCATTATTTTCTTTGGGATCAACACAGGATGACGAAGTCTGTAATTACTTCAGGTATTGCCCCACTTACCCTTTTCTAAGTCTTGGCAGAAGATTATTTTCTTAGCTTGGTCCTCTGGAAATCACCGTTAAGTACTGGAAGTAAGCCTTTGGTCTCATTGAAAATCCACGTCAACGGTTCAGACATCTCCTATACCACTTCTTTTCTAGCTATTGGTTGAGCGTTACCTGGATTTGCTGAGTCAAAAATGTTTATGAATTAAATGAATTTAAAGTAGCTTCTATTTTAACATCCTGTTTTGCTACTAACAAGATGGGTTTATCATGACCATTGTGTATACACGTCATTTACTTTTTACAAGCAAAACACATAGAAATACTGAAAATCTCTGTCTCTGTGTTATTAACACCTGCCCCTTGCTTATCAAACAATGACCCAATACAATTGCTAATATTCCAATCATTTTAAGTGTTATAAAAAGAGTCTTCCTTTGGCATTAACTGTGCTGGTCACAGATTCTTATAATGATTTTCAAATTTCCTCATTAGTGACTGCGCTTCCCACTGCCTAATTCATGTCATTGGTATTATCATCCTATTTTCTAAATGACGTTTTTCAAGAGTTTTGTTTGTTTTCCTATGTTTCGTCTGGTTTCTTAATTAATGTCTCCTCTTGTCTTGACCATAGGTTTGGAAATTTTGTGGAATCTAGGGAAATGTTCCAAATCACAATCCACTTTTTTTTTCATTTTAGATTAGTTTTTCACAGAAGATCTAGCTTATGTTTGTTTCCATTTTTCTTAAAATCAGTCTATGAAAGCACCAAATACATGTTATTGATATGGACTCCATTGCTTTTGCACACAATGGGTATAATGAAGCCATGAACTCCTGTACTAAAGCAACTGCTTTTTACTTCTGGAGTAATTTCCTGTTTCTGTCAAGATGATGTAAACTTTAGGGTTTTTTTTGAGTTGGAGGCAATGCTTTTTGAGCCAGGCAACTGTCGTCTGTAGTTTGTATATTCTCTGGTGGCTGTAACACTGGCAGCATGAGACTTGCCTTCTGACTCGTGCCTCTGTGGTAATTTAACAGTCCTTCCAGTCAAGACAGATACTGAAGGAGCCACAAATGATATTTTTAGATGAGCGATTTGAGTATCACCCTAGTCATGGGTGATTCTCTTTGAACCTTTGAAGATACTGCTATTCCCAGAAGTACCTATTTAACCTTTTGGACAGAGGATGAGTGGGACTTCAGAGGGATGTGAGGAGGTTAGGGATCTGTCTCTCTTTCTTAGGGCTTCCAGATTTATTTTGATTTAGCTCTTCCCTCTCTCCTAAGAATATTATGTGAGAAAACTGTGATTCACTCTAGATTTTGGACATTGTGACCAGAATATTTATATTTTGAATAGAATATTCTTGGAATAACCAGGAGTTATTTCTGCTGTAATGTAAGTCATGCTTTTGCAATATTTTCTCTCCTTGCTCCCTTCAGTCTTGTCTCTAGTGAATTCTCAGAATTCTTGCTGCAGCCAGAGAAAAAAGAATATTTTTTTTATTAGGTGGGCATGAAAGTAAAATCAAGGTTTTAAAGTCCTATCAAGCTCTTTCTCCTTCTACCATTTATCACCAGCCAGGCAGGTTTCCTGTGTGCTTGAATAAATTGTTCCCTTCTTCCTTGAAATTCAGTACAATCCCATGTAGTCCAGACATCTCCACAGCAATGGTTGTTGCTGTAACTACTTCTTATGGGAAATATTCTTGTAAACTAAAACCTCAGATTAGATAAGTGACTTTTTATTGCACTAGGCATAGAAATATTCAATAAATAACTAATCAGTGCAAAAGGTCTTTCAACAGCAGTCCTCCAAAGCAGTGTACTGAGAAGCAGAACGATGTGGTTGGTTTAGTAACGATCATACCAAAAGATATATTGACCCACTTCCACTAAGAATCCATCAGTTACTACAGCAAGATGAATCTAGCAGTATCAGTTATATTTCCAGCTGAAAACCTTTAGCATCAAGCCATGTAGGGTATGTGTTACTGGTTTAGGAATTGTTCTAATGTAGCTTTGCATTTGTCTTTGCCAGCAACTGGCTGCTGTGCTACAAAAGTACGATTGCTCATTGCAGTGGAAATGATTTCTGATAATGCCCAACGCGCAAATTCTTTGTCTTCCTCAGTGTGTTCATTGTGAAGCATCTCTTTATTCCTGAATTATTACAGGAAAGAAAAACATTCTTGAGCTCTTTATGATTGTTATCTTTTACAGTGGTTTTGGTTTTGGTTTTGTTTTTTGGGTTGATTTTTTTGGTTTTTTTTGTACTTTGCCCTAGAGTCTGCATGTCTTCCTTCAAATCTAGATTAAGAAAGATCAGTTTGGAGCTTGCAGTTTTTGTTAATTTTTCCTTAGATGCTGCACAGTTTCAGATCAGAAACAGGTTCCACCTGCCAACAGTCACTGTCCCCTCTCAGAGCATGTTGGCAAAAAGCCTGAGGTCTCCTTGCAAATGAGTGCCAGTTTTCAGAATCACTCACAAATTAAAGACTGTATAGATGCTCTGATTTAGTAAGTATATTAAAGAGAGTCCTTTCCAGAACACTGCCTTGACTCTTTTAAACACTGGTTTTACAGCAAAAAATACAAATACAGCTCAAATATTTAAAAGTAAAACACCAAAATGAATGAAACAGAACAAGAAAGAATCTAAAAAGTCCCCCATTTAACCTCATTTGTTTCTTATTGATTGTGTATTTGCTGTAGTCAGAGGCTATGTGTGTCTTCCCACTTATCCCATGTATTTTAAAAAGCACATAGGAAAGGGGTAGCATCATACAATTTTAGTTCTTTTCTGTAGGAGAAATACTGAAAGAACACATTCTTACTTTGCAGGAAATTATGTAAACTCTATTCAAATTAGCAACTGGACTTCTAAGGAAGTAGGCTTCTTCATGAAATGGGGGGCTACCACCGTTCCTAGTGCCTTGTAAAAGCATAAAAGGAATATCTGTTAATGCTGATTCTGAAGAGCAGATATGGATCCGATTCTAAAATGTTAATTCAGACAATATCATAGTACAAATCCAGGTCATGGAATTTGCCTGATTTTGCTTGACCCAAACTACCGGCCTTACCTTCTGATTTTTAGACCTTACTGAGGGAAGTTTTCTTGCTTGCGAGTGGGAAGCTTGGCAACCTAGATTGTAATGTCTGCAGTCTAGGCTGATTGGATCAACTCCGGACATTGTTGAATCAAACCTTAGATTTATCTGGCAAGTCTAAGACAGACTTTCAAAGTTTTCTTTCTACTTTTGACCACCTACTGTCCATCCACTTTTAAGGATAGCTGTCAAATAGTATTTATTTTGTAGGGTTACAAAGATGATTAGGGGACTGAAACACCTTTCTTATGAGGAAAGGCTGAGGGACTTGGGTCTTTTTTGAGTCCGGAGAAGAGAAGACTGAGGGGGAATCTTATTAATGCTTCTAAATACTTAAGGGGTGGGTGCCAGGAGGATGGGGCCAGTCTTTTTTCAGTGGTGCCCAGTGACAGGACAAGAGGTAACGGGCACAAACTTGGTCATAGGAAGTTCCGTCTAAACAGGAGGAGGAACCTCTTTACTTTGAGGGTGGTAGAGCACTGGAACAAGCTGCCCAGAGAGGTTGTGGAGTCTCCTTCTCTGGAGATATTCAAAACTCACTTGGATGCATTCCTGTGCAATCCACTCTAGGTGAACCTGTTCTGGCGGGGGGGGAGGTTGGACTAGATGATCTCCAGATGTCCCTTCCAACCCCTATCATTCTGTGATTCTGTGATTTTTTGAACAATTTTATGGGAAAAGATGATTTTCGTCCAGTAGAGAAGGCTAATAAGAAAACTTTCAGATGCATTGATCAAGGCCCATCATGTCAATGCAATACTGGTGCAGTCTTCACACAAAAGTGATTTGATTTATTTTCTTCTGAAGGATGAGTAATATATGGTTTGGCAGTCTCAGGCTCTGACCTACAAATCCACATTTTTAAAGGATTTTTTTTTTGCAATGATTTCCTTTTTTATTCCTCAGAAATGTATTTCTCAAAGTGAATCCAAATCTGGAATTTCTATTCAATTTGGTTGTGTTTGAAAAAATGGTTTAACTGCTTAATTAAAAGTCTACTAATATGTCTACCATTTTACTTATGCCTAAACTCATCAAATACATGACAAAGACCTTAGTCCTCAGAAGAGTCACTGAATTTTCTGCAGGGAAAAAAAAGGAAAGAGAAAATGGAGATAAAATTATCAGGAGGAACTGGGAGGGGGGAGTGGGTGGGAAGAAAAGGAAAAGCAGCCAGTTTGGCACCTCTGAGGGCCTACATCTGGAACTGGTTGAGAATAAATTGTTTTAAAAAGCCTGGTATCACATAAAAGCTGGGAAACTCGTTCCGAGACAATGATGGAAAGCTTTTAACTGGAAAAAAGAGAGAAGGGAAAGAAAAGAGACCTCCCTCCAGACCTGTAGTTTTCCAGCAGACTTGTGAGATTACTGTAGATGCCTCAAATACAAATTATTTTTAAAAAATAAAATGCTATTTGTCATTTTTTTGACTGATGTAGGATTTTTCTATGCTTATTGAAAACCACACAGAGGATGTATTGCCAAGCCAATTATGTCGTTAGTAAGAATTGCACATCCAGCATGCCAGACAAATCTCCTCTGGAGACACCATTTTACTTTTTGATGCAGAAAGCTGTGATTTAAGTCCAGAATACCAAAGCTAAACCCCAACGTCCAAGGCCTGTGTAAAAATTCCCATTATCTCAGGAAGAGCAATTGTTCTGTGATGTAAATTGCAGTACTGTCTTGGAATGGCAAAGGGGCTAAACTAAGATCAAAATGCTATTCTAAACTAATTCAGCTGAGAAGAGACATTAACAAATAATTACCATAAACAGTGTTCAATTATTGTATTTGAATAGTACTTTTTATTACAGCCTCATGCAAATACATTTGTTTATCCCAGTAGTACATCGCTATGCTAGGAGTTTTCTTATTATGCTTCACAAATTTGGAACCATTAAAAAGCAAACAAACTACTGGGGATCACATGCATATAACTACAAATCTGAATATTCATGACTGCAAGTGTGATATTTCACCCTGACTTCTGTTGACAATGGATGATGACATATAAGAAGGGGTTGATGCTCACCACTGGAGTTCTTTCTGGATTTTATGACTTTACTTCAAGGTCCAGAAAGCATATTTTGTACTTTAGTTTAATACCCATAATCTAGCAACACAGTTGTTGGCTGATCTGTTTTGGTAACAGCATTTTGCTCCTGTTTGCTCAAACCTGTTTTAAGAGACAGGTAAGTTGAAGGTAAGAAATATCCACCATGAAAGCTGAATTCTGGTAGCAGCATGTTGTTTTATCTGGACTGCTAAAGAGGATCAGTAGAACACATGCTTTAATGAGAACGAGGTGAAGTGCATGTCTAAGGTAAGTTATCCTGAAGCAGTACCATTGCCTGATCAGGGAAGAGAGATTAGTCATTCAGTCTCTTGAATCCAGTCTGCATCATTTGATTTGAAACAGAAGTATAATTTAACATGCTTAATTAAAATTGGTAATATTTTTTCCTTCCTTTGGTTGAAAATAAAATAACATATTACAAAAGTTAATTGATGTTTCAGGGAAGAATTTTTTTTTTCAACAAATCAGAGTCCACTGACAGCTACAAGCTCTGAATATACAACTGAAGTACTTGACACTAAGTCCTAAAAGACAGTCTCTCTAACTTGGCTCCAATAGAGGTCAATATAAATTCAGCTGTCAGCCTAAAAATCTCAGATGATGTCTGGAGATTGAATTCTATTCTTTAGATGTGTTTGCTAAAAGTAAAGGTGCATCTTCTTTATGGGAGTTAAGAGGGCTTCAAAAGAAAAATCTGCTGCCTGATGATCCGTTGACATTAGGGAAGATAAGGTCTGGCCGAGCATATGATTGTTTGATGATAATTCAATGTAAGAGAACCTCTTGTTCAGTCTCCTAATTTTCTTATTTGTATTCATTGTACTTTTAACCTAGCAAACTCTTGTTTCTTTATTTAAACTTACAATCCTACATACAAATATTTCACATTACTGAATAGAAATGTTTAAGTGGGAGTCCTTGTGCAATGGGAAGGGTGAGACACCAATACATTATACTTTATATGACTACATAGAGACTATATAGAGTACTTCAGAAAGCAAAACAGATATTTCCTGTCTCTGATTTAGCTGATATTATGCATAGCAAGATGCTAACATTAAGGAAAGAACTGTAGGGGAATAAGGTTTTGGCTTACCAGTATCACAATGCTACAAGTTACCAGATATTCTCTGCCCTTAATTCCTAGATTGAGCTCTCAAGGTATTTGAAATGCATGTTGTCCATGCCATAGACTCAAGATAATACCCCTAGAGAATAGTGAGAGGGCACATAGGAAGCCTTCTATCTAGATAAGGAAGGGGAGAGCTGGACTAGTTTTATTTTGACTTTAATTTGGTTGTACCTCCATCGAACACAGTATTTAAGGTAAAATCTACTGCCATTTGAACTATCCCTGTTGTTTTGCAAAGTTCCCATTATTCCTGGAACTAGGAATTTTCCTAGAAAAAATGCTATCCAACAGGTTTATGCAAGTGCTAAGACTTGACTCGGACTCCCTTTATTATTTATAGATAAACAAATAAAAAAGAACATAACCAGCTATATAGTTTTCTTTTAAAAAAAGCCTTATCAATAAATGATATTGTTGCTATGAAAAGCATACTGTGTAAATGCATTTTCTGCTAGCTATACATTAAAATCTTGCAAGGGCATGGGGAATTGAAACTGTCTTTCTAATGGATCATAAATCTTAGAAATGATTTGAATTCATGGATTAAATGTCAGCTTTGAAAGCTTTTGGTGATTTATTCTGGATCTTAGAAGAAAGAACATTTCTACAGCAAATCAAATTATTGCATTTTCATATTCTGTATTAGTTATTTCCAGAAAAATATTCTTCAAAGGAATAACCTGGGGATGGTTTTTTTCCCCCTCTTTGAAAGTTTCTAGCACCCCATGTTGCATTTGTAATTAATACAATTGCCAAGACCAAAAGTGGAAAAGGGCTAGGGAGAGTACTTTATGTGAATAACGTGCACCATATGTTGAAAAGAATATGACACTAGCTGGGTGTACTGATACAGTTTCTCAGGTGCTGATACACAGAACTCAGATGGAGTTTAGCATACTGTAGCTAGAGGAAAGGATGTTGGCTGGGTAGAAAAAGCACTCAAGTATTGTAGCAAACTTTTCCAGTTCTTGCAATGGAAGTGAACTATCAAAAGTATTTATTAATTTGACAAGGTCATTTCAAAATGGGGTAGAGAGAAGGCTTCCCCTCCCAGGCAAAGTGAGAAGTATTGACAGAGAGATGATCTACAGTCAGTAAAAGCAAAAGAAGGATCCTTTGGCCTTTTCACTGATTTAAATCAGATTTGGAAACACATCAAATACAATTAACTTCGGACATTTAATTGTAATGCCTGAGTTAAGAGCTGAGTTACTTTAAGCACCTCTGTTATTGAAGAAGATTGATAGACATGTCTGAAGGCAATTCAGCCTACTTAGTATCTGGACTGTCCCTCTGGTATTATACCACTGTCTCCTCTGTGATAGAGACTTTCCAGACTGAGATTCTTCAAGTAGTGGCTAAAATGAGACAGGATGAATCCAGGTTTAAGAAACCAAAATAATTTTGTGCTGCTGAAGAGAAGCAGTGACAACATTATTTATGGAGCTAGCTTTAGAGGGACTGAACATAGTGTAGCTCTGTTTATTTGTCATAATTTACCTGTAGTTTGATATGATTTGTTGCTGTAGTGTTGTCATGGTTTAACTCCAGCCAGCAACTAAGCACCGCACAGCTGCTCGCTCACTCCCCCTCAGTGGGATGGGGGAGAGAATCAGAAGGGTAAACGTGAGAAAACTCGTGGGTTGAGATAAAAACAGTTTAATAATGGAAATAATAATAATAATGATGATGATGATGATGATGATGTAATGAAAAGGATAATAACTAAGAGAGAAATAAAACCCAAGGAAGGCAAGTGATGTAAATGGCTTGCTACACCACTTTGACACCCACAAGTCTATGGGGCCAGATGGGATCCACCCAAGGGGACTGAGGGAGCTGGCAAAAGTGCTCACCAAGCCTCTTTCCATCATCTACCAGCAGCCCTGGATAACCAGGGAGGTCCCAGTGGACTGGAGGTTAGCAAATGTGACGCCCATCTACAAGAAGGGCTGGAAGGAGGATCCAGGGAACTATAGGCCTGTCAGCCTGACCTCGGTGCCAGGGAAGATTATGGAGCAGGTCATCTTGAGTGCCATCACATGGCACGTACGGGACAACCAGGTGATCAGGCCCAGTCAGCATGGGTTTATGAAAGGCAGGTCCTGCCTGACTAACCTGATCTCCTTCTATGACCAGGTGACCTGCTTAGTGGATGAGGGAAAGGCTGTGGATGTTGTCTACCTGGACTTTAGTAAAGCTTTTGACACCGTTTCCCACAGTGTTCTCCTGGAGAAACTGGCTGCTCATGGCTTGGATGGGTGTACTCTTTGCTGGGTAAAAAACTGGCTGGATGGCCGGGCCCAAAGGGTTGTGGTGAATGGAGTTAAATCCAGTTGGTGGCCGGTCACAAGTGGTGTTCCCCAGGGCTCAGTACTGGGGCCGGTTTTGTTTAACATCTTTGTCAATGATCTGGACAAGGGGATCGAGTGCTCCCTCAGTAAGTTGGCAGATGACACCAAGTTGGGCAGGAGTGTTGATCTGCTCGAGGGTAGGAAGGCTCTTCAGAGGGATCTGGACAGGCTGGATCGATGGGTCCAGGCCAACTGTATGAGGTTCAACAAGGCCAAGTGCTGAGTCCTACGCTTGGGTCACAACAATGCATTCAATGCTACAGGCTGGGGGACGAGTGGCTGGAAAGCTGCCTGGCAGAAAAGGACCTGGGGGTGTTGGTCAACAGCCGGCTGAATGTGAGCCAGCAGTGTGCCCAGGTGGCCAAGAAAGCCAATGGCATCCTGGCCTGTATCAGAAACAGTGTGGCCAGCAGGACGAGGGAGGTGATCGTGCCCCTGTACTCGGCGCTGGTGAAACTGCACCTTGAATCCTGTGTTCAGTTTTGGGCCCCTCACTACAAGAAGGACATTGAGGTGCTGGAGCGTGTCCAGAGAAGGGCAATGAAGCTGGTGAAGGGTCTGGAGCACAAGTCTTATGAGGAGCATTTGAGAAAGCCGGGGTTGTTTAGTCTGGAGAAAAGGAGGCTGAGGGGAGACCTTACCGCTCTCTACAGATACCTGAAAGGAGGTTGTAGAGAGGTGGGTGTTGGTCTCTTTTCCCAAGTGACAAGTGATAGGACAAGAGGAAATGGCCTCAAGTTGAGCCGGGGGAGGTTTAGATCGGATATTAGGAAAAACTTCTTCACGGAAAGGGTTGTCAGGCATTGGAACAGGCTGCCCAGGGAGGTGCTTAGGTCACCATCCCTGGAGGTATTTAGAAGACATGTGGATGAGGCGCTTAGGGACATGGTTTAGTGGTGGACTTGGCACTGTTAGGGTAACGGTTGGACTTGATGATCTTAAAGGTCCTTTCCAACCTAAATGATTCTATGATTTTATGAAAACAATTGCTCACCACCAACTGACCAATGCCCAGCCAATCCCTGAGCAGTGGCCCCAGTGCCAACCTCCCACCCAGTTTTATTGCTGAGCATGATCTCATAGGGTATGGAATACCCCTTTGGTTATTGTGGTCAGCTGTCTCAGCTGTGTCCCCTCCCAACTTCCTGTGCACCCCCAGCCTGCTCACTGGTGGGGTGGTGTGAGAAGCAGAAAAGGCCTTGACTTGTAAGCACTGCTCAGTAGTAACTAAAACATCTCTGTGTTATCAACAGTGTTTCCAACACAAGTCCAAAACACAGCCCCACACTAGTTACTATGAAGAAATTTAACTCTATCCCAGCCAATACCAGCACAAGTATCTCTGAACTGATTTCTTCTACTGTTCTGCTGAAAGGAAAAAAAAGTAGGCTAGAAAATCTAGATTCCATAAAAAAGTAATGGAGGCTGATTTATTCTTCAAGTGCCTGCAAAGTTATTCTAGAAGATGAGCTTATATGTGAAGATGCAGTCTCCCTATTTCAGTAATCATGAAAAGTATCAATATGGCAATGTGCAGTGATCCCTTTTACCTGTTGAGTGCAAAAGTACTGGATCTCATGTGTCCTTTAAATGTGCCTCTGGGAAAGTGCTGAGGAGACTGTAAACTAAGCTTAAGATGTAATAAGTACAGAGTTAAGAGAGAGATCCTACAAGAGTTAAATTTAAGTTATCAGAGAGAAAATGTAGATGAATGAATTGAAATCTTACTGAATGTTACAAAGAAAAGTTAGAGAGAGCTTCAAGATCATCATGCCACACTGAGAAGATGAAGGACTAAATTTTAAAGTATTAAGGACTATGAACAATTTCGGATAAGGATTGCCAAACAAGGAAGCAAGGTTTTGTTTTAAGACAAAGAGGGCTTTAGGTAAGCAGAATTGCAGATTTTGTGTTATGAACTAAGGGAAAGCCTTGAGGTTCTACTAACCTTTGCCTAAAGGCTCAATAAAAGCCTCTGTTCAGTGCACAGTACTAGACAGAACAACAGACTGGATGTACTGTGAACAGGGTAGAAAAAAACCCTAAAAATGTTCTAATGTCATTTTACACATTTGAGAAAAAATTTTCATTTTGAATACTGTGGTCAAGTCTGGTCATTCTTCCTAGCAGGAGTTATGGAAAAAGAAGTGATCTAAATATAGGAGATAAAAGTGATTGAGACATATGGATATAGCTTTGTATAAAAATAGACTGAAAATGTTGGGACTATAATCAAGAAAAAGAACCAAAATGAAAGGACGTGACAGAAACTGGTGAATTAAGAAGATTATGTGGGTGTTTCCTTTTCATTATACAAGATCAAAAGGCATTCAGCTGAATTGAAAGTAGTGCATATAAATCTGATAGGAGGGTGTTTCAGGTTGCTATGTTTTCAGTCGCTATCTACCACATTACCTGCCTGTGCTTTCCTTTGACACTGGTGCTGTTCCCTACCTGCAGAAGCCCGGTTCTGATCTAGTAGGGCATTTTGTTTCAACAGCAGAGACCCGAGCCTGGATTATGATAATAACATGTCAGCGTTACCTGATGACTGTGGCTTAGACTGTGTGACATGGCTTTCCAGCCATTTTCCAGAGGACAGAGGGCTGCACCACAAGTCTTACATTTCTTTGTGGTCTCTGGGGGAAGGCTAACAACTGCTGAAATTCCTGAGGGTGACAGTGCTAGTCTTTTTCTTTTACCTGGGAATGCCATTCCTTTGCTGTAGGATAGAAATCCTCTAGTAGATATTAGTTTCCACAGTAGCCACCCAATTAAATTCATGCTGACTACATCCAATGGGGAGAAAAAAAATAAAGTTAAAAACCAAGTGAAAATGCAGATCTCCTAGCCAGAATAGCTAACTCCATTCAATTTTTTTGCTTCAGTGGAGCTTAACCTCCATTTGGTGGTGTTGAGCAGAACCATCTTGTTAAGCATAGTGGAAACGGGCTGAAAGTATGTGGCAGATAAGTGGCCCAAAATACCAAAATATCCGTGCTGGTTTGTTGCCTGTGAAGTACTCAAAAACATATTCTGGGAAAGTACAGAATGTCTGAGGAAAAAGTTTGCCATCAGAAAGGAGAAAGGAGGAAAACGCAAGTATGTGGAAAAACACAAGGACAATTAAAAGCGCTTCCATTCTCTTTTAAAATGCATTTTAGGATGTTAAAAAGGCTGGGTGCAAAGCATTCCTGCAAACTAGGGGCCGTGGGCTGCAACTGTGTAGCAGATACATAAAAAGCCTGTATGAGTGAGTAGGAAATGGCTTTCTTAGGCACACAGATGAACAAAAATCCCCAAGTTTGTGAACAGTAAATGAAAGAGGTTCCATATGTGGTCAAAGTAAATAATATTCAGAGTCTGAATAAGTGTTTATATATGCTGGCTTGTTGTGTTAATGGATAGTTATTGTACTATACATAGTGCTGCTAGAGAAGATAAATACCTGAAATTGAAACATTCTGCTGTGCCAATTTAGTTTCAGAGATGCTTAGAAACAGCAATGGAACATGTTTAAAACAAAATTTCCTGTAACTTTGTATCTATGTAACTTCATTGAAAGATCCAGTCTTTCTCCCCTTAGGAAAAATGAAATCTGAAAACTCAATTCAAGTTATTCTGGAGAGAAAGTGAACCCAGAGATTAATATTCTGAAATATTGCTGGAGTAGCCTATGCAGGTGAAAATGCATGAAAGATTACCAAGCTTTACTTTGGCCAGAAAGCAGGGTGTAGGAGGGGGAAGGAAATAACTTGGTTCTGGGTGAAAAAGGAAGACAGGAATTTTGGTAAATAACTTTTTAAAAAGCTTTGATGGCTAAAAGACATATTTTTCAAGTACAGAAGAAATACCATTTAAATGAGTTGAGTATTAGTTATAGCTATTTCAGGATGAACTAATGCAGTCTTGAGTTTTTGAAGCGAGACAGGACTGCTGTTTGCGTGTTGCTTTTTAAAGAGGCAGGAACATGAAAGGAGGCTTCAGCGCCTGCCTCAATGGGGAATGCTTAGGACCATGCTGTGTGTGAGCACTCTGTTTGCCTTCCCCATTGTTTGTCTGAAAGCCAAGTGTTTTCTGCATGTTTTAGTCTGAATGATATGACTGCAGGAGGTACAGAAATGTGTGGTTGCTGGTAAGTGAGTGATGTTCTTCCTGAGGTAAGGTGAAAGGTTAGTTGTACGTGTTTTTCTCTGCCAGTCTTCGCCTACCAGAGGCTCCTAAATGAACACAGCATCCGCCTCCCACATAAGTCTGCTAGTCTGTCTGATTTTATCCAAACTGACCTCTCAGTAGTTCAGGTGGGGTGTTGGTGCTGGAGTCCTGTAAAATCAACTCTGAGGCGAAAATGAAGATTTGTAGCTTGATTTTTTACTCTATCACTTTTCCATTAGTTTGATTTTTAACTCTCTTGTCTTCGTGTTCTTTGTTCTTACACTCTGAGAAAAAGAATTGTATTGAACTAAAAAATCAGGATCAGAATGTGGTGTGGGAAGTAATAGAGTTGTGCTGTGGAAGTGGATGAGCCAATTAAATACCAAACTTTGATCCACAGTCTATCTCTTTTACTGTCTCCTGATAGGGAGTGCCTGACATTTAAAGTGAAATATGCAACAAAGCTGCTTCACCTACCAAATATATGAGGTACCATGTCTCACCTTTTAAATGTTAATGCTGGCTGTTTAGACAGCTGTTACCCTGTTCCTTCTCTATGTAAAATGTGCACTCACACCACATTTAAGGCTAAGGATCTCTGGAGCAACAAATGCCTTATTGTGGGCTTATACCTGATTATTTGTACAGACTATTAGCCTAGGAAAGCCGTTCAAACTTAGGTGTAATGGGTAGGATAAACAACTTGATACCCTGTTTTCACAACTACACTAATTATCTTAACCTGTTTGGTTCATTGCAGTCCCCCGTTTGTGCTTATATTGACTTTTGAGATAATCAAATACATTATTTTACAAACTCCAGAAGCCTTTAAGACAGAATAACGAATGGATCATTGACTAAACTGCAGTCAATAGGCTATTATAATTTCCCTTAATACAGCAATATTGAAGAGTTCTACTTCATTTGAAAGATTACAGTTACTGAGCAGTAACTGCAAAAATAAAAGAGACAGAAAGCCACTCAGAGCAATACAATAAGGAAGCGACATGAAAAATTATAGTTGTGAAATGAGTAAGAAAGTAGTCTTCAAAGTCAGTTTAAGTTAGAAGGTAGTTGACTTTCTCATCGAAAAGTAACACTGATTCTGCCGCCATTTATTCAGGATGGGTGAACTCTTCTTGCCTAATTTTGGATGCTCTCAAACATTGTGAATTCAGAAGTTTACTTCTGAGGCCAGCACCACTGTATTAACATTTCAGTTAACAACCCCTGTGACCAAGAGTAGAAGGTGGGGATAGTGTGTCTAACATGGACACTAACAATGTCATTAAAATGGAACCTTGAGGAACTGCTGTTCTGCAAAATTTCTTTCCAAATAACCCCCCCACTGAGCCATCATTTGATGTATTATGTGGACTTTTTAGTACGTTTGAACAAGTACTGAGACTCTTGGCAGAAAAAAGGAAAAGCTATTATGACCCACCAGAATGATGCAAAAAATCCTCTTAGTGTAGCTATTGTAGAATAGATAAAATCAGATCTCATTTTGGAAAGCCTCTCCTTTTGGAAAAACTCTGAATAGTCACAGAGAAATGATACATGAAATGGAGGAATTTACTAAAGAGCTTCCACATACAGAGGAACTTGTTAAAAGAGGGTGGTTATTGATTTTGTGATTA
Source organism: Gavia stellata (assembly GCF_030936135.1). Lineage (NCBI taxonomy): Eukaryota > Metazoa > Chordata > Aves > Gaviiformes > Gaviidae > Gavia > Gavia stellata. The sequence goes on from NC_082599.1 coordinate 41,269,904, forward strand.
CTGGGGAGCATTCAGACTAAATGACTCCTGTGAGTGTAGTCCGATAGATGAATGTCTATACACCATCAGTTGCACCTGCCATTAACTGAGTTTGCAATTAATGGAAGGCCACTTTTTGAAACCAGATCTGTAGAAGATTGCATGGGAACATAAAAAACAGGGAATTTATCATAGCTTTAATCTGATAAAGTAAAAATAAAGTATTTACAAAGTGTGTAGTTGTGGGTTTGTGGGAATATTTGGGCATTCTCCTTTATAGAATATTCCAATTTTTTTGTGGTGAGTTTTCTGGGTAGTTAATGCAGTAGAAGTGAGATAGTTACAGAAGCAGGTGTAACTACAAATAAAAGATCAAGTTGATAAATAATGTGAGCGGGTGACAAAAAATGGAAATGATCTAGAGACAGAAACGTAGCTCACCCGCAGCAGGTAAACAGGGCAGCAAGCTCTGCCGCGCAGGGCAGCTGCTCCCCAAAGCGGTCTCGGGGTACCTTGGACAGCTGCTCCAGCCAGGGAGGAGCCGCGTCCAGTGGAGACGGCCAAGGGTGGAAGTGCTGTGGCACACTCAAGAAGATGAATGATGTGCTCACTGAGCTGGAAGCAGTGGGCCTTCCATTAGTGGATACATTGCTTCCGACTCGTGATGGGCGGTTTCACGCTGTGCATCAAAATGGTACAGAAAAAAAACCTCGGGAAGGATAATTTACAAGATGGTGTTAAGAAAAAGAACCAAGGGTTATGTTAAATTAAGCCAATGCCAGTGAGCAAATGTATCAAAGCTCAGTAAGCTATTTGGCATCACTTTTATCCCACCATGAGGTAAATGACAAGATAGCGGCAAAATATGAGGTTTATTTTAATGAAGTGTTCTCTGCGACAACCTTAGTGCTGTAGAAGATGGGATGAAAGGAGGGAGGGCCAAGTTCCTCAGCGTTTAACCAGCACTCACCTTAGGCTAATGTTAAACGGATGTCCATGAGGTAGAATTTACCCAAACTTCTAAAATATTAGCTATCAAATGATGGTGGGTAAGTTTTGTGCAGTATTTACACATTTTTGATGCAAATAATTATCAAATGCGAACTCTTCAGAAAGCAGCTGCAAAACTTGTGTTTCAACATGTATATCAAATTTCCTCTTGAGGGTACTTCCAGGGTAAGAATGAATATGACGGATAATGACTTTGAAGAGATGACAATAACAGCCTTCAGAGGATAATGCATTCTTCAACCATCAAGATTTTAAGACTGGTTATTTAGAGAGACTAAGGAGTTAGGCTTCCACTTGCTGTTGAATGAGACTTAGGCACTTCATTTCCTTTAAGTACTTTGGCCTTGAAACTTCTAGCACAGAAGTATAAGGAAGCATACCTTCAGGGTTCTGTATGCCCCCAAAATAAATGCAAATGGATGCAGACATGGCTGGAATAGTTGCCTTTTTATGTGCAGATTTGTTTTTTACTGTTTGGAACATAAATGCCTTCAGACGGTCCACCTGATTTTGTATATGTTAGTAAAGTCAGTATTGCACCAAGAGTGAATATTTTTAATGCATGCATTTTGCTGAGTCTCAGGGGTCCTTCTCTTGTGTTTCAGGAACATTTATCTTTGGCTTATCAAGTTCAGAAACAGCTGCGCTCCCTTGCCTGGCAATGCTAACTTCTTTCCTCCTTTCTCTCCATGCTTTATTTTTGTGTTTACATGAACTAAATATTCAATCTGAGATACATTTCATACTAGCACTGAATCTTCAGGGTTAAGATGTATCATTTGGTATTCAACCATATGTGGAAAAAACGTGTAAACAAATATACCTGTCTTTTTGTGTACTATTTGAGCGTTGTACCTCAGGGACAATTTTGGCTATTTTCTGTTAATTACCTTAAGACATGTCCGCACATTTACATGCATATAGTCCTATAGTTACACAGATAAAACCTACTTCAGATCTGGTCTAAGCAATAATAAAGCCTGTTTGGGCACTGTTGAGACTAGTTCACATTTAGCATCTCACTAGTGAATCTGCATGGCTTCTGCACTAGAATTGTTCTGGCTAGTTCAGGGTGGAGGAAATTATGGGTGTAATGGTCTGTAACCATCTAAGCAGCTGCACTTCAAAACGACAGAGTGAATCTACCACTGTAAAGATTTTTTTTTAGAATCTTCCTGTAAAATAGTCTTTTGACTAACCTTTTGAACTCACAGTTGAGGTAGTCCTGAAGGTTGCTTCCCATATAAGACACAGAAAATAGCTCTGGCTAGACCTATGCCCCACAATGTGCTTTTCTCATAATCTAGGTGTGCATGCAAATCAGATTAGATTTCAAAAATAGAATAGTTTAGAAGAAGAAGCAGTCTAGTACTTTAATGCACTTTTTGTATCGCCAACACTGACTGTGTTGTTGATGCTACTCAGGTGCATATCCACAGGACATGGAGCCTGCCTCATTCAGAGGACTGTTGTCTTTGAAGAATGTTTCTCTTATTTCGGGCAGCAAGAGCTGAGGAAGGCTAAGAGAGAAATGTTAACCCTATTAACTAATATCTTAATAAATAGGGAGCCTGGCTATAGCTTCAGAAACTAGTAATTGTTATTAATGATGTGCTTATAATCCATTCCTTGTAACACCCGTTTCAATCAATGAGAGTAGTTTCTAATCCAGATCATTTGCTGCCTTGAAGGGAATTCCGGTGTAACAAGGAAATGAGGTATAAATTTAGAAAGTTTTTTGGTTTTTTTTTTTTTTTCTCCCCAAGTCAAACTACTCTTCTCAATGTGAACTAAAGAACTTGAAAATTAAATATAATTTTTGAGCAGTGTAGCATGTTTTTCATCCTCCCTCCTTCTTTTCATCTGTTGCTATCCACCCATTCAGTTTTCATTATACTTTTTCTCTTCTTCTTCTCTTCAGCTCATGGATAGTCTTCCATTTATCTTTACTGAGTTCAACTTTCATATTAATAGCCTACCTATGTGAAATAAATCTGTAACTTCATCACCTTCTTAAGTCTAGCAACCATGGTTCAGCTCTTCCATAAACCAAAAGGACTGCCCAGTCACTTTGAGGCAGGCTTCATCTCTCATTGCAGTGAACAAGACCGAAGCAACTTGATTGCAGTGCTTAGACATTTAAAACGGGAGAAAGTACTGCTACCTCCTTAATTCTTTCTTTATCTGCTGGGGAAAGGATTCACAATAAGTACCTGGCTGGTATTTAAAGCCAAGCAAATTCACAGTGTAATTAAGTCACAATATTTTTACAGTGAAGATGATTAAGCACTGGAAAAAAACATCCAAGGAAATAGTGATTTCTTCATGTACTGTCTCCAGTTCAACTTTGGACATTTTTCTAGGAGATAAGTTAAGCACAAATTTTCATCTTAGTATGTGGGTGTTAAGCAAAATATAAAATCTTGGGATGTAAGGGTGGTCACTTAATGATGACTTAATCATCTCCTCTGGCCCTAAACTCTGTATCAGATATGAAAGTCTATGAATTCTGAATTGTTCACTAGTTTTTTGTATGTCTTCATTAGCTTTTGCTGTACCTTAACATAAATCTTCCAATGGGCTATATAACCTTTTTCTCCTTTCTTGGAATTCAGTTATGGTCAATGACTGTGTTCACAGTGTAAATATTAGCTTCTCTGATCCCCTTGTATGAAAACCCACGCTCTTGTCGATAACCTACTGGTGTGGCTTGCAACAGCAGAAAGTTTAAACAGTATAGGGAGATTTTGTGGCAGCATGTTCAATTTCTTCTAAGACTGCTGTTGTCCTCTGGGGAATCTCTTTGAGGAAGCTCAGATATAAAGTAGCTTTTCAGTTGTTTGATATTGTTGATGACAATAGATATCCAAGGTACGCATATTGTTTCCTTGAGTGATTTTACAGTGATGAAATGAAGGAAAATTTGTGATTATCTTCTTTAACAGTCAAAAAGAGTACCAGTCAAGAGCACTCCAACTGGCTGAGAGCTGGGGAGAGGGAAGTTACTGTTGATAGTGAAATTATTATTTTGCATGCAGTTCTGTAAAGGCCCATCCATGCCACCCTTCTGCATGCTATCATTTTCAGATGCTGATTTATTAGGACTTCCTAGATCTGGCACAAGGGCTCTTCCTCAAGAGCTGCTTCTGGAACACAGTCTGCAAAGAATTAACCAGTTCATTTGCCAGGAAAGAAGCAGGCAGTGTTCAAACAGAAAGACCTGACAGAAAATTGCATACTTTTTCCCAACTGTTCATCTATTTTTCTGAATATTTTAAACTGTAGTTTATGAAAACCACGGGAAGAGCCATAGAACGATATAAATATCATGTGGGACTAATAAAATAAACCCTCAGAAATCCCTGCACAGACATTCATGCATTGGAATAAGGAAGTTAAAAAGCATAGAGACTAATACCTTCACAGTCAAAACAACCTAGTGTATGTTCTTGCCTCAGAGAAGGAAAAATAGAAAAGCAAGCTGTAAAAGGGCCAGGAGAGGGATCACACCCTGTGAACTAGGATATTCATGCAGAGGTTAAATGTGGTAAAGGTAATAATTGGGGAACAAGGTATGGACTCTGACGACCTGTGTGAATGGCCATAATGAGGTCTTGGCAGACAGGGTGTGCCCACAGTTTGGATACCTCTGAAAGTTTGTCTTAACTCTTGCTACAGATTTTCTAAGGGATCCTGTAATGTTCTGCAGAACCTCTTCCTTGCCTTTTGCGTTTAATATAATATTGCAAGGAGACTGTGAACTGTTCCTATTAGCAAGTCCTATAGTATTCTTATTATAGTAATGGAAATTACTCTTGAAATGCAGTCAGCAGTAGAGTATAAATGACTGTGTGAGAATGAGTTAATCATCTGTCTTTGTTAAATGTTTTTCCATGTGTGGGAGGCCTTGGCAGTTAATGCACTTTCTCCTGATTTGCAGCTACTGTCATCATTGCTATATGTGATTGATATGTCTGCCTTCACAGATTTGGAACCTGACACTGACACTAATAAACACCTTAAAGTCACTGATAATAATTTTAGAAGGGTTTCCAGGAATTGTAGGGGACTATATATTTCCCAAATCGCAGCTTTGTGTCCTGGGAAGGGTGGCGTGGGGTTGGCGGTTTGCATTTTGTTTTGGCATACAAATATTGTGGACTGTCTGTTAACTTAAGTTAGCTGTAGAAATCAGGAAAAACAAAATAAACAAACTGCTCCCCCTCCCCAACCCTAACAGTTATTAAGTATAAAATTAAATGTCCTCCACTGGATATTAAGTGCAACACTTAAGATGGTTTTGCAGGGCTTGTTACACATTTACTGGTCATTATTGATTTAAAGACATGATGCAAAATATAGCTCTCTTATAATTTCATTGTTCTGAGGGGATACAGACTAGCTATGTAACCACTCCACAATTTATGTCTCTTTCCTCTCTTGCTATTTTGTGGGGGGCTTTCTTGACATGAGGAGAGAGTTAGCCTTGTCTTAACTGAGAAGAAGCAGAATGAATTGGCAGGTTAGGTATGAGTTACACCCGCCACCTCTGTCTGGTCCATTTTGCTGTGTTGTGTGGTGTTTTGGAAGGAGAAAGAGGTAATCAGATTTGCTTTTTAAAAAAGAACTAATACAAATCACCATAGAAAGAAAGGCAGTAGCAGGAGAGGCATTTTACAGGTTATCTCTTCTCTCAGCCTTCCCTCTTTAGATCGTTTCAGAGAAAAGTGCAAATGAGATTTGAGAGCACTTGTTAGTGAGGATAATTTGTATTGCTCAGCTATTCAAAATGGTTGAGGTTGGCAGGGACTTCTGGAGATCATCTGGTCCAACCCCCTGCTCAAGCAGGGCCACCTAGAGCAGACTGCCCAGGACCATGTCCAGACGGCGTCTGAGTATCTCCAAGCGTTGAGACTCCACAACCTCCCTGGGCAACCTGTGTCAGTGCTCGGTCACCCTCATAGTAAAAAAGTGTTTTCTGATATTCAGATGGAGCCTCCTGTGTTTCACTTCGTGCCCATTGCCTCTTGTCCTGTCACTGGGCACCACTGAAAAGAGCCTGGCTCCATCTTCTTTACACCCTTTAGGTCTCTATACAGATTGATGAGATCCCCCTGAGCCTTCTCTTCTCCAGGCTGAACAGTCCCAGCTCTCTCAGCCTTTCCTTATGTAGGAGATGCTTCAGTCCCTTCATCACCTTTGTGGCTCTTTGTTGGATTCTCTCCATTATGTCCATGTCTCTCCTGTACTGTTTCTACCAATATTTACAGATTTGTTTGTGCTGTCAGTTCCCAAAGTGGATAATGACTGCCTTAGTGTTGAATTGGTTTTACTGAGAAGTGGAAAGTCTTAAAAATATCTGCTGTGGCTCTTTTTATTTTATCTATACAGGAATATCACTGTACACTGTTCAGCTGTATGTTTAGTCATGTAAGTTATAATGTCATATAAGTCTCATAAGTTACAGAGCCTGTGTTTCCATACCATGACCAAACTAAATAGTTTGGCAGAGGGTGCCAATAGCATTGGCATAAATATGTATGTTCCTGAAAACTGTTTTAAAAATGACCTTTATTAGGCAGAAGGTGAAGTTTATCATGTTCTATTATTTCAAAGCCTTTTAATTTTATCTATCGTACGTCTACTAATATAATTGAAGATGTCAGTATCCTATTTTAAATGATGACAAAAAGGTATTTCCCCACACATGCTGAACCTTTAAGAGAACACAATCCCTTGCTTTTTGTTTTGTAAGTAGTAAATATATGAAGGCTTCTTTTGTATACATGGCATAGTATCTGGAATCTAGAATTTAACAAGATATCCAGAATAACAATTAACCGCAGTGGGCTATAACATGAAACAAACTGCCCCCAAAACCGCAGCTGAGAATTAATGAAACCAGGATGGAAATATATGTTTAGGAAATCATAAAAGAGCACCCTCACTTTTGTAAAAACAGAGTTACCATCAACGCTTATTAAATCAGGCCAATATCTGTGTGCTTTCATAGGGAATGTAGGGCCCTCCTTTACCTTGTTTTTTTAAAGATTGGACTATTGACACCATGTGAAGAAAGAACTTGTTTGACCTTGACAACTGATATTTTATACAGTTTTTGGTCTAAGAGAAAGAATTTAATGATCTACTTTGTCTACTTTTCCTGCAGACTGAGCTGGATAAAAACATGATTTGTCAGGGATATGCCACAACTATTCAGCACATCTCTTCTCAGACATGAGTACTAGGTCTTTTAATACCAAACGGAGTTCATAACTATCTCAGTTTATGAAAGATTTCTTTATACACTGCAGCACCATTCTCAAGAGAAAAAATTGTTTTTAAAAGACACGGAAATGAAAATATTTTTTTAGCTCCCACTATTTGAAAGACAAATGATTTCTAATTCAGAACCTTCCAAGGGCAATTGCGTGTTCTAAGATGTATGTTTTGATGAGTGTATGTGGGATTAGAGACAGAGGATGAAGGGTGATGGAACTAATAATCTAATGGATTATTGTCTTATGTCTTTAAAATAAAAATATGTCACTGCAAAGAACTGTATAGCACACGCTTGTGTGTGAATAGACCTTTTGATGCTTTTCTAATACTACACTGATAAAGTAATTGCACTTGCTTATCCTGAGGCTACCATAATTTGTTATGCATTGAACTTGGAGAATGCACTCAGCCCTCTATGGGCAAAAAGGTGGATTAAAAAGTACATGGATTATTTACTCAATTACTGAGGGAAGTCTGTTTTAGGGAAAGGTCTATTTACAAGGCATTTCCATTAAGAGGGAAATGAAGTGATGGCCTCCGCCTCCTGTAATTTTAACAAGACATTCTCTTCAGTTTTTTGCATCCATTGACAAAGCATTCACTAGAGATAACTGCTCTTACTTCCTCTTCCTCCCAAACTAACAATATTTCATTCAACATAATCCACCAACTTTTCAACACCCATCTCTCTAGCCTGTGATTTTGCCTTTCGTGGCATTTTAAGAAGCTTGTTGAGGCAGTTTCTTTGTCCAAAGCTTTTTCTTACAGCTGTAGCTATGAAAAGAGTTTCCAGGGGGCTTACTCTTTTCAGACTTCATTAAGTTATACCCGTTCATCAATTCTGATAAGGTTGTCCAGTAGTGGTTATGCGATATCTGTTAGCAGTGCATGCAGTTGTCAACTGGACAATAACTTCCTTAAGCTTGGCAGGATTTTACTGTTTTCAGCTTTCTTCTAGCTAATATAGTGATCTTTGTGGGGAATAGCTCTATCCTAATTGTGGTCAATTGTATCAATGGATTTCCCATAGACAGTAAGGAAGTAGAATGGGTGAAGAGAAAGTGAATAAGGTTAGGGTTTCCTTTCCAGTAGAAACACTTCACAGATTGAGTAGGGCATCAAGTGCTATCAGAAAGGCAAATGGACAGCAGAACTTACATGGTATTGTAATTATATGCATGAATGCAAGATACATATATCTACCTTCTTGTAATATCATTCTGTATGCTTGAACATCTCTTTCAATGAAGATGAATTTGAATTATTAATTTGCTGCCTATTAACATAACCTGCTGTGTAGGTACTTCAAGGTATCTAAAAAGCTCTATTGTTCTGCTAAAATATTTAAAGGCTCAATAAATAGCAAAAAAATCCTCTCCAATAGATAGGTAGTTATTTTTTAGTGGAATTATCCATGCAATCAGCTTTACAACCTATCCAGGAGATTTTTGCATGCTAACATCTTTCCGTAAGTGCCAGCTGAATACCGTCAATACCAAAGACATATTGCGTCTCAAACAACAGGCACAGATATGCCTTATTGGCAATTACAACAGGAAAAGTGACATATGTCTAATTTTATTGTTATAATATCATTAAAAAGTACCTATACTTTTCTACTGAGAAAATTTATGTCACTAAGGCAACTAAAACATGGCTTTTATTCTTCCATTCCAATGTGATTTTGCCAGGAAATATATGAAATACTTGAAAAATTGAGACATTTGGTTGAATAAAACCATCTACCTTTTCAAACATTCTATTATATGAGTAATTGCTGAGGTTGTGGTGAAACTGTGAAGTCATTTGTAAACGTGGGAATCTAGTGTACAGTCTAGAAACAAGCAAAAAAATGTGTGTTGTTGCTTTATTTTTAAAGCGATATGGTTCTACATCACAGGTGGCCTGTTTTCTTCATTACATCCATGATGCAATTCACCCCAAAGAAGTTTGAACACATTTGTTATGTGACACAATGGATACAGCAGAGGAAAAATAATTAAAATGATTGAGGGAAGTTTGCACTTATGAACCCAATTTTGGGCTCAATTAGGTCAGTGCAGCTTTGAAGTTTAGTGGCAGATAAAAGAGGACAATGCCTTTTAAGTCAGTGGAAAGGGTCTTCTGACTTCACTGGACTTTGCTCAAATACCAAGTGCACTGACAAGGTCACTTTTCTCAATGCAGAGTGAATTGTACCAGGTTCTCTCAAGTATTTTACTCCATATTAATTTCAGTTAATTAAAAAACTTTATTCCTTGTAATGAATAGATCCTAGCTGTGAGTGGAAGGTGGCACTTCCTGCCTCATTGACTGATTGGACTTACAGGCTGTCACTTCTTACTGGTTGAGAAGTACTATATTAACCAGTTGATTAGTCTTCCAAGGGAAATGCTAGAAGTATTAATAATTAGTTATGAAATTTCCTATTCAGAGTACTTCCAAATATTAAAAATGCCAATCTTTTGTCTGACAGAAGATGAACTAAATCAGTGATCGTCTGCATTTTCCATACTGTATCCTTTTCTCCCTACCTGAATGACCTAAGATCTTACTACTATTTCATCTGCTTGGTTAGGGTAGGAAATGGCAGACTGGTTGCACTTCCATATTTTCAGGAAAATGCTGATGCTAAAAAAGAGCTATAAGCTATTTTTCTCTTTAACTTCCATTATTATCTGTGTGTGTGTCCAAATCTTGGCCTGGCTCTTGGGAAATGAATCTCTAAGAATTTGTAGAGGTTGATGCCCTTTACTTGTAAAACTGATTTGCAAGACTACATGGCTTTGGCAGGTCCTTAAATAAGTTCCTTCCTGACTTTGAACATCTCCAGTTTTCCTGTCTGGAGCTACTTACAAACTGAAGCTGCCAATTAAATTACAACTTAATAAAATGGTTATAATTTGAAACACACTCTTTCAATAAAAGTAGAAGGCTTCAATAACAGTCAATGCAATAATGATGGCATAAGCCAAATGCTTTTGGTTATATCCATGTACAGATAGTCAGCTCAGTGCAATTGGATGGAACTCAGTGGCATTTCAGCAGAACAGATCTCTCTTTCTGTAAGGTAAACTTTTTGGGGGCATATACTGTAAGCAGTATTAAGTCAAACATAAGTTCTTCTTTGCTGTGGTAAGTATGCAATAGTCCATGCATGCTCTGCATTTTAGCTGTTTCTTGAGACTGGTATTTACAATATTTTACCTTTTGTGCTTCTTAATTTGCAAATGTTTGCATGATGGACCACCATACAGTTAATAGGCAAAAAGAGATGCTGCAAGGACAGCATCCAAAAGGGAGTTTATTTGCAAGACCAAAATCCTATCATTTCTCTTTCATACTTCAGGGAATCAACAGCCAAATGTTATTGCTTTCCCTCTCTGCTTAAACTCATAACAATGAAATCAATTCATGGTAAGAAAAAGGAAATCAGGACATTCTAGCCTTGGAAAATAAATGGATTTTTAGTTCCTTTTACAATTCAGGATGGTGCTGTTTATATGATTTGGAAAGCAGCTAAATTTTACATTTGAAAGGATGCCATAAATAAGGTATTGTGGGGAAGTTCTGTCTGTCAAATCTTTGCAGACACAGAGCCTTGTTGTTTGGCTTTTATCAGGCATGCAGTATAATCAGGATAGTATAATAAAGCACATAATCTGGTTCCTGATGAGAATTCTCAGGGGCCACAATACCACAGGATCATATCTCAAGGGTTCATTGCCAAGGAGCAGTAGATGTACTCTAGAACATAGAAAATATCTTCAGAATAATTCTTCCTGTAGACTTATGCCAAGAAGATTGTAGATACCTTCTTTTGTGTAGTTCCTCACACTTCATACATTAGAGTGGATGCTACATGCTAGCATATTTGCTTACAGTATTGGAAGAAGAGCAAAGAAACCTTAATTAGGTCGCTTTTTATGTGTCACGTCTTTGTTAGTTTTGGTTCCAGAATTGCATAACCAAGATAACATTGCTTATGCTCTGAAGACCACTATCTGTCCACAGTACAAAGGAAAGCTAGTGTTATTCTAGATGGAGTCCTTGCTATTGCCTGCTTAGCTCACTTCAGCAGCCCAGGTGTTCAGACCCTCCAATGAACTTGTGGGAATCCTTGCTGCAGTTGTAGAACATCTTTGGAATACCATCCATGCAAGTTCCTGCTGAGCCACTTCTGTTTCTTGGAAACAGCTGTATTGCAACTAAATTGATTAGGGATGTGTTAGGACCAGTGAAAGGAGGGGTTTGTCTCTCATGACCAGGGGCTTAGTGATGAGTGGAGCAGCAGCAAGTATATTGCAACTCTGATCCTAGCAATAGCATCCTTTATTTCAGTCCTAGACTAATAATAAATGAAAGCTTTTCTAACAGACATTTCTGCTCACCTTTAAAGATTTTGACTAGATGTTTTGGTAGCATGGGAAATAGGAACTATAGAAGGTAATTTGGTAATCAATATACCTTAAGCAGGTCTCAGCACTGCAATGAACATGCTATTGTTCAAATCAAATGAAGATGATCTGTTCAGCCACACAACCACCTCTGGACAACCACCACAGAGACAATGCCTGAGATTTATACAATGTTTCAATCAGAAGAAAGTGAGTCAAAACACTGGGGTCTTTTCAACACATTATTAGTCAATTCACTAGTCAGATTGTATTCAATCTGGATGAAAGGAATCAATGATACATTTATTTAGAAGGTTATTGCTTTTGTGAGAGGACTTGCAGAAGGAATTACAATTCTCAAAAGGTGTGTTCAAAGTGTTCTTCATAGGGCATACTGTGCCGCTTTATATACCTAAGCTGTACAAATGAAGGCATGTTTCCTTCAAATGTAGGTAATTGCATATCTGTGCAGCTAAGTAAGTGACCTGATTTTCAGAGGTACTGGTTGCTGACTTCTTTTGAACCTTACAGGTCTTCACTGCCTGTGAAAAGTAGGCCACTTATATAAATGCCTAAATATAGATTTTGGTGCTTGACTTTAGCCTGCCAAGCTTGATAATTTTGGCTTTAATAAATAAAAAGACCTTCTAAGCTGAAAGTATGTCAGTAAGCTTGGCTCTAGACAGACAAACATTGGATTACAGCAACAAAATGTGCATCCTTTGGGTCCATTCCACAAATGCTAAGTGCCTTGAAAAAAATCCCAGCAGAAACAGGAGAGTGAATTCTGAAACTAAACTCTAGGCACAAACACTGGTTTTTGTATGATTTCTTTCACTACATTGGCCATTATACAGAAAAATGTTTTGATAGACTATCAATGGAAATTTGTTCATATCATACTTATGTATATGTACCTCAGAGCATAATAATCAGAGACTAACATGCAGTCAAATATGTAGCTTTATAAACTATATCCTTGCCAATTTTACCACTCTTTATACCCGGTAGGTTACTCATAGTTAAAAATTCAAACAAACCATTCAAGACTAGACCTACAGCTGCTGTAAATCCATGTGCTTCATGCACTTCAAAGAAGGGAGTATGCTGATACAATCCAGCTGAGCATTTGGCCTCTAGACATGAGTTTACTTTACATTCAGCACGAAGAGTGAGATCTACAGGTGCTCTAAGTCAAAGCAGGTCAAATGCAAGCTAGTGGAGCAATGCTGATTTGTGGCAGCTGAGGAGCAAGAAGTAGATTATGGTAACAAAGATGTTTCTCATTACCCTTCCTAAGCACTTTTTTTTTTTTTCTAAACAGGCAAACAAATTCACATACTGAAGGAGAACAGTATAGATCTGCAGTTCCTGTTTTAATGATGACTTCTTTAAAACTACTGTATGGCTGTGCAAATTCACTAGCCATGAACAAAAGTCATAACCTGCAAATCAGCATGTGTTATTCCAGAAATAGGCCTGGAATTGAGACGGAGAAGTAATCCACCCCATTTCGTAGCATTGCATAGTAAAGTCTGTTGCAAAGAGCAAAGGCTGATCGTGCCTCTTGCCAGCGGGGACAGCAAGAGCCACAACCACTCTGCTGTAAAGTTGCTTCATCAGCACTAATTTTCAGTCTTGGAAGAACTTGACTTCCCCACAGGCTTGAGGGGGAAGGAAGTGAAGCAGCAGCTCTGCCCTGTTTTACAGTAGGCAGTAGTCCTTTCTCACACTTTTGGGGAACATCTTTGTAGTTGTCTCTACTGCCTCTCAGGTAGGGAGGTCTCAATTATAATCTCTTCTGTTCTTTCTGGACTAGTTGCTGTTCTTAAATCTGACAGTTGGGAATGAAGTCCTAGTACTGATACCTACCACCTCGCCTAGTTTTCTTACACCTAGTTTTCTTCGTCTTTTTTTCCTCTGCATTAAATTATATTGATCTTTTCTAGAGAGATCTGTGCTATTGATTCAATTATCTATTTCTGCTGTGTACAAGTGCTGAATTTGTCTGATACAGCTATTTTTTGCTGTTCATAAAGTATTTGAGTGTGAATAAGGTGTTCTTTGAACTTTTCTGAATTAACCGTATGTTGCAGGTCCTACCTATGATTGCTAACCAGTATTTTCACAAAAAAAAATACATCTTCTCCATCTCTTGATCTAAACCAAGGTGACTTGCTTTACAAGCAGTTTTACAGTAGAACTGCAGATGAGGTTAAGCTGGTATGCCTTTTCTAAAGTGAGCAGCCTCTTTGTGATTTTCAATCTCAAGTAGCGTTTTAACATAAGTATTCTACCTCTGTTGATCTCTAAAAGACCCAAAATTATTTGGTACCAGCAAGCAGAAATAAATGTGTTGGGGACAGGAATAGCAAGAGCTCCTTTCCTGAGTAAAGGTGTGAGAAGAAATCATAATGGGACATGCCATCAATTTAGTTGATAGAACACCAAAAGAAAGTCCATTCTTTACTACCTGGGTCACTTCAGAAAAAAAACCCCAAACAACAAAAAAGTGATACGGAATTCATTAAATACTGATTTATCTTAAAACAAAGAAAAACCAGCAGTCTTGCCTTATCACAGATCCACAATACTTCCTAGCCTGTTTGGTTTTTACCAAGGGAAAAGTTTTTTTACTAAAGTCACTCTGAGTCTACCTGACTATTGGTCTTCTTGCTGATTGTGTTCCAATGTAAATTAAACCCTGAATCCTTTCTTTTCATTCTGCCTCATCTGTTCTTCTTGGCTACTTGAGAAAACAAGAACTTTATGACTGTAGAATTATTTTTAGCTCTTTAAGATGATCTGTCAAATTTAAGTTATTGGCTAATAGCATTTCTAATTGCTACTGAGAAATAAACCCTTCTACCCAAACCCTCAAGTTTGCTGAGATTTGTGAGTTGAAAAGTTCTTCAAAGTTGTTATTCTTGAGCTTCTCTGAGTTCATATAACCCATTTCCTGTCTTTAGGACATGAGTAGCTTCTCTGGTTTTAGGGGAGCTGACGGTGACTTACAGTGGGAAGAGCAGGTACCCTTGGTGTAGTAGCATAATCAAATTATGAGGAATTGAGGATCTGCATATTACTTCTGGGTCACAGTCCTAGCTGTGCTTGTGTCTTAGCACGTGACAAGTACAAAATAATTTGGCTTGGTTAAGCCAAAATACATTACCTTGCATGAGCTGCGGGGCAAAGATACCAACAGGTATTATCACGATTCAATTGATGGAAGTGATTTAAGCTACAAGAACTTGATTCAACAGATATGTAGCACGCTTCATGTTTTAATACAGAAATGCTGGTTGTTGGGAGGAAGGGGAAGGGATTTTCCCATCATTGTAGAAGAACACACTGTGTGGTGTGAGGTGAACTTTCTAGGCCATATTAATGCAGACCAGCTCTGCTCTTCCCCTTTTACACCGAAGAGATTATGAGTGGTGCAAAGCAGAGAAGGGTGAGGCCCAGGGATGAGAACAAAATTACTTCCTACCCTTCCTTCTCTGAAATAAGAGTCACAACACCTTCCCAGCATCTTCTCTTTTTTTTTTTTTTTTCTTTTTTCCTCTTCCCTCTGTCCCCTGTTTCTTAAGTTCTTAGAGCAGTTGGACATTTGGTATTTTCACTCACTTTGTCAGACCTAGCTCATAAAAGCTTTTCCCCAGAAGCATAGCTAACAGTTATCTCCCTTAATTTTTGCATTAGTCATGGAACACTAATTAGGGAAAGTCTTCCAGGTCAGTCTTTTGTTCCATGCAAGTCAACAGTCTGGGACAGGGGAACAGGGATGGTAGGAGCTTACACACAAGCTGTAACTAAATCAAGTGTGTGTAAGTGCTCTCATTACAGATGAGTTAATTGTATTTTCCTGGGGGAGTAGCTGAGAAATTGGCAACCTTTCACTAAAAAATGTTTCTTATAAGTTGCCAGCTTGCTTGGTGTTCTCCTGGTCAGCAGACTTCAGAGGCAGCAGCAGCTCTTGTATCGAGTGCCAGCTTCTGAGAAGTTGGAGCCTGCTTTCACTACAAACCAGACTCAACCCAGCACTGGTAGCAGTGGCATGGAGAGGACCATTCCTCTGGAGAAGGAGGGGTTTGTATCTTGGGAAGGTCCTCTAGCTGTAGCCTTTCTTGAAAAAAGGTGTTGTGGTCATAGGGCTTGGTCTGGTTACAGAAACATCAAAAGCAGCCTGTAGTACTTTGCCAGTAGTTCTCTGGTATGCGTCAGGTACTAGATCCAGAGCTGGTTTTAACAGGGCTCCAAACAAAGGAGCATCAGGTTAAATTTTACAATAAAACAAATTCCGTGTCTGGGGTAAAGAAAGGAGGGACCTTAGCCCAAGAGCTGAAGGCTGTCTTCAGAAAAGTAAATTGTAGAATTACCACTTCATTTTCATAACATGCTTTGTTTCATCTTTGTGTAAGCTCATGTAGATGCCATGGTATTACTTACACTCACGCTTTCAAGTTAATGCCTGCAAGTAATGTACTTAATCCTGCTTTCCTGGCCTTCTCCTACTGTCACCAAATAATAATCAAACAAAATCAACTATTAAGGTAATGAAACACTTCAGTAATTTTGCTGTACTTGTCTGTTTTCAGGAGCAAAAATCCTATAGTAAACTATAATCTGATTTCAGGAATGCCATGTTTCAGCTTTCTATGAGATATACCGGGACAGTGGTACACAGACCCTGTTGAACGGGTGATGCTTGGGTAGTCCCGCAGGAGCTGTAGAGCACTTGCGGGATCCATGGGGTGAGGCGGGTTGGGGTGGCTCAGCAGCGAGGGCAGAACTTGCCCAAAGGGGCTGCAGTCCATGTGGACCTCAGGCTTAGCAATCTGGAAGCTTGTTCTGAAAACCGTGTGAGTTTTGAGAGTAATTCAGTATTGTTACTTATTCAGCTACTATTAAAAAAAAAAAAAAACCAAAAGGCAAATGAGGTTAAGGTCCATCTGTTCAGCCAGTTTACAATTGAACGAATTCACTGAGGGGTTAGTAATGTGTTATTACACATGCTTTTCTTGTCACAAGTCCTGTGTTAATTGCCCAGTCCAAACCGTTTAAAAATTCTCACTACCTGATCTGTTCATCATATCAATCTCTCAAACTGATTCTCACCTGCTTATATCTTCCCAGAGTGCTCATTTATTGCTTCCCTGATTGCACGCTTTGTTTTGCTGAGACTTAATTTCTACTGGGTCTCTTAAAATAGAGCCACAGGGAAGATGCAGAACAATTTGTAGTGCAAAAATCTAAAATAGAAACCTGGAAAATCTTATTTCTTAGTCTAAGCTCTACTTTATACAATGCATATTTGTATTTTACAGGAAGTAATTTGGCTTTATTCTGGATCTAGAGCAATCTTTTTTTTTAAGAGAAAGTATAAATAAGTATTTGCCTCAGAGGTTGCCAGATGGAAAGGGAGAATTTTTTTTTTTCCTTGAAGCTTTCATTCAATAAGTAATATAGTGATTTTATCTCTATGGTTCTATAATAGTGATTAATAAAGGCTGCTATAGTAGGATGAAGGGTGGCTTTGCTAAAATATCTTTGAATCCAAACCCATGTAAGTTTTGTAAAAATAAAGCCTAAATTTTTTTGAAACTACCTGCTGATGAACTACCTCTGTTTTTGCTGAGCCATGCCAGATGAGCATTCCCAGACTATCTGGGTCACCAGTTTTTAAATGACGTCTTTCTCCTCCTGAAAATACTGCTGTAAATTTGGAAAAGCAAAGTGAAATCAGTCAAGCTGGGTTAAAGTGTGTAATGAGATCAGAACTGAGGCCAAGCTGTAAAACCATCCAGTTAACCTCTGTGGTGATTCTGATGCACTGTGTGTTTGTGCTTTGTTTGGTGCGTGGGGGTTGTGTTTGGTTGTTGGTTTTGTGTTGTTTTCTTTTTTTTAAATCTGGGAGATTTAGACCCCACTTTTTCATCTTGTGGTGGATAGTCCTGTTTGTAGAAAATATCTAGCAGTATGTTGGCTTCAATGACATGCAGTGGACCTGTCTTTTAAAAGCTTTAATTTGTATTCCTTTCCTACAATTATCATGCTGTAAACTCTCCATGCAAGACACCTTTTCTGATTATATTCACCTTACTGGTTCACTGAGCAGGATGATAGGAAATTGCACATCAGACTAGTCATTCAAGGTACAACTGCCTGCCTGTCTCTTAATCAAGATTCAGCCTCTTTGTAGCTTTATAATTTAAAAGCAGGCATGAAAAGTATTTCATCCCTGTTGTCAGTCATAAGACTGCTGAACCAGCAAATCCAACTGGCTGAGAAATTCTGATCATATTCCTTAAAATAATGTGACATGCTATCTGGGTATTGGATGGATGTACATCATGTTGAATCAACCACTGTACCTTTCAGACAGCATAGTGACCTCCAGTGAGAGACATTTTCCTTGCAGTTGCTTCTACTAAGTGGCAAGCTCCTGCTTTAAATGGTGGATGCTGAAATAGAACTGATCTCTCTCTCATGCTTTGTATCACCCATCTGTTAGACTCCCACAGAATGAAGAATTACTGCATTTTGCAATTTTTTATAGAAAGAAATTATTTTGTAATTGGTGTCCATTTTTGGAGCATCACAGCATGCTTTTCTGAAATGCTGATGGTGTTATACGTGTGGCTCTTAAGCAATGCAGTGTCAAGCTGCCCAGCCTCAGCAGGCTGTCAGTGGTCTGCGGGATTTGGCAGGGAAGTGAGTGCTGCTGGCTAATGGGCTGGGAGGAGGAGGTGGCTTACAGCTTCCTTAGGCATCCCCTTGGTAGATCTGCCTTCTTAGCTGTGGTATAAATGCAAAATGAAATGGCATTCCCTGCCCCAAGCAGCTTACATCTTCAGTAATGAATTACAGCATCATATGGTTTTGTAAACTGCTGTTAGCCAAATTTACAGACGGGGGAAATGGATGCCTGGATAAACTTGTAACTTTCCTGTGGTTACTCATGAAACAAATGACAGAGTCAGGGGAAACAACAAATCTTTCACAGGACTGCATAGGTACTCTGTAAATGAAGGGCAATAGCCCATACTATGTACTAAGAAATTAGAAGTGACTAATTTAAGGAATACCTTGGGTAAACACTGCATAACTTTTTGTCAACATTTTATGCTTTGCTTCATATTAAGGAACTAATGTGCCTCTGGAAGTGTAATACTGGGCACATTTAGTAAAGCACACGGTAGCTATTGGGTCTGTATACATTTACAACTGTAAAATTTACTTCTTTAAAAATAGTTACTTGAAATATATCCTCAGACAATCTGAATGTAGTGAGGAGATGCAGAGAACCTGTGGGGGAAGGAGCCACATGTAGATCAGAGGTAGAGGCATTGCCTGTATATGTTTATAACTCATTCTGATGTTTAATCATATATTTTATTTATTTAGTTTTAAGCCGTGAGTTCTATGCTTGTGAATTGCAAAGAAAGCAACACTACAAACAGTATTCATAGAGTGAGAGTCCCAGATCAGGATCAAAACCACACTGCACTGGGTGCTGTACAAACACATGATCGCTGTAGCTGGACCACAGATCTTGCAGTCTATGTGATGGAGATCACATTTGCTGGTAATAAACAGCAGAAGGGAGGGAGGGGAAAGCAAAAAGAAATAAACTAGGAAATTCTGTTCCATTGTGTGTTTGATGGTGAGGATCATTAACTGAAAAATAATTGTTTGTTTGGACAGCGTAAGTGCCATGCTTGTGAACTTTACAGAGAATGACTCTGAGACAGTTGAAGAGGGGTCAGGAGATGGACATGATTCAGTTTTGGGCCCCTCACTACAAGAAAGACATTGAGGTGCTGGAGCGTGTCCAGAGAAGGGCGACGAAGCTGGTGAGGGGTCTAGAGCACAAGTACCGTGAGGAGCAGCTGAAGGAACTGGGGTTGTTTAGTGTGGAGAAGAGGAGGCTGAGGGGAGACCTTACTGCTCCCTACAACTACCTGAAAGGGGGCTGCAGAGAGGTGGGTGTTGGTCTCTTCTCCCAAGTGACAAGTGATAGGACAAGAGGAAATGTCCTCAAGTTGCACCAGGGGAGGTTTAGATCGGATATTAGGAAAAACTTCTTCACGGAAAGGGTTGTCAGACATTGGAACAGGCTGCCCAGGGAGGTGGTTAGGTCACCATCCCTGGAGGTATTTAGAAGACATGTGGATGAGGCGCTTAGGGACATGGTTTAGTGGTGGACTTGGCACTGTTAGGTTAATGGTTGGACTTGATGATCTTAAAGGTCTTTTCCAGCCTAAACAATTCTATGATTCTTTGATGTCTGTGAAATCTAGCCTGCTCCACAAAACTGTCTTGAGTTTTCATCAGAGAGTCCATAAGTGCCCTGCCTAAAGCTCAGGATGCTCAGCAAGAGGGCTTCCAGGGAGTTCAGTGAGGTTTGTGTCAAGTTCTGGCTCAGAGGAACATCAGGAGTAATTGGTCTATTGATATCAGTAGATCATATGGGAGTAAAAGCTTAAGTTAGGAGGATCGGTCCATGTGTTGTTTGATATCAAAGCTGTAATAAGTAACATGCAAAGGTGGCTGGCAAAATATATATGTGTGTGCACTTAACATATGACTTTGGCATCTGTCTCAAATTTAAGTGTTTCTGCTATGGTATTTTATTTTAAGAAATTTTCTGTGTCTCCAGGTCCTTATGCCATCCATGTTACCTCAGGTGCCTGCTGGCAGGTTTTAATTTGTTTTTAAAGGGTTTCAAAGCATGAAAGGTTAGATTAGAAATGAGAGTCTAAGCTGCCACTACTCTTGATTATTATAAGGTCTGTAAAATCTTCTTAATGGATGTGAAAAGACAGGTGGAATGGCTAATAATGCACAACTGTAACTATACCACAACAAACAGTTGACCAGAAAGGAAAAAACTCAGTACTTTTAATGCCAAGGTAGGTGGAATAACTTGTGCTTTTCAGCATCCACACACGTGCAATCACTTGGGACTTGTCTAACTTCATGAATTTTCTCACATCTGTCAGATGAATCAGGAATCCAAATGCAAGAATGTGGCATTCATATACACATGTGCGTCTCTGAATGATTCATATTTTTCTTGTTAGGGTATGCTCATGAAATGGTTGCGTAGTTTCTGAAGTACAGAGATGAATTCTTTTTCTAAGGTTGCCTCAGTAGGGAAAATAATCTAACATGGCATGGTTATTATTATATTATTAATAGTAATAATGCTATTTCTGCTTGTATTGTAACACCTAGCCATTCCTAGTTTTGGAGCACGACACATCTGCTTACAGTCCAAGTATAAAACAGGCATGCAGATGGAGGACGCATGAAAACAAGATGATATTGGTTAACACAAAAGGATCTCTGGGTCATTGAAAGCCTAATCTTTTCAACTTGTTAGTAGCTGTTGTGACAAAATAAAATTCAAGGAGGGATTTGAAGGACTATAATAAGGTACTGTTCAGATGTTTTCGGAAGGCAAATGTGTCATACAACATAGGGGAAAGCACAAGGATGCTTGTTTGCATATTTAACAGATGGACTTCAACTGTTGTAATCATACTACTCATACCAGTTGCACGCTTATAATCCTTATGAATCTCCTAAGTAATCTTAACTTTTAAAAAATTGGGGCCCTACAGTGAGGGCCTATGCATTTTCAAAATTATATGGCAGGAGTACACCTCTGAGGTGCCCATGTGAAGGTTTAAAACACTATTATTTCTTGTTGCACAGCCTGCCTATTCTTTGTCAAAATGTCATCTAGGAAACAGGCTTTTACTGTAGCATTCATTGGTGTTCTCTTGTCACATAAATTTCTTCAACCAGTAGAATTAGTAACGCAATATTTCTTACTTTCTGTACAATCCATTACTGGTTCTATGTGACAATGCTCTTAAAGGAATTATCTATGGTAGAGAAGGGATAACTCCTCTAATATTTCTGATAGGCCATGGTTAGTGATACTAGCCACTAGACAGTGTCTGTTTGCCAACACCACTTTCAGTATTCCTTTATTGAATATTCCTTGGTTGCAATATAATTGATATGGACTGGTCTGTATTAAACACCTGACATATCTAATGGTGGCTCAGCTGAATTTAGTGTAACTTAGTGAACTATGAGTGAATTTATATTAATAACTATGGGTAATTCTTCTTAAAAATTCCCTGGAGGAGACTGAGTTCGGCTGATCCATTTGCCTTTTACCTCAGAAGCCTACATTTTCTATGGCATGGTGTGAGTTTGAGTATCACAGTTTGGGGGTGATCGAGGAGTGCAGACAGTTAGGAGAGTGGGTGAGGATGCAGGAAGGTGGAGGCTGTTTGGATGCATCATTGCTCTTCCATCACCCAACAGAATATACATCACTGCCTTCTTTTGAACACACAGGCCACAGTCTGGCTTATGTTTGGTGAGCTAATGTTTCCTTGGGTCCCTAATGCTGAGCAACATAGTTTAATATGTAGACCTTGTTTTCCCATTCTCCCCCCCCACCCCCAAAGATAATTCCAGCAGCTGGACTGCCTCTATTGTTTTTTCCTTCATAAATATTCATGCCTATTGATTTCAATCTTTTCAGTGCTTTCATAAGAACAGAAATGTTAATATAGTTCTGAAAGAGTTTTTGTAATGCCCAATGGAAACTTGCTCTGCTGCATAAACTGTTACAAGGCTTCCCATTTTTCCTCTAGATGCTTTTGGGAAGGAGCTCAGGAAGGATGGAAGAGTGCTTCAATTCACTTAGTGGGCTGGGGGTCTGCATGTGAGCCAGCTGGGAACAGCTTCATTGCAAAAATAATCTAAAACTCACAATGTTGTAAATTACTAGGAAGAAACTATCTAACATGTGGACTTCATGGAATCTGGGTTTCTTGTGCATCAGATGGGTTTTTTTTTTCCCTTTACAAAGAAGTTCTGCTCTGCAGATCAGTTAACTGCTTAAAATCTCTCTGTTACATCGAGACAGAGGAAGCAAAATGAACAAAAATCCTTTTAAGAGAACCTTCTCAAGTGTGAACTTTTCATCAAGTTTGGAAAGGTGGGGCACAAAGTTCAGGAGCTCGGTTTTTTGTTTCTTTTTTCTCTGCTTTTTCTTCTCTCTCTCTCTTTTTTTTTTTTCAGTACACCTTTGCAGTTCTACTGTGTAAAATCTGAATAACAGCACTGTGTACCTCAGTAGGGTTTTAGGAAAGCATTGCCTGGTGGAAGCTGCCATCCCTTAGGGTGTGCTGTATGTGTTGTGGAAGCCTTGATGAGCCAAACAGTGGCATAGCTTTTGGATTTAAATTGGGGTCCCATCTGGAAATTACTTCGTGCATTAAGTTAATCAGACACAACTGAGTGGATCTAAGCTCTGGCATTACTTAGAGGTTGGGGTCCTGTCCGTCAGGAAACAGATGGGGGCTGTCTGCTTAGAAGACAGACAACATGTCCTGATCATACTGTTTTCTTTGGTTTTTACACAGAATTTGCTATGGGAGCTTAGGATTTTAGCCTGCATTCATGACTATGCTCTGAAAAACAAATGAGAACTCCAGTCAGGGTGTGTGCTGTTTAAGCTTAGGAAACGCATACTTTCTGTTTGGTTGCACAGGCTTTGATTCTGCTGTGACCCCTTAAGAGGGCATGCATAGCTTCCTGGTTTTATCTGTAATTTCTTTTTATTAGCCCAGACTTTAAAAAAAAATAAAATAAAGACTGCTAAAAGTGAAATTTCTCAATTTCAAAGTAGGTGGTTAAGGTAATACCCTGAATTTCAATAGTATCAGACTGCCAAACCGGTCCTTTGACTTAATATTAAAATTGTGGAGTAGTACAAGGATTTCATTGTGAAACCAGAAATGTTCTGTTGTCCATCTGAAATTGAGCGAGGCTTCACAAATTTGTGGAAATTATTTGTAACTGGTCTTAGCTTAGTGCTTTGAGACGCAGCTTGAAACCACATCCATTTTGTATTCTTGTGGGTTTCATTGCACACAGGTTTTGTTTGGTTTTTTGTTTGGTTTTTTTCCCTCTTTTTCCCTCAGCAGGCAGCTCTGGCTTTTTTTCTTTTTTCTTTTTTTTTTTTTGGTGGGAGTATGTTGCTTTCCAGGAGATAAGGTTGCATTCTGAGGCTAAACCATTAGGCAGCCTTACAGGATGTATCGAACTTAGTCTTTATTCCTTACCTGAGCTGCATTAGACTTTCATCAGTGCATGTCATCTTGTCACTGAGACAGTAGTTAAGCTTTTCAAAGTGGCTTGAATTGAAGTAATTTTTGCTAGCACTGCACATAATGGATATTAGATTCTTAATGAAACAGCGATGCTTCAGACCAGAAGAAATTCCATCCAGACACTCAGATAACATCTGACAGTCAGTTTGTACCTCAAAGAGGGAAAGATAAGTAAGCAATCTCTCCTATGGCTGCTGCTTAAGAAAAAGATTCTTCTTCCACCACTCTTCAGACCTCATGGAGATTTCATCCAAGATCAAGAATGTGAAACTCATATCACACGTACCAAGCAGTGAGAGACTCATATTATCCTTTAGCCTCAATCACTAATGGTTTTCTCAGACATGGCCATTTTTTGAATACCAGAGGAAAGGTTGTTTCCTTAAGAATACCAAAACAAATATAGTATGGATTGAATTTGACTCTTGCTGACTGTTACAGCCAACTGGGGAGCTGTTTCAGCAACATGACATCATTGCATGGAAGTAGTGTAGAGGAGGTCCAGTTCTCATGCTGCAGTCTTGGCAAATGCTTCCTTGACTCTAGCCAAGCTTCTACTGACATCTCTGCATTATGTATGACTTTATATTGTGCATCAAATCCCATTTTCTTCCCACCCTCCTTCTTGGGCAAGTTCAGTCCAGATATAGGGTTGGAATTTCTCTGACATTAAGCATATGATTTGGGAGGCTAATAATTGAGTCTAAGCTCACACCTTCACCAAAAACCATCCTGGTCCTTGTGTTGGAACTGCCTTGCACTCTGAAAATCTAGGTGCTGCATATCTGTCAGTTGCTCTGTGTGTGTTAGAGTGGCAGTGAGAATAAACTTTAGCATCTCCTTGCTGGAGGTAATGCTGTGACCTACTGTTTTCCAGCGGAGTTTGACAGTTTGTTGTGTGAGGTTTTTGTTCCACTTCAGTCTAGCAGGGATCCATAACAAGGTGGTTCTAACCCCAGGCTGTATGGTTGCATGTCCTCTGTCTCCAACCAGGTCTGGTTTTTTTACTTATTCATTGTAAATCTGGATCATTTTGTAGAAATGGATTAGAGAACAATCAGGCAGTCGAACTGAAGGTCAACTTCTCTTGATGCAGCTGTGACAAGCAAAGGGTATGCTAAAAGCAGCAACCTCTTTGTGTCTTAGAGCTGTTCTGAGCATAGCATAAACTGTCTTGTTCAAATGTACAAAGTGGAGGAAAAACTTCACACCTGGTCTATGCTAAGTAAGACACAAGTAATAGGGCTTTCAGGACCAACATTTGGGTTTAGACTAGACATCCATCTAGTAAGGTATCTAACAGTTGTCAGATTTGAATGGATTTCTTTGCAAAATACATCTTCAGTTGCCATAAAGTTTGAATAACTTTTATTCCTCTGCTTCTTTAGCTTATATCACTTATGACATAGATTATTCTCTATTATAATGTCTTACTATATTTTCAGCACAGTTTAAAAAAATGTAATTACAAGTATATTAAAAGTTGTTAATTGATTAGTCATGCTGCCATATCACTGAATAAAATATATAATACACCCAAAAAAGCATGTTAAAATGTTCAAAGTTATACCAATTATTAAGTCTGTAAGGCAACAATTTAAGAGTTAGGAAATTTAGGAATTAAAATCACCTCATCCATCTTTATTTATCTCCATGTTGTGCTTGTGTTAAAATAGTGTCTTCAATCACCAGGCAAGGTAAGAAACATATCTTTTGGGAGAATGTAGGATGGCTGTGGCAGAGGCACGAGCCAGCATTGGAGCCCTCATCTTACTCAGCAGTGAGGCCATTTGCTGTCTTCCCACAATCTGCTGCCTCACCTGCCTTGCACCTTTCAAATTCTGCACCGGACAGGTGGAGCCCTTCACACGCCGCGAAATCTGTGTTCACCTTTTGTGTCAGAACACATTGCTCCTAGTATGGAAAGTGGTAAAGATACCATGGGAGGATGTTGAGATCAAGAATTAAAGATTTTATGATTAATATATATTGGAAAAATGGGATGGGGCAATTAAGATTGTTGTTGAGTAGCTTGGCTTTGTGGATATGGCAAATGCTGGTTACACAGGCTTTGAAGTAGGCAAGAATTACTCCCCTCTGCATACTTTTTGTAGAACTTCCTTTTTGTGGCGCATTTGTAGTTTAGCATATAAATAAACTATAATTAGATAGAACAATTCTCAATTAAGTTTACTAACAGTTTCATGCACAGATTTCAGACTTGTGCACAGTCTTCTTTTAGAAGGGACAAAAAAATTCTCTCCAGAGGCACAAATGAAGAAAAATATTATAACCGTTTTTGTTTAAAAGCATAATCCTTATGAATAGAAAGAGCTAAATCCTGAAACCAGGGAATGAGACTGAGTAGGACATTCATTTTAATTATCCACAGAAGAGGAGAAGGACAATCCATCTATTAAAAACCATTTTCATTTTCTGAAGTATCTTATGCTAATTATTTTTGGACAGAATCTTAGTGCTGAGATGCAAATGAGCACAAAGAAATTTAAAGCTTTTCCTACTCCACAACTGAGTTTTGGTTGAAGCTGAATCCCCCAAGGATCAGAGATTTTTATTCTCATTATATCTTCTATTTTTGTTTTATTTAGGGCCTATCTTTCAAGGCTGCTGCTTGTCAAATCTCTGCTTGCATCAGTGTTGCATTGTATAGACAGGATGTAATAGTCCTGCATTTTGTATTGTAAAAATAATGGATAAAAAACCTTTATGGTTTCTTAAGTATTTACCTTAAAGATTCTGTACAGAAATTTGTTCTTCCCCCGCCCCCCCCCCCCCCCCCCCCCCCAATCCCCAATGCTTCTATCTCCTCCATTACATGATATTAACAGGACAATAATGATGCAGACCTCTGTGGGATCCACTGGACTGAAAGGTGAGAAATGAGTGTTGGCAAATTTTACTTCGTTCCCTTGAGAAGGAATGCTCATCACTGCTTTTACAGCTGTTGCTAGGTTTTAGTCCAGCTATTCAGAAACAGATTTTTCTTTCTTATTTAATTATTGTTTGAAAAGGAATCCACACTTCTGGAAGAATTTTGATCTAGCTGGTGTGATTTCAGCACTAGGAAGAAAAAACTCTCCCTGTCAAAGCTCTTGAGAAGGTAAATAGAAAGGGAGTCTTTGTCAGCATGTCCCATCATGCTGTCTCTGGCATTGCTTACAGCTGGGTTTGGATTATTTAAGAAGCATGAATAAGGGTTCCTGCATGACAGCTACAGGGTTTGAGGGAGAATCATGACCTTACAGCTTTCTCACTCAGCAGCTCCTGTGCTCTACTGGCTTTTGTGGAGGAGGTATTAATACAAGGGAAGAGGGGAGAAAAGCTAATCTTTAGGTGGCTGTTTGGGCTTTGTTTAGCTTTTTTTTTTAACCTACCCGCAAAGCGCTTTCTTTGTTCCCCTAGGTATCCAGGGAAGGGATGGAGGGAGAGAGTTGCACTAGGCTTTGGAGATTCTCTGTAAGTTTCTGAGGGAGGTGGAGGGGAAGAAGTCTTTAAAAGATCAGTCTTTCTGTGCTATTCATGGCTTTTAATAGTTCCATTACAGCCGCCAGAAAAAAACCCCAACAACAGAAACCTGAACCCCAAACAAACTTGGAGAATTGTCAGTGCTTTTTGCAGGTGTGTCTTCAAGGATTTTAAAGGGACAAAATATTCCTCATTTACCTGGGGCTAAGAATGGTTCATACACCAGGGTTCCAGGCAGCACTGATGCAGTGACAGTGCATTAATTCATGAAAAATATGAATTAAAATGAATTTTTCTTTTTCAAAAGTCTTCCCATTCAAGGAGGCACACAATCTGATCATTTTAGGAGTGGAAATGGAAGAATGTATTAGCAACTGCGTGCTACAGTACTTAAGTGTGATGATCATTTATGAATGTAGATTTATTCCTTAGCTGGCCCAGCTTTCTTTCAGAAAACAGTTGTTGATAAATCATGCGATTGCATGCAATTATTTACCTACCTTTCTCATTTTCACTGAAAGTTATATGCAAAATACTTCTGGGGATCTTGCTCCTCTGTGACTATAAGTCAATTTAGATTTCTGCTGTAGGTTCCGCAGCATTCTCAAATCCAAAAGGAAACCTTGTTTATTGAAGCTAGGACTTCATGCAGCTTCTTTTGCAACTGTTTTAAAAGCAAAAATGTGTAGAAAAGTCTTACCTTAGTTAAATAAATGTGAATGCACCCATATAAACTTCTGGGCTTTTTACAAACATATATTGCTTTACTTAATGTAAGTTAAGTTTTTTAATCTGTTAAAATGCGTAATTTCTTCCATCCCCTTTTTCCCACCAAACAATTTTTCTGACTCGCTTACATGGCAGACATAACTTGTCACTCTGCTGTCTCTCCCCCTCTCAGTGACTCAGAGTGTGGAAAACCTGTGATGCCATACAGCTCCAGTGGGCACAGGCTGGAGGAGAGTTTCAGACTTAGAAAGTCCTTTTTGTGGAAGTGAAGAGGTGTAGTAAAGCAGAGTAACTTTTCCCGAGTGTTTTCTCTGAAATAGTTCACCCCTGAGGAGGAACTATTACTGTAGCAGAGCATAGAATCAGGGTACAGCTATTATATTTCACCTACGCTGGCCAGAGTTCTCACGCAAGATTATGTAAAAGAGTAATCATCAGAAATTGTAGTCAGAATCCTCTCTCTGTAAGGCACGAAATACTGTGCTGACATGATGGTTAATGGTAATCTGTGCTGGATATTTATCGAAGATGTTTCCCTGAAACCACAAGAGGTAAGCTAAAAACAGTAGGGGAAGAGCATAAATAGAAAAGCAAGCATGTACCCTCATTGGCTGGTGAGCGTATCTTTGTCCTCTTAGGGTGCTGCTGGAGCATTGTTTTTTGTATTTCCTTGCAAGCCCCCAAAAGTCACATATTCTTATAGGAAACTCCTTGAATGATCACAGGTCTTCTAGTACGCTATAGAGGTAGAGATGGGCAGATTTTTCTTGGGCAGCCAACTTGTACTGTCTACCAGTAAAGGAACTCTCCATAGATTTGACTGGATCCTGGATCTCAGCCTCCACACAGGGCAGCTCTTGATTAATGTAGTAGTCTGTTTGGGATCATTAGTGGCCATCAGTGCAATGTTTCTTCCTGAATTATGTCATCTCCTCAGCCAGATCCCAGGTTCCAGTCCACATTTTCCAAAGCGGTTGGAGCTCAAGCTGTCATGAAGTCTCTGCATTTCCTGGTTGTTGAATAATAGTTTCATGCTTTCCAAGCAGAACAGTAATTAATGAGAATTTTATTATAAGTGTTAATGGAGTGAACTTTTCTTTTTACAACTCTTTAAAGGCTGTTTCTGACCTATGCAAACCACAAATACAGAGATAGTCTTTTAAGTGGCATAGAAAATGGTTCCTTTAAAGCTTACTGTACATTTCAAGTACTGTCATTCAAATATAGTCCAGAAATCTGCATATATACACCTTTAAAACTCCATTCAGACACTTCACTGGGAATGTTTTCGATTGTGAAAACTTAGAGGATGGCCTTAAGTCCTTCCAGAGTTAGTTTTAAAGGAAACTGTTATGCAATTTGTGCACACAGAACAAGACAGAAGACGAAGTGGAGATCATTACTTTTTAACTAATGAAGCTAGCCAGTGATGTGTGCAATATTTTCATTTGATAAGGAAGTTCTAATCTGCAGTTTCGAATGTGCCATCATCTGAATTTTGCCAACACCCTCCTCTCATCTTTTTTGCACGATTGTCAGTAGATGGAGTTTTAGGAAGAAAGCAGAAAGGATGTAACATAGAAGGTAAAAGTCAAGATTGGACTGTGGTAAGGAATGAGACAGTGCATATGTTAGTACAAGCTATAGTAGGTGAGTCTGCTTATAGAAAGACTGAACTGCAAAACAGAAGAGAATGCAATTCCATCTCACATACATTTATGGTTTTAATCATAGTAATGTTCAAATAAGAAGAGTTTTCTAAATGAGGTAATCCAAGAAAAGACATTTTCAGGAATTTGGACCCAAGTTCTGAAGCAGGGAAGACCTAAGCCAAACGTTTCACTAAACTTACCTCGTTGAGATTTTGCCTAAACTTTAGGCCTGTCCTTCATGTCCACTCAGAAATTCAGAAGTAGTCCTAGAACAGGAAAAATATTAGATGGAACCTGAACAATGTCTTGACTTGTCACAGCTTGCATTTAAATCAGATTTAAGATTCTCAGCCTTTCTCTGGAGATTCTTCTTATCTCTAGAATATCCTTCAGCTGTAAATTGAACTGAACTCAAAACAGCAAGACTTTAAGAGCTATTTATAAAAAGGTTTAATGCAGATGTTTCAACAAGTATATTGTTTTATTGCTGTCCTGTATGCATAACGTAAATCAACTGAAATGTGAGTGTTGATATTTTCTCCTCAGCTGTATTATTTCTGCTATTGGTATTTACATTATCTGTGTGTATAAAAATTCTGAGCTGCAGATTTTACTAGCACAAGATTCTCAGAAAACAAATCGTCACAGTTGTCTGCAGAAGATGATTTTATGACCAAGGTATAATCTTGGGCTATGGGACATGTGAATTTAAACCTTATTCCTTCCTCAGACATTTTTGTTTGACATGGTTCAAGGGCTCTGACCTTTCTTTTCAACTTTGTGTAAACAAGCAGAGAAAAAAAAAAACCCACAACATTTGGGTTTTTTTGCGGGGAGTCTGTGAGGACTTCAGATACTGTAGAAATGCCAGCAAAATATGTATGCATTTACCGACCAAATTTTAAGGCTGCAAATTCATAGCAGAAGTACTTCTCCGCCTTTGTACCCAAGAAGGCTAACAGATTTGTCAGAACACATCTGACCAGTCAGATGCATTTTGAATATTAATAAGCAGCCCAGAAAGTAAAGCATTTTACACTACTTTTTGTCTATTGTTGTTGAAGAGTGGTAAGGTTAGAATTGTGAACAACAGTTTACTAGGTGTTCTGCAACAATAAACAAGGAGGAGAGAGCAGAAGCGGGGGGGGGGGGGGGCGGGGGGGAAGGGGAGCTAAATTCAGTGAATAAATAACTTGCTGTGCATTACTTGCCCAGTTCTACAAAATGGCATCACGTCATAAACCTGTTGGGTTACCTCTTGGCAATTCATACTGGAAGCGGGGGCTACTGTCTCACAGAGAATTCATGCAATTTGTGCAGTTGTCATCCCCAGCATGTATATTACTGCAGGAGTACCTCTGTCATGACCTCGAAGTTCCTCCTTTCTGTTCCAGATCTGAATGTCTCCTCACCACTGCCTAATTAAGTGATATGATTTTATGAAACACAGATGTCCATTAGGGACCAGACTGAAATTACCAGAGTTGCTTTATTTGCAACCTACTTTGAATCCAGGTCTTTAGAAATGAGAAGCCAGAAATTGTGTTAACCCATATTTTACTAAACCCTTGATAATTTATCTTTAAATTGGGCATCCTTCCCTCTCTCTTTCCCACTGTCTTAAAGTTTCTATTTTTCTGTAGAGACTTTGGAGAGAAGTAACAGCTCTTAGTTTGCTGGGACCACTTCTGCATCACAGCAAAGCCTAATGAAAATTAATTGGTAGTGCCGCAAGCTTTCTCTTCCAGGCTATTGCAATTTAGATATTTTTGCAGACAGCAGCAGCCCATAGTTTATCCATTATTTAGCGCCTTCTAGTACTTGAAACTACTGTCAGGCATTTGCCCTCCAGGTGTCCCATCAGGTGTTCTTATAGCAGGGTAACCAAGAAAGCTTTATTTAATTAACCAAACTGGATGCTAGTTTGCACAGTATCACAGAATTCCCACTAATATCTCTGGCTGAGAGGGAACTCAGCAGCTAACAAGAGTAGTTAAGCATCTACCATTAAGGGTGAAGAGAAATCCTTTCATAATTTTTATTAGCTTTGCATTTCTAAAATGCTTAGGGATCACTTAATATCCACAGATGCTTTTGAAAGAGGCATGGTTCACTGCACAGACAGTCGTAATATTGCATGGTCTGAGCACAGTTGAAGAGATATGCAGCTGACACAGCTTTGGAAGGTCACAGTTGCTGTATTTACTGGAGCTTATTATTAGCTGGAAACTCTATTTTTGCTATCAAGTGCACTTGTCAAATCCAGACTTCTTGTCAGAGGGCAGTGAAGAAGTGATATTCCCTGAGAAGCTGTCCTTCTTATGACCGTTCAATAGTATCCCTAAATGAAGATTTAATGTATTTTGAATGGAAAACAGAATCTGTGGTCCATCCGTTTTGAGTCAGGGAAAAACAAAAGCATAAGTAGCGCTCAGCCTTCTCTCCATGGATGTTTTTGCAGAGCAGCAGGACTTTGGCAGCAGAGCTCTCTTCATAAAGCAAACCATTTTCATACACTACAGGAGGGTTGGTGGGATTATTTTTTTTTCTTTCTCTTTTTGGAAGCAGAAATAACCCAAAGAGTGTATTCTGGGAGGTACTCACTTTAGTGATTCCTGAAATTCTCTCCTTTAATGTCCAGCTTTAATTTTGTTATCTAAGTATAATTTTATTTCCTTTCCATGTGTTGTGCATCTGCTCTACAGGCTCCAGCCAGGAGAATAACCATATGGGGACATGAAAATCCCCACTGCATTGATGCCAGAAGACAAGTTTATGTTTATTCCAAATGGCATCAAAGGCTGCTTCTCTATTTTCCCTTTACCTCCCTTCTAGTGACTTAAATCTGTGGTGTTGTCTAAAAAACACAAGAAAAGAAGAGGCCTGTCTGATTACAAACTGAAAAATACTTCTTATAGTGCTAGAATTTGGATGATCAATGAATTTTACTTTAAAGCATTTATACCATTGAGCATTTTCTGCTTTTTTCTTTGTAAGGTAGCAATTACTGCACAAGGACCAGCTCTCCTTCTGACTGATCTCAGTACTTTCCTTCATTTTTTCTCATGACAGATTCCTTCCTCCAACCTGCATAGAGGCAATATTCTCTGTAGGAGTGAAAATCATTCAGCTAAAATTTCTCCAGTGTCTGGTGTTCTTCTTAGGTAAATGCCTCACCTGATACACTGTCCTTATCATTCCAGCGATGATTGGAAGTGGTATGAAAATACTATGTAGACATTTCAAAAAAAGACAATCAACATCAACATAGCTTGATCCAAGCTGATGCTGAGGCGCCAAGTTGACCTGGGAAGGTGTAGTTACTTCATGTTGGTTGTGCATGATTGCTTGTCATAAAACGAAAGGTTAAAGAAAATGATTGTGTGATCGTGGACAGAATGGCATTTAGAAAAAGTAATAATAATCAAAAGCCCTGCCTGTACTTGAGTAAAAGTAGTCAAGCACTGATTGCTTTCTAAAGGACTCCAACTGTGTGATATATACTTGTTTTTATAAATAGCTATTTGAAAGCACATGTGAACTTGTGGCAGACATGGGCTTGACCTAAAAGTCTGTCCTGAAAGCAATTTGGTGTGTGGAATTCATTTTCATGCAGCAAAATCCATTTTACTCGCAATGAATTGAAATAACCATTGCAAGAGAGATGCAAGCAATACCCACCATGCTTGCTCTCTGATGCAAGGCCAGGAGCCTTGGTCTAGCATGGCTGAAAACCTCATGGCTGTATCAACTCTACAACATAGTGCTGGTTCCCATGCCAGCTTGGATTGCTGAGGCTTTGTGCCAATGTTGCTTTCTGAATGATGATGGCTTTGAGACACATCTGCAAATAGAAACTTGCCCCTAGAAATTTATTGTGATCAGGTTGGAATTGTCACTCAGACAGTGACTTCTGTCACTTATTAGCTCCCTAAGGTTGGGCTTCTTTGTACTATTTTTCCAAAGCTTGATCTGTCCTGCTCACCAGGTGTGCAGGACTTCTCTGATTCTTTACAGAGGAAGAGTCGGTGTTCCTAAGTCAATTTAAAGAGTCAGTTGCTTTCCCACTGCTTCACAAGCTCCTACATCTCGTTCCCACTATTTTTATCCTTCTGGAGTTACATCTTCAGCTCCCACTCACTCGCATATTTTCCAGTGTTATTGCTTATTTGCCAGATGGGAGAGACAGTTAGTCCTTATGGTCCAGTAACATTGAGTATCATCAAAATCTATGCAAATAAACACTTGTTCTGAAAGTAAATGCTCTTCCACAGCCAAAGTGCATCTCAGAAAGTGCAGGAGGCAGCTAAGGGAACAAACCGCTACACACAGCATCAGCCCCTTGCTGTGTGATGGTGTTACCCTCTGTGAGAGGCAGCAGCCAGCATGCCTTCTCAGGGAGTTACAGGCAGGTCTCTGTGGCTGTGGTATACTATGTGTGCAGGGTATCAATAGAGATATGAATTAATCTCTGTCCATGTAATACTAGGCAGGTGGCAATGTGTAAAGCACACAACTTATCCACCCTTAGAAATACATATAACCATAATCTCTGTCTATGGAAAAGTCTGTCATTTCAGCCTTTGTTCATCTATGATACAGCTCAGTCCAGAACTGGGAATGTGCGGTGATTGTGAATCATAAATAATAAAACCAGGACTGGATGTAGCCTCCTTGTTGATGTGACCTCTGCAGCAGGGAGCTTGCTGTGCTGGTCAATGCCAGTAAAAGGACGGGTATCTGCCTACTTTTGTGTATCCTCTTTCCTCCTCCTCCTGTAAATCCTCTGCTGCACTGCAGCTGAGGCTGGGAGTGAGTTGTCAAAGTACGGTTATTAAGGATGAGGTAGCCATTCTAGATCAGATGTGTACAGCTCTCCGTAATCCTTAACGTTTGTTGTGTTCTCCAATTAGCTTTCACAATGACACTTGGCATTTTCTTAATTGTCAAAAATGTTTTAAACTGTTCTTTCTATACTGTTTTTCTCTCTTGTCACATCCACCACTTCATGTCAGACTTCAAATATTCCTGTTCTGGCTCAACCTCAGTATCCCTTCAGTATTTGATACGTTTTCTCTGGGAAACATCAGCCAGATTCCAGAATCTTTTCCTTTTATTTCTAAATGCCAAGGTTAATGCTGGATGTGGCTGTTTTTAGTACCGGCCTCATTATTGTAGCCATCCCTTACAGGCTCCGTTTTCTTTTTCCCTAACCTTTGGTTATTTACACTAGGGAAAATACATCTCATTCTTATGGTGTTGAATTAACAGTGCAAATATCATATCTGATTCTTTTAGGCATTGTCTGTCTATTTTCCTGTTCACTAATGACTGATGCCTTAGCTCCCCCCTCCCTTTCATCTTGAATGCTACTTTTCTCATCACCATTATCAGAACTTTAATTACAAAGTACCACTTGCTATGACTGTGAGTGGCAGAACCTGGCCTTAAAGTAATACTTTTTGTCTCTTCTCTTTTTCTTTTTTTTTAATATAACTCTACTTATGATTGGCTTCAGAAAGATTATATTTAAAGGGAATTCACATTGAATTATAGCTTGATCAGAATTCCACATTTCAGTTATTAGAGTTTAAGCGGAGTATACTTGGGGACTGCATTCATCAAATAGGCTGTGCATACCTGTGCTGGAGAGGACAGGGAAAGAACAATCAGAAGTATTAATTTGTTACTCAAAGCTGACAAAAATAATCTTTAATATTCTTCCCTTATGTACATTTTCTCCTGGTTATCTTGACTGGAGAAAACAGTCTTTAGCACAGAAGAATTTCATAAGCTCATTTTCACTATTTCCAAAGATTAGTGATAAGGTGACACAAGCTGTTGAAGCTAATCATGTGAAATTATATGTTGCTGACTATCACCTTGTTTTGAATTAAGTAAGGTTCACGTTCCAACATGGAGCCTAGCTGAAAATCTATACTTAAATTACATTTCAACTTCGATGATTAAGGCAAGCAAGAAATAGAGAAAGGAAAATACTCACTGCTTTTTGTTTTACGGGGTAGTTTTAGTAGCCAGTGGTTGACATCTTAAGCAGTTTTAGGTACCAGCTTCTTTGACGGAATACTGCTTAAACTGTAGGCTTTTGTAAGCATATAAAATTTTCTATGTATGTGAAACACTCTAAACTGTGCAAAATTGCATGCAAATAAGCT
The DNA here is from genome assembly GCF_030936135.1 of Gavia stellata. NCBI lineage: Eukaryota > Metazoa > Chordata > Aves > Gaviiformes > Gaviidae > Gavia > Gavia stellata. Next base: position 41,305,822 of record NC_082599.1, read on the forward strand.
TTCTTATTTCTGTCTTTTTTTTTTTTTGCTCCCTCTCCCAACAGCTTCACCCTTTTTCACTTTTCAGTTGATCCTCAAATCAGTTAGCAGCCAAAATGACAGCTAGGCTGGAAATTCTGTTGTCTGCTGTACTGCTTTCACTCTGCAGGATGTAACCATTGAGGGAAGAATAATATGTCATATACTGATATCAGATGAAAAACCTTTAAAATTGTTGAGAGCTTACAGAATCACAGAATCACTACGGTTGGAAAAGACCTGTAAGATCATCAAGCCCATCCTGAAAGAAAAAGAAAAAAAAAAAAAAAAAAAAAAGCTTAGCTTTTGTAAGGACTAATTCAGACGTTTAAGATGGTTGATATCTAAGTGTATATGAGACTTTATACATAACTGCTTAAGAGGTACAAGCAATAACAACCTCATTACTTATGATTTCTACAGCTTTATAAAGAATATTTAAATCCAGCTACCATTTGTGCTGGAAATGCAATTATATCTAAGCTGCCATTTTACATTAATCCCTGGTTCCAATCAACATATTTTAAAACTACTCTATGACAAAAGTGTAAATTTAGTGGAAGTATCCTAAAATCAATAGCAAAAAAACCAAAAAAATCCACTTTGTTAGAAGATTTCTTTTTTGAAAACAATTGGAAAGAAATTTAAGATCTCTGTACTGATGTGAATTATTTGTATTTGTTTGCTTACAAATTATTTGCTAGTACTGTTTTCCCATGTACATATGCCTGCTGTAAGTAGCTTTAAAACACCACTTCTAATGGAATTTCTGTAACTTTTATTTGCATTAATTTTAAATGGGAGCTTCAATATAGGTGCTTGACAGATGTTAGTATTGGCCATTTTGCTGGGCTCATGTTAAACCTTGATATTTGCCCCATCTTCCTTTGAGGTTCCTCCTTTTTTTAGTTTTCATTTTTCTCAGAGAAACAAAATGAAAGGACTTGGCAGGGCAATTCAGGCTGACACTCTGAGCCATTGTGTGAGTCATTAGAAGAGACTGGGAGATATACTCATTCTTGCCAGCAATTCAGACTTTCTGCAGGGTTCTTGTTTGGAAGTAATGGACAACCTTTCCATTGCAATCCCTCCCTCATGCATGACTTCAGCATTAGTGCCAGAATGACTTTCCCACCATAAATACAGCAGCAAATGTCAATTATGATGAATATTTCTAAGAAGATTTTCTTTAATCTGTTCTGCTGTCTGCTCAGTGCTTTAGTAATTAATTAATTATTTTCATGGAAGAAAAAAATACATGCTGTTTTGCAGGGGGAACACAGTGAAGCAAACTATTTAAGGTAACTAACACTGTGGTAAGTTTATTCGTGCTATTTCTTACTAAATTCCTCATGGACAGCACAACTGAGGAACAATGCATGAGCAACAATTGTCCAGATATTTTCTAATATAGATTCCATTTCTTCTCAGCTCTGCCTTCCATTGCTTTTATGTGTTATACAAATCTCTTTGCTGTTAGCCCTGGTTTGTAGTTTGGAAGATGTAATAAGCAATTTGGGTTTATGATTTCTCCATCTGCTTGAAATAGAATTGAAACTGTCGTGAGTTAGCCTCAAATTTAAACTTTCAAAAAATTCAAGCCAGGACTCTCTAATCTTCAGAAAATCCTCTTTTCTTTTAAACAAAATCCCAAGTATTTTTTTTTTTCCCCACTGCTATGCCTTTAGCCACTGCAGTGAAACAAAAACGTGTAGGGGATCTAAAACCAAACAAAAACTAACAACACAAAAACCTAAAGTCAAATTGATGTATCTCAGCATTGTGGAAATTCCATGAGGTGGTAAAAACAGTGTCACGGTCCTGGGAGTACTAGAGGGTGAGAAGTAGCATGACATTTTCTGTAAAATACATTAATGTTTTTCCTTTACCAAGGTTCTGTTTTCAAAGGATATGGGGACCAAAACTTTTAGTTAGGTGATGCCCAGAGGGAAGAATTTTTCTTTTGAATTTTAGACAACAAAAATGAATGCACCTCTCCTGCCATTTGCACTGTCAAGATAAGCATATATCCTAGGTATGTGTATCTAAGATGTTGCTTGGGAGGTTATTTTTACCTTGTTCTGGAAACATGGTTTCTAGAGCAGCTTTTTGCGTGACATCACCTCTCAGCAGCATGATCAGCCATGGACAGCCTGCAGTCTGTATGTGAGGAGCCTGGGTCTGAGTGTCTAACAGACACATGTTCCCCAGAGGACACTTGAGCTGCCTCTGAGCCCGCGATTTGGAAGCTCATTGGCTGCATGATCCATCAGCCAGGTCTCAAAAACAACTATGTGCTGGTACCCAGCCATCTGGGTAGACATACCTAATGCAATTTATTTTGAATCACAACCCTGAGATTGTTCTGTGGATCGATTTCTCAAAATACTAGAGGCTGACATGAAACCAAATAGCTGGATATAAAGGTCTGTGGTACGGATGTTATTGCTGCCAACTGTTATAAACAGTCTGTTTTACTACTTTTTGGGGGGGAACAAAGCCCGTATTCACTCAAGAAGAGAGGGGTGTTGGCCAGTTCCAATAAATGTTAATAGATTTTTACCATTTGCAGTTTTACTAGAGCAAATTGATACAACTTTCCCACCAATTCGTTACCACTCCCTTAGTTGTGAAAAACAGATGAGCAAATATAGCATGTGTGTGACAGTGTGAGAAACAGGTTCTACTCCAACATTTTTGCTGGAGTTTAAAGCCTTATAACCTGCTCGGTAAGCTGCATGCTTGACTGAAAAGGAAATGTTGTGTTCAGTCGATGTCAGGCCAGTGTCAACATGATGTTCATGTTAGTGCAGATTTAGATGCAGAAATCAAACACTGGTTTGGGGAAGCAGACATTATTGCTTAGAGGTACTGCCAACCATGGGAACTTACGCAGCTTGTCATTAGTTGAATGGCAGTATATATCTACGCCAGTGAGCTGTAGGACAGTCAAGATCTGCTAGATGCAGTAATATGCCATCTTTGTTTCTGTAATTTAACTGAGAACCAGGAAAGAGAGAGAATGTAAAGTAGAGTGAAATACTTCCTCCTTCATCTTCAGAAAGAAATGCTGTGCTAGGAAAGTCCAGCTATATTGTTTCCCTAGTGAGATAAACCACTTTTTCTACTGAAACTAGTGTAAAAAAGATGGAGGTTCTGATAATGTACTACTTGAGTTGCTTTTTTCCCTTTACAATTAAGTTGCAGGAAAAGCAGCTGGTGTTAAAGATGTGCTGCAATAAGAACCCACAAAGAGACTAGGTCTGCTGAAGCTCTGTCTAACCACTATTCTTCCTTCAGTACCAGCAAATGGTGAATGAGCAGGGAAAGGTGTAACAAGTTAAACACATGGAAATATTTCTGCTTTACACCTTCTCAGTTTCTGCTGATCTGAACCTTAAGGGCAGAGGTTGCATCAATCCAGCAGCGGCTTCTCACCTTCTGAAGTCTGCTTTTCCTTCTGACTCCAATAGCTCTTTCACCTTTTGCTAGGGGTTACTTTTCTTCCTCAGTAATTTTTTAGAGTTTTCCTCCAATGTCCAAGTAGCTGCTACGTCATGGAAGGTGCTTTTGTAGTTTTGTAATACTTTTTTTTCTGTTTGGCTCAAGGCTAATTTTCCTCAGTCTACCATTGTTGGTTATCGCTGAAATATGCTAGTATTATGTCAGGTATTGGCAATTGTGTTACTTCCTGCTGCTCAATCTCCTTTTCCACGTTTTCCAGTTTGTTAAACATTGATTTCCATCCCTATGTAAAAAAAACATTTTATGTTAAAAACATTTCATTGAAAAACTTGATATTTCATTCCTCCTTGATGAACTTTCTTTCTTGTAGGGGAAAAAAAATTATTCATCTTGTGTAGGATTTACTCCTCAGATGGCATTCTTCAAATCAGTCCTTACTGCACACTGGTAGATATTTTTTTTTAAGGCCAGAAGAAATCATTATTGACATTTAGTCTTCACTCTTGTGTAGCGCAGGCCACATCGTTTCAGTGAGTAGCTCCTTCAGCAAGACCCTGACAAGTCTCTCAGAAGGACACCTCATTTTACTTAGGTGCTAAGAATATAGCTATCAAAATGATCAAAGAAAGTATCATTCTGGCTATTCATTTGGCAAATTATTGCCTAAGTTCATGTCATTAGTCCAAGTCATGATCTTGCAATGAAGTCAGTGACAAAATTCTAGATAAAGTAAATAACCAATATTGAGCCCCTTGTTTCAAAGTCAAGTTTAGAAGAAATAAGAAGAGACTTACTTGTCCGTTTGACGTGGCAATGCGTAGTCTGGAATTATTCTCACTTTAAACTGTGACAATTGTTTTTTTACCACCGTAGTTTTGTATTGTACAACATTATGCTGTTCAAACGTGCCATTTATGCATATGAGGCATTTGCTGAGGTTTTTGCCTTGTTGCAAATTTGCCTTCCAAAATTGCTTTCAAAAATCTGATGTAGAAATAAACACAAAAAATATTAAATTGAATTTAAAAAATGGTAATTTCAAGTATAGGTTTCTTTAGAGTACCTCAACAGACCTGTAAAACAATAATGCCTGTGCAGTAGCAAGTAATGCAATACATTAAGAGAAGATTTGAGAAATGAAATAGTTGTGGCTGAGGAACTGATGTTCAAACTGTGCTTGTTTCTTCTGAATTTACCTCAGACTAGCTCCATTCTCTTCCCTGAACAGCAGTTAGCAGATGAACAGAGCACATATTCCCGTTTTGTTTCTCCAGAAAGAATTCCAGTTTTCATACTCTGATAGCAGACTGTAAATAGGCGAAATCAGTGAACTATTGAAAACCACATTCCAGAACCAAACTAAAAATAGACAGTCAGTCTCTGCATTCCTCCTACTGGACTTTTCCATAAGAGATAACATAGCTGCTGGGTTTAACTTGTTTTCCTATCAACCTCATTATTGCAGTAGCTGATTGCTTGCAGCTGAGAATGGCTTTGGAGTCTTGACTTCAGTTCTTCGCATCGGTCTAAACAGTAACGGTGCCATTTGAATTTCCTGTATTGTTTCAGCTGGGTATTTGAAAATCAAATCTAAGCCTGCATGTATTTTCGGCAGTGCTCTTCAGTAAAGCCTTTGAAATGAGAAATTGGTGGGCAGTTTTCCTGATGATTCATGAGGCTGATAATTCTATCCCTCTTCCTTCTTGACAGCAATAAACCAATGTGACTTAACAGAAACAGAAGTTAGGCTTTTCAGACAGCCTCCCCAGCAAAGGCTGTAATCTGAACCACGACATTAGCATTGCAGAATGACAACTTCTCACCACCATCCCACCTGAGACTTCTTGCCCACTCACTGCAGATACAAACCAAGTAGTCACAGGCATAGCATTATGATTTGCAGCTGGGGCTGGGGAAAATTTTTCTCCAAATATAAATCTTTAGTCCTCCTAAAGCTCTTCAATCATTTATGTTTAACATAGCAGCAGTATCAGCTGTGGAAAAGAAAATGTCATGGTGATATGTCCAGTAAATAAGAAACCCCATTTAAATTCTCTACGCAGCCTAGCAGGAATGTGGATCTTAATTTTCCAGCTGCCAGGCTAGCAGGTGCACAAAGGAAGCTCTGACAATTTGCTGTGGACAATTTCTGTGAAGGAGCATTCCCAGGAGCAAGGATGGGAACTGGGGTATGTCTAGCTCCAAGGAAGGTGCCCTAACAATGATGTTAGAGTGTTGCTTTCTTGCTCTCTTGCACTATTTAAGACTTTTAGGAAAAGTAAAATGGCTCCTGCAGGGTAGGGTAGATGGGTACATTTTAGGATGTTCAGAGTCACTTCAAAATACTCTGTAAATATTGTTGAACTCCTCTGAGAATACCCACCAAGCTTGAACATTCAGCTGGAAAGAATAGGCAGTCCTAGACTGCTGGTGTGGTCTGAGCCTAGAGTGCATTTGTACTTGAATTCCTTAACTAATAGCTGAGCTTCCTTTGACAAAAAATTTTGCGGAGAGTTTCCTTCAATCAAGAGTATCTGCTATTGGTTATTTTAAGGGACTGTTGCTAATGTTGGGGTTTTTTTTTGTACCCTGGAGTGAAAACTGTTCCTAATTTTAAAGGACTATCCTGTATTTCATTCATTTCCAGCATGAATAAAGCTGAATCAGTTAATCAGAGCTCCACAGAATATTACGTCAGTGTAGCTCAATCCTGTTTTCAGTGTAGCAACCATTTTAAACCTCAAAGTTTTAAGAAAAAATGATCACACAGGAAAATCCCTTTGTGGTTTAAGAAGACAGTGTAAGGGCCCTGTCTGAAGTGTAATTCAGAGATGTGACTTCATGTTTCAGACTTTGACTATTAAAAATGAATATTCTTTAAGCATCTGTTCCTGCATTTGTAGCCCAATGAGAAAATACTATGCAAAGAAAAAGTCTTCTTGACAATTTAATTAATGACTATGTAAACAGGCTATGCTTCCCACATGTGCATAGTATTATGTTTTATTAGAAAGATTTAGGTCATACTATACATACTAGCTAGCCACTGCCCTCTGGAAGACTTCAACGTTTATGAGTGTAGACCTCACTGGAGCAGTGTGGAAATTACCAACCAACTACAGCAGAAATTATAAGGGGTTATGGTATCCTGGTATGCTGAAAAGATTGTAGAAGAGAGGGCTTTGGAGCCAACCGGTGGTGATGGAGAAGGGGATGGTATGTTTCTGAGCTTCTCTTGAATGTCCTTTTGAGATAGAACATGTTTGGGTGTTTCAGAGGAGTATTCTCAGAAATGAAGGTGCTCTTAGAGAAAGGACAGGGTGAAAAATCCTCTGACTGCAGTGAGACAACTCCTTGGAGGATGAGGAAACTGTCCAGAGTTAAAGAACTGGGGGAAGCTAAGAGAAGTACTGTGAATACTTGCTGCCTTAGAGGTCTTTATTTGTGATGAGAGTTAGTCTATCTTTGCTGAAGATTGTTTCATTTTCCCACATGGTCTTGCTTGTTTGAGATGCTTTTTCAAAATTAAAATGTGTTTTTAAAACATTATAGTCTAGAAGATCTACCTTGTAGGTAGAGTCTTAAGACTACCTTGAAGAAGCATGGCTAGGACTAACTCTTTTCATATCTAACAGTAATTTTTGGTATGAGTACTTGCTGTATGTTATATAGCATCAAGGAATAAAGGAAAGAAGTCTTTGTTTCCTAGCATTGTTTATGTTTTCTGGTTGATTTAACTATCTCCCACATGTATTGTGACTGTGCAATGACTTTGAGGGTAATGTTCCATCAACAAATCATAGAATGACAGAATAATTTGGGTTGGAAGGGACTTCTAGAGCACTCCTCTGCAGTAGTTTTGCCTTGGAGTTGTGGGGAATTCCTTGTTCAGCCAAGGCAAATTTCTGCCCCACCTGTATGATTTTCTGCATGTTTAAAAGCATTGTTCTTGTCTTTGAGAAGGCTGTCATAACCACACTCCAAAAATAGTTCTTTGCATTCTGAGTAGAGAAATGATTTTGCCTGGATCAGTGAACATAGCAATAATAGCCATAAAGTTTACTGCAGTTTTTGCAGAAGAAGTTTCTTAAATACCCAGAGTGGTTTGTCAGATGCAACAAAGCATGCAAATGAACTGGGTTATAAAAATAATTTTAACATATAATTTTATGAACACAATCCTTGAAACTCTTTTTCATCATTGAGAAGATGATACAGAATATTATAGATACAGAAGATACCAGATACAGATAATACAAGATACAGAAAATTACAAGGCACAATTATTTACTGCTACAGAAGTAACACAAACACGCTAAGCTATCGCGCAAAATCATTCACATAGATGAGCTGATTGGGATAATAAATTATGCTGTTCTGTTTTCCAAGAAATGAAACATTTTGGTACAGGAAAAGTTTCATGTGCTGCCAGTAAAGTATTATTTCCTCTTACAACCACATGAACAATTAAAGGCATAATGGAGAAAGGGCAAATTATTTTCTGTGGCCCTGGATGTCTCAATAAAAAAAAAATTGTAACAATTTTGTTGATACACACAGCTTAAATAAGATGACTGGTTGTCATCCTGCTTGTTCTTAAGAATACTTGAAAAGTAAGAAGTCTGCTACAGTCAAGAGGTTTAAGCTTGGAAATATGTTTTTATTTTACGAGTGGCAACAATAGTGTTAACTGTAGAGATACTACTCTATCAACAAGTGGTTTAAAATGAGAATGAATATACATTTCCAGCTAATTGCCCATTTCATAAGCTGCGTAATACAGCAGAGAACCCTATGGTTAGTTATTATTTTTCCTTGAAAATTGTATAACAAAACTTCACTGTCTTTTTTCCTCGTTTGCTGAGAGAGTTACAGAAGATGTTTCATTCTCTAAAGTTTGAGTGAATGAAAATCTTGAACCATATGCCCACAATGATGATTTCCACAGTCTTCAGCTGCATGAGTCCTAAAATTATCTCCATTTTGTTAGAAGTACATTGAAGAAAGATTTTGTACATTAGGTAAGGTACATTTTTTAAAGCTCTTTAAGAATTATGAAGATCTTAAGATGATACAATGTCAGTGGCTATTACCTACATTTCTTTCTTCATACGATGTTGTATGCTTTAAAATACATTTCTAGAATTAGAACCCATTTATATAGTATGTGCTGAGCTTTATGATTCAATGCATTTTCACTGAATACTTAATTATGGTAAAGATATGATGACACTTCTTTTATTATAAATGTAACCCTAATTTAAAAACTATCATGGCAAAATAAATACAAAAATAAATAAATACACATTTTACTAGGAGATTTCATGATGTCGTTAAGATGAATAATCACTGCGATCCAATTCAAACACATCCTTTAAAACAAAAAGATGATATATCAGGAAATTGTAAGCATTGTTTAAAAATTGAAAGTTCACAGAAAGCTGTGCATGGTTTCTTTGTATGAAAGGTATTATCTGTTGAGAGATTCATACATCTTTTGTTTGTGCAAACTTCAGGCATTTTAAGAAATAGTCTATTTTTCTATTATTCAGTCTTAGTGCTCTAAATTTCTTAATATTTGTGGAAGGAAAAAATTAAATTTTTTTCTTCCTAGTGTAAACAGCCTTGGACAGGTGGCAAAATTTTTGAATGACAATTCTCTTTGTGCTAGAATCTAAATTTAATGTTAACTGCACTGGTAAAAATGGAAATGAACTGATTTAAAAATAACAAAACAAAAACTAGGTTGTGTTTCTATACTTGAAAGCTGATCATATAAGGGCAGTTTTAAACATTGCATTGAATTTTGTGACAATTTTTACTCTGAAGGCAGTGGAAATGGAAAAAAAGTATATGACATACAAAGGGCTTCACCTCCACACCCCTGGAAATTCATCTGTCTTAATATTGCTCTTATTTTAAGTGATTTCACCTTTACGTCTTTCCAAGAAAGATGATCGCTCTGTCTCAGCCATTCCTGGTATAACTGCTCTGTGGTCATAAAGGCTCTTCCGTTTGAAATTCAGGGTACTTTGTTTGCCTAATAAAAACTTTACATAAAGCCTAATTTTTACATTTTCTGTCCCTAATCCTTCTGTGATCCTAAGCTCCCCTGGCAGCATGAAGACTGACTGAACTATGCCCAGGGGGAACATTGCAGGTATCTTGAGCAATACATCTCAACAGGCAGTGCATTCAGATTATTGCCTAACGTAACCTGCTGCTTATAAGTTTGGTCGTCTTCTGACCTTGCAGATGGCAGGAAGGTAGTATTACATAGGCATATTAAACTGTGGATTTGACATTTTATATCTAATAATCATAAGCTGTGAGATATTTTAGAGACCATACTCTCCAAACAGCATTTGTCACTGACAGTTTCAGCTGTCAAGCAAGATAGAAATAAAATTGAGTGGAACAAATCCTCTCTCATCAGAGAATGGGGAAGGTAGAAAATATTTCTCATTTTTCTCCACTGTCACCATGCTGTTTGGGGAAGGATGCCTTAGTTTCCATGGATTGTCCAATTATTTGAAGAGCTCTAAGCTTCCTCCAGATGAAGTTCAACGTGATGCTGACTAAGGAAACTTGGCTATGGTAGCCGTACTTTACAGTACTGTATAACAATGGGCCAGGTCCAGCAACACGTAGAGCTGTCTTCTGCAACACTGAGGTCTATAAAGATTAGCTATTACCTCCAACAGAGGAGGGTGCTAGACCTAAATGTATGTATAAACATCCCACACAGAAGAGTTTGCCTGCTCTATTTGCTAGAGTCTTTTGGTAATGCCTTACTAATAACCTTGTTTGAAAAATATGAATTAAAGGGGTTAATTTGCCTTTGTCCCTTCAAACGTGAAACAGGGTTCAGTATTGGATACATACAGGCTTCAGCCTGCTTATGCTCATAGCAAACAAGGTTAAATGTTGTTAAGTTTTTATTTAAAGATATAAAAAGTTGTGGGGTGGTGGAATTAACTCAGACTCGTAAAGTATTAAGTAAAAATTTCACACTAACAGCTGATATTATTCCCTTTCCTGTTAGCTTAGAGCATTTCTAGAGAGGCTGTTTTTCTTTTTGCTTTGCTTTTAGAAGATCTTGTCTGACAGTCTTTTAGAGTGTACTGAGGATGATAACTATTGGAGGAAGACTGAAGAAGTCAGGTACTAGGGGTTTGAGCTATTGTGGTTGCTTTTGTTGAAGACAAAGCAATGCACACAGAGAAGGATAGAGCGAAGAAAAAAGAACAGCAAAGACTGAAAATGTAGTTTCTGTTTCTGGCTCATGCTGCAAATCTAACAGTTACAGACAGGCACAGCACCTGGTCTCCTCAGCCACTGTGAAGTCTGTCAACTATCAACATGTTTAGGACTGTGCTTTTAGCTGCCTTTTTAACATGAGAGGAGTACACAGCAGTGACACAGAAATAAATAAGAAAAGCAGCTCTAGTAGGCTAAATGGAGGGATGGAAGGGCTGAGAGAGGGAGAAAAAACAAGGAAAAGGAAAGCAAAAGTGGTGAAGTCTCCCATTCTAGCTGGTTCATAGGAATTCTTACCCAAAGGAGGCAGAAGTCTCAATGATGCTAGGTGGGTTCCTTTTTTCAGTCTCATCTACCCACCACCCCAAAAATTTGGACTGAACAACGAAGTCTAGGATTAGTAGAGTAGCTCTTCTTTTAATCAATTTATTTACCAGTGTGAGCTAAGCTCTAGAATATCGATTTTAATTAATTTCCATTTCTGTACTTTTCATGTTCACCAGTTATGAATATAAGGTCATTCCATATGATTTGAGTGGGCCTTTTGAGTTGTACTAAATTTTTTCTCTACCATCGTCTTTTGATGACATTTCTAAACAATTTAATACAACAAGCAAAGCTGGACTTTTGTTAATTGGACAATGCACTGTGCAGCCTTTGTCTTAGGTAGCTCCGTTCTATCACTTAACAATAGAGATAATTTGCATTAATATGGCACTTTCATTTTGGGGCTCTCAATAAAATTAAAAAACATTAATTAAACCATTAGCATATCAACACCTTTCTGAGTGTAAGATAGTGCTCTTTCTCTCTCTTTTTCTTACGTGAAAGAACTAATACTCAAGGAGATGATGTAACTTTCCCAAGATCATTCAAGATGTTGGTGGCAGAGCCTGGAGCTCTTGGCTCACCTCCTTATAATCCAAGCAATAAATTAATCTCTTTTAGGGTATTGTAACTAAAAGACAAACAATTGTAGGCAATGTGAGTAAGACTTAATGAATTTTAATTAAAATAATACTTCAATTTTATTTTCTCATGAGCTCAGAAGCATAACTGTATAATCTTTTATGAGTAGGCCCTTGGTACCTCCCTTTAAAAGACTATTTCCTTTTAAAATGACATAATCTTGTTTCATGGTTGCAATTTTAAATAAACAAATCTGAAATAGTCACGGGGCAACATCACGAGTTACTCAGTATTTCTGTTGAAAGCTGCACTGCTGTTGTACTGTATGCCATCTGAATCTATTAGCATTTTGCAAACAAGTGTGATTGAATACCAAAAGGAAAATTTCTGTGCAGTGAGTACTTTTATTTTTATAATTATAAAGACTTGCCACATCAGCATTTTCCTTATTTGTCCCCCAACAGCTGACTAAGAGGTGGTTGGGGATCCATGGCAGTGATCGTGGAAATTCTGCTTTTAATTATATGTCTTCCCAGAAGTTAAAACCTCTGTGGATTAGATCTTTGTAAATACAGAGCTGGAGTTTGTTCCTTAATCGTATAGAATGAGCTGGTTAAAATAGAAACAAAGAAAGGTCTTCTCAATTATACTGAAATTGTTTGTTGTACAGCTACACACTGAAAAGCAACAAATGATTTCACTAAAATTGATGGTAGGTATTTCAGTTAAAAAAAAACCAACCAAAAAAACCCCAGAAAACCCTTAACAACAGAAAGATCTCACAGACAACTAAGTTAACCTGTCATCATTCAAGAGATCTCTCTTTCTGCTCCTTCCCCCTGAATATAACATAGGAATAGGTGGGATATATTGCTAGTTAACAAAACAGTTCTGCATTTGACAGTGTTTATGCCTGTGCACAATAGTATTACACATTTGTTTTGTAATGGCTAATGATGTGCTGCCTTCTAGCCTCTAGCTGATTATTATCAGTTGGCTTCACAGACGGATTTTGCTGAAAATGTGTTTGTTGCTGTGCTGCAGAGTCTCCGCTGCCTCTCTTGTATCTTGCACATCTCGGAGAACGTCACTGGAGGTGCTGCAAATGCTGCTAGGCACAAAGTCCTCCCCGAGTCAGTGCGACTTCCCCGGTGAGTCAGGCTGATGAGCTGCCTAAAAGGCACGGCTGGGCAGCGTGGTGGATGGGGAGACACAAGACACTGATAAAGAATTGTGTTGTGAAAACAGCTGTGGTTTTTCTCCCCCTCTTCTTCCCTGAGTGGAGTATGTGAAGAGTGCAGAAACATCTACTGATTCACTGGGATTTGTTGTAACCGGATCAGGAGATAATATCTACACTTGTATTAACAGTGGGGGATCATAATATGCTGTAGTACTTTCTAGAATTATTTGATTGTATAATTTCATCGAATGGATTAAAAAAAAACAAAACTGCTTTCGTAGATGCTGACTTAGTATGTAAGTCATTATGAGAGCAGCCATCTGACTGCAGCACTGTGCTGAAGGCGTTTTTTATACCAAGGTTGTTCTTGCTCAGTAGCACTGAAGGGATGTCAAAAGCCCTATGTTACTTTACACTGATATCGTGGTAAGGAAAAAAGTTCTGGTGAGTCTGATCTGATCTTGAGCATATGGGAAAATCTTGGGCCAAGGTGGAGGGAATTGCTGTATGTGAAGGATATTTTTTTATTTTTTACTAAGAAATCATCTTTCTTTTGTGGATAATTACCTGTTACCATCTTTTCTGTGTTTCACAGACTTCTGTAAGTATTTATGGAACACTATTGTACCCATTTCACAAGCTGAGATACAAGAGGAGATAAAGGCTTCATTCCCAAATGTCACTTAACTGTAAGTCCAGACTTTAGATTTCCCAGTTCAATACCCCCTCCCCATTCACATGTTGTCACTGAAGGTGTGAAAAACAGGCACCTCTATAAACTTCCCACAGTATTTAAATGTCTTTGCAGGTATTTCCAGAACTGCATAATTTTGATTTTGGCATGTTCCTCTGCCAACCTTCATGCAGACACTGCCAACCAGGATGTAGCTCATGGAAATTTTCCTGGCATTAGTGATATAAATAAGAATGCTCTCCCTCTCTTCATAGTTCCATACATAGAAAACTCAACAAGGATTTGGGAGTGCTCCCTGTGCTGTATAAAATCAATCAAAAATCATTCAGAGGCAAGGGGTCAGATCCACTGTGCCCTCCACCTGCCTTGCAAGTAGCCCCTGCAAACATGCTTCAGTTACGGCTGGCTCATGCCAGAATTTTGAAATTATGCCATTTCCATGTTTCCATTTCCCATCTAAGTAGCAGCAGCAACAATTAGCAATCAGATTTAACACAGCAAAATTTCAAAGACTGCTGAGCAACTCTCATTTTTTGTATGGAACACGGTGTCTCCCCGTCCCAAACACTGGTCTAACAATAAGGATGACATTTCATTTGCCTCTGCAAGAGATGTGGGAGGTAACTGCATCCTTCCTACCTTTCCTCGGGAGTGACACAGTACCCTTCCACTTCCTCTCGTGCTCCCTCTCTTGAGTAGCTTACATTGTCATTCCCCCAGATAGGGACGTGATATTGCGTATCTGTGGAGTAAGGTCATAACTTTCTCCTCTCTTGCAATCACAGAACCACAGAATCTTTAAGGTTGAAAAAGACCTTTAAGATCATCAAGTCCAACCATCAACCCAACACCACCATGCCCACTAACCCATGTCCTAGACTCCATCACCTCCCTGGGCAGCCTGTTCCAATGTTTGACCACTCTCAGTAAAGACATTTTACCTGCGTTAACATTACTGTGTGTTGACGTATTCAATGAAAGAACTACTGGTTTTGGTGATGCAGCAGTAGTATGTTGGTTTTGAAGTCCTCCTTGGAAAAAAACTGGGTGGCTTTGTATAGATACTTGTATAGTTTTATATAGGTGCTTTAAGACCATAGCTGGATTCCTTGCCTTCCCAATGAGAGTATTCTCATAATGAGACTGAAGGACTTGGGGCTGCTTGAATTTAGTAATGTGAAGTCTTCTGGGTGCACTTTTCTTTTTCTGTACCTGCATACGTAGTGGCTACATACATGAATATATGCTCAATAGTGTTAGTTCACTAATGTAACCCTGACTCCTACTTGTGGCTTTCCTTTCCATGCTGACATCACTGTTTCTGACACTACATGAGCACATGTACGTATATTCACACACAAAGAATCTATGTGAAAATAAAAAACTCATTGACATACTGAAGGGACACTATTGTAGGGCATGAACCACAGGTCGTAGAAGTGGAAGTCTTCAGTCCTGTATTCTCTATGAAACTGGAATAATTTTTAGTGTAAAAACCAGACAAAATTATGGTGGAATATTTGACAGAATTTTTTGGGTTATTTTTCACAGCCATGCAACACCAATGGAAATTTCTAACTGGATCTGCCACCATTTTACCTTTTTTCTTTTTTTTTTTTTTTCATCTTTGAACTGGTTTTCTTCACCTTTGGTTCATTCTCTAGATTTTACTGTAGTTTGAAACTACACGAAGTCTCAGACTATGGGCTTTAGTGTAATGTACTTTACATGGAAGGCAAAGAAATTCAAATCTGTGCAAAAAATCTACATTATATTGCTATGACCAGAACATTTAATGGACTGTTATACAAAAACACTTTTTGCCAACACTAGCAAAATGAATACTGCCACTTTTTACCAGTACTGCTCCGGCAAAATGGGTTCTGTGGGTGTATCTGTCTCAACCACTAAGCTATCTGCTCATTATGTCTCATATATTTATGGAAGAAGAGTAGTTTAAGACATAAGGGCAAAGTTAAGGTTAAACTTTCAGCCATTAGTGCTTTTCCTGTCTTGTGCAATTATTTAATTTCAAAACCATATCTATTCCTTAACACTCTGCTTCATATTCTGCTTTCCTGTAACGGTTTGACTGGTGATGAGAGCACAGCAGAAAGGATTTTCTCTCCTTGCCTTTGTAATCCAGGTGTAATTCTGTGGACTTGAAGTGTTACTTTATATAACCTGCTGACCTTATGTTCTAAAATCAGTGTCAGAGGTTTTTTTTCTCTCTTACTTAGAAAAAAGATTTAGAAGTTAGGAAAGTTCTTTCAATTAGTCTGGAATTATTTGGTCCCCAAATCAGTGTTCTCTTCTCTGAATTCTTTCTACCTCCATGAAGTGTACATAAATTTTACTTTATGTTTATGTATTGTGTAAAAAGTATGTCTTCCCTATAGATGAACTAACACTTGTATTTCTTGCACAAAGGCAGTATTTTTGCCTTTATTTTAGGAAAGGTGTCAATCCAGTTATCTAAGTTAAGAAGAGTCCTCCGTATTTCAATCTCAAAGCTGAAAAAGAAAGATTAATGGAAAACGTCACTGTGATACATAATAGCCTTAGAATTCAATTATTTCATTTTAATCAGTTGCACATTATTGATAACACTGAACCAGAACTTCAGCTGTTCTTCAAAGATATGATTTTGTGCAGTAGTGGAAAGGGACTAGAAACTCTGGGTCTTTTACGCTGCAATGTTTTAAGAATAGTGATACTTTACGTTTTTGCTTTCCTTTCTCATTAGCTTCCTCCCTCCATTCCTTCTGACAATTTCTGGGTCTTAAATACCCTTTTGAAATAATATGAGTCAGGCAAAAAGTAATTGATAATTCTGTACATATCCTCTAGTTTAAATAAATGTCAATGCAAATGTAGAAAACTATACCATATTGGAGCTGTTAAAAAAAGGAGGTTTGAGTGCTTTGCTTGCTTTATACCAGCAATTCCATCTATATTACAGGAAGAGGAATGTCATTTGACAATTTAATAAGAAGACCTATTTCATTTTTGATAATTTAAAAGTGAAATTGCAGAATAACATTTGCTAACAGATAATTTACACAGTAAGTTTTATTTTGCATTGCACTATCTTTTTTATAAAAAAATCAAAATTGGGATCTAAGATATATTGCATATCCCATTCTGCAGAACGGCATCTCAGAACATTTATTTTTAGTATGCAGTAGCCTCTGAGACTTCAGGGTTATTACTATGGTAGTATAGTTTATCAAAGGGAATATTAAAAGTAAAGGAAAGGAGAGCAATCATTTTGCTGTAGGGACACAAAATCACATGGTTCAGCTTAGAGAAACATGTTAAACATTGACATTCTAGCAGTAATGGAGTTTAACAGCCATCATAGTAAGTCAATGCTCAGTAAGTTGAAACAACAAGAAATACAGCTAAAAACCTATGATCTATGTTTTTAGTGACTGGTGATTCGGAGCCCTCAGCCTTTGCATATTCAAGATGAGGCACAGTGAAGGGGACTAGGTCTTTAAAAACAAGACCTCTGGAGCACTGCCAAAACTGAGATACTCAAAATCAAGTCTTGCTTTTGAAAAACTGTATCATACTCTCACATCTGATTAAAAAGTAGTGAGGAAATCATATCATTAGAATGCATACACTGCTACTTTTACTGAACTCTTTGACCTCATACAGTTAATTCATTTGTGTGGCAAAGTCTTACAATGTTGACGAAAGAAACATTAAAATAGCTTTTGATCAATATCCATTGAGCTATATGGATTTACATCAGTTGGGGATTTGGCCCTCAATCTCCATGAAACCTGAAACATTCACTGTAATGTATTACCTGCCTTTAACTTGTGCATGTATATCTCATATATATATTTATTTATACATATATGTGTGTGTAATTTATAATCATCTTGTTAACAGGCTTGAAAAACAGTCAGACTGATGTCAAAGAGTATTTCATAGCAGGGGTTGAGTTCCAACCCATGCAATGAACCAGCAGTGAGCCTAGCTACCATCTAAGACAGGCTACGCCTACCCATGAAAACATTTCTGCTGGAGTGTAACTAAAGCTTCAAACTCAGTTTTGTTCTAACACACACAAAAATGTGTCCATGGACATAAAATGTAATGCCATACAGGCACAGTGTGCATAAGTTGAATGCAGTGAAAAATGAGGTAAACTTACATATCAGAAAGGAAGAGTAACAGCAAACAGAAGAGTATGTTTTAAATCGTTAGACCTTCAGGCTTGCTCGAATGACTGGAAGGTTGTAATAGTCCACTAATGTATTACTGTCTGTTCCCACCTTGCCCACATACACACCATCCAGCTGGATGTTATCACCTTCTTGGCAAAAACATGACACCTGACTGCATATATGTTCCTTGATCGTTTTAAGGGGAGCTTAAGCAATGGCATAGAGCTAGGGAGTTACCATGTGTTGGCTGAACAGACAGGAACTTGCTAAAATAACCATTACTCTCTTTGTGTGTGCATTCCCATAACAAAGACTGAGTTGTAGGAGTCTTAGACTATCCATCACCATTTAAGGAAAGTTCATTTCAGGGTTGTTGCAGTTGTCCCCAAACTAAAAGACACAGTCCTCATCATATTCACGCACCTTTTGCATTTGAGCTGGGAGAAACCTGTTTGTTATGTCTAAGCTTCACTCCAAGATCCCTATATGATAATGGGCACACAGGACTTATGTAACGACCTTAATTCATACTTGTAATGGCCACATAGAATAACCGTGTCATTTTGAGTAGGAATTTCTGTGTTTGTGACTCTAGTTTGGGTACTTTTTTAAAAAGAAACCAACCTGTTTCATTTATTTTTCTCTCTCCCACAACATTCAGACACATGTTTTCTCCTCACTTCTGAACTGTGGGATGTTTTCTGGTAAAGCAGAAACCAAGCTTATCTCCTAGAGTGGTAATGACCTTGAAATTCTGGGTGCTGGCAGAGATCTTCCCTTTGCTTTGTTTTTCTGTCTCTGCCCTCTCATGTGAATTGCACGGTCATTCATGTAAGGATTTCTACTGTGCTGTGTGTTGTCCTTTTCCTTTTTCCTGTTGTGATCACTGATTCTATGTGTGATGGCTCCACTTTGTTTTCTCACATCTCTTGGGAGAGATCCTCTTTGTAGGAGGTCCTGATTAAGGCCCCCTAGCCATCTGGTTGTTTTGATTTCTGATCTTTTCCCAGTGTAAATGCAATGTTCTTTGGTGAAATGAGCATTATGATTGCAGAGCCTAAATATTTGGAAAATACATGAAATATAAGGATATTTGTAGCCACTAGTGAAATGAGCAGCTTAATTTAGAAATCATCCATGTACAGGAATGAGCAACTTGAATTCGTGCAATAGCCATATGATTATGATCAGTGCATACTGATTGTGTTTTATTTGTGTTTTTAAATTCGATTTGACTGCCTTTTTCCCATGTGGCTTCTACTGATGAAAGCACAAAAAAATAGAAATAACATTGTTTTCTGTGCATTTTTCTACCTTGACATGTTTAGATTTCTTTTAAAATTAACTTTTTTTTTTTCCCAGGCTTTATAACACTGGATAAGTCTGCATTCCCTGGAGGGTTGGGGCTTTTTTTGTTTGTTTGTTTGTTTATTAGATTGTTGAAGTTACTGGTTTGGACTCTGACTTAACTTTATTTTAACAGATTTTTGTTTTGTTTTTTTTTTTTAGTATTTCTCTGTTCCTTAAAAACCTAGGTATCAATTTGCTCAGTAGCAGCCAATTAAAAGATCAGGCATGTGATAAAATAATATGGTGAAGTCAAGAAACCTAAGAAAATGTAAAATATATATTTATCCCTTACTTTATGTCCTGACTTAAAATGACTAACACCTTAACTTGTCTTCCTCCATAGGTTAATGAATACCATTTAATGCTAACTGATGACACTTAAAAAAATATCTTCTAAAACCAGGCTTAATGCCAACTAATCATTACATATTGGTTTCTGTTTATCTCAGTTATATTTATGTACCTGAGCTAGAAGTGAAAGGCTGAGTATTCATACCTCTGGACTATGCAGTACTTCATGCTTAAATACTTAATTTAAATGAAAGTTGAACTGGAACAAGAAGAAAGAAAGAAAGAAAGAAAGAAAAAAACAAAAAGAAAAAGGTAAGGTTATGTTTTAACTGCTCCTTGAAGTAAATTTATAATAATAGGTGGTAGCAGTTGTTGAGGAATATATTTAGTGTCACAATGAATTCCTAAAAGCTATTAAACCAACCTCAAATTAAGTAAGTTTCCCTTTTCCACTTCTCCGTATATTAAGGTGTATATCTACAGTGTCTGTGTTATATTTTAGGCGTTATCTCCAAATTATTCTCCTTCAGTTGTTCAGGCCCTTGTCAAAAACAATTATCTGCTTTTTTTCCTCAAGATCCCAGTCTTTGGGAGTAAGGTATCCTCGAGCACATTGCCTTGTGCCAAGGCTGATTATGATCATGAATGATGATGCTGAGTAATTTTCTTCTCTTTCTTGTTGGGTGGAGCTGAAAGAGCCCAATATAGCCTTCCAGCTATCCTAAAATTGCTACTGCTATATTCTTCCAGTGTAGGTGTGACTCTACCTCTAGCTAAATCCAAAAGTGAGTGCCTGGGAGAGAAGTGCTCTTGTACTTAGAAAGGGAGAGCAAGAGTTAGAGTTTTGTGCTCAGTGCTGTCATTTTTTCACTGTTTCACCTTGAGCAAGTCACTTAAACTACCCCCTGCTTCATTTGACTTATCTGAACAGTTGGCCAGATCCTCAGTAGGCATAAATCTTGCTTACCTCCCTATGCTATCCCTGTGGTCACATACAAAGAAACCACGGGGGTCTTAATTTCTTTTCTTTAATTTCTTTTTCTGCAAGCAAAAGGCAGAATAGATTGTCTTTTGGCTCACCTTACCCATTGTATGCCAGAGCAAAGCTGAACCACAGAGGGAAATGAGTTGGAGCTTTTGCTTCCTACTCAGAACTGATCAGACAGTCCCTGGAGATGAACAACCATTCTTCATGGCAATTAGCATGTTGTTAGTCCTTCTATTTGTTTACATTCTGTTAAACAAAAGCAGTTGTTGATAGGGGACTAGAGAAGCCGGGGAAACTGAAGTAGTCTTTCACTGCCAGGTTATCAGTGTAAATCTGGCTGATTAAATAATCCACCAGGAACTGAAAATAACTAACAACAGTGCAGAAGGGAAACTGCATAAAGAGTTTTCTACTACCTTTGACATGATTACCATGACAATTGCCCTTGACAAGAAGCTGTTACAGGGACAAAATCTCTTGGGTGCAGGACCTCCTCCAAGCCAGGATTACTGTGGTGCTACCATGGTGCTGCCGCCAGGGAACAGAGGATGTTGTCTCAGTGCTCGGAATATCACTACCATCTCATTGACATACAAGTAACATGGCACTTACGTGTCAAAAGGCTATTGAATTTGGAATTCATTTAATGTCTCTCAACTGTGCACCAGCTCTACTTATTAACAAATTGAAACCCTTTTTTTTTTTTTTAAATTTCTGAGAACAAAAGTAAATATCATACTGCTTTCCATCATGAACAGAACCAATAATGGATTTTGGTTGAATGCACCATGATAGGATTTAGGCCATAAGACACACTTTTCTGGCAAACTCTGTAATGTTGTGCTTGGATCACAAAAGCAACAGAGCAAATGAAAGAAAGAAAGAAAGGAATGTTTGTCAAACTTCTCCAAAGTAATTTCTTTTTGGGTAAATTAGGTGTACCACATCTACTTTCACATACTTTTCCTCCAGAATACCTGTGGAAGTCACCCAGGAATGGAAGAGTCTTCTACTCTTATTCTAGCAAATGAAAGTAAAATTCTTGCGTTTGTCACTGATCTTATTTAAGCATCAAAAGCATCTTCTATATGAAGAACAGCATTGTAGATCCAGGTGACAGTGATTTATAGACACCTGAAAACTAGACAAAAGTTTGGAAACAGTCAAAAGATGAGCAATGTGTATAAGTCAGCTTATAGGAATAGAAATTACCTCCTTTTCCTCTTGAATCTGAACAGGCCCTTGGGAATTTTCCATTACATTTCTTCCCTTACTGGCAACAAAATCATTTCAGCAGGAAGCCAGTTCAGGAGGTGTCCCAGAAAATGTAGGTGCCCAATTTAAAATTATTAGGTAATTGAAGGAGTTGTCTGTTGGTTCTCTATTTAGATTATTTTTCTCCAAGCACAGTAATGGAGAAACCAAACACTAATAAAATCCATGAAGACTGCTGATTCTTACCATCTCATGGAGCACAGCTGTAATTATTCAAGGGCGTGTATTCAAAAATGGAGAAAGGTGAAATCAGCCCAGTCTGACTTTTTTGACCCTGTTCATCTAGATTGTTCTATTCTTTGCATTGAAGCCTACAATCTTTAACAGTGAGTATCAGTAAAAAACCTAATACCTATTCTTTAAATGTGGTTATTGCCTCTACTGCATTATGATTGCCAGGCCAATTTAAAAAGAAATCCTTATTTGATGGAATTGCAGATTCTTCAATTACCTCCAGAGTTTTATCTGATTGGCCTTCTTGAGGAATAGAGTATGCCAGACAGACTGGATAGGGAGTTTTAAAAACCCATTTGTCCCTTAGCACCTTCACAGCATTATAAAAATAATAATAAAAAAAAAGTTCCACTTACTTGCATTTCATTTCCTTTAAGTGTGCTTCACAAGCTTTCCTAAATTTGTTCTGGCTGCTATTATGTTGATTTCTGCATTGCCCTCTAACCTCTTCCAGCATCCAAGTAAGGCAGCTGGTTGCCTGTTGATTATGACAGTGACTTCCATTTCTCATTTCTTGTCTTGAATCAAAGGTTTCAAACTTGATTGCTGTACGATGGCTTGTGTTGCACCCAGCTGTGGTCAGTGCTTTAACAATAATTGCTGCCTACAGAAATCTCGTTCCTTTTCATTTGATTAGAGCTATACCAGTCTACAATATTTCCTAAAGTCTGGTAAGAGTGATATTGTTGGGGGCAAATAGTTTGAGGTTGAGAGTTAGGATGCAAGAAGTAGAGAGAGTAGAGAGAGAGAGTAGAGAAATAATTCCACCAATTATTTTCATGACCTAAATCTTTACCTGAAATCTGTTGGAAAATGTGATTGTTATCTTCCTATCTGGTGCATTGTGACTGTGTTAAATATCATGTCAACCTTTTAAAGTAAGGAATGCCTTTGTTCTTCTGTTGCAAAAGTTAAAGAAACAACCAGATATATTCTCAGGGAAGAATTTGTTTCCTGAAACATATCTTTGGTGTAATTGTTTGTTAAGTCAAAGTGACATCAGTGAAGTTACGAGAGAGTGGAATGAGATTTCAAACAGACCCTGAAAATGTGAATTTACTTGCACTTATGTGAGACAGCAGCAGAAGTTTTTTTGACCGTAAACATGATAATAAACAAAAAAAGCATCACAAATTAGCATGTTGACACTTGACATCAGAGAAAGATGGTCTCATTAAAGATGAAATGGTTAATTTGGGTTTCTAAAATGGGAACTGAAACACAGGCAACAAATCAGTCCATTTTCATACTTGTCCACCATGCTACTCATGAAAAGGGTTGGTTTGCATAAGTGCTTGTCATACCCTTCTCTAATTAGATGTTCATTTAACCCTGTTCATGGAATGTGAGTGGCAAGTAAAAACAGAATGCTATCCACAGAAAAATAAAATGTGGATGATGTTACAGATTGTAATTGTCTGGTTATGAGTTCCGATCATCTTTCCATCCATCCCGGCTTACTGGGAAAGTTATTCTATAAACATTTCACTCAAGTATAGCATAGCAATGATTAAGTGTGCCAGATTTTTGCCATTATCCTGTTCAGATTCCTTCAGAGAATTGGCTCAGAGAGTATTCCTCTTCCTCATGCCCATTAGGTGCAAAGTTGGAGGTCTTGATCCCTGAGTTGATCACTGCCTGCTGATTTCTTATCACAGCTTGCAGGTGGCTACTCCTCTCCCTCTGCTCAAATTAGTTTCAAACCCAGAAAGTCCCCAGTTTACCATCTTACTCCTAGACTCACTGTCCCCACCCTAGAGTTGGTTCCTATTCTAAGGGCAGCATACGTATAATGATTCCTCTATCTCATACTGTGGTTTGTTATAATTATTTGGTCAAATCCTACCCAAGTCTAGATACCACACTGACTATTCATTTCACAATACCTCTCTTTTCCCCTGTAAGCCCTTTGGCAAGGTGTCATCACGTTTCCTGTGTTTTTAAAGTCTGTGGCAGGATAGGATCCCATCTGGCTAAGCCCTCTAGCTCCTTCTGTAATAAAAACCTCTGAGTGTGGTGATGCACAGCAAGATTGTATTTTCAGTTTAGTCTATTAGCAAGTAATATTTATACTACAGTTACCCTAGCAGTTTTGCAAGCTGTTCCAACATCTGCTTTGGAGAGACTGCAGTTCTGCAAATACTGCCACTGTCCCATGGAAGATATTAGGGGGCTGGGGTCTGTGCTGGTATCATGGAAATGTGCTCATTTACCTTGGCTGAACATCTAACCCATGGATGAAATTCTGGCAAATGTTAACCACAATTTCTGTTTGCAGAGCAGTGGATTTTCTTTATAAAAGTCTTCCCTGGGCACTTGGTAGGAAATTCCAATATGGCCATACTCTGAATTCATTAGTTTCTGTGTAAATCTGGAGTCGATTCTGAAGATGTCAGTAAAGTTGCCCTGTATTAACTTCAGTGTTACACTGATGAGGATACAGCCTGCCGCCTTTCTTGGTGATATGTCTGGTCTGTCACCAGTCATGTGCATTTTCGGTTGATGGGATTGCCCTTTTCCCAGCTGTTTCCCTGACAGGTGGATTCTGTAGTTACTTTGAAGTACCCCAAATCCCAGTGGATAGAATAATCAGTCTGATCATTGCAACAAGCTTTCCATTGACTGCTGGACCAGCCTGTGTTTAAGCTGCCATCCATCTCCTAGGTCTTTCTTGCTGCCAGCGTGTCAGCTGACATTATCCCTCCTACTCAGCTGAACTAATCTGGACAATGCTGGCCTCCTGCCAGCTCAGCACTTCATCATTAACTCTCCTCCTAGAATCTCATTTTTTGTGGATATCCATTTTATTCTGCCTCAGCCACTTTCATTTAAAACTCTTCAATCTTCTAAGCAATAACCTTTTTAATCTATGTGCTATAATGTTTTCTTAAGAATTTATGATTTTTCCATTCCTCTCTCCCTTCCTAGTTGTGAATTGCCATATTAGCCTGCTTATAGGAATAGTTTGCAAATACTCTCTGGAAGATCCTTATCTTGGCCCCCTTCCTCTTCTAGAGAAAAAAAAAACCCTCAACCTTTAATGAACTTGCTGCTAAAGTAGATTAGCCATTTTCTGTTGGCAAGATTGATGATGCTATCAACGTTATTAAGTCACTAGGTATGAATTCCTCATTGTGTAAACCCGAAGTAATAAGCACTATTAGAGCTCCAGGCCATCCATCTCACTGTTGCCTTTCCAGTGTTCTTTCCTAAATGAAAAATAAATAATAAAAAAAAAAAAAAAGAAGAGGTAGGAGAGAGGCTGCTAGTTTCAAACTGTGAGGCTGCCCACTTCATTTTTAACAGGTTTGGTTGTTTGGCTTGGTTTGGAGAATCTAGAATTGCAAACTGCTCTGGGTTATAGCTGTGTTTCAGGATTTTTGAAAGAATGTTGTGTTATGGGTTATTGTGTTTTTCTGCATTTCTCCTTGGTTGTGAGTGTTGTTTGGCTGGCTACCAGCAAAAGAGGATTCTGGAAGCAGACTGCAGGGAAAAGATAGCCAAAATGAGTTGACTTTTGAGGAATATTTCATGGGAAGGGGTCAAAGTACTTAGTAGGAGAAGAATTATTTTTGGATAATGATTGTTTCATCTTTTGTTGATACTTAGAGGAACATATTATGGGTACCAACAGCTCAATCTTCAGTTCTCTATGCCCCCAAACTGTCCATCACACCAGCAACAGTGATCCCCATCCTAAACTCAGAGACCCCATTAATTTCTTATGAAATTAGTGCAAAGATCCATACTAACAGTGATTATTTCAATAATATAAAGAAATTTTGAGAGTGATATTTTGAGTCCTTATATCTCCTGTCTGGATGAGATAAGATTTAACATTTTCAGAGCCCTGAGCGACCTTGACAAAAGTAGGAAGGCAGAAATAAATATGAAGTGAGGAGGTTCATGGGCCACAAATATGGAGAAGTTGAAAGTATTTTTATTTTTTGTTGATTGGTTTATTGCATATCTTTCTGTTAGATAGGTTCAAATGCTGTTTTGATTATTTGATAGAGATGAGAATCAGTTGAGTTTTCCAAGGCAAATAATGTAATTTGGTGTTCACCTCCTTTGGAATTGAACAGGTTTCTTTTCCTTGTAGGAGAAGTCATTAAGTAGGATTTCTAAGATGTCTTACTCCTTTAAGTGAACACTTTTTACTAAGATATTGAAAGTCAACAGACACTTACTCCCCTGTCACTCTAAGATATCTTCTGTATTAGAAAAAAAAAATGAGACAGGTGTGACCAAGTAATGTCAGCCATAATGTTGTTGCATTGAGATGCAGGGAGTGAAAAGATTCCCTTCCTGAACTTCCAGTGTTCCCACCCTTGGGGGGTGGTGTTACTGTGTCTGTCTATGCTTCATGTTTCAAGGCTGTCGGCTGTGCGCCTCAGAAGAGGGAGCCAGAGTTGACAAAAAGTCTTGAATGTTTCAGAAGGGCTGGAGGATGTCCAAGAGTATCCACGACCCTTTGACTGAGCAGTAAACAGCTCTGTACAAGGAAGTAAAATAATAGATGTGGCATTATTTTGTCAACCAGTGCGGAGCTGCTTGTGCCTATCAGCATTTTTAGGGTCACCATGACTTCTCCTGGTCTAAACAGAGCTTAGATCTTGGTGAAACACTTTTCTTCATTCCTGCCTCATCTGGAGATTTTCAGGGGTTTTTCAATTTTGACTTCTGATATGCATTTCTAGTTTAGGAAGATCAGCCTTACATTTGGAGGCTTTCCTGAATTTTGAAGGTACAATTGTGGACTTCAAATTAGCTTTCATGTCATTTAGCTGTGGGCATAAATGAGAGGATTTAGCCAAGTAACGACCTAATTAACAAGAAAGTGGGAGGCTAAATCTTATTTTCCACATTTCAATAGCTGTATCTACAGTACTAGATTGCCAACTGAGGTGGCCTATTTACCAATTAAGCCACTATTTTTAGCATATTTTTTTTCCTTTGCTATACGTAAAGAAAGAGTGTAAGAAAAAAGTTTGCTTATTAACATTCAGATCAACTGCAGTATTCTGCTCTTCACTGGTAAATGTCGTAATTCTCCATATCAATGTTGTGGTTAGTTAGACCTGCTGATGTGGCAGTTTCTCTGTGCTTTGCTTGTGTTTGATGTTCAGAGCATGCTATAACCAGAGCCATACAAAGTCTGAAGCAGAATTTAAAAGATGTGCAGTAGTCTGGCACAACCTTTGATGTGTTTTAAAGTCTATTGCTTGTGAGAATGAACTGAATGGCGATGCATTTGCTGGCACTTTGGACAACAGATTCTGTATACAACAAAACAGAAGAGGTTTCTGTGAAAGTTCTTGCTCAAATTAATTCAGTGTGGTCTATACCAATTACAAAAAAGTAGTTGCTTGCTTTTGCTAAAACCCAAAAGAGTTTTTTATCTTCACTAGAAGGCTAACTCCTTTTCTAGTCAATACACTGTGTTTTGAAGCCCTGTGTGGGAACCATGAAAGCTGTGATAACCACAGCACTCTTTTGTCAACACCACTGGTTTCTCCCTCTCCCCTTCATACCATGCAGAACATTGCAGAAAGTAAGCTCTGAGGGCTTTAAAGGTTTTCCTGGGATGGCATTTCGCACACTATATAGGCATTTCTGAAAAAGTGGAGGACGTACCATGTGGAAATCAAGGTAAGCAAACATAAACTGATACAATTTGTTTGGCAGAATATCCTATAAGCAATGCTTCCCTTAGCTTATGATTTTCCAGATTACTCCTGCAGCATAGGGAGGGACACTCCTGTGAGGAAACCAGCTTTCCTAACCTTCTTTTCCCCTTTCTACACAAATCTCAAAATATTCTGCAAAATGTCAAGTAGGCTCCAGGTTAACCTCATGAATGCACAGCATTTCTTCTTCAGATCACAGCAAACTTGTGGTCAAAAAGAAACAGGCTAGCACAAAGCTTCTGTTAGCCTGTAAGCCTGATTCACAGGAACAGACCCATACCTCTGTAAGGACTTAATGACAAGCCAAAAGTGAAGTCTGAATTAGTAAAAAACTATTTGAGATAGAGATGTTAGAGCATCATCTGTTCCTCAGAAAACAGCATTAAAATTGTTACTGAGTTCTGTCAACTTCTATCTGACAGTTTAGGCAAGGTAAAAATATTGTGGCCTTAGGAAATCTTGACATAAACTGGAAATCAGACGTTTGGCACTAGTAAGCAGTCCTGAAAATCTGTGTGGGAGGAATGCTGCTAGCGTAAAGGAAGCATTGAGGGAGTTGCAGAGTAATAGACGATAGGTACTAAACCAAGAAAACCATCACAACAAATAGGCTAAACATGGAGAAAATATTGTGAAGCTGTTATAACCAAAGCACTGTTTTAAATCCCAAATATCAGAATGAGGTGTCCAGGGAAACTGAATTCTCTACCATTACTTTAGTCACGGTGTAAGGCAGTGGCACCCAGCTGTTCAAACCTTTCTGCACCTCTCTGAGTCTTACTGAGGTAGCATTAGGGTCACAAAGGCCTATTCCACTCCTTGCTTCACCATTAAAATCTGACTGGCAAGGTAGATTTTAGTGGTGAGATATGGCAGAGAACAGACATCATTAAGAATAGCGTAAACTAGCATTTTCTAAGCTTTATTTTTCTGGCAGTTGCAGTTATCTGAGCTAGCTTGTGAAGAACCACAGCACTAACCCTGAACTACCGTGGAAAAAAGAAAGAAGTGAAGAATCTTAATCTCACTCCTATTGCCAATGGCAATGGGTCAGGTTTCTAATAGAATTTGTATTACAGGAGAAAAGCATAATTGGAAGACAGCAAAATTAGAGAACAGACAAGCTTTGTTTTATGTGAGGAAGCATTAGAATTTGAAGACATGCAAAGATCCATAGCTTTCAAAATCATGTTCTCTTTTAGGACTCACTACTAAACTTCTGCACTGGGTTGATACTTTTGGAGGGAGGGCAATATCCTTTTCTTCTTTCTATCTAATTTTCTTTAGCTTTTCTTTACTCCTTTTCTCCTTTAGCTCCTTTACTATTCTCCTCAGACTTCAGTACAATAAACCCTCCTCAACTGAAAATGCAGCTGTTCTCTTTTGCCTATACCACTTCATTCCTCTCTTTTCATAACACTCTTGTTGCTGATCTTTCAGTACTGTATTTTAACTATGGGAAGCATTTGAGAAACTACATCAAATGGTAGTTTTGTCCAGCATTATTGTTAATGAATTTTAGCAAACAGGGCTGCTTTCTAACAGTACAATCTTCAGCTACAAGCTTGCTTCTGCAAGATCTCAGAACAGATTTAACAGAAATATAACCACAAGGAACAGGGGTTGCTTAAGTTGTGTTTCTGTAGCCAGCAAACTTTCTTTATCTCTGGGGTAAGCAGAAGTTGACTGTGAAGATGCTGGAAGACCATGGTATTTCAGACTCTGCTTTTTCCTCTTCCAGTAATTCTTTCATCTCTACATCAATAATTTTTTTTTCCCCCTACCAATTTTTCACCATTGTTAGTATCTCTGGTGCATTCTCGTGTATTTTAAATTCCAGGTGGAAGGGGAATGTGTTTCTTGGAAGAATTACAGCTCCTTATAGCAATTTCTTTGTGGCACTTCTACGTAACGACTCCAGCAACTTCTGCTTACTTTTTTGCTTCTTGGCAACACGGGGCCATTTTGGGATTTGCTACAGTCTGGAGCTATAGGCAACCAACTTTCAAGAGTTCCTGTGAGCATATGTATTTGGGGGACTTGTCTGGGGCCAGTGAAAAAGGAAAAGGATCATGCTATAATCAGTATAATTCTTGTAGGGACCCATCTTATAAATTCTTAGATAACAGGTTCTTTAGCTTTCCTTTAGGATTAGAATACTGCAGCTGGAGGGAATGATATTTTCAAGGGCTTTCAGCTCCAGTGGACAGAGATTATTGGTAACTTTTAAAAAACATAATTAACATAAAGATCTCATGCAACATGATCCATCATACTAGCAGTACTGTTCTTTTCTTCATTTCAGATTCACCAAAGTAACTACCATGGTCTTCTGAAGTGGAGTCAGCAAAGAAATTGGCTAATAATTCCAGAAGGTTTTGCACTTTGCTACTCTATTAGCTCTTTGTAGGCAGAAACACCAGGCAACTAAGAATCAACAAACAATATCCTCATGCTAGTAAGCATGAGTTTCCAGCTATGTTTTTAGGTATCAGTATGGGCTGCTAGAGAGCCTGACATTGCTGGTCACATACTTGCCATGAATCCTGCTTTCTCTTTTTTCAGATTTTGATCCATGTGTACTTTCTTTGTCACCTTAGCTACTAGCTGAATTACTCACTTCTCTTTTGCTTGTTTACGTAGAACATAAAAACCTTATTTATCCTTTCTTCTCAACAGCTTTTTTAGTAACTGGCTAAGAGAGTTATTATTTATTAAAGTTTTATCGATGATGATATGCCCTATTTAAAAAAAAAAATTACTCTAATGAGAATATATCCTGTTCTGATAGATTTTGTTTTTCATAGAATTGTAGAACAGCCCAGGTTGGAAGAGACCTTGAAAGATCATCTGGTCCATCCTTTTTAGAAACAAAAGTCACAGTTATAATTTCTGATGTCTTCTAGGAATGTAAGGAAATTTCTGTATGCATTTTAATCTATCAGTAGTCAATATTTAGTCAGACTTGCCACTTCAGTGTTCTCTCTATTGCCTAATAATGACTGGAGTTGTAAGATGCAGAACCACAGATTAATTCCACTGCAAAGGTAACAAAAATGTCCAAAGAAGCTAGAAAGGCAGGTAATTTAACTAAATATTAAAGAGTACAGGGGAAGGCAAGATAGGATGCATAGCAGAATATCTAGTTTAAAAGTTGTCAGTCTGGAAATGACAGATCGTATTCTTCCATGGAAGAATTTAAAATAATGTTGGCTGTTTCAGAATTAGAACCTAACGTTTTAATAATTGTTTGGTTTTCTCTTTGTTGATGACTGTCCCTCATTCTGGTAATGATATCACTGTCTTTGCTGTCTAGTGCTTCTGTAAAGATTTTTGCTAATACATTAGGAAACAAAATCTAACAAATATATTACTCTTGCAAAGAATGGTCTAGTCAGGCTTTTCATTTTCCTTTCACTTTCCACCACTTTTCTCCCATACTTGGTTTTCTACAGCTAACCTCGTCTTCAGAGCTGCATTATGAAAATATTCCTATCAAGATTCAAAAGAGAGTGTTGTCTCAGTTATATATATAATTACATACAGAAGGAAGTGCAAACTTACCTTTTGAAAGCTGTGAAATACTGAAATTAAGTATTAATTAATTTTTTAGCATTAGTACTGTATGATAATGATATTAAAGACTGCATTGTAAAAGAGATAATACTTTCTTTAATTTCATGATCACATAATTTTTTTGTTTTAAATGGTCCCCACTCATCACAGTGTAAGTGATCTCTAAACAAATAGGGGTTCATCATTCCATCTTACCCTCACTGCTTAACACTTGGCCCATGCCCTCTGTATGACACGTCATTCAGACTGTCGTCTAGAGAAAAAGACATTAATTTCTCTATGGATTGAGTACTTCTTAACTATTAATGAACTGAGTTTCATAACATGCTACAAAAAGTGTTTGTGACATACTTGTATTACAGACGGAGATACCAAAGCATGGGCAGTTCAAGATTGAAATGTTCCACTTTTGGGGGTTTCTTAATGTTAAATTAATAAGATTCAACTGATGGTTGCTTTTATCTCCAGAGTACTTAATATTATGTACCTTTTTATGTCTCACCACCCATTGACTGCTACAGCATTTTTGTGGAGCAGATTTACAACTCAAAGGCTTACGTGATGATGGATGGACAAACTGTTGTCATTGGTGCAGCTGTGATCACTGAGATCAAAGATATTTACCCAACATTGCTTTGGTACCGTGTGAGAGAAAGCAGGTGTAGAGTCCAGTTCTCAAATACGGTGTTCTGGCAGTCTTTCTGCAGTCCTCCCTCATTCATCATTCACCTGAAAACTCTAGAAAAAGTTAAGGGTCCTATGTTCAAATATCTTAGTCACTGCAGAGTTCTGCTTATGCCCAACAGGCCTGGTGAGGAGTATGTTCCTGTCAGTAAAGCTTGCTTCCGACTAAGTAAATAACTCGATTAGATATGAAGGTGTTTTCTATCTCATGTATCTTCTAGAGAAGTTAATTTCCATTCCCCTCTGCAGCAGTAGGAAACTAAGGGCTTTTGAAGCAGCTTGCCTTTCAAGCAGAGAGAAAATGGGTAAGGCATTCAACCCACAATAGCCAAGAGCTTGGTGTTCACTTTGCTCCCCACCCGCCCCCCCCCCCCCTTGGTTTATTCAAGAAATCTGAGGAGACTTTAGCTTTAGCCTCCACTACTGCCCTGCGTGGATCCAGGTCATGTACTGTGGAAACAGAAGTGTTGAAGGGCATCAGCCTGCACATGACTACTGCTGCCCCACAGTGCGCGCGCACGTGCACGCACTTTCTCTCTCTGATTGTGACCAGAAATTCCAGTCTAAATCTGGACAATTATTTGTGTGGAGACTGAGAAGCTCCCTAGCAAGCCTTAATTTTTAGTCTGATCAGAGAATCCAGAGCAGCTTTAACAGAAAAAATTGTTGCTTGTGATGCACACTGGCTGGTTTGCTACTGAAGCAAAGTCCCTTTTTTACAGCCTTGGTTTAGGAGGTGTTCCTAATTAAAATTATTAGTGTGACTTTGTTTTGAGCAATCCTAGATCTATGCCTAATGTACACAGCAGTTATGTTGATAAAGTGCTAATGGTGGTGTTGAATAAATATGCGAAGTTTGCTTCCAGGAAAGTGTTAATGTAATTTTTAGTGAAGCAAAGAGTGGGTTAATTAGGGAATTATGCAAAGGAGATATTTATAATTTTCTTTCGAGGCTGTGATCTGTTAAACAGGCAGGAAAATAACAGTGAAAGGAAGGACCTCTGTCATGACAGATGCAACTGTAAAGGAGATTCAATGCCTTTTGCAGCAATTAGGAAATCATATGTTTCAGGTACTGCTAAACATCAAACTGCAGGTGTCTGTTAATAAAATGATAATCTCCACAGCAAAGGATTTCACACTTCTTGTTTCTTATCTCTCATTTTGGGATCAGATGAAGTGACACGTTCTAGCGGTTTCCAGGGAGACAGCGTTTTGCTCACAGACGCCTCACAATGTGCTGCTAGCACTAGAAATACTTTGATTATAGCAGAGAGGAGATAACTTTTTTCCTTAAGTTTTCTGCCTTTACCATCAGTAATGAAATTTTCAGAAAACACCCTCAAGTGCTTTATGATGCTGTTTTCTCATGCAGTTAATTAATAATATTTTCGTTTGCAGTGTTCTGTGATCATTTCTCATAAATTTCCATTACCTAGTGCTCTATTCCAATATTCAGGCTAGTGGGGCTTGTCTTAGCACATAAGCTACAGTGGTTTAACTTAAATTGTTTTAAATATTGTCCTAGGTAGGTGTTTCTATTTATGCATATATATATATTGAACAGTTCAAATCTGTATCCAAATGCGGTTTAATTCCCAAGCTATTTTTAACCGTTACAGTGCTTTCAGCAGAATTTGCGTAACTTTTAAAAAGCAGCAGTTTAAAAGGTCTTCCCAGATCTGCATAGTAAAAAAGATCAGCATTAATCTGTGACTTGCTTTTTTAACCAGAAATCATGCAATTCTTACAACTCCTGGTTATTGTTCAGTTGCTGTGGGGACAGTAAATGTCCTTTGTGGTTAAAAAAAACCAAAACCCAAAAGCTAAAGGCTGCCCAGCACATAAATTTCAACTGACTACAATGGGATTTCACACATCTACCTAGTAAATTACTGTGGATAAATAATGTGCCGTGATGAATCACCCAGACTTTATTAACCTATACTGAATTAGACTCCTCACACTAAAATATTTCACTGCATTATTTTATTGCCTATTACTGTCACAAAATAAACTACTGACTATGGAATGATGTACTAGTTTTGGACAGATTGACGGATCTAGATTACCTGAAAAAGGCATGTCTTCTTAGAGCATTGCAGCATTAAAGCAATTCTGACGTTCATAAAAGACAGCTGCAAATCTTAGCAGGGTTAGGGCATGGAAGAGAGACTGACAGCTGCACAGGCGATAGGGAAGGTTTCAGTTTGCTCTTAAAGAAGACTTTCAGAAACCTGCTTAGATGGCTGTTTAGCTCAGAAGCTAGGAAGGTTTCAGAAGGCTTTTAAAGATGTCTTTCAGAAATTCAGCTGGAACACTTTGGGGCTATAACTTTTCTTTTGTATTCAGTGTGGCTGGTTAGAGGTTTTTTTCTAAACTTTTCTGGTTGTGGGTTTTTTTATGTTTTGTTTTGGGTTTGTTTTTGTTTTTTTTTTTTTTTTTTTTACCCGGGCTCTGAGGGTGTAGTGTGGATGGAATAAACCCTTTCATGAGGTAGAGAATGGACCTTCTTTGTTCAGTCCATGTTTCAAATGGTCCAATGTCAGTATAAGAGAAATAGCAGGCTGATGCTGGGGTTCTTCTGTCTAGAAATTTTAATGACGTTTCATAATTAGAGCCTCAGTAGTCATGCCTATGTGTGTCTCAACTCTTCTGATTATATACTGATGTGTTCTTTAGCATATTCTCTTTATATAGATGGAGACTTGCTTCTGCAAACACTTAGGGGAAACATCTTAAGCTTCATAATTAAGTACAACTTCAGTTCATACTTAAGTTAGAATAAGTGTTGAGCCTAAGTATCAGGACACCATTAAGTAGCAGAGCCTTGTACTGATCACTGTAAAAACAGCCGGGCAGGGGCAGACAAAATGTCTGTCTAGCTCAGCATCCTACCTCTGGCATTGGCCAAAAGTCGGAAAGATCAGAAAAAAGAGAACAGCATATATCATGCATCTCCCCTACCCACTTGAAGCTTAGGGAAATCCTGAACCAGGTGTAGCTTCTGTTGATTTAATTAAATGCCAACGAACTTGTCCATTCTGGGTAGGTGGATCCTTGTAGGTGTGGTAGTTCCTGCATAGTCATTTGAAGGTATCCAGGCACTGAGTTTGTCAGGGTAGAGCCTTTAGACCGGGCTGCTAAACCAGTCTGTAAATCTTTGAATGCCTGGGTAGGTATATGCACATTGTTGCTTCTGTAATTGGGATCACACAGGGACAAAAGTACTAAGAAATTGATTGTTTTTCAAATTATTATAACTCAAAACAAGTTTTTTGAGAAGGTGATTGGCACTTCTGCTCAACAAGCACAGCAATGGTTAATTATAAGCTCTGGACTAGTCTCAGTGACTTAATAATGTATGTTTTCACTTTATTACATTCTGAAGAGCTGCTCAAAATGCTTACAACTCCACTTCTATTTTTGCATTAAATTGAATAGTTAAAAAAAAAAGCACAGCACTTTAAATCTTATTCAAATACTTTGGTTTTATGCATTGATATTGAATGGCACATTTTAAACTAAAAGCCAAAATGATAGTTCCCTCTTTATATTTTTTTTCCAGAAAAAAGTAATTTCTTAACCTGCTGTAATAAGAACTTTATATTTATAGAAGGTATAAAGCATTTTTGTTAAAAATTGGTTTCACCACAAGGTGGATTTTGTAAGATTCCCATCATCTTTATTCCTAAAGAAAATTAATTTTACTGCTAATCTGTTTTTTCATATTAGCACACAGAGGGATTAAGTAAAATAGCAGATAATGACTTTTTGAAATTTTTACAAAAATATCAGGGCAACTTGCAATGCAAGCAATGCATTGTAAACTGAACAATATAATGTAATGTAAACCTAACATTTCTGATCTAAAAGGAATCATTCATATCTAAAGAAGGAGCAGTCACCTCATTACCAGGCAGACTCACAAACCAGTCAGGAAAAGTTATAGCTTTGCATCAAGGCAGATCAATCAATAATCCTCCATCACTGCAGAGGCGATGCAAGAGTCCAATGGATACTTTACCATCAAGTTAACTGGGAGCAAATAGGCCATAGATGGGGAAACCTTTTTATTGTGGAGATGAAGGCGAGACTGAGTTAGCAGGACGAGGCATATATTTGCCAAACTGCTGCTCATGACGATTAAGCATGGCTAATCTGATGCTGACTGCTGAATTTCTGTATTTCAGTCTGTACTGTAGGAACAATGATCGCGCAACATCAGGCATTGCCAGGTAATTTCCCCAGCACAGACTATTTTATACGATGCTTACAGAGCTTGAAAAGAAATCAAGATACCTTTACAACACCACACTTAAAAATATGAACAGTATAATGTTATTTCTGACAGTGGATTGTGGAATTTATATTCTGGGTTTTCTCAAAGATCATTGTTAGTGTTTCTTAAAGTGCACTGAATCTCGTTAGTGGAATGATTTTCATGCTAATGTAACTTAAATGCAATCAGCACAAAACATAGACATACAGTAAACAAAGACTGCCATAAAGCATTCTGTTCAATTGTTTCCCTGTATTATTATTGTGAAAAGTTCTGAGCTTGCAATGTTTCCAAATGCCATGCCACATTTAACTCTTTTGGTGACTATTCAGCAAGACACATAAACATGTACTTTACAAAAACGTTCTGTAAACAACAGCAGGGACCTGCCCATGCATCCTGAAATACAAATATTGAATAGCCCATGCTAAAATGGGAGCTCCATCCGCACCCAGCAATTCAGGACACTGTAAGCAGTGGTGATATCCCATTTCTAAAGGTTGGAAAAGACCCAAGCAGAGATTCTAGTAGAAATCAAAGGAAAAAAATGTTAGGACCTGAAAAAGTTTATAAATTTACAAACGTGCCTTACAAAAGTACAAGTTTTATCACTGCACGTAGATTGTTCAGGCATAAAAAAGTTACTTTTAAGAGTGAAGCTTTGCTAAATTGGATGTACGGTGAACAAATGCTGATGGCTTTCCTTTTACAAGGGAATAATTTTGACAGAAATTGAAGAACACTAGGGTCAAACTTCTAGATGAAAATTTAGTGTGGAGTATTTTTTCAGTGATCCTGACAAAGTAAGGGAAAAAGAATGAGGAAATTAACACCATAACATGCTGCTTCATTGAAACCAGAGTGGTGCTGCAGGTGGTCCTGTCCAGCTGGCTGTTGAAATATAGCTGGTTCCCAAAATGTTTGTTAATCTTATCTCTCAGTCCTGCTCGCCATCACCCTGCTTGGCAGGTGCTTCCCACTCCTCCTCCGGCACTCTCTTCTTCTAATCATGGTCCCATAGACACAGCGAAGGGCTGGGTCCTGCTGGGGCAGGCAAGGGAGAAGAGGACTTTCAAAAGCAGCATATTTCAGCCATGAAACAGTGTTTTCTGGCAGAGAAGTACTCTGTTGGAAAATTCTCAGCCCACTCTGACTACTAAGGATGGTGAATCCAAACACATTAAACAGTGGTACCTTTGAGTTTTATGGTTTTCAGTATGAAACTCTCTTTATCAAATGGAAAGAAAAAGATTTCGTTGTCAAAACTACCAAAGCTATTTTTCATTCCGATATGAGATGGGGCAATAGTTAGATGGAAATAGTTTGGGGTTTTATGGGATCTAAAAGATCATGGAAATATAGATTTTTTTTTTTTATTAAATGAAGTATGTTGCCTTTCTGAAAATACCTGGACTACTAGTCTTTTGAAGTCAAGAGGAGATAGAATGGTCACACATTTTGGTGTTAGCTTTAGGGTGTGCATTCGTATTAACTTAACATGTTTATGTACTTTACTTTACTGAGGATTAAGCCTGTGCTTAAATGCTTTTGCTGAACTGGGCCATGAAAGAGAATGCTTAAAAGAAGACAAGGTACCTGGGGTGTTTGAAGATGAAAATCAAGTCACTCTTAGAACTTAGAAATGTCATATAAATCCTCATCTCAACATCAGTGGGAAAATAAAAAAAATGCATATTGCAAAGCTTTGCAGAAAGTAAGAAAATGAGGTTTTGCTTTGAAAAATTCAAGCTTGTACTTATGCATAAGATAATCAGAAATACAGATTATCAGAGTAGAAGAATTTAAAGGGACTCTATCAACTTGAAATATATTCATTTATAAAAAAAGTGTTAAAAATAGTATCTGATAAAACTCCTACTCTGTTGATTGCTCTGCAAATTCTTGGGACTTTACAATCATGATTTTCATTCTGCTATTGCAGTGTGAAAGAGTCATAGAAACACGGAAGATAATGAAACTGAAGATACACAGAGTGCATGCAAATGCAGAAGTAAACAAACTAGAAAGAACCAGAAATAGTTTTTTATTTTTCCAGTTATTTGTAGTTATAGCAAGCCTTGGAGTTATGCCAAACAATAAAAAGCACATTACTTTCAGGCAACAGACTGACTTTTAAGTAGCGTTCCTTAAAGGCAAATGAAAATTAATTTACTCTCCTTTTGCTTTTCCTCTTTCCTAAAGGTTGTTCAATGGCCTTAGATTTTTTTTAATTGGGAATCCAAAAATTAGTTCAGACCTGGAAACTGAAAGTCTTGTTGGAACTACAAAAATATTTCCATGTGAGAACTGGATCACTTAATTTTGGCACCTCAATATGAAATTATGTTAATCTTTAGCAGGATTGTGGAAGAAGACTACTTAAAAATCTTGCCACAGGATGTTGCCAGTTAAGCTATTTGTAAAGTCATTCAGGCAAGGGAGTCATAGGTGGTCAAACATGATGAAAATCATACATTTATGCCCCATGGCCAAATGGTAAACTTCATGTGATCCTACCACTTTCCAGGCAAATATCTTTATTCTTTCTCAAGCTACTGCAGCTACACAAAAACCAATTTAACTTTTGTTGTAGAGAAACAGGGAAATAATGAGAAGTGAGAAAATGAAATTAGAAATAAATTATTTTTCCCCCTAAATATCAAAATGTTTTTGATAATGGAATATATCGGTGCACACAAAACTAGGTCACCTGCTGTGTGAGAAATTGGATCTTGAGTTTGATGGGACTTGTTATTACTTTCATTTGACCTTGTGTGCAGAAAGAAGAGAAACCTGCAGATATCATCAATGAACAGAATTGGTATCCTCACCTATATTTTGACACATTTTTACCAAAACAGCTATATTTGGTTTGTGTTGCTGTTGGGAAAACGCACAAGTTAACAAAGCTTCTGTTTTTCTGCAGTGATATAGATAAGTGCAAACACATAGTAAGTGTCTTGAGGCTATGCATTATAACCTCTAAAGGCTTCCCAAGCCAGTTATAGTAAATGAGATGAAAAAAGGAGAGGTAGGAGAAGGTTAAGCATCTGAAGAAGTATTTAAATATGGATACATATATTTTTTTTTTTTTCAGAGTAAGCAGAAAATGGAAATAAAGTTCCTGAAATGAGAAATTAATCGGTATTTTAAGAATCACAGAAAATAACGAGTGTGAGAGCACTGGTGTTAGCATTTGTGTCATGATCCTATGAAGAGAATTTTACTGTCCCTCTTCCCTTGCACACTCTACCTGGGATTGGAGGGGACATTAATAGGATGGTTTCTCAAAATAGCTTCTAATTTAACTAAATCATGAAAATGTATTTATACCCTTCTCAGCTTCCAGCTGCAGAAATGAAACTCAGCTGCTTTCATTTTCCTTCTTGTGTTGTTTTGTTTGTTGTTGGTTTTTTTTTTTTTTTTTTTTTTTAACACTAACTCTAGCAAGATTTGAGCAAGAATTGTGACTCAGCTGGAAACTTTAACAGGGAACCTGTTGGAAAAGATGGGTAGCACTATATTGAAAAGTATTGCGGCAGGATCAGCCAGTTCTTCTTTCCCAGTTTGTTTCTTGGTGTCACATTGCCCTTGAGTTGCTCACAGCAGTGGTTGTTGGAATAATTGATTTTTCAGTTCACTGACTGAAAAAAATTCCATTCACTTTGACCCAAAATTATTTTTTTGGGGGGGAGGTTCTTATCCTATTAAAAAACTGAAGTCTTAAAATATTTCATTGGAGTTAATTTGAGGAATAATTTTTTTAAAAAACTAAAGGTAAATGCTGGGGCAGCTGTCAGGTTGAACCAAAAATTATTTTGTTTTAAAAATAGCTGACAAAGTATTTTGACCTTCAACAAATGTTTTTTCCCCACCAAAATATGCAATGTCTTCAAATGAAGTCTCAAATAGTTTTGATGGTCTTTTATTGGAGAACAGATACGTATGCCACAGCATTTTCTTTAACATTACTCTGAGACTGTACAAGATCTTACAGCTTTTGTTTCAACAGGGGACAAGGCTGGGGGCTGAATCCGCCTTTTCCTTAAGTGGTGTGTTTGCAAGGTTTTTTGATCCACACTTTCCGGCTTCTGCTTTGTGAGTGCTGGGCTATGCTTGTAGGGCAGTTGGGTTCAAAGTCTGAGTGTGGATCAGGACCATATTCCCTCCTCAGAGGGAAGGTACCACAGCTGTATTTCTGGGTCCCTGAAACACAGAGAACATATTCATAAGAGATGACCAAGTTTTATAAATAATTTTCGGTGTGTTAGGGACTAGTCCTTATATAAATTAAGGTAAAATGTTCTTGTTTCCATTTCTTCCTTCAGATTCGGAAGGCAAAACTGTCATGTCTCCAGTGCACTTGTAAATTGTGACTTCTCAATGGCACTGATTGGCTTGAAAGGCTTTAAATGGCCTTGTACTAAAATAGCGTTTAAGTACGTTTAAGTACGTATGCAAACTGATAAAATCAATACTAGAGAAGCGTAAACAAAACCAGGGTTGCAAGGCAATCAAATGTGAATATATACCAACCAAAATAGTTCAAGCAAGTAATGCTATGAATAGCTGCCCCGAATGCTGCAGTAATGCTGCATATTTACGTAGCAAAGAGAGGAGCTGATGAGGGCACATTGGGATGAAAGATCACAGATCCATGCCCCAAGGGATTGTTATCTTGACCATAACTTTTGATTTAATTTATGGTATTTTGAAGACATTAATATTTTTTAATAATCGTAGAATAATAGAATGGTTTGGGTTGGAAGGGACCATTAAGGAACATATATTTCCACCCACCCTGCCATGGGCAGGGACATCTCCACTAAATTATGTTGTTCAAAGCCCCATCCAACCTGACCATGAACACTTCCAAATATGGGGCATCCACAACTTCTCTGGGCAACCTGTTCCAGTGTCTTGCCACCCTCATAGCGAAGAATTTCTTCCTAATATCTAATCTAAATCTACCCTCTTTTGGTTTAAAACAGTTGTCCTTCGTCATGTCATTACAGGTCCTGGTAAAAAATATCTCTCCGTCTTTCTTATCAGCCCCTTTTAAGTATTGAAAGGCCACAATAAGGTCTCCCAAGAACCTTCTCTTCTCCAGGTTGAACAACCCCAACTGTCTCAGTTGTTCTTCATGGCAGAGGTGTTCCAGCCCTCTGATAATTTTTGTGGCCCTCCTCTGGACCTGCTCTAACAGGTCCAAGTCTGTGTTTCCTATACTTATTTGTATAGTGGAAGTGATACAACTTACAAACACTCTACCCACTGTAAAAGCCTGAAGAAAGGGCTGGACCATGATTATTCTTACTGGGTTTACACCTTCTCAGCTGAGCAAGCTGCCAAAAAGTCCTCTTCCGCTTAACGGAGAGAGAAAAGCAATTTCAGGATGGGTTTTTGTTGTCATACTTGAGACATCTAATTTGGACGAGTTAATTTGCTCTCAATTAAGTTTGCAGTGACTAGCTTACAGGTAGGTATCAGTGTTTAGTCAGAGGAACAAGGTGCAGAACAGAAGGTCACACAGCCTTACTGGTCTGTCGCCGGAGCCTGGGTTTCCTCTCTTCCAGGTCAGTGAAGCCTTTAGTAGTGCATTTGCTGGCAACGCCAGTGGATGCAGTGGATGGTAGTCAGGTAAATATTCCTGCCTGCCACCGGGACAATAAGCTATTTCTTTAACCAGCTGTGCTTTAAAGTTAAGGTG
Source organism: Gavia stellata (assembly GCF_030936135.1). NCBI lineage: Eukaryota > Metazoa > Chordata > Aves > Gaviiformes > Gaviidae > Gavia > Gavia stellata. The sequence goes on from NC_082599.1 coordinate 41,347,615, forward strand.
TGCTTTGCACACAACAGGCAGGAATATTTTTGCGGATTTGTGGGGCTGCTTGTTTCTTTCCTCTCTCTGCTGTCCTACTTGAGTGCTTGGTTTCAGCTGGTCTGTGTGTTGAAAAGGAAAAAATCTCTTTTCTTTTCTGTTAATGAAGAAAGCATGGGAATATGTATTTGTTGCCAGCTCTTGAATTTACAAAGAAAAATATTAGGTGAAATTGAGCTGTATAAAATGTGTACAGATCATCCTGTTTTATAACACAACCTAATTCCAAATGATTGAGGCAGACTATTCTGGTAATTACAATTCAGACTCGTCCCTTCCAGGAACATAATTTATGGTAAGCTCATTGCTTTGACTAGTTTATTTTTAATCTTCATGGGCATTAAAAAGTAGACCTACCTTGATAATAAACAGGATCCTTGAATAATACACACTTTCACACTGACTAAGGGCTTAGTTTTGATTTAATCTTTAGTTCAGCAGCAGATTGCTTTTCACAGTAACACTATCAATTACAAAAATGATCTATATAAAAGGGCTAGGGAAGCTATCAAAGTAGTGTGGTGTTCTTATGATGAAGATAGCAGACAAGTCCATATACATCCTGGAGAAAGTGAAAATCTCTTCTGTTTTGCTTACTTTTGTGTCCAAGAAATTCTTGACACCTTCTTTCCATCCATTTTACGTTTCTGTAAGGCATCTGTCACCATAATATCTAAGTGAAGTAAAAAGAATTAAAGACAGCATAAAATGGAAAAAGTTACTATTAAGGCAACTGGGCTGCATTTCAGGACATTTGGGTTCAATTACCAGCTCTGTCCCTGTCTTCCTGTGTGATCTTGGGCAAGTCCTTTTCTTTTTATTGCTGTTCCGCATATGTACACTGTGCTTAATGATGCTTCCTTTCTCCCACTCATCACTGTTTTTGACTAGCATGAAGCTTTTGCAGATGGGACCAGTCTTTCACTGGCAGTCTAGAGTCCAGTCTCAAGTGTACACATCCTCTCTTAGCGGTGTATAATTTAGCTGCAGCCATGAATTTCTTGAGTACCACTGTATCAGGAAACCTGCAGACTAGCCAGTAGGAAATGTATTATAACACAGTTTTTAATAAGCCTAAAGATTCTGCTAAAAGGCTTTTTTAATGACCACTCATGACTAAAGATAAGAAGCACGATGACTAATGTCCACAGTATGAGATGAAGTATGGATGATGCTTCTTTATTTTCATATTCATATGTTCATATACACATGTATATATATATTCATGAAAGTAAAAGCTCTTTCCTGAACAGGTACCTGAGCGTAAAAGGTCTGTCTGAGATGAGGAGGCGAAAAACCTTTGAATTACAATGGCCTGGAAAGATAGTAAGTAAGATTCACTACGCCACTTTCCATCATCCACCAGCAGTCCTGGCTAACCAGGGAGGTCCCAGTTGACTGGAAGCTAGCCAATGTGACGCCCATCTACAAGAAGGGCCGGAAGGAGGATCTGGGGAACTACAGGCCTGTCAGCCTGACCTCAGTGCTGGGGAAGATTATGGACCGGATCATCTTGAGTGCCACCGTGCAGCAGGTACAGGACAACCAGGTGATCAGGCCCAGTCAGCATGGGTTTAGGAAAGGCAGGTCCTGCCTGACTAACTTGATCTCCTTCTATGACCAGGTGACCTGCTTAGTGGATGAGGGAAGGGCTGTGGATATAGTCTACCTGGACTTTAGTAAAGCCTTTGACACCATTTCCCACAGCATTCTCCTGGAGAAACTGGCTGCTCATGGCTTGGATGGGTGTACTCTTTGCTGGGTAAAAAACTGGCTGGGTGGCCAGGCCCAAAGGGTTGTGGTGAATGGAGTTAAATCCAGTTGGTGGCCGGTCACAAGTGGTGTTCCCCAGGGCTCAGTACTGGGGCCAGATCTGTTTAATATCTTTATCAATGATCTGGACGAGGGGATCGAGTGCTCCCTCAGTAAGTTTGCAGATGCACCAAGTTGGGTGGAAGTGTTGATCTGCTTGAGGGTAGGAAGGCTCTTCAGAGGGATCTGGACAGGCTGGATCGATGGGCCGAGGCCAACTGTATGAGGTTCAACAAGGCCAAGTACCAAGTCTTACACTTGGGTCACAACAACCCCATGCAACGCTACAGGCTGGGGGATGAGTGGCTGGAAAGCTGCCGGGCAGAAAAGGACCTGGGAATGTTGGTTGATAACTGGCTGAATATGAGGCAGCAGTGTGCCCAGGTGCATCCTGGCATCCTGGCCTAGGCTGTCTCAGAAACAGTGTGGCCAGCAGGAGTAGGGAGGTGATTGTCCCCCTGTACTCTGCACTGGTGAAACCGCACCTCGAAGCCTGTGTTCAGTTTTGGGCCCCTCACTGCAAGAAGGACATTGAGTTGCTGGAGCGTGTCCAGAGAAACGCAATGAATCTGGTGAAGGGTCTGGAGGACAAGTCTTATGAGGAGCAGCGGAAGGAACAGGTGTTGTTCAGTCTGGAGAAGAGGAGGCTGAGGGGAGGCCTTATTGCTCTCTAGAATTACCTGAAAGGTGGTTGCAGAGAGGTGGGTGTTGGTCTCTTCTCCCAAGTGACAAGTGATAGGACAAGAGGAAATGGCCTCAAGTTGCATCAGGGGAGGTTTAGATCGGATATTAGGAAAAACTTCTTCACTGAAAGGGTTGTCAGACATTGGAACAGGCTGCCCAGGGAGGTGGTTGAGTCACCATTCCTGGAGGTATTTAGAAGACGTGTGGATGAGGCACTTAGGGACATGGTTTAGTGGTGGACTTAGCAGTGTTAGGTTAATGGTTAGGCTTGATGATCTTAAAGGTCTTTTCCAATCTAAACAATTCTATGATTCTATGATTCTATCATTTAATAGAGAAGTTGATGAATTACTCTTTTTCTTTAAACTGAATTAGTATATGTTTTTAGGGAGCCTGCTAGTTCCAGAGTAAATGAAAGTTGTTCTGGGCTCTGAACAAACAAAATACTTTCTTCCTTGTCTTTTTTTCCTTGCCCTCAAAGGCACCCATTTATCTCTATATTTAATGATAGGAAATGGTAGATGTACCTGCAAAAGATCAGGTCAACTGAAAGAGGCAGAAAGGCAGAGTGTGGAGGCTGTTGAGGTAAAAGATCACCTGTAACTGCTGCATTTCCCTTTGGGCAGCCTTGATCACTCCTCTAGAAAACAGCTTCAACCACACCATCTCAGCCAGGTTTGTTGTTGTGTCTCAAGTTGTTCTTATGGGTTTCTACTAACCTTCCCTCACCACTTGGTCATCGCGAGCAGAACACGATGATTTCGAGAAGGGGGGTGTGCGTTGCCCTGCAGGTGCAGGCAGCAGTGTGGCAGTGCAACCTCTCCTCTTCCGGATGGCAGCAGGCTGAAGAAGGAGCTCCAATAGCGTCTGCAATCTGCTGCCATGTGTTGCTTGTGGAGCAAGAGTAACTGTGAAACCGCACTTTTTCTGTGTCTGTTTCCACAGTAATACAAAAGGCACTGGTGCTTCTGGGGCCGGTACTCTATATATCACACAGGAAGCACTCCAGGCCAGAGAAAAAATAAAGACCAGATCTTCAGAAATTGCCCATTTGGCAGAAGAACAGGTTGACCATAACACATGCCCGCCATGGAGGGTCGCCTTCTGTGTTCTACAGTCTTGGAGAGCAGCATGCTATGGGAATACACAATGCTTGCACGCCAGTGTGCTTGGTTCCCTTGATTCATACTGGATTTGCACTGGGAAGCTTCCCCATTCTGCACACCCACCTCTTAAAGATCAGGCTGTAGAAGTGCACATCTGTCAGCTGTGGAGGCTGTCTCCATCGTGGGTCGGTACTGCAAGGTGCCAGACAGACTCTGAATTGCACAGAGCAGGGCCAGTGCATGGAGGAGATATTGATGCTTTCCAGTTTCTGAGTCTCACAGGACTCTGAACTCAGCATGAGCCAGAAACCACTGCCTCCTGGAGAGGCTGAGCACTGCTGACAGATGGCATTTAGCCTGCTTTAAAGGTAGCATCTCTTGGCTCTTGCTCAGTTTATATTTATGTGTTTAACTTCTAACCTGGAAAGTAAAATATCATTTGACACGCTGCCTTTGAAAGACTCCAGACACCAAGTCTACTTCAGTAATTGCTAGAGCAGCCGGGATAGCAGCCATCTTTCAAGTCTGTAATATCAGCTCATTCTCCAAGGAAGAAGAACTCTTCCTTTACTACTGGCAGCATGATTTTTCAGAGGAATGACAGGATCATTCATATAATCCTGACCTCTCAACCCTCTTTCCAGCATTGCAGATCAGTGAGGTTGATAAGGTTTTATCTCCTCTAATGCCTTGGGGAAGTAGTGCAAGAAGACTTAGGAAGGGGAAGCAGAGCTTGTGTTCTGACTCCTTCAGGACTCTGTGTGACTGCAGTGGCTGCCAGCTGTTGAACAAAATTGATTAAAGTAAATGACATTACAATTCACCTCCAAGATAAGCCAAAATATTAACCCTCAAAGATACTTAGCTAAGACAGTTTAAAGGCTAAATACCTTAAAGAACCTTGGCTTAATTCAGAAATTGAATGTGCTGCATCACATGAGCTATTTGAGAGACTGTCAAGTGTGAACTTAACACAAAAGCACTGCGTCCTTTCCAGTCCTGGAAGAGTGAACTCCACTGTTTTCTCTGCTTCGATCTGGAAGCTTGTCCTCTGCAAATGCTGGACAAATTTCTCAAACGTCTGTCATTCTCCACCATGCGTCCAGACTCCCTAATGTGATAACTTGAATACAAAGAGGATCTTATGTAAATTCTGTTGAAATTCAATCAAGGAAAATAAACTGCAGACATCTGCTTTTTGCTTTGGTACTATTTAGGTGTTTTCCCTTGGTCTGCATAAAGCTGCTTACGTAGCTTGAATAAATGCCAACCCAACATTTCAGCATCTGATCGGCTAAATAACCATGTGAACAATAGCAGTGAGAAGATAAATGGGAAGGTGAAGGTATCAAAGGATATGGATTAGCTGGCTACTGTTCCTCATTCAAAAATTGCTGATTAGTGATCTCCTTTAAAATCTGATTAGAAAGGAACATTGTTTTCATTCATTTAAGTAGGGGCTGGTCACCTTTTATGCTTCAAAATATATGAGACAGCATTTATAGGAGTGTGACTCTCCTGGGTTTAAAAAAAAATGTATTAATGAATGGCTTTGGAAAAATAACACTTAGACCATCCTTTAAGCAGTGAACACATTCTCCTTTACTTTCCCTTAGTTCTGAAACTCCTTGAATTATAATAGCAGGTCAAATTCCTCCATGGTGAAACCTTGTTGGTCTTGAGAGACTTTACGCCAGGGATTTGCCTGGCATGGTATTAAATATCCACCCTCCCATACCCAAACACATTTTAGCATCAATGCTAAAATGTAGCCATGATAGCAAAGAATCCACAGCGCAATATTGCACTGTTAGAAGGGAAAAGCTCGTCCTCTCCAAGGCTGCAGCAGGGCAGTGGCTGTATGCCATGCATTCTTGTCCAGGCGTTGGGTTCTTGTTATCCCAAAGCAGCTGGAGCTGACAACCCACCTCACTGGTGCTTTTAATAAGTCCAAAATTTGGATTTGTAGTCTTGCTTTGCTGCTGCCTCACGCTGGTGATACCTAAAGGGCACAAGTGCTGAACGCTGTCACAGTGTAGCTCCCTTAATGCGTAAAAGGTCTGAGCTAGATTCACAAATTGTCTAGCTTCCTTCTGTGACTGATTTGTAAGCATGCTCCAGTGCTACTTATTGTACTGGGCTTCACACAGAGCATCTCTGGAAGTGCTGACATGTCTTTCTCTGTCTCTATCTCATTCCTGTTTTAATCATTCACCTACTAATTATAACTCAGATTTTGTGGTGATGATGGGAAGGATTTAACTTTCCTCATCTTTCTGAAGTGATTTGAACCTGGGATTAACTGCTGCGGGCAGACTGAAGATGTTCTCATTCCCTCTTTTAAAGCTTCTGTTTTATGTGGAATAAATAAATGTGCATCATGCCAGATAATAAACATGATACAAGAGTGCTTGGGGCACCTGCGTTCTGTTCCTGATACTTTATTTATATTCAATAAATCCCGTGGAAGGATGGGATTTGAGGCATACTTCTGCTTTAATGTTGCCTGTCAGTTGGCTGTTATCTTTGCAGTGTTTTCCCTGCTCTTTTATTCCTTAGGCTGTGGCTGCAAGGAATGGAAAATATGGTTTTAGAAAATGCAGCATAGGATTTAAAATGTCATAGCCGTATGGTGCGGCACTGAACTGGTGCAAAGTAACCCTGACTGTTCCAGTTTGCCCAAGGGATTTTTGTGGCAGGCAATTTAGCACTAGATTTTACGCCAGCTCAGATATTTTCTGACTGCTCAGTTCTGATGTTACTCACAGTCAGGTACTTTCTCCTTTCCTGCAAGTGGCATAAAACAGCTTTGCCTAACTGCCTAACCTGGGTCAGAGTTGTGTGGTTAAGCGATCCTGGGAAGTCCAGGTCTGGGGCTGGTCAATGCAGAATTGTGGCCTTATGCTCCCCACAGGTGGATTAGGAGCCTTCCTACGTGAGCCTGAATGTGGTGCATCCCTCCCTTTTGCGGTCCTAGTCTTCAGCAAACCTTTAGGTTCCTGCAGGTTGTTTCTATTGGGAGGCAATCTTTAGGTGGGAGGCAATATTTCTTTGATTTGATAATGCTTATTAATAAAAAATGTACATAAAAGCCCATCTCCCTGAATCAGTAGAAATCAAAGAGCAGACAGCTTTCTCTCTTGAGTCCCATACTCTTTAGTTTTCCAGTCTGCATTGTCCTCACAAAGCTCTCCTGACTTTCTTTCAGGTCAGGGTCAAACAACAACTAGCTGCCTTTGACTTTCTGTTGTGCTCTGTGTCTGTGATATTTCCGTATGTCTCTGTTTATGCTTACACATGCCTGCATATATTGCCACTGAAAAAACAGCTATAACCATTTGCTTTCATTCTCTACTGAACCTCTCCCTACTGACATTGCTCAACTCCTGATTTGACCTGCATTTGTGGTGATGGCTCTTGTTGTTTCCTTTGTCAGATTAAGGAACTTATTCACATCATGAGGCTATCATTAGCTTCCATGAGGCTTCCATCCACAGTCCACCATCAGGTGACATATGAAAATGGTAATTCTACCTTTTACATTACAGAGTGAACCAGATGGGCTTGGGCTTGACGCTTCAGGAGACAGTAAACCTTCAAGTAGTTCTTTTAAGCCAGATGCGATGCTGTCAGATCATTTCTAGTGTAAGTAACTCATTTGATTCAGATCTTGGGGACTTGTATGAGCTCTGTTTTCTAGTACAAATACGTTAGCAAAGAGCTGGGCATGGGAGAAGGCAGACACACATGCTGCTGGAGCCTGGGTTCTCTTAGGCAGTGAAGACATCCAGTGACATGTCCACATGGGCCTTCAAACTGGCTGAATCCATATCATCTTCACTCTAAGATCCATATAGCTGCATTGGTATATTGCTGGGCCTGTTCAAATATTTTCTTCTCCATGGGCTCAGATGTGTTTACATCCACCCTGGCAGATGTGCCCTTAGCTTGGGTATGTCAGGAGCTTTGGGTAGAAAGTTACGGCACTGAGTCTTGAAGTCCTTATTGAGCTAAAACTCTGACTCCGTGATGACTCAAGGTAAGGTGACACACTCTTCTTTTGGATAATGACTGCACACAGTGTAATCACTGGGAAGAACTGTGCTGAGTTTAGCATGTCCTTCAGATGCTCTGGAAGAAGGCACGTGACAGTACAAAACAGACATGACAAAGCTCTTCCTGTAGGAGCTCTCCTAAAAACAAGGAAAAAGTGTTAGGGTCCTACAGCAGTTATTAGCGTTAGGCTGCTATAGCTCACCTTTTAACCTCCGCAGGTCTAATTTTTATTGGTTAGTTATGTATGTAGTCAGGCAGCAGGTATAAATATGCAAACTGCTGGTACTTCCTCAGGTTGGTGAAAAAGTGCGTAAGTGGGTCAAATGGCTGAATTGCTCTGTGTTTCATGAGTATTGCTATGCTGGGATATCCAAAAAAACAGCACTACAAGTTAAAACCTGATCTTGTCATGTAAGTCTGCTGTGATTTGGTTTGTACCAGCCTCCTCTCACAACGGCACTAAGAAAACTCCTCTGCAGCAATTCACGTGTGTGCCTTGCAGCCGAAATATCCCTAGGCATGCTGGTTGGTTCCAGGACCAGGGAAATAGCCTGGAGAAGGCTATTCCTCAACCTGCCACAAGATGACAATGTTTCAGAACTTTGATGGCTAATAATAACGAGATGGATTTATCCTTTTAGCTGACCGCCTAGGCTTGGGTGGTGTCCATAAATGACTGTGAATTTGGAGTGCTAAATGGGATGCGATGTTATAATTGAGAGAGCTGAGATATAAAAAAGACTGGCAGCCCGCTGAGGTGCTAGTCTGCTGGGTCAGCTGTCAAATGAAGACACGCTGAATCTAGCACTTGCCTTGTGTCAGTCATTTGAGGCAGCCTGCCACATACCCACTTGGTCCAGGTTTCTTTCCAGAGGTCTAAAGGGAAGGTGTGTTGAATTTTATCATTAGTATCTGTTTTGGAGTTGCTGAAGGAAATATTATCGCCTGCCATACAAAATAAAACTTAACTGGAGATCAGACAGCTGCAACATCAGTTTCACAACTCTTATTTTTATTTAAATGATAGTTCTTTCATTGTTAATATCCCTTGACTATTAAATGACAGTTCTTGTGCTCCCTTTCAAAGAACAGAGACTGAAAGGTTGACAGCTTAGACATGGAAGATGAACGTAAAGTAGCATGTAATACACTATTTCTGCTACTTTTGACTTGGCTCTACATTACAGATGCTTGATTTCCCTAATACAGGTTGTTTTTTTTTCCCATTATGTTGGTGAGCTCAGAAGAAAGGAGAAAAACAGGTTTGCATTTATTAAGAATTATGTTGCTTGTTGTTTTGACATAATCTGCTACATAAATATGTTTAACAAGTGTACATATTTAAGAGATCACTCACAATCAGAAAATAAGCAGTACTGAAAAAAAGAGTCCATGAAGTCTTCAGTTATGGGGTGGTATTACCTGTGCTACTACTTAGTTTTAGTTTCTGTTTCTAGTAACAGCTTACCATCAGTCTAGTATTTCTATCAATAATTTCTGAAAGGTTTGGAAGACCTGGAGCATCATTTCATCTCTGTATGCCCTCATGTCTTCTTCCATAAAATGGGGACAACAATATTCTCCTCTTTTTTTCCCATATAGTCTTGTGATGACAGTGTGAGAGCTCCATCAGGTTTGCTTGGTGATGTCGAGTTCAAACAATAAAATGTTTTTATAATTTCTAAAGTATATTTCTAGAGAGTGAAGAAAAACAATTTAAAAAATCCCAAAGTTACAAAAAGTGTTGGTTTTGATGAATCCCCATCTGTGGCAGGTGGGGAGAAGAAATTTCCTGACTAAAAAAGCTGCAACTGTTTCCTTCCCAGGCATACTTGGGAAGTCTAGGTGTTGCATGAGCATTTAGGTGTTATTTTGATTGGAGTAATTTTGGCCCCAGTGGGAATGCACTGAAAGAGAAGCTGATAACGTGCCTTAAGAAATCCTTGACAGCTGGTAAAGGATGTTAAGGGAACAGTGACTTCCCTCATATCTTGTTCTTAATCTCTTCTCCAAGTACGTGTTGCTGGCTATTCGCAGGCACCAACTCTCTTTTGACCTGGCACAGTAGCACTGTGTACTGCCCTGGGCAGCAAAAATAGGAATACTTTGACTTCTCCCCATCTCCTGAGGAGCCTGTGGAAAGGCCAAGGATTCCTCAGCCCATAGCCCTTTCCAGAGTTTGTCCCAGGATGTCTTAATTCAAGACAAGTGATTTAGTAATTCCTATTCTCTTTCCAAGCCCCAAATTAAGACAGTCATCTCTTACGCAAAATAGAGGGATAGCATCACATTCCTGCCATCAGGAATTGTCTTGGAGTGAGACATATTCACCTAACACAGTCTAAATTAAAAGGTCAGAGACTGTGAGTAGATAAAATCTGAGCCATAAATTTGATAGATGGGGAAGCCAGAGCCTATAGGTATCATAGGCAGAAGTAATTCATATCAACCCAAATTCCTTCTCTTGACATGACAAACAGAGGTGATCTTAATTCTTTGTAGTGTGTTGTGTCTGATGTACAGTAGAGGTTTTTTCTCGTACTGATGTGCATCAATAGTGCAATGTCTAGCTTCTGCATCTGCTGTGTTTATTTCAAATATGCTTTTGGGAGGCAGCTATATTAGGCGGCTCAGGAGACTGTATCCTCTTCCAGCTTTCCTGCTGTGTGCCATGCAATGGAAGAGTGGCCATGTGGCTGCATGTCCCACCTGACCAAATAGCAGCTCTCCGCACTTCTTCTGCATAGAGGAATCCAGCACCTGAAATATTAAAAAAAAAAGTCTCATAAAAAGATACAAGAAGAAGTGAAGAACCAACAGACACTAATTATTAATTTCTGAATGACTTGTTTAAAAACATTCAGTTTTGAGACAAAGGCAGGGGTTATATGTAAGTTATACTTTGGCCTTTTTATAAACCTTAAATTCTTATAGAATTGGATTCACTTAGATCTACTGACATCTATTTATCTGTACTTGTGGGAAATTGAATCTACATACTAACTTACCTGTCAAGAAACTACATAAAGTAACTAAGGTTAGCTATCTTAACCTACACCTTTGAATAGACTCCCATTAATTGATTCTCTTGCCATACTCTTCTAACATTTCAACATACACAATAAGCCAGCTTTAACATATGTAAGTCACTTAATTTATTGAAGTTTCTGCATGCTGCAAGTAAGTTTACAGAGTGTAGAAAAAAAATCTAAGTTGATAAGATACAGCTCTGTGAGGAGCAGCAAGATGGTGTCTTGCAAGAACTCACAACCCTTCTGAATGTGACCTATTATTTTTCTTTTTTTGCTGCCAGGTTTATGTGGTCCTTAACCAGCCCTTTGCATGCTGCATTTCAGGATCTCTGCCATTAGAAGGTATAAAATCTCTATGAATACTTCAATAGCATTGAAATTAGTTTAAAAGAAGGGAAGAAAGAGTTTCATTATGCCCATTTGTTTTACGGGGCTGCAATTTACTTGACAGAAGATGTCACTCTAGATTTGTTTCAGAAAACAGAATAAGTCCCAAAAAGGTCTTACAAAGGAAAGATCATCGACATACATGGCCTACGTGTTGACATACATGGCCTATGTGTTTGCTTCTTGCAGCTTATGTCCCAGAACTCACAAGGAAAAACTGTTTCACATGGCCAAGGACCGAAGGCCTCAAATACTAACTTTAAAATGCCTTCAATTATAGTGTGATTCATTTCCATATATAACAGCCAGTACTTCAGCTGTGAGAAACTATTACCCATGGTATTGTGGCTTTCACCAAAAGCAACAGAAAGGCTGTCACCTCAGCAAATTGATTTTGTGGAAATATGACATCTTCCATTAGCTGAGGATTAGTCTGGTCTTTGTTCCTTCTGCCTGCTCTGTCAGTGCAGTTAAAGGATGCTGGTGTCTGAACAGAGATGCCATGTTTAAAGAGCAGGTATTCTCCTGAAATCCAAAGTCAAGTTACTATTAAGGGTGGAAAATACAATGAGAATCTCTGGAGTGATAACTTTGGACACTGGCTTCAATAATTTGAAAATTCTAGTTTGATTTCACAAAGCATTTATTTTTTTACATAGGGGCTCTCTCAGTGTCCCTGTTATGCAGGACACGGGGATGTCATTAATGTGCCTTTCTATGAATAGCTAGGAACAGTAATAGTGTGGCTAGGCCGTTGCCTTGAGAGGGTGAAAGCCTCATAATATCATAGGAGGGCTCAGCTTCTTCCAATGATACAGAAGGCTGTGAGGCAGCAAGGAGAGCAAGGGCAAGGGAAGAGCCAGACCAAGGGAAAGAGGTGTTAATACCAACTACAAACTCGGGAGGACAAGGTGAGCAACTGCTTAAAGATGAGCAAGGTCACAATCAGAGAGTCCTATTTAACAGTGGGGGCAGGGAAAGCCAATTTAGAACATGAAGAAAGAGTGCCCAGGCAGAGGCATGGATTTATGATCTCCTATAGAGCTCTGCTGTAGGCCCAAACAGGTTTTTCAAGTGGTCCAGGTCTGTTTAGAATTATGTCTAACTCTGGGTATTTCTTCTGCAAAGCGTAACCAAATATGATTGATTTTCCTGTTCAAAGTCTGTCTGGGGATCCATTTTCCTCATTGTCATACATCCCCACTGAATTTATCAATAAACCTGACGTGCTTGCATGGCTAATGTTCTGGAAGGTGAAATGCTTAAATTATTAAGCTACTGGGATTTCTAAGACCAATGTCCACATTGGTGCCAAGAGCTTGCAGGACTTGAGCTGAGGTCTTCCCTTTTCCTCTGCTGGGATTCCTCTGCCAAAGCATATGCCATGGACAGAAAGGCGGGATGCAGTGGTTCTCCCTGGAAGTTTAGAGCATATGGAGTCATTGTGATGGGGCCAAACAGATTGTCCAGGAAGGGAATAGGAACAGGATCATTTGCTGTGGTCTCTGCATGCATGTGTGAGGCACTAGTGATAGAATAGGTGTGCTACAGTTTGGCACCATTGCTTCCAGTGCTCTTCATAATCAAGTGTGTTTGTAAATGGTAAGATACATTTTGAACATTTCGCAATATTTTAACTTGAAAGCTGGGGGAGGAGGAGAAGGCAGGAGAGGGGAAGGAAGCAGGATTTCTCTTCAGAAAAAGACAGTAATAGCATGGTAATAATTTTTGGGTAGCTGAAGAGGGAAGAAAAAAAATAAATTAAATGCCACCTAATACATAACTCTTACTTACTATGAGTCACATCTTTCATTTTAGATCCAGATCATTTCCATCCCACATAAATGTGGCATTCCCTAACTTTCTACTGCTACAAATTATTGACTTAAAGAAATGGAATTTCGTGTGTATTAGGACTACAAGGGAGAGTATTTTACTAGAGGAATGAGTCACTGCCAATTTCATCATCCAGACTTCACTACTACTTGTCCTCATGTCTCAGGGTAAGGTTTATCCTAAATCAGGCCTTAGGAAGGATTAAATCTGCTATACCTTGAAGCTGTTTATCTCAGGTTTTTATAAAATGAGGTTTTCAGGATTGTTATCTCTTGCAGTAAAATTCAAACATAAGGTATTTCAGCTTTCAGAATATTTGCAGCTATTTGGGGGACTGTGAGTAAGGAGACTGACACTTTTACTGAAGAAAAGGAACATGATGAAATAGAAACAAAGTCTAAAATGAGAACAAAGAAGTATGGATCTAGCTCCATCTCAAGAGTGGCATTGGGTATCTTAGGATGCTCTGTACACCATGATTTGCTCAGACCTTCAGCATTTCTAGGGCACCAGAGTCTCCTGGGTACTGACTGGGGAGATTTACCTTGGACTCTTTGTACTGACATTTCATAAGAGTAAAAATCCGGACCAGGTCCTGACACAAAAAGAGTATAAAGGAAGTGGAAGTCCTCCTATACACCATGACGACCATGTAGGTTGCTTCATATCCTGAAATAACCTGGAGATCTGGGATAAGAACAGCAGTGTGAACCTTTTTGACCTTGCTTGTGGACTCAGCTGGAAAATCAGCAGCACAGAATCACAGAATCACTAAGGTTGGAAAAGACCTGTAAGATCATCAAGTCCAAAATAGCAAATAACACAAACAAGAGGGGATCTTCTGTTTGCTGATGTTACCGTTGTATCTTTTTCTGGGCTACCAGATTCGCTCAAGAAAATGGAGAAGGAGAAAAGTTTGGGGCTTCTTTTCTCCCCGCAGCCTAGAATGAGTACCATATTATAGCATTCAGCACAGATCAACTCATGGAAAGCAAGGCTTTAGCAAGATGTAAAAAAATTTCCTTTAAGTATCAATTTTAGAACCAGTGGCACTTTGGTGCTCAGTCCATGACAGTTACACATAAGTACTGAAGAACACAAAGAATCCTATAATCTAGTGAGGATTAAAAGGTCAGAATAAAATTTATCTCAAATAATAGACACATTTCACCTTTTTTAGTGAAAAACATGGGTCTTCAGCAACTAACTAGAAGATGCTTCTGCTTTCTCACTAACAGTGAATAAATTAGGAGGAACACTGCTGAAGTCAATAACATCAGAAAGATAGAGATCAAACTATTTTTCAGTCTCTTTCTACAATCTACAATCTTCCCTTGTGAATATATTTGGGATAGTGAAGTCTCAACTAGCAAAGAGTCAGTGTCTCAGCCCTAAATCTTGATTCAAATCTAAAATTGCTCAAGCCTGGTTTACTATCCCTTATTTTCAGATGAACAAACTAATGCTGTCACAGAGATGCTGCTTGCAAATCTGCCCTCCCACAAACACTCACAAACATTTGTGTATGCATCCTTTCCTTGTAAATTACAAGCATTGATTGAATTATTTCTGTCATCTATTTAATTGGTTTTAAAAAGATGTAAGTGTATTTTGTATCTGCAGTCTGTCTGCACATGTCCTTTCATTCTGTTTGGTTGTATAGCGTTTGCATCATCTGTTTCTTGGTAGGACTGGTTTACATTTGTTTCCTGCTCTGGATTTTTAATTTTTTTTCATTTCATTGAACCAGATTTCCAGGTGATTCACAGTCAAAGCTCATACATGAGCATTCAGATGGTTCTTGAGCACACATTTCACCAATTAGAAACAGCACTTTCCATCCAGGTTCACTAACCGCCTCCGGGTCAAGGGTGAGTTACTTTGTATTTTCTCCCCAAGAGCATTTATGTTTTAAGGTCTATTCCCTGGCTTTCTGGGTTCCCTCACTTCAGGAGGGCTAAGTTCTGTTTTTGTGACTTGGCTGACACAAACCTAGAAGGGGAAGTTGGCTAAGAAGAAAGAGAGGGGTTTGGACTCTGTCAGGATCTCATGCAAAGCCCGGTGAAATCCGAGGGGAGCCTCCCACCAGTTCTCTCTCAAGTCTTACCGTGACTGTGTGGCACATTCTGGTACAAATAGGTAATGAAATTCACTTTTACATTTAATCTTCTGTTTTAGGACGTCATGAAGGAAGAACTAGTCCAGAAAAAATAAAAACCTTTCTAAAGATATCTTCAAATGAAATGCATCTATCTAAGGTTCATGAAACCTATCTGATGTTCAGACAATTAATTTAACTACACTATTCAGTTGCAGGAGAAAAGTAGAAGTGCTAAAAGTATAGTTTTGTTGTACTTCTGTGTTAGTCCAAAGAGTGAGAGGAGAGTGTGGGACCTTCTCAGAGCCAGTCCTTGCAAAGTTTCCAGAAGTAAGAGGTTCAGGAGCCTGGGCACTTCCCGGGCTTTGAACAAACACTGTCCTGGTATAAATCCTGATGCTGTGGTCGCTGGCAGACACAGAAAGAAATGAGTCACCGAGTGCTTGTCATTTCCAAAACAATATAGCTTCACATTATGAATTAAAAATCTGATAGAGGTAAGTAACCTCCTGAAATGTTTATTTAGATAAGAGTCCTGTGAGCAGGCGCGGAGAAGCAATCACTGTTAAAATGGTGGATTTTATTACATTCAATAAAACACATACATGTTGCAGAAATGACATCTCAGTTTTTCAAATAGCTAGAAATTGCTGAGCTTAATGGGCACTGGAGTGATGATATAATCACAGTTTTCTCTGGTGTACAGCCCCTATCATTTATTATTTCAACTACTGTACATTGGAATCCGCTTACTCTGACAGCCCTGCCTCACCACAGGTCAGCTTGATAGCATCAGCTGGGAATGGGTAATAACCAAACTGCACTGACAGCAAGCTTCGCAGAGCTAACTTTAAAGGTAGAAATGCACTTAAAAATACACAAAGAAGGTGTGACAAAAATGAGAATTGAAGCAGTCCTCACTTGAGGACTCCATGGATTTTTGATTTCCAGATGTTTTACCTATCAGATATTCCCTGATGGGTCTCATTAAAATTCCAAAATATGTCAGTCACTCTCAGCTGCCCAGGGACATGGTGTTGGTGATACGGTGTGTGGTTGTTCAGCCATGGATGCAGAGTAATCTTCCTTCTTTTTTTTTTGTAATGGAGAAGCACTGTTTGCAACCCCCCAACCGCAGATCTGCTGAGGGAATTGAGCAGTTCTGACCCTCAGATTTCAAACAATGTTTTAAGGGGCATGTAAAGACAATGTAAGTTGCAGGGCTAAGTATGAAGCATTTGTTTGAGACCGTGGAGGTAAGCAAAGCCTGTATGACAAGTGAACTTCAGAAGATTCTGGTGTATATTGGAAAAGTGATGGGGTTTTTTTTCTTTTTATTTTCTTTTTTTGTTTGTTTTTGTTTTTCCTGAGGCTGTCTCTTCTTCTGTATTCATCAGACAATACAGTCAATCACAGTCTTGCTTTCGGGTTACCTTCTCTCAAGTGACCTACTTCCACCTCCCATATAGTCTGCAGGAAACCAGTTCAGTGGACTAAACCATGCTGAGCTGATCATGTCCACACTGCCATGGCAGCAGCTATGACTGTGCCAAAGCCTCCTCAGCGCCTCTTCACTATGCTGTGCTGCAAGCTATGGTGGAAGCACGTTCAGCCCCAGGGAACCAGAGGAAGACAACCTGCAGCAGCTCCTTATGCAAAGCTGAATCCCAGGAAAATAATACTGAACTTAAATGCCTGCTGTTGCTCACAGTCCAGTGTGGTCTTGCTGCTTTGCAGGGCTGGACTTCAGCCCAAACAGGAACCTGCGGGCTTTGGGCTAGAGGCTGTGGCATGCAGATGGCACAGAACAAATACTGATGGGGAGCTGAGCCTGGCTGATTCTGTGCAGCCTCATTCAAAGTCAGAGACATACCTGCATAAAGCTGAGCGATTCTTGCAGAGGCAGGTGGGACCACCTCCTGTGGGACACTGCTTGAGGGGGCTGAGCAAATACTTTCCTAATTTGGTGTTCATGAGTATAAATACCGAGTTGTCTGTATCTATTTGTGGCTATGGTCTTCCTCCACCCTAAACCTCCTCCTTTCCTTGGAAAAGTATTGGTTTTTTTAATATCTCCAGATTACTGACAGTGGGGAAGAACTGCCTGCCAAGGGTGATCAGGGAGAGTTTAGAGTTTTTAATGGAGCTGAAATAAGAACCAAATCGAGGGCTATGAGCAGAAAATTTGTGTTGCTGTTTGTACAATAACATACCATTCAGGAAATTTTCTAAAAGGACATTTTGATATCTGGAATCTGCTCCTGTTGTCTTATAAGGACTATACTTTCTGCTTCTAGTGTTTATGCCAGTTTGTACCTGGTTACTTTAGTTCCCCCAGCCATGTCTAAGCATCTAAGCCATACTGTATTTATATAATCCTTCCTCATAAGTCTGTCCCTCTCATTCCTATAAACCAGCCTAAATCAACCCAGTGATTATTATAATTTTTTTGCTTTTCTCCATTTCCCCTTTCACAGCTTGTATATATTTTTGGCCATAAGGTACCCTTAATTAATGAAATACTTCAGATACAGTTGTAGCAAAGCCATATAGATAAAGAACTGTTTTCTCTCTACTTTGAGATTAGCTGCCTGTGTTTGTTACTTGGATTTTATGTCCCTTCTCCGTTATATTACATTGCAAATTCATCGGTAGCGTGTTGCTCACAATTTCTCCAAAGGACATAACGCTATTACTGCTTCTCTGGTTTTAATCTGATCATTGGATGCCTGTGTTTTGCATTTATTTCCCTGAGATGTTCTGGCTTGCAATTTTTCAAGTTGAATTTGGTTTTTGGTGGGCCTCTCACCCTGCACATTTCTGTTCTGTCTTTAACCCACTCACATATTTTTTCTTCTTCTCTTCTAGAGCCTCATCTGCTTTATCAGAAGCATACAGACTTTGAGTATTAGGCTTTCCAGGCTCAACTATTTTTAAAATACCTGATGCCACATTCCTTTGTCTTCTTTCGTTCTCCATCTGCCTCTTATCTGGCCTCTCACCTCGTTTTCTTTCAGCTGATAAATCAGTTTTGCCAGTGTATTTTTCCTTGTCTCCCTCTGTAAGTTTTGCTCTACCACATTTTTTCTCTGAAACACAAGGCGACCTGTCTACTTATATGTCATAAATACATAAACTTCAAAATTCCTTTTCTAATAAATAGGAACAGCCTGTTTGATATTATTTTGCTAGCATCTGGATTTAAAAGTATCCTGAAAGGAAAAAAAAGTGCTATTAATTACGATAATCACAAACATTTTAACAAATAAAACTGTCTCTGAAGGAGTTTGCTTTCTGGGTGGTAGAGTGAATATTAGGTTTTTCTCTGATAATTACTTTCCTTTCTAAAAATGCTATTTTCTTCTATTAAAGTTCATCTTTAAAATAGTACATTCCGTCCTTTAACCACTGAGATAAAGTTTAGTCATAAAAAACTTGAGAAAATAAAACCTATAGCAAAATAAGCACTACAGCCAAGCCATTAAATGTAGAAAGGAATAGAATTGTTAACATTAACTTACAGAAAAAAAAAAAGGCCTTTAGTAAAAATGCTCCAAATTGTCTTGACCTTTTTTAAGGAAAATTCTGATAGTACTTTGAGGTTTACTACCAGAATCTTTCTTGTAGCCAGCAGTAACTATCAAATAGTAGTGTGTAATCTCAGAGAGCTGACACACATTTTATATTTTTGTTCATCTACTATTTCATGTTTGTAACTTTCATTACAGTGACTCTTTTTTTTTTTCTCCTGAAGGATGAGAACTGAACATGTAGTGAAACCTTTTGAAGGATGATTCTCCAGTAATTCATGCCACACACTTTATTATTTGATTTCCTCAATCAAAAAATGTTTGGAGATTTAAGTAACAGCTCACAATTATCTATATAATGGGGAAGTGAGCAGGTCATAATTTGTACAACTCATCTAAGAATTTCAGAGAGAATACAATTTTGTAGAAATTTCATGACAGTTCTGAGGAGAAAAAAAGAAAACTGGAGTGGGTTTCAACCTTTGGATTATGAGGAAAAAGGCAATAGAACTAATCCTAGAGAAAAGCAAAGTTATTGTTATATTAAAATTACATTTATATTAATATAAATATTATAATTACACCTTACCAAATAGAAAAATACCATCCTGCCTGAAGCTGTTGGACCCATATATGACAATAACTGTTGAATATGGAGTAGGCATTGATAGAGGTTTTCTACTAAAAACAGCACCACTCTGGAGACAATGTAGGGGGAAAAAAATAGAAAAAAAACCACCCCAAAACAAAACAAGCAAAGTAAAATAGAATAGACTACAAGTGATTGTACCAGGTTTTTAATTAATGAGAACACAGGAGATTGCTAAAATGAGTACGTTACCTAATGGTGAATTAATATTATATGCTGCAACATCCCACAAGGGAAGAATTGGATATGCTAATATTGTATGAAAAAGATTGCCACTGGCAAATATTTCACTGTAGAGAGTTCTACATTAAGTATAAACTCAGAAAAATCTCAACCCTCTTAATATATGTCATGAAATTTTAATAGCCTAGAAGTTACCAAAGCAAGATAAAAGCTTGATTATACACCTTTGCATCCTTTTGATGGTCTCTATTGACCATTGATCCAGAATTGTTTTTAGAAATGCGGTACATTATTGTATGAGTAATAGAAGAGATATTTTGTGGTGTAAAGTTATAATTCCTAAGCAATAATATTCGAAAATGCAATCGGCCTAGGCCTAATGGGACACTACTTAGAACATCCTTAGGGAAGGATATTTGGCTTTAGAATTCACTTTCCTCCCCTTGGTTCAATAATACTGTCTGCCCTCTGGTAACATTCAGGCTATTCTGCAAAATCCACCTGTTATTTTTGTTAATGTGAAGGGAATGGATGGAAATGGGAGACACTACTGGATCTGCAGTTTGATACATCATAGTACAGAACATAGTTGTTTTGTAAAATATATGTTATTTATTTTGGCTTGGACTGTTTTTCAACTCTGCAGCATCCCAAGAGTAACTGAATACCTTTTTACAAATGAGAAGAAGAGGAAGGAGTTTCATAAGTTTTGCATTTACGATTTGGAAAACTGTTACCCAAAGGAAACAGTATCCAAGTCTTCGTATTTTGGCCTATGACTGTTTAAGGTACATGGAACTGAAGAAAACCACCAACTTTTACATTGTTCCATTAAAAGCCATAAATCTGCCTGTATTCACTAAGAGGTTCACTGACCTCAGTAAACTCCGGTGAATGCGATTCAAGTTTCATATTTATGAGGAAACCTGAAAATAGCTAATGTTTCCTTGGACTGAACTGGTAAAAAAACAGATAACAAAACAAAACTAAACCAACTCTATACAGGAGGACACAGGTTTTCAGGCTAAGTTAGTCTGTATACCTTGGAGTGGACTATATGAATCAGACACAGGTGGCAGCCTCTGAATGTTACTAGTAAATTAACTAACCCATGTTCAGTTCAGTTTCTTACTTCCATTGGAGCCGACTAAAATGTTTTTGGTGATTATTGCCATTTCTACTGAATGGCTTGCTCATAATTTTCTCTGGCTGACAAGTTGCCAGATGAAAGATTGATTTCATACCCTCACTTCCCTTTGAATATGAACTTAATTAATGAAATCATTTGTCAATTCTTTTGTCTTGACATACGATGAAATCTGGTTTGATCTTAATGTTCAAGATGTGTAAAATGAGAGAGACAGGCCTTCAGCTGCCGCAAACTGGCACAGATCCACTTATTCCAATAAAGAGTTTGCAGAGTTTTCAGCAGAACACAGCTGGGCTTATAGCTAGAGTTGACCTATTCCATCTGTGGTCTGCTTTCCGGTTGCCTTACATTCAAAATCAAGAGTGGAAATATCAAGTGTGTGAGTGAGAGGTTTCTCTCGTGTTTTGAGTGGGAATTTCTGACTAATAGTTTCAGCTTTGTGCTTGGTTACTTCATTTCTTTATTGCTGGCTCCCTGCTATTTAGCATATTCTCCTCCATGATGGTATTTCTTTTGTGCTGCTGCTGGTGGTTTCATTCTCCTGACTTCTTGTCATTCTCTTGAAGATGGTATCTGACAGTTCACTGCCTGTTATTGAATTGTTCCAGCCATTCTATCTTCCAGGTGATGGCCTGAGTATTAGCAATCAGTACAATCTTCACAGAAACTTATTAAATATAAGTAAACCTGTAATACAATGACTTCAAAGATCTGACTCTTAGCAGTTTACTAAGGATTTTTCTAAGCCATATAAATAACCACTTCTTTCCATTTTAACTTCCTGATTAAATGCACTTAAAATACCATTCTAAATAAGTACACTTATGTGTAGAATGCGGTGTTCTGTATTTCTGATTCTACACTCAGTAAAGCATGATGATGCAATGTAAATGTGGTCAGTGCAGGAAGTCTGGCACTATTACATGATTTGTTAGGACTGGGTGTAGAATAGGACCGGATGAAAAACAAAGCAATGATATATATATAAGGCTGTGACTCCTTTGGTTTGTAAGCAACATAGAATACAGTCCTAAGGTCTCTGTTTTGTGAAATAAATGCATATAAACTAATCTTGAATTTAACAGTCATTGTCAGATGCAGCTGTGGCATTACCTAAGAAAGTACAGGGTAATTTCAGTTCTCTAACAGCATTATCTGTACCAGCTGGGATTTTATTTTTCTTAGTACTGCACCATGGCAGGAAAATGTGAACCCAAATCTGTAGCGTCTAAAACTACCTCCAGGGACTCCTGTGCCAGACTGTCTGAAGCACTTCAGAAGTATCTTTTTTTAGTGCTGGAATGTTCATAGTCATTAACATAATAGGGACAAATGAAAGAGGGGAAAATGCTGAAATAACTGGATTAATTCTGCATAGAATTGTAAGAATGTGTGGAAAAAAACCCAGAGCAATTGTAAGGGATTTCAATAGTAACAAAGAAAAGTGAATGTTACTGCAGTTCAGAGAAGATGAATGCCTTGGACATAGTTCGGGAGAGACAAAAAGGAAAGACAAGGGGAAGAAAGAAAGCAGGCTTGATTCTTATCTCGTGCTGTTCAGTCATGCTTTGACTCAGGTTTAAGTGTATTGTCCTTAGTAATCCTTGGCTGACTTGCCAGAATGATCACACTTTTGCTGGGGTCACACTGGCCTGCAGCTGCCCTGAAGTCAGGAAAGATGACTGAGTCACTCTGTCTTTTTCCCTACCCTTGGGCTGTGCCAGCAAAGGTTTTATCAGACCCAAGCACCTGGTCCTCACTGAGCCTGAATTAAATGTGTCTGTGTCACTCTGACATACAGTCAGTAATCATTACCTATCTGATTAGCTATGTCACAGGCTAAACTAGAAGTTAACTTCTACCACCGCTATATGCAACAAGGAATTTATTTAACCTCATGAATTTTTCTTTAAATCAAAATGTTAGAGACTTTTCCTGACTAAAATGATACTGAGCACCTTCCAGGAGGTGGATTCTCAGACACTGTCTGGCAGAAGTCCAAGTTGATTCTGTGTGACCCTTTACAGCAGGATATCATCACATGAATCTGCAGGCAAGCTGGAATCCGAGTTTGAAGTTCACTTCCCACTAGCTGACTGGCTGTGGGTGGTTCATTTAAACTGATCGTGGAAACAAATCCCAATATGAAAGATCTGTGTCTTCTCTCAGGTCTTGCCTATACTTGTGCTTCTTATAACCTAAAACAAGTGCAAACGCCTTGCCGTGCTATCATCTCCTGAGCTATAAGCATTACTAAGCGTGAAAAGGGGATTATCTCATGTTGGACCTATTGTTTTGAGGGGTGAAGATTGTAGCTATATTGGGGGGAATGGGAGAACCCGAATTAAAAACATGCCACAGAATACCAAGAGTCTTACTCAGTGCATTGGTACAATTATCTACCTTGAACAGTAAAAGCTGTGCAAAGATGGGATTTGCATTGAATCAGATCACAGGTGGCATTATTTTTCTGAGTTGATGTTGCTGGCACAAATATCCTAGAATCTGGCAAACAAAAGGCTGAAAAAAACTTAACATTTATAAGGTGTCTATAAGGATATTGACTACAGGGGGCTTATTCTAGTTGTAGATTGGCATGGGGAGTGAATTGGGACCATGTGTTCCCTTACAGTTCTCCTGCAGCAATGTCCCTCACCTTTTATTCCTGTGTAGATACATAATGGACTTGATGATCTTACAGGTCTTTTCCAACCTTAGGGATTCTGTGATAATGTCACTAGCATAACTAGTCTTCCTGTAGGTGCAGCACAGGCTTGCAGCTAAAATATGTCTCTGTTTTTCTGCCTGCACAGCAGCCACTCAGTCAGGTGTGCAGCTCATCACATTTGTATTCATGGTATGGGTTGTAAGCACAAAAAATGCCAGAGTAAATTGTTCAGGTGTTGCCTGTGCCATAAAATGATGGTCACCCTTTGAAAATAAACTCATGGAAAGCAGGCTATGTATAGCAAGTCATTTCTTTGATGGATGTTAGCTGCAGGGGGAGGATAAAACAGGCCCTTACCTATAACTGCGTAGGGTAATCATTCCTGTAAGTGAAACTTACTACTATAATCGCACAAAGACTTGAACACTGTGAAGGCAAAATCAAAATGCTAGCAGACAAGTTGTCCTCCAGTTTATTAGGGTTCCTTCCCAGGAGGGCTACATTCAATTATGTTTTTCAGTGGTTTGCCAAAAGAGCTTCACAGTTAAGCCAGCTGAGTGTGCATTCAGATTTTCTACTTTAAGTTACAAATGTCTTGCTTTTCAAAGCT
Source organism: Gavia stellata (assembly GCF_030936135.1). Classification (NCBI taxonomy): domain Eukaryota; kingdom Metazoa; phylum Chordata; class Aves; order Gaviiformes; family Gaviidae; genus Gavia; species Gavia stellata. The sequence continues at coordinate 41,371,455 of NC_082599.1, forward strand.
TTCCAGCTGACCTGAAGTGGCATGCCAACAGTACTACAGCTAATTGAACATATATCTCATTTTTCATTTTTGCAGCTTTATGGACCATTTCCTCATTAAAAAAGGTGAGTGTTTGCACAGGAGCAGGCAGGAAAATTAAGCAGCAGGAAAATCTCCGTAACAAGACCTTGTCTCTTTCTTTTGTTTTTGAGTTTGGCAGCTGGATACTTCTCTTAACTCATATTCAGCTTGTGCTTACATAATAATTGGGAAATGACTACTTTGCTTCAGTAGAAGTATCCTGCAGTTAAATGCAAGAAACTCTATTTGCCTCAAGGCTGTGCGCTATTGTGTGTTTATAGGGCCATTTGTATATATATCCCCATAAAATTTGAAGAGAGATCTGTAATGATCATCAGTAAAGCACAGCTCTGCAAGGACTGATGAGGGTAAAAATTTCCAATAATCCATGATATAAAGGGACTGTTTATACTAATTAATCAGTGCACATGCCTTAGATTCTGGTGTTCAGTGCTGTTTGAGTTCTCAATGAGGGGTACCGTTTTGCATTACACTGTTTCTTTCCACTAAAGAAAATGATCACTTACAGACATTTAGGAAGTGAACCTGGGAGTTTTTCTTGTGCATCACAGAAGGACACCAAATATTAGCATTATGGTCAATGCTCCTTTGCAATTCATAATCCCCTGAGCCATCCTGCTCATACAAACAGCTGCAGCAAAAGTCTACATAAGGCCAGGTACACGTTGGATTTGGACAGAGGTACTGCGTAGGCCTGAACATTAAGTAAGCTTGTTGAGGTAGAACAAAATTGCTGTTCAATAAAGTTTATTGAAGTAGAAAATAAGCAAAGTCTCAGCATTTTTTCAAAATGACCCAGGATGTAAGCTAATTCCTACACAAAACATGTAATTTTGGCTCCGAGCTCTCATTGCCCGGTTGTCATAGATCTCATATGCTCCAAGTGACTTTTTTAGCATTTTCTTCCCGAAAAGTAAAAATTCTTTAACAAAAAGGGGCAAAAAAAATCAGTATTATTGCTGTAATACTAAATGCTAACTAAATGCTATGTATTAGGAGCCTAACTTTCAGTTGCACTGGGTTATACAAATGCCCCAAAAGAGTCAGTATCCCCTTTACTGAATGGTCTTATTGTATTTACCAGGAGAAATGCTTTGATCCATGAGGAACTTGTTTTCTGACAGTGCCCCCCTGACTCAGTATTGTTGCAATATGCAGATATTTTGAGTTATTGAATGAATAGAAGCATGATCAAAGAGGAAGGAATGATCTAAGACTGCCTTAAGTAGGAGATTAGGTCTTTGAAGAGACCGAGAGTGCTAAAAGGTGTGTGTGGTGTGTTCAAAAGAGCAGGTGTGCCCAGTGTCTTTGAGAGGAGACAAAAGAGACAGTGAAACTGCTAGTTTTGATTCTGCCACTGCCTTGCATTTCTGGTCAGTGAGGCAGTTGAACAAAATAGCCTGACAGCATTCCCTGCTGCAATACCCTAGACCAACTAGATGTTTCTGGTTTTGACGAAAAACCCCTCGTCCAGAGGCTCCGAGCTCCTCCAGATCTACAGCTTTGGCTCTTCCTGGCCTCAAAGCAGCTGTGACAGAGGGACAGAGGAGCTGGGTAGGGCTGCCCAAAAGCAGGGTCATTCTTCTGCCTCATTGCACCAGGAAGCAGGGGCAGTGGTGTCTGGGATGCCCTTCTGAGTGTCAGCACACGAAGTCCCAGAAGGAAGTTCATGGCTGACTACAAGCCCCACCTCTAGAAGCAGCTCTGTATCGCTCTGATGCTGCTCTTCCAAGCAGTGTCTGGTGGAGACCGAGCATGTTATTGCTGATAGGGGACCGTTCAGGTAAGCAGAGGGTGGCTTACTAGTGTGAAGTTAAGAGATTTCATTTTCTAGTAATTTTTAATTATTTGTTTGTGCATCAACACCAGTGGTGGCATCAATGATTAAAATACATTGAAACACAATTTTATATTAACTGCAGCTGCAATGACAGCAAAGGATCACAAGACATTTTCCTTTGAGTCCTTTCAGCCCTTCAAGAGTTTATAGACAATGGAAATCAGAGTAAGCTCAACTGTTTTTTTGGCCCTGCAAAAGTGATGACTGTTGAGCTCAGTCTTCCTCAGTGTAGTGTTATGTTAAAAACTAGATAAATGCTTGGATCCTGGAAATCGCTGTCAACGTTACATTTTCAGACAGGTGAAATGTTGAGTCTTCATGACTAAACAGCATCATTTGAGAAATATGCTAATTGTTTCATTTGTTCTTTATTTTCTTGTGGTTGTAGACACACTATTTTAAGTGACTCCCTCAGTCAACCTTCACTATCCAAGGGGCGGATTTGTAGACTGAAATGCTCACATTTGAGGAGACATATTGAGTGAAGACCAGTACGTGCTGATCTGGATACATCACAGAGTATGTATTGAAGCCTATCTGCCAGCTACGGAAGAAAAGATCCTTGTAACTATGGTAGTACTATTGCCAAAGGAGATAAAAGGGTCATGTCAGATTCCAAGTCACTTCTGGGCAAGGTCAGATGACTTTTTGGCATCTAATTCAGGCTTCACCCTGTTTGAAGCAGTAAACATGTGGTGGGACTTTCTGGAAATCAGCTGGAGTTTCAAAATATCCGTGTTATTACTTAAGTATTTGCTCTGCAAGCAAGCTCTGTGTCCACAGTTGGGAGGTGTTCCTGTCAGCTCACACAGATGACTTGCAGATTCTACTTTTCTTCCCTCACTTCACTCCCCATAACATGCAAAACTCTCCAAGGTAGAGGTTGCACTCTGGAGCCAAGAACTACATTTTTCACATTCGCCTTCTTTGCATATCTTTTCTAAAAACAAAGAGGTGTTTGCTGAAAACCTGTGGACTTCTCTCTTATCTGGTGTTTGGGAGGTATTTGCACCTGTATTGATAGAAAAAATGCTCCCTCTTAAAGGAAAACTTGTCTAATGAGGCTTTTGGGACCTGAGGCTCTTTCTAGGATTTGGTAAGTAGGTTTTAATTTTAGAACAACCAAAAATCTGCCTGTGGATTGCCATTATGGAGCTAGTAGGAGAAATATTGTTAAAAACATCCTACATCTTTGCCTCAGTATTTCTACAGTAATGGAAACATCAGATAACACTGAAGTGTTGGTGTAAGTAAGACTGCATTAGGAATCAGAAGCCTGGAAGGTTATGACAACTGAACGGATCTTCTCGGCCATTCTCATTTCCCAGTATTGCTTTGGTGAGGACTAACAACCCCTACCAATCACCTAATACTGAGGATGTTCGGCAAAACAGCACTGCTAATCTAGAGAGAGAATATTCCAGTGGCAGGGCCAGGATGGGTAGCGCACAAGTGCCAGGATAAGTGATTTATGTGTCCAAGTGAGCATGGGGAGGAGAAAAGACAGCTCACCAGGCACTGGCAATGGGGCTCACGAACGAAGAAACTTCAAAGGTGGAGGGTGAAATTTTGTTGGAGATTGTTTTTAATAGGCATTTCTATCAATAGATTATTGTTAATAGTAAGTTCTAGCAATAGATCATCAATAGTTATTTTATCGATTGCCTTTGATACCAGCACAGAAAAAAAAAACAATAATTTTTTCCATGCCCAGATACAGAGTTTCTGAGGTCTGCATGTATGATGACACTCTCTAAAGCATTGGGCTTTAGTTGTATGTCCAGGTATAACATTCTCGTGTGTTCTGGCGTACTGTGACAAATACTATAAGCATACTGTATGTTAAATGATCCAACGCTTTGGAGAAAGCAAGCCTGTTACAACAGAATGGGGTAGGAGATGACATTGATTCACACATATGCATAATGCAGTACCTGCAGTATTTGATTACATGGGAACAACTTGTGACCAGAACACTGCAAGCTTCGTTCAGATAAATTAGCTGTCTGATTCATATCCAAGCTCTGCTTGTAATATCAAACTCAATCAAAAAGGAAAACAAACAAAAAAGAAACAAAAGACTATTTTTTTTTTTTTAATGTCGCCTTTTTTTCCTCACTTTTCATCAATTTTGAGACACTTCAAATCTGGTTACCACGATATTTTTCAACAGTCCAGAAACTGAATAGGAAACATTATTCAGACTAGAGACTCCAGATAGGGATCAGAAAAAAAATCACTGTAGTCTTTGTCCATCAAAATATTTTGTTTATGGGAAATTAGAGTGTGGTAGAATATAATCTTTGTACAGTCAAATAATGTACCCAAGAGGCAGCCTCTGTCCTTGCTTTTGGTATATTGTGCCAGGAGTTTTGTTTCCCTATCCTTTTAGGGCATACATTTCATACATACATTTCATATAGTATGTTCTAGAACTATTTGTAGGGTATTTGAGATGTTCTGTGATTCTGAGATCTTCTGAGATTCTTCTCTATGTAGAGAAGTCCGGCTGCACTAAGTGGTGAACATGGAGAGCCATGCTGGAAGCCTGAGCCTGAGGAGTCTGTGGTGCGGACATGAGAATAGACATGTCTGATGCCAGCCAGAGGCCATCACATGATGGCCCAGAAAAGAAGAGATGAGAATGTTCCTTGCAGGTGAAAGAATAGTTTTTACCTTGGCAAGCCATGCAGCTTGTCAGGGCACAGTGTGTGTTCTTATTCAGCTGGAGGCAAGACCTGTTGGGAGAAGTAATATCATATAATAAAGCAGCTGGTATCTCTGGGAAAAAAAAATGGACAAGCTTTTGGGATTAGTGTCTGTTCATCAGATATGACAAGAAGTATCAAAATCCAGGCTACGGACACCTGAAAATCTTGTTCTCAAGGGCTGCATGAAGGGTTGCTCTAAAACTTGTGCAATCACTTGAACACCTTGAAATTGGTTATGCCTTGATGATATAGAGAAAAATTATTCAACCCCGAGCAATTTTCACTAGACATATTTCACCATCACCTTACCTTCTCCTCTTACTCCCCAAGAAACTCAAGATACTAAGCGTAGTTCAAAGCAAAAAGACTTCATTTCTTAATATGCAGAGACTTTGGAAGATGCCTAGACTGGAAGCTCTTCAAAGCACTCAGTTGTTCAATGCTTACCCAGATGGCATGTGCCACTTACAGCCCTTTAAAAAAATCAAGAATTGTATTTGAAAAACATACGCTGTGGATTAGCCACAAGCTTGAAGTTCAAGCACAGGGGGAGAACTACATGAAAAAGAGAAGGGCTAAATATTCAGGGGATGGTGGAGCACAACTGGAAAGGAGGAAGGCAAGTCAGTCTTTTCTTTAATATGATGTAAGTTGCAATAATCACTGTCATGAATGTCATGAACTGGAGGCATTAGATGAGATATAAATTCTTTTCTCCTGCTGGTACTGTCAAACTGCAAACATTTAAATATGTGACCTTGATCCCGTTGTACTTTAGCAAGGTGTATGAGAGCTGGGAGGAGCATTTAGCACCCTTTAATGTCACCTAAGTAGAGTGACTTTCCCATGCACATCGGGAACATGCCATCAAGAAAAAAACACGCACAGAGTGTAACATTTCTGAGTTATGCCGATGGTCTCCTAACTCAGGCATGCTCAGCCTCTGCACACAAGCTTTCTACTGAATAAACATTGCCTGTCAGGAGTTATAAATCCCTTACTTGTACGAATATGGTGTCATATAACATTATACCTTCACCAGACACTCCTGACCATATTCTTCCTAAGTCAGAGATCACGGGAAGAAGAGCTGTATATTCTGCTTCAAACAGAAGAAACACAGCATTGCCCCTGTAAAAGGCACTCTAGAGCTTTTGGGGTAATGTGCACCTGATTTCTCTGAACTTAGATGCATACATTACATGGTGGAGTGTGCTTCCTTTCCAACCAGTGCTTCCCAGAGGAGTGTAAAACACTCAAAGACACTTTTCTAACAACAGTGGCTCTCAACATTTCTCTGGCAAACCAGACCACTGGTCACAATGCCAATTCCTCACTGAATGGAGCCGAAGCGCATGCAAACACTTCCCAGCGCTTATCACTGTGGGAGAGAGGTGTGATGCTGCTGACAGGTACCTTACCACTATGTTACCTGCCTTTGAGATGTTGGAGTATTCTGCATCTTACCTCCACATTTCCTGGTCTGGAGAAGTGAGGATTTTAGTGAACAGATATACTGAAGTAGCACAAGCTGCCAGTGACCCCCCTTCTCTATTTGAAGCACTTGAGTATTCAGAAAGCAGAAGGAAGTGGAGTTTCCTGCATATGTTCACCTATATATGTAATGCAGAAAGGCTGCTAACTCCTTTGGTTCATTTCAGTTTATTTCTTAATTTGTTGGATTTGGTTATAGATATTTTGTCCTGTGAGGGCATCAAGGCTGGAAACGTGACTCAGGCTAGCATGTCCTTTCATATTCTTTACTTTTCACAGCGAAGAAAAAAATACTGAAATACTATAGCTGTGGAAAGAACATAGCTTCTTGCCTGCATCTGATCTCTTCTGGTTGTCCCTGTACCGGGGAAGAAGACACAATTCATTTCATATGCACACCCCCAGCCTCCCATCAATTTCTTCTATCTGTTAAAGCAGTAAATCTTCATCACTCACTCTGCAGTCAAGTTAGGGTCAATTACAATCTGGCTATTCATGTCTGTGCAGCCCTTTGCAAATATGAAGTGGTGTAAGTGCTGAGTGATTTCACAGTCCTTTTTATGAACACAGTCTTTTCTGCTGATTTATAAAACATCATGTTTCTGTTGCTCATAGTGAATGAAATACAACATTTTGCAGCAGCATTATGTGAAAAAAGAGACATGTGCTACTACAAAAATATTAATGCTTGAAAATAAGTAGCCAATTTATAAGATAGAGTAGAAGTAGGTGCTTTTGTGGTTTTTTGATATTTTAGCATGTATCTTTTCCTGAAATAACTGAAATTCCATTCTGGATTGAACTTGTGAACACAGGGCTTGTAAAATTTATTCTATTTTGTGTATGAAAGTTGTTGAAAAAAGATTACTTACTTCACCTTACTCCTGATCTTTTGTCCCTCAGCTGACCTTGATCATTATATGTCTTTACAGAATCATGCTCTGATAGTCTTATTTATGGACAGACTTTTACCTCCAGGAGGACAGCAGGGACTACAAGTCCAGTCTGATTACCTGTCCTGTCCAATTTAACCTCAGTCTATTGTCTTGGACTCACTCAGCTTCCTATTTCCCCTGGATCCTCACCTGCGTTCTAATTGTTTGAAATGCTGGAAGGCTGCTGTGTCATTTTCAACCAGGAGAGTTAAGGTATAATCTGAAAAATTTATCACCTTTCCTCGTTTCCTACCTGTGGGGAATTCAGTTGAAATTGGATCTGGATCTAAACCAGGTATGTTTTTATTTTTAGTCAACTACAAGACTTCAAAAATAAAAACACTCATCTTTAGTTCCCAGTAAATAAACTTAGCATGGCAGGTCTGCTTAATGTATGTCAGAACACAGCTAAGAAATAGAAAGGCTTTGAGTATTAAATCAATAATGGCTTTTTCCTATCCAGTAATCATAAGACAGGATGAAACATTAAGTATCTCTTTCAGGGCCAGATAGGATTCATTCTGCACATCATTCGTTTTTTGCCTCACATAAAAAAAATCATTGCACAAGACAGACACAGAATGCTTACAGGCACTCCAGCCTACAAAAATTAAATCACAATAACATATCTAGTAATTTTGAAGTTATTTGAACAGTTAGGATAAAAATGAGGCATGCACAGTGGCAAATTTATGTGTGTGGTAGTGGACATAGAGGAGTGGAACCACGTTATTGATGAATCCACAAAAACCCTGATAAGTTGTGAGTCTGTTTCTGGAGACAACTGCTTTAAAGAAGCAGACTCCCATTCCCAGCTCTAAACTTTTTGTCTCTGAACAAGTTTTACTTTGCTTTAAAAAGTGTTAACATGCTGGCAGCTAGAAAGGTCTAGAATAATTTTAGATCTCTAAATGCTTTTTTGCAGAATTCTCCCTCGATTGCTGGAGATCCAAAATGAACAAATTTGAAAACTAGTGTCAGGTAAATACAAGGCAAATGCTAGGTAAAGGCTTCTTCAGTAACATTAATAAACCACCTTTAGTCAATTTAACATTTCGTTATTACAAACTCTGACAGATTTTATTATATGAAGCTGGCTTGATATTTTTGTTTGCTGAGGTTGAGCACATGTAATTTGAGGACACTCTTGTCAGCATGTATTTATTCCAGGGAAAGCCACTTGAAAATCTCAGTGGCCATTTGTAGGCCTGGGTGTCCACCTTGTCATACCATCTATGCTTACACTGAACCCTGCAAAGTAAGTCTGAGATATCTGAGCTAGTATTATACAGATAGGATTGGATATATGACTTTGTGCCTAAACAGCAAGGGGCTCAGCATGGGTTAATTTACCTATTCAGAAGCAGGATAAATTAAACCGGTCTGAAGTTTGTGCTGCTTCCAAGACCCACATGAGATGTTAATGAGCTGTTTGAGGCATCTCTGCACACTCACCAGATGTAGTGCAAAAGCAATCACATTAATGACACTCCTAAAACTGCAGCTTAAAAGGTAGATTAGCTTGAAAATGATCTGCAAAACTGCAAAGGGTCTTTGTATCTCAGTTTTTCCACCTGTACACAATCAGTAATGCATAACTATTATGTAAAGTAGTGCTAGACACTTGCATGTATGAAATGACTATTGAAGACCCTCATGGAGCCTCATGAAGTGAAAGATGTGCATGGCAGGGCTCTACAGTTCAGAAATACCATTCTCTATCGTGACATTTTTGTATGACTTTTAGTTACTACGTAATGGCAAGGATGAACTAACAACAATAATAGACTGATGTGTTGGTATAGAATTTTTTTTAAACATTCTAAATACTGCAGCAAGCCATAATTCATTCCCAGCATATGCTAAATGCATTCAAATTAGCATGAATAAATTTGGAGATGCAGAATTTAAGGACAGAGTCAAGCAAACGTCCAAATGCAAAATGAAGCAAAACCTCTTTGGGCAGGAAAACCAAATCAGATATGGTGAATCTACACTACAAAGAATTTACTGTCCCAGAGAAGCCTGTCAAAGCAACATTTGCATTTCCACTGGCCATAATAGGAAAGGAATAGAATAAGAGGAGGAGATTTAGCATGTGCTTCACTTGCTGTTAATTGTTATTCCAACAAGTTGGGAGAATAAAAAACATCTAAAGCAAGTGCTCAGTTCTGCCAGTGGAATGTGTGTTTGAGTCTGTCCCAATTGCTTGGAAGACATCCTAGGAGAAAATCTCAAGCTGACATCAGGGGACTGAGCTCAGATGGCTCTGTTTTCAGAACTCTGATTTCCATTTCTGTTATTAAATGTTTAATTCTTTATCTGATAGGAAAAAAAGAAAAAAAAGAAAAAAAAAAGATTTCTTTTTTCACCTTTGAGTCCAGTACAAAGTATTGACTACAATGTTAATTGAACCATGCTGAGTGGTCTGTTCAATTACAAACAACACACCTACTTCACCGAGTGCCTGCTACCCAAAGTGTGCTGCAGGGCTCTCAAGTCCTTGGGTACAACCTGGCAGTGGAAAATTTCTGGCCATTGCTAGTCTGCCTCTTTAAAAAACAGAGCTTATAACTCCGAAAACAGTGATACCTGGGTCAGAAACCTTTTCTCAGCCATCAGCCCCATGAAATTAAGAGGACTGCTTTCAAACAGCGTGGGGAAGATCAGAGAGGCATGCTACACAAACGGGCATTTTCTCATCTCTGAACTACTACCAGTCTTGCCTTTCTTTCCCTACTGCAATTCACTGACCAAGCTGGAGTCTGCTGCAAAAGACCAGTGTCTGATTTTCTGACCCCAGATGCGCCATGGGTCAAGCTTCCCAACATTAATACCACTGTCACTTGATAATAGGACTATTATTTATTCCAGTGGTTTCTGTTGTAATTTTTTGCCAAAGTAACAGCATACTGTAATTATAACTTGGTGTCTAAACAAGAAAGTGTCAGGTATCATGGGACATGAGTGTAAATGCATTAAAGTTTGGACATTCGTGTTTACAGACCATAGAGGAGTTAAGATCTGGAATCCAATGGGCTTTCTACTCGAGTCCCAACTCAACTATTAGATACTAAAAATACACAAAAAATAGACCATCTTAAATCTGCAGAAAACAGTGCTTTGTCCTAAATCAGTACGTAACATTTTTGACCTGTTCCTTTCTTCACCAAAGTACATGGAAGTTTTGCCATTGATTTCAGTGGCAGCCAGATCGAGCCCTTTGAGATGAAATTTGTCATTACATGCAAACCTTGCCACAAAGGGTAAGTGCACTTTCATCCTTTGATTGTTGAAAATCCATACTTTATTTGATGATTGTCTTTTAACAAAATCACTCTTCCGAGACCTTGCTGTGAGGCATGTACATTTCTAATATTGTTAAGAACCTCAAAGGGCAGGTAAATTGGCTGTGTTTTTTCTAAAACCACTTCCATTTCAATCTGAAATCTGACTGCATTTTGCAATATAGCAGACAGTATAAGCTGACATGAAAAAGACAAGCTGAGTAACAGAGCAAATTTTTACTCTACATAGAATATAGTAAGGGGGAAAAAAAGGAAAAAAGAAACCCAAAATGAATGTGTATTTATTTTTTCTGAGGAGACAGCAGCTTTTCCTGTCTCTGGCACTTTCACCATTTTAAAGGAATGTGATAACATATTCTATTTTAGCAATTTCTTTCAAATAGATTTTTGATCTTTGGAAAAAAAGAAGCAACCTTTCTAAAACAAAGTCAGTACAGTCACAAACTTGGCTTGTACTAGAATTCCTAAAATGTTTTCACCTTTAGACTTGTGTTTGCAAAATGTAATTGGTGAATAGCAGAAGTTGGGAGTGCTTCGTAAAAACTCACCATAGCAAAAATGTATTTATATACACAGATGTTGCTCATTCTATCACTGTGTTTATTTTTTATTTGTTATCTGGGAACATCTATGATGTGATCTCAATCTGAAATAGCAAATGTAAATATAACCACCAAGCCAATGTCTAGAGGGCACTAGAAAGAAATATTTTCCATAATGGCCTTCCCTCTTACACTGTTCTTCAAACAGAAGTTTCAGCAATTATCTAACTGTAACATGTGCTCATAATATTCATCACACTGACTTCTGTTTCTTTTGAAATTCTCTTTCAAAAGTACAGTTTTGTCATAACCTATTCCTCACTCTATTTTAATAACATCCATCAAGTAACACCAAATGATAACTCTCAACCAGCAATGTACTCTCTTACTTTCCTCTTTTTCCCTTTGTGTAAATTATTCACAAACACACAAGGGAATAAGTGCATTTATTTTTTCAAATTGCTCGTAAAAGTTTGACTAACAATCTTCATCTGGTAATCATTCATGAACTCTTAACCACTTCTGTGTTTAAGAACAAAACAAAACCCAAAACTCAGAACTGTCCACTGCCTGTCTTTTCTACCACAACACGGGACAGCTGAAAAGGGAAGGTGGAGTTATATTTTTAAGATATTATTTCAGTACCAAAGTAACTCCGAGATCACTATACTGGACGAATGAAATATCCTTTAGGATGGGCATACCAGAGCATTTTGTGACTATCCCTGCCCCTAGTCAGTACTCCTCTGTGCCTTCCTGGAGGCCTTGACGGACCATCTATGTCTAGCAATGCTGGGTTGAGATCTCAAACTCCCTGTCCATCGCAGTCTTCCAGCTGGAAGTACAACCCTCACAGACCTGCTGCTGGACAGTATAGTATGAGCACTTCCAAATCGGTCTTGAATGATGTCATCTGCCCTAGCTCACACTCAATTTAATTAAGTCAACCCTGATTGGTTTTGCCTGGAATAGACTAGCGATCCCTCATATGATCCCTTCATTGCTGACAATGCAGGAAGGATAATCTCTGACAGAGGTCAGAGACAAACAGCGAAGGAGCAGTAATGTTTTCAGCTGGCAAACGGTTTGGAAAATGAACGTCTGCTTGTGGCTTTACGGACATTCTGGGAGCATTTAGATCAACAGTGGGAGGACTTTGGAGAGCGATTGTTGACAAACAGTGCAAAATTAGGCCCAGTACAGAAGAGGTATGTGAAGAATTCTGACTTTTTGTAAAGCATTATGTGTCCTTGAAATAGAGTATCCTATAGAGGCCATTAAGCAGTATGTGAGCCATAAATCTCTTTGTACTCATTCAACAAAATAATAGTGCATTCACAGAGGCAGGGACAGGGAATTTTGAGTACTCTGAAATGTCTGAAAGTGTGGTATTCTTTTCATGCATGTCTTGCATTTGGTACTGACAGGGGAAGAATTTGATGTGTGCTGTTAATAACCCACCATGCCCTATCTTTCATTCCGAAAGAGGAAAAATGTTTCTTTTGCTGCTCAGAATACAGAAATGGCTGACTTGTTCCCACATGTTTCCCCTGTAGAGAGGTAGTCTATACTAAGTAGTACCGCTAGAAGGCAAAATGCATCTCGGGACTACTCTCACTGTTCTCACAAGAAACTGAGCAAAATTTGCATCGTGTGCAATGGGATCGAATTACGAATGCAATCTGCCGTGTGCACATTATAACAACAATAACCTCCTACCCCATATTGCTTTCTTTGTAAAATGAATGTGACAAAGATTTTAAACTTGCTCCATTTTCAGAGAAATACGTAACAATTTATAAATCTGTTTTGAAATGATGTTGAGTTGAACTTTCATCCCACCAAGACATGCTGAGTAGTTTCAGCTGTGTTTCTCTTTCAATATTTTTCCTGTCACGAGCCTGCAAATTCAAAATAATAGAGTTAGAAAAACACATTTGGCAAATGCACTGGCAAATATGCAAACAAGCCTATACAAGCCTTTTGCAGACCGTGCCACCTTCTCTGGATCAAAATACACTAGGAAAATTAAACAGCTTTCAGATTTGTTTTAGGCTGAATAGTTAGTGTTGAGGTGCTTGCCTGTACTTTCAGAACCTTTGTAAGCACATCACCAGCTTAACTTGACTTGTTGAAGGTGAAATATTTCAACAGAATCTATTAAACCTCAGTAAGCATTTCACAGATAACAAATAATTCTGCCTTTGGAAAAAAATCCGTATTCCCTGCAGTATGTATGCTATGATACAAACTGGACAAATATTTACTTGTTTTATCATTTAAGCTTTGACATCTGTTTAAAACTGGCACTGTAAGTCTGTCATTCCTTTTCCATTACCTTGGACCTTTCTTAAATTATTTAACCAGCTTTTAAAATCACTCAGAATCTCTGACCAAAACCCAGCTGAATGTACTTCCAACCTCAAATCAGGTGGCATTAGCAGCTGTGCAGGATTTCCTTACAGTTTTGCACACATTTTAATCAGATAATTCACCATTTCTTTCTGCCTGAAGGGATCAATAAAGGAAGAAAATAATAGAAAAGCCAGACCCAAACACAACTAATTTCTGGGGAAGCGGCATGTTAAATCTTCATTTTGTGAAGTAATCTCCTGGTCACAGACTGCTTTACAGATGCTAATTGTTTTTCAGGTTGCTGCAGTCATATCTTGGATACATTAAAGCTTACAAGAACCAATAAAAACACATATGTGCCAATACATCCTGAAATTGCATTCTGTAGCTTAAAGGCAGGGGGAAGGGAACAGAAAAACAATGCAGTTCCTTTCATTGCTTCTAAACCTTTTCCATGAAGCCACAAAAAAGACTTACCAGTCTGAATCAAAGAACTGGGTATCTTCTTTGGCTCCCCCTAAATCTTTCTGCAGTTGCAATATAGCTAATAAAAATGACATTCTGTAATCTATTGCATGGCCATGTTTAGTTCATTACAGACCCCTCTTCTACCAGCATATTTTTAGATGAATATTCTGAGCTAGAATCTGGAAACAATTAATGCAATGCATGTTGTTCGGTTTTTGATGGACTGCTACACTTCAGTGATACAGTCTGAAGTGAAACTGCATCTTGAGCAGCTAAGGTAAGAAAAAACCCAGTGTACGGCATCAGATGGAACAAAATATAGTGTAGCAGTTTGACAACCTTGAAGGTGACTTTTTCCAATCCATTGAATATCAGGTTCATGCCCTGAAATGAAGTTCGGTGAGATTCATTACAGTTCCTTCTGTCACTAGAGTATTAAAACCCCAAATGCATCATTAACTCTCAAGTGGGCTTTACCATTTGGCAATAAGGGATTGACATGACTCCAGTGACAAAACCATCTGCAAGAATACTATGGACTTTTGCTGCATGAAGAAGTAATTGCTTTTATATTAGAGAGAAAAGAACTCATTTTGATACATTTAGTAGCCTTTGTACATTTTATAATGAAAAAAGAGCTTCCTATATAAAGGACCTTGTCTGGATTCCTTAGGGAATAAAGGACACACTGTGCTTATCCTCAGAGGGCTTAAAATATAGGAACACACAAGCGTACCTACTCTTGCTAACAGCACAGCTCTTGAACATGTAATATCTCAAAGGGTGTAGGTGTTAACCAATATTCACTCTACTTTTCAGTTATATATATGCAAAAGAGATGAAAAACACTAGTACAGTGAGGCAATTATATGCCTTGAATATGCCTCGGCCATAGTGATCCCTACAGTAAGTTACCAAACCCCCAAAATAATATTAGAACAACATCAAATGTCTCCAGGCTATTAATTTTGTGAACAAGGGACAAGAGGATTTTGGAAGGTGAGGATAATTGGTGAAGTCTTTTTTTTTCTCCTGACTAAATCCCCCTTCTTCAGCCTCCCCAATTTACCTGACCTCATTACTTGATGACTGACAGAGTGGCTGTCTGATGTTATTTGTGAAGTGAGCCTGGGAGGCTGCTTTGACGCATCAAGGCATTGTCTTTGTCACTACAAAATTGCCAATACACGTTTGACAACCTCACAAGAAGGACTGAGGACTCACAGGCATTTCAGCTTGAATAAGCTTGTTACCCATGCCCCATCCATCCCAGACATTTCCTTGGCAGTGAGGACAGGCCAGAGCAGATCTGTGCAGGACAGTACCATACACCAAAATCTCAGTGTGAGATGGTGCAAAGGGTGCTGCTCCTCCCCCTTACTTTTCCAGGAAAGTTCATTCTCTTCCCCACCTCTCACTGGGGACCACAACTCCTGTTAGAGTCCATAGCTGGTCCCTCCAGGATGTTCTGCTGCCACTTTGTTAAAGCAGAGGAAATGAAAATGTAGCATGAAGCCATCCTGGGAAGGAGGGGGATGGATGCTGGGGAGGATAGGAGCTTGGTCAGGTTTGGGTCAGATAGAAGGACCCAGCTGACATGTGATGCTTAGTCATTTTGATACTGCAGGAGCTTAGGAACATTTCTAAAGACTTTGTTATGAACCATGTGCATGAATGTGTGTGTAATGGTATGTACTATTGTTTCACTAATTCAACGTGATAAAATCTTGGTTCATAATATGTAGGCAAATATACTCAAATGCCTCCTACTAATAATGAATCAGGAAAAAAATTATACAGTTGCCTAATAAATAGATTTCATAAGGCTGAGAAAATAATTGCATAGATAGAGGTGTTTTGGTGGAATCTTCCTTTGGCGAAAGGAAAAGGGCTGGTTGGCATAGTACTTTGGTTTGTAACTGGTCTTTTCCCCTCTGGCTTCCTGGGCTGTATTCACCTTGCTTTAGGATGGGGCAAAATTGCAGTGAGTGAAGGGTGGCTATTTTTGGTGGTATAATTTAATGAAAATTTGAGCTTATCAAGGAGTTTCTTTGCCAACAACTGATTACCGGAAAGTCTTTTGACAGTCTCAATAGGAGTGCTGTGGGCTCGGTTGGGCTTGACCTACCCTTCTGCCCACTGGCAGGGTCTCTTCACCAGTCATGGCTGTGGCAGTAAGAACACCTTCTGCAGATGTGTGGGATGCATTGTGTGATAAAAATGAAAACTTACAACTTTACTGCCATTCATTTATCACCTGTATCGTCATGGATACGATAAAAACTGCAGCATCAGTAGGAATTGTGACACATTTATTTTATTACACCATTTGGGCACACTAGTTAGAGACTGGGACTCAATTTCTCAGGGCACTTCACAGACAAAGAACAAAGCAATGATTGTGATTCAAGGACTTTACAATCCAAGTGGAAAACTAAGAGCAAAAGATGAAAATAGCAGATGGGAATAGAAAAAGAGAGCAGCGAGACGGTATTGATCAGAGGACTCAGCACAGCAGCAGCCTAAATTGTTGTCAAACTGAATAATTTAAATCAGAATACTGATCATGGAAGCGCTGATTCTCTTGTCCACTGCAGTGTCTTTGAGCTGTGAGCCTACCAAATTTAGTAACATTATTCTTCAAAGACACTGGTATAACAATACAATCAATTCTACTTTGTAAGTTGATGTGAACCTTAAACATTGTGAATGACAGAAGGACCTAATAAACCAGACTATGTTATTCTGTCCCATAAAAATACTCATCCAGCAGATGGAGGGAAGTAAGATTAGCAGAGATGCTGAAGGTCACCTGCTCCTCCTCTCTCTAGGAAGTCATTCTCCTGTAAGGGGTAAGCTGTGGTCTGCCTGGGAACTTGTTGATTCACAAAAATTTCCACCAAAACCATAGAAAACAGCTGATTAATGTAGTTCTCAGTTTATCCACAGCCCTGCGTGCTTGAGCCTGGTGGGAGAGGGATTAAAACAAACAAGCAAACAAAAACAGATTAAAAAATTATAGTACAAAACTGGGGAACTATTACCTCGCCCAAGCATGCAACCTTGGGGATGACGACAATGTGTGGGTCCCCTGAGGCTTCCTGGGCCTCTTGCTGGTATCTTTTGCTTGCCTCCTGCTTCATTTGCACAGAACTTGATGCAACCGAGTATATTTTTCAGGGAGAGCGTTTCTCAAGGCAACTGGGCAGCCTTTGTATCAAGGGCACAATGATGTCATTTTTCAGAGAGCTGAAAACTCCAGCATCTCATTTAGTCTCTGGCCACACTCCTTGAGCTGTAAATTCAGACACATGCACCTGGAACACAATGTTGTATTTATTTTGACAGCTTTGCTTTTATACTTGATTTGCAGAAATGTTCTGCTATATCAGAGGGCACTTGGAATATATTTTCCTTTTGCAAAAATGATACATACTTAGTGGTAACTACCTTAATCATCAGCTATTACATTGTCTCTGTGGAATCCTACTCTAATCTAGCCATGCTTTTGCAAAAGGTCACTGATGATATTTCTTTTAAAGTCTTCTCAGAGACAAAGTTTTTGTTGTTGTTTTCAAGAAAATTTTTGGCTTACAGAAAGATAATTAATTCCTACCTTCCTACATTCAGCTATTTTTTTCTTAAACAGTAAAAAAAAATTCTTTTAAGGAAGAAAAGAAAGAACTAACAGCTTTACTGAGTCAAAGACAGCATGCCAGAGACAAATTCTGGAGAAATGCAGCCTGCTTTTTACTATTAATTATTTATCCATTTTGCTACGCATTCACAATATCCTTTGCTTGTTCTAGTCTTTCTCAGTCTCCTTGTCCTGTAATAAGGTCTTTTAATTTTATTTCAATATAAGAACTGGAATGAAAAGACGCTGGTTATAGCGCCTTTCATTTTCTCCTTCTGCATTCTTGACAGAAACAGTTTTGTCTTTTTTTTCCTCCAGCACTTTCCCCTTTCTTAATTTGGGAAAATAATAAAGCTGTAGTACCCAGCCACCCACTGACTTCAGGGTACTTGAAATAAGTCTTCATAAAGTCAGGGAAGGTGGGAACTCAAGTCAGGAAGTGTGTTGTGCTTTTTAGTCTTTGACACATATCAAAGCAATCTAAATTGAGATGGCTGTTGATGTGTCCATTTCGTACATGTCACTGAAATGCTGCTCATAATGAAAGGACAGTCTTAAGCCAATATTTTTAACAGGGGAACCTCCTCCAGGGTCTACTTTATCTGTGTTTAAATATCTGGTCAGTTGGATTCATTGAACACTGGGCAATTTGCGATGAAACTGTTATAAATATGTTGAAAAAAACCCACACTATTACAGTGTGTTCAAAGCTATCATTTAAATAGACACCAAGGTATGAGTTTAGACCAAGCATTAGTGGTTTTTTAAAAGGCAATAAAAACAAATCTTAGCTTAATTTTTTCTGCTATTCTGGGAGGCATAAACAGGAGCAGACTCTTGGGTGCACAAAATATGCTGGAAATATTTACTCAGAACTAGTAAGACATTTAAAATAGTCCTTTTCTATTTATAAAATGTTGCTAATTCTTAAGAAGTGAGTGTGAGGAAGAATTGCAGTCTCTCTGTATAAGTCTGCTGCAGGTATACTCATGTACAGCTCAAGGACACAGCCTACACCCTCATTTGCACCCTGCTGCATTTGAAGAAATGGAAATTATTGGATATATTGCTGCTACTGATCACAAACATTTGAGTAGTAAGGAATAATAAAATATGGCAACAGCTTAAATACTGCACATACACTTGACAGATACATAATAAATATTTTTTTCACCTAGGATCAGAAGAATAAGGCCTCTTAAAGTACTGTGACAATGCCTAATAATGACCACAAATACAGGTGGATGTCAGGCTCTCACAAAGGAAGGGTATCCAAGAGCACAGTGCAGCCACTGTGCAGCCATCTCACTTCAACAAGCATAGCTCAGGAAAGAAAAGGGTATTTGAAACCAGACAAAGGCTGAATTTAATTTCTTCACACCCTAAACCTCCTCACAAGGGTGAGGACTGCCTGAGGCAGCCACCAGTTGCAGAAGCACTGACAGTGTGGGTTGGGGCACAGGTGCACTCTGTAAGGCCAAACTTGACACAAAAGACTTCAGCTGCTTCTCCCAGCTTAGCCCAGGGCTCAAGAAACAGGAGCTGCCTCCAACACAGTACCTGCATAGCCCCAGGTACTGAGACTTCTGTGGACACAGTCTGCGGTCATTAGTACAAATTGGGCTGACCTTAAGTCCTCTGTAAGAGAATACGTCTGCCATTTTTAAGCACGCAGTAGTAAGGATAGAGGTCTGTGGGAAGACACTGGCGAACACCTGCACTTTCATAAAGCTGGTCTGTATTTGCATTACCAAGGTAAGCTCCATTTCTTAAAAGCAGCAGTACATGCCATTGAGGGGTTTTCTATAGTGTGGATTATACCAGGCTAGAATCTGAGCACTACTTCTAACTCCCAAATTGTCTTTGCTATGAAGAAGAAACCTGCCAGAGGTGACCTGGAATTTTATGTGAACAGTTTTTAGCTATCATGGAACTCGGGGATCTTGAGAAAATGTGGGTTGTCTCTGGTTTGCCTTATGAAGCAAAACAGAGTTGGGAGAAATATTTGAAATTTCATCCTTGAAAACATTTCCATATCTTTAGCCACAGATTTTTAATTGAATTAGAGCTTGCAGATATTATTGTGCTCCTCTGCCTGTGCAGTCTTTGTGTAATGAGCAAGAATATTTCACTTTCTTGCATCTTATTAAAAACAGAGTTTAGCAATTTGCAAAGCCAGTGCCCGTTCTTCACCTGAAGAAAACAAGAAATGCAATGAACAGTATCCAAAGCAGCAACATATTGTGGCTTCTGCTGTTTGCATTTTGGAAGTAGAGTGTGTCAAGCTCAGGATGTAATTTCCATCACAACAGCACCTCACAGGCTGCACTGATAGAAAACCTGATATGCCTTATGATAAATAGTACTTCAAAGGATATAGGAAACCATTGGGTTTTCTGTGCATATTTTGCCTCTCATTCTGTATCCTTGGTGCATGTAGGCCTGTACTGAAATTAGGGCAATACTCAAGAGCAAGTTTCATGGACTCAGATTCTTGTCTGAACATGAAAAATGACAGAGTAATTAAAAATCACTTAATTGAAGCTGCTGCAGAGGTGAATGATTGGAATTCTTGTGGAATATGGTCTTGCTCTGACCATTTACTGGGCATATGACTGACTCACGGGAGTCTGATCCTCCCTCACTTACAAAGGAACAAAGGCAAAAGATAGACACTCTGGTGGAACTGTTGTCAGCGAGAGGAAAATTAGTTATCAAATTTTAATAGATCTTGACATTCAAATAAAAGCAAAGAGGAATCCATTCCTAAAATCTGGGGTGAACTTTTTATACTGGAAACAAGTGTTAGTTGGATGGGACTAGTTAAAGATGAACCTGTGTGTACAGGCATGATTCTTTACATCAGGATAAATTTTGCCCTTAGATATGGATTTGCCAAGTTGTGCTGGTACAATGGAAGTGACATTGCTTGCACCATTAACTGTTCTCTGAGAAAGTTTCAAGAAAGTTGACATATGAAATAAGAAAGGATGCTACTATGCAGATCCTACTTCAGCTGCGCCATATAGGATCATCATACCAGGCTGTATCTGAGCATGTGTAGTATTGTAGTTGTCATGGTTTAACCCCAGCCAGCAACTAAGCACCACACAGCTGCTTGCTCACTCACCATGGGTGGGATGGGGGAGAGAATCGGAAGGGTAAAAGTGAGAAAACTCATGGGTTGAGATAAAGAGAGCTTGATAGGTAAAGCAAAAGCCACACACATAAGCAAAGCAAAACAAGGAATTCAATTCACTACTTCCCATGGGCAGGCAGGTGTTCAGCCATCTCCAGGAAAGCAGGGCTCCATCACACGTAACGGTTACTCGGGAAGACAAATGCCATAACTCTGAATGGCCCCCTCCTTCCTTCTTCCCCCAGCTTTATATGCTGAACATGATGTCATATGGTATGGAATATTCCTTTTGGTCAGTTGGGGTCAGCTGTTCCAGCTGTGTCCCCTCCCAACTTCTCGTCCGCCTACTTGCTGGTAGGGTGGTGCGAGAAGCAGAAAAGGCCTTGACTCTGTGTGAGCACTGCTCAGCAATAATGAAAACATCCCTGTATTAACAACACTGTTTCCAGCACTAATCCAAAACCTAGCCCCCTAAAAGCTACTGTGAAGAAAATTAACTCTACCCCAGCCAAAACCACCAGAGTAGTTGATGCCATGGGATATTAAACGAGACAGGTCTGGAAATGTCATAAAACTTTTGATAAGTTTTATATAAACATAAGGCAGATTGAAAGATTCTACTCCATACCTTAAAAAGAAAATGCAACACATTACTGTGTTTGTTCTTTTTATTGTGCACTTGCCCACGTAAAAGTGGATCTGAAGTGAAGTGGAGCACACCTTCATGATAGCCTCTTTCCAGCCTCATGGGGCAAAAGTTGTAAAACATGACAACATGGAGGGATTCTTGCAAAAACGAAGGGAGGAAGGGAGTGAAAATTTTCCACACTGGTTCTTGATATTGGCTGTGACTGCCTGTTTTTGCTACAGACATTAGCAATTTTCAAGATGGACTAACCCAGGATCTGCCTTTATACTGCAAGACCTAACGGTTGCTTCGTTGTTTGGAGGTCTGTGCGCATAAAGTATGTTAACAGCAAGATCTGAAAAGCAGTTAACTTGGCAGTGAAAAACACAGCTCAGGAAGCCCAGCCAAATGAAATAGATGGTGGTTCAGAGGTTTAAAGTCTGTGAGGATAAATTTACTTTTCTGAGTGCTGTCTTATTTATTCTTTTCTTGACTTGGAGAAGCTATTTGAAATCACTTTTTCATTTTTTTAATGCAAAAACTATTTTTGTTGCTACAAAATTATGCAGAAATACATGGCAAACTGCCTTGAAATCATCATACCCATACAGAACTGGCAAATGGCCCAAATCTTCCACTTCACTTTGCAAGTGAGAATTTTCTCACAGCTCCCATTCCAGCTTCCTTCTAAGACAAGGCCTTGACCCCCAGAGGTCTCTGGTACTGCTCACTGAAAAATTAAACTGTGGAAAAATAGGACCACATTTTGGAAAGGAACAAAAAAAAAATCTGAGGATCTTCCCTCTTGTTTCTTTTCTTTGTTTGCTTTACAATTGTGATAAAACAGGTAAGACAATGCACAGTATTTGGGCACACTCATCCAAAACCAGCACTGCTTCTGGTTTGGCAGACAAGACAACCCTAACAAAGGTAAAAGACTGGCTGCCTGCTCTCAAACAACCTTGACATAACCTTGATTTTAGCAAGGTATTTGACATGGTATTGATGATGTCTCCCACAACATCCTTGTTGACAAGATGGTAAGATATGAGCTGGAGAGGTGGACCACGGGATGGGTGGAAAGCTGCAAAACTGTAGAACTTAAAAGGTGTGATTACTGTCCCAAAGTTGAATTGTCAGCTGGTCACAAGTGGAGTTCCTCAGGGGATGATATCGTGTCCAATACTATGCAGCACCTTTATGAAAGTCCTAGATGACAGGCTTGAATGTATCCTCACCAAGTTGGTGCATGACAACCAAACCCGGAGGAAAGGTAGATACTCTTGAAGGACTAGCCACCATTCAAAGAGACCTCAGCACCTGGAATATTGAGCCAACAAGAACTGCATGAGGTGTAGCAAAAATAAATGTAAAGTCCTGCACCTGGGACAGAATAATTCCAAGCAGCTGAACAGGCTGGTGTCTGGGTGCTTGGGGATAGCCCTGCTGGAAAGGCCCTGGGAGTCCTGGAAGGCAGCAAGTGGAGCACAAGCCAGCAGTGTGCCTTTGCAGCCATGAAGGCAAAACATGTCCTGGGCTGCATCAGCAAGAGTACAGCCAGCAGATCAAGGGATGTGTTTATTCCAACCTCCTCAACACTTGTTAGTCTACACCAGGACTATGGTGTCCAGTTTTGCTCCCCCCCTGGTTCAGGAGAGACACTGAAAAACTGGAGAGGGTCCAGTAGAAATCTACTGAAGTGATTGGAGAACTTGACATATGAAGGAAGATTAAAGGAACTTTAATCACTCTGTGTTCCTATGAGTAAAGTATTTTACTTGCTTTCTTTTGATTTGGAAGTCAGATTATACAAAAGAAAGCCATATAGATCAGTGACACACTGCCATCCCACAAGTATTGGCTTTAAATTGCCATATTGAAGCATCCTTTTCCCCACTGATTTCAACATTTGCTCTTGCAGACTTTTCTGCCTCTTCCTTATCATCTCATCATTCTGAAGAAAAAAACAGTGCGCTGCTGGGCACTGGAGCTTCTTGCTATAAAAATTATTTTGATACAGCAGTAGTGCCCAGACTTCACATTGGGATCAAGAAAGCGAGCACAGATTCCAAGGGAAGAAACACATTTTTGATTCACAAAGATGGTATGAAATGTCATTAAATACATAATTATTCTCTAAGTAAAGATGCCTTGAAAAAAAAAGATGATGGTAAACTAAGCACAGCTCTCAACATGTGTGCAACTGCACTGTTTCCTGTTGATTTTAAGAGCAATTACTTAAGGCACACAAATTTCTGGTGAGTAAGAAAGAGCCATATTCCTTTCAGAAAACTTACAAAATGCAGCGAAAAGATCTTTGAAAGGCAAGTTAAAATACAAGGAAGAAAAAAATGGTGTGTCTTAATTTAAAGCTGAATTAAAATTTCTTGTGATGTTGTGTCTATGTCCCATTCTTGCAAGGACTCATGCTGGTAATGGGATATCTCACATGCACAAAAGCAAGTAGTATATAAAAGGTATGCAAAGTCACTAACCATCAGTTACATTTGCTCTTCCTTGTTATTTTAATGCCCTGTGTCTGGGATGCTGTTGACCATGGCACCTCAATCTAGCAGAACAGAAAAAGCTTTCCCTGCTTCCTAAAATGTCACAGATACTCTCATTACATCTCCTCACTGATTTCTTCCAAACACCAATCATACACAGGCATAGAAATTCCTGATTTTGTGCAGTACAATGGGTGCTTTATGGTTTAGCAACTTGAATGTTTTTTCTTGAGATGTAAGAGCAGTTTCTCTCGATACTCTTCAGCTATTTTAGTAATGGTGTGCAAAAGAGTATTATCTGACAACATGCGCTGCTTCCATTCGCTTACTGCTCCAGGCTTCATCACTTCTTCAGACATGTCTGGTGTGCAGGAGGGATAGAATTTTCTGTCTGATATTGGCATTTGACTTTTAGAGGTATCAAGTAAAATGCCCAAGAGGAGAATGTGTTTGACATTGCCAGCTTCAGTAATAGTGTCCTGTGAATATTTCCTTCTTTTAAGGCTTTAAGTTTCCTCTGGTAAAAAAAAAAAATTCAAATTTATTCATATGTGATGAACAGTTCATTTCTGTATGTCTTTATAATTTCAAACCTTCATGCTCTTCTTTAGGCAAACATTTAAAATACATCACACTCTACGACTTCAGATGAATTGATGTAAAACCATACATTAGCTATTTGATACCTTCTTTTTTTTTTTTCCTTTCTGAAACTCCGCTGCAATAATTTACTTCTGTTCTTATCACGACCAGAGTGTCTTCCCAAATCTTGCGTTTGGTATAACCAAAGGCTGAATGACAGGTACAACTTTGTTGCCTGGTGCTCTGTCACGTTCTGGACCTAGAGATCAGCTGAGTAAAATGTTTTATCATGACCTGTGGGAGTGGTTGGTCTGTGTTCATTTGGATGATTTCACATTATACACGCCAAATAATGGGCCACATTCTCAGCTGATCTACTTTACTGTACTGAAGTTGAGAGTGGAGTTAACTGATGAGCATTATGCCATTTTTGCATCCAACTGGCTACAGTAGAGCTTAAATTTCTTTAAGTATCATTGTTGTTGTGTAGTTAGGTTCAACACACGTGCAAACAAATGCAGTTAGTTACAGAATGGTTTTTGTCTGGTCACAGAGGCTTCCATCTGCACATAACTGTCTTGGGTCAGTAATGGTGAACTACTTCTTGGTTCTGGTCAAAGAATAGCTTGAGAGAAGCTCACAACCATAGTGTTTCTGCTGAATATCTAATTGTCATGGCAAAATGTATTAGCTTTTAACATTATTTTTTCCCTTTGTCTCTCATTTTCTCTTCAAGCGTAAGAAAAGCATTGAGACACCATTTGACCAAGTAATCTGTAAATTTTTTCAAGCAGATGTCTAGCCTACCCTTATCAATTAAACAGTAATAAGACTAGTCTCCAGCCTGATTAATTTACCAGTGTGGATGTCTTAGCAGTTCTTCAACAGGCAGTTCTACAGGGTGTATGATTCATAACCAGTTAAGAATAATATTTGATTTTTATATATTTTCTTTGACATAATCAAATTTAAAGAAATTCAATGATCAATCGAGTTTGACTTATCACTAAGTTTCATTCCCCTCCTCATACGGACCTTGATATAAAAGAAAAAAAAAAGAAAAAGCTCATGCCCAGATAAAACAGAATTTGTGCACATACTTAGTATTCTAAAAAAAAAAAAAAAGAAAAAAGGTAAAAAAATTATACTAAACTCTTATATTAACTGATCAATATAAAAATTTTCATTTTATCAATTAAGGAACTGACTTAGTTACAAGGTGGTAAAATGACTTGGCCCAAAGAATTGGAGCCAGAATGCAGAGCTGGGGGAGCAGCTTGGGAAGGCTGAATCAGGCCCATGCTCAGTCCATAAGAGTGATCTATGGTTCTGTGACTACTTTCCTTCCAGCTGTAGCCAGCAAGCTATGCTATACTCAGGTACGTTCCTGAACTGCAGCTGTATCATGCCTTGGACAGAAGTCAGACACTTTTCTGACGGGGTTCCAGTAAGGTCTTAGATGCTGATCATGCCAGGAAATATTGTCTAAATAAACCTAAATTTAAATCCCATCACTGTTAATATCAGCTTTGCAGCAAAGAGACTGAAGAGAAGACATCAGAGACACTCTTCAGAGAGTTTCTGGAATTTTAATCCCCTTGGTAATCAGTCCTGCTCCACAACAGTGCTGGGGAACAATTATCAATCACATGCTGAGGAAGTTTTACTGATGCAGGGATTTAAATAAAGCAAGCTGTTGAAGCCTTTTCTCACTGTTACCACTGCCAACTCAGCAACATTAGTAATAGCAAGAGTGGGAAATTTTTTTTTGGAAGATTTTTCTTAGAAGAGGGCTTATATTCAGCTGTTACTTCTTTTGAATCCTGTAGAAACATAATCACAGTAGCATAGATAAAAATCTTAAATTTAAACATTTGTTTCCATTTTGCCTCATGATATTCTTGCCTGTTTCAGAGCAGGAAGCCCAGTCATTTGTTCAGTTTGAGAGAAGAGCATAAGTATTTAAGGAAAACAACTTTTAGAGGTTTAATGGATAAACTTTTATAACATTTATGAGTACTAACTTCACAATGTTCTGTCAGCATCTGTTTGGAAAACAAAGTAGTTTCAAAGAAAAGTTCAAACCAACTGCTCTAGATGTTCTTGGGAACATGTTATTGGGGACATATTCTTGGGGAATGTTAATGTTTATAGCTAAAGTTTCTTTCATACATTTGTGTATTTTTTGATGTAGTTTAAGCTAACATGAGATATAGTAATTGTTTTTATTATGCTTAGATACATGACAATTTAAAGAGAATGTGAGAATTTTAAATATTGCTGTGGAAAAAAGCATGGTGACTTACCCTCAGAATTGTACAGTTACAACCTGTTCTTCTTTAAAGACAGTATTTGCTCCTTAGATCAGTGAGCTTTGGACAACAAAGAGCAAAACTCTATAAATTACTGAAAATTAAATAGCAAAAAAAAATCAATGTGTTTAGCAGTGTGATGAAATATGGAGTTGCAATCATTTCTAATTTATTCCTGAGAATAAATAGTTATGCCATGCAGTAAGATGGTACACAAGGTCCACAACTGGTTTTAAAAGAAAGTGCTAAGATTTTACTAGAGCAAAAGAGCCCTTTGTGGCACTTTTGAAAGGTGGGAACATGGCACATGGGTTGTGT
This sequence comes from Gavia stellata, assembly GCF_030936135.1. NCBI lineage: Eukaryota > Metazoa > Chordata > Aves > Gaviiformes > Gaviidae > Gavia > Gavia stellata. Next base: position 41,398,312 of record NC_082599.1, read on the forward strand.
CACAGCCAAACAGATAGAAAACTAAAAAAGGCTAGAGAACCTGGCAAATGTTCTTTCAGTGAAATTTTTAAACTCTCAAAAAATTATTTTAGATAAATATTGCATGGATTTGGAACAGCAAAGTAAAATAACAGAGCTTGGATGACTAACAATATCAGATGTTACTATTTGGCTTCGGTTTACCGTACCTTTTGAGCATTCTCTTTCATATCGTTTATGTCCTTACCTCTCTTCATTAGAATCACTGCCTTCAATTCCACCTTTTCATTGGTCTCATCACCTTATTGAGTCTTGGTTTTCTGTAACATGTTAAACCTATGGGAGATGCATACTTGAACAGATGATTTCCAGACTGACCAGTCTACAGGTGATGGAAGAACTAACTGCAACAAGCAAGCATGTCATTCTCAAACTGCAACACCCTGAAACATTACCAAGGTCTGAGGGGTTTTGTTTTTTTTTTTGAGACTTACATCATAGGTTTGGGTCTGCCTTCTGACTTCTGAACTCCTCTTGCTTGCGAGCACGTAGATGTGGCTATAGCGTTGCTCTGAACCTCCTAAGACAGGCTCTCATCCAGTTGTTAAGTCATTACCTATCACCCTATCCACTGTGGGGTAGCTCCAGTTCCAGGAGATCACCATCGCCCTTGCTGAGACTTAGGAACAAGTAGTAGTTAAGGGCAACAACAGAATAACTCTGCATTTTCCATTCCCTATTTTTCCTCCTCTGCTCTCAGATCCAGGAGGAAAATGAAGGGAGTGGACCGAAATGAGCAGCTTTTATTGCATCCTGCCTTCCTGTGAGACCAGTTGGGGTCCTTAGGCAAAGATCTGCTGGCTTCTCTAACTTCTGCATCTGCTTAACTACTGTTCCTCAGAATGGAGGAGAAGGGCGGGCAGGTAATTACCAGGGAAAATTAGAGAAGGCTGCTGTCACTGGGAGGCTGGCTGCAGGTTTCTATAACCCACGACTCCCAGACATATCTGGACATGCTGGCAGGATTTATGCATGCTGGCATTGTTCTGGTGGCTACAAAGGGCAGAGAACCCCACGGAAGGACTTCTAAGTATTCAGAGTGATACTCAACTCCTAGGCACTACATGCTTCTCCTTTCTTAATATAAAAGGGCAATCAGAATATAAATATTTTACAGTAAAATCTGTAATAATTTATGTACAAAATGCTACTAATTAAAGATAGACATGGTAATGATGTCATTCTTACAAAAATGGCTTTTAGTCAACAAAATAATATTTGAAACAAGGTATCAGCTTTCCAGGGTAATTTTGTTAGCAACATTTTCTGCCCTCTAATTTTAGGACCCTTGTAGCAGAAATGGTGGGTTTTCACGAGTCATTTTGTTCAGGCTGAATGTCTGACTGCTAATTACATTCAATATGTGTGCTTGTTCTAGTGCATCAAGTTAAATACATGCACAGAAGTTTTAAATACCTCTCGGAATGGCTGTTTCTGGCTAATGTTATCACTATGTAGTTATTTCAGGCTACAGTGAATTCTGTGAATTATCTCTATAGTTTCTTGCTTCCATTGTACTTGTCTATTTGTGGCCACTTTTTTCACAACTTCTTTCTTTTTATGAACATAGAACATCCCCAGTATGTGATTTACGGCAGCATGCACTGCTGTCATACAGACCAATAGAAAATTTGCAATCTTGTGTTTTAAGTTATCTTTTGCTAGAGTCATAGCATGGGCCACTTGCCTGAATGTCTGAATAACTATTTCCACTAATCCCCTTTTGAAGAGTAGAAAGGAGTGGATGTGACATGTTTGACATCTTTTTCTTCTGACAAATGATTGATAGGCTTCATATGTAGATTAGATGGAGTTTCCTCCATTGCACAATTTGTCCAGAGTCTCCCATCCTTAAAAATAAGCCTTAACAAGTCCACCATTTCAGCAGAAAAAAACAGAATCCTTAGAGTCCTTCAGGTGATGCAGGGTGAGCATCCATCACAAACTGACATGAATCGTATCAGGCTTAGTATGTGCCACACAGATTTCCATTGGGCTGTTGAATGCTTAAAGTGATGAAACAGAGTATATGAGGGATGCATTGTGTTGACTGATCTGGTTTTCATGTCTTCTGTTGGTGTATCAATCCTTTTGCCACAAAAAAAATTAGATGTTTTGGGATAGAATTTGAATTTTTACCATTCCAAACTTGCCTTTGTGTAATTTTCAGACTATGTGTATCCTGAATGTCATTCCAATGCCACACATGACAATTTGTGTGGCTGTTATTTCTATGCAAATTTCAAAACAGATGTTGGTACACCCATATCTATCCATTTCTGATAGAGATTCTCTTTAACTTTGTTGAATTTAATTTGCTTTTATGTTGTAATTAGTTGTCACCTACTTACTTCTGTATTCCTAATACTTTAGTGGCCATTCTGACAGGAAATATGTACTTTTATTTCAGCTGTTATTTTTAAACTCAAAGAGTAAGGGAAAGCACCAAAAAGCATTGTATATCTCCAAAGTTGTGCTACCATATCTGGAAAACCTCTCTTTGGGCTGATGTTCTAAATTCTCAGTCTGTAATCTGTATAAGTTGTTTTCTGTATTTATCAATGACCAGAATGCATATTTAGATCTTTAGGGACAAGTGTATATTTTCCTGATTTGTTTTAAGATGACCCCTTAAGAACTGTGCAAATACCCTGGGGAGGTGCTCAAGCCATTATTTATCATAAGCTTCAGTAATAAACTTATTATTGATATATATATATATATATAGCGTGCTATAAAGCTATTCAAAATGCTTTGCATAACCTAGCCCATGTAGTTTGCCAAACAGCAGCTGCAGATGATATTCCGAACATTGGTACCTTATTCTGTAGTAAATCCTTTTCTGTGTGTTCTCTGTAACATTTTTCAGACTCCATTTCTAGGTTGGCTGTGACAAAAGTCCATGTTCTAGAAATACTAGTAAAGTGCCTATATATGCTGTGCTAGTAAAAAAAATGGTGGCCAAAAGTCACTCCTGGGTTAATTTTAAAATCACCAGAATTATGGACAAAATCATTAAATAGCTGGCAGGAAAAATATCCCATTCATTCCACATAACCATGGTTAAAATTCCTGAGTCCTCCCTATGCTGAATTCTCCCTCTGTTTCTGACAGCCACAGAACTGACTGACAAGGTTTGTAAAAGGTGTGGCTTTGTCCCCTCTTCTGGCACAATTCTTATTTTCACATACTAAGGGGGTAATATCATCCTTTTCCAAAAGTACAGCAAATTGCTGGGGGTGGGGTGGGCGTGTGGAGTTCAAAATTAGACATATACTTGGACAGATCAACCAAATCCCTCTTGGCTGTTCTTTATGAGAATATACAAGTCATTTCATGACATAAAGATTTAGCACATGTTATTTAGAGTTTTATGCTCTTTATAATATATTAGTGCACAGGGGAGGAAAACTTCTCCCATGTATGCTTTTGGAAACACTAATACCTTCCGTAGCTCTACAGGTTTTTGTAGTCTGGGATGATGCTGTTATGAAATCACAAAGACAGGAGTCTCCAGTGTCATGCTCCTTTTAAACTCTTTCTCCAGCTATCTTTTAAAGGATCCCCAAACTCCTTTATTTATTATCCTCTAAATTGTTAGATTTAAAATGCTAGATCATTCTCAGTGTATTCCATGCTGTCATACAAGTTTCATGAATGTAGTGTTTTTTACTTGGTCCCTTTTACTTATTGCAAGGTTTTTATGTTTCTGTTGCAGTTTCCTAGCATGTTTAATATCAGTTTCTGCTGAAAAAGCTATTCTTGGTTATGGCTTGGGATCAGCTGTGGCTTAGATAATAACCATTCACAAATCATTCGTTTTACATATGGCATGTGGATCAGATCCTTAATGCAACACTTAAAGCCCTCGTAAAACTGCAGGTTCCCCTTTAATTTCATTAACCTAGCTACATATTCAGGAGTGCTTTCATTTGCCTTTTAGTTCTACCCATACAATAAAAATGCCCTGCAGTCACCCAAGGGTGGAGATATGGATGACTTTAGAGAAATTGTACAATCTGAGTGAACAACTTGTCTTTTAGCTTGCTGGAAGGTGAGAGGCTTCACAACTGAATATAGTTTTAACTCCCGTCGCATCCTATAAAACTAGCCCCTTTTGATCATCACTCAAATATTTTCCTTTTATACAGTCTTTCAGCCTCTCAATATAGGCAAGACTGTCTTCTACAGAGCATTTAACATTTCTTCTGAACTCTTTCCTCTTTTTGAATAGACAACGTTCTCACAGTAGAACTGGCTAGAAATTAAATGGTATTTTCCTTGTTTTGTCAGAAATATCAGTTGAATAAACCAAATGCATGAAACTTTAATTGAAAAAAGTTTCTCAGGACTGGAAAGGAATTTCTGCTCAAAAAAAAAGAGGTAAAGGCTATGGTCCCAGAAATGCCAATTACTTGGCTGTATAATGCATTTGTATGGAAAATGCAGGGTCAAATCTCTGCTCTGCCTAATTCAGACCAGGACCTTCAACCAGCAGCTCCACATTCCAGTCTCATGCTTGGCAACCAAATTATTGATTATTCTGTGAGGCAGGATGTCGCTCTTAGTTTCATTTGTAATGAGAGAAAAAACAGTATGAAAACAAAAACATCATCTCATCATCTTGATGTGAAACAGGAATATTTTAAAATCTTGCTTTTTTTCTGACCAGGATTCAAGTCTGCTGGTCTGTCTTTCACAGTGTTGCATGTTTCAGTTTTTAGACCTTGGGCGCATGAATTAACTTGAGTTATGCTACCTTAATGAAATACCATTCTTCAATGGAGCTGCCACAGCTGACTATATACACATTTTAGTGCAATTTCATTAAAGTCTCTATCAATTGCATTTGTTTGCCTGTAGCAGTAGTTTAACTTTTCCTGGGTCTCTACAGTTTGCTCCCTCACTCTACTGCATTCCTGGAGGACCCACTGTCGTTGTCAATTTCAGCATCACTTCTGATTAAAATTACAGTTGCTGGAAAATCGGATGAGATTACAAACCCTCTGGGATTAAAAAGTGCCTGTTAGAGGGCTTGAAGGACCTCTTGGACTTGGAGAAGTCTCAAGTCTTTAAAAGTGTGCAATCCAGCTCTTCCACTCTGCAGCCTGTTTTACATTGTTCTTACATCTCAATATAATTTTCAACATGAAGACTCAAATCTTCAGGCCATGCTTGGAACTGCCCAAGTCACATGGGATTCGGAGGCAACTGACACATCACTGCTTTTTGCACCTTCAGAACAGACCTTTGTAAGCATCTAGGAAGGTGTGGAGGAATGATATGTGGTGTGGGTTTTTTCATAAAGTACATTGCATGTTACATGAAGTAGGAATGTCTCTAGTACGTGTCTTCCCAATAATGATATTCTATCAGGTCTTGACTAATCTAACATCATTCTTTAACTGAGTGTGATAAGTTCAGCAGCTTTTTTTTTTTTTTTTTTTTTTTTTTTTTTTTTGCTTGGGACAAAATCCCAGGGAGAAGATTTAATAACTATGTAAATAATTCCTCCAGGAGACTGACACCAGCTTTTTGCCCTTCTTGTAGGAACAGGGCATTATTTTTTTCTATACTATCCAACACAATTTATTTTCCAAGTTAACGTTAATGTCAAATGTGCAGCATTGTATCTGCGTAACAATTAGTATGGCCCTAATAAAGTAGTTAATGGGTTCAGCCAAAAGTATTTCTTGAAGTTTTCCTTATTGTTTTTTCTACATAACAACCATTAGCCCTACAGACATCCTCTGCCCGCATGTAGTAGTAATATGATGATGATCACAGTAACAGCTTTGTTCACAACCTATTTTTGATTTCTTGCCCTCGACATTCCTTCTCCTCTGGCAAGTCTGCTTCTGTTTCAGAGCTAAATAATTTATCATCCTGTCAGTGGATTTCTTCCACAAGTTGTATTCATTTGTCCCACCCCATGCCCCCCGGTAATTTTTATCTGTTGTTTGCATGGTTTGCCAAGGTCTTGATAGTTCTCAGAATCTGACACTTGCAGTACAGTGTGTGGCTGGGAGGACAACTTTCCACAGGAAAAACAGGGGTTTACGCCGTGGCTTAAAAATCGATCATAGATAATCCACAGATAAATGGAATAACTTGTCTTCCACAAGCACATTGGTAAGACACAAGGTGCTATGTCAGATCTTCCTATGTTATCTGAATGGGTCCAAACTCAATTCCTCATGCTTCATACAGAGTTTGCCCTAGAACTATTTTACTGTTAATTAAAACCTTGCTATGGTGGGGTCAGGGTTTTAAATGATGCGAAAAACTGAACCAAAATTAGAAAGAAGAGATTGATGTGTGGCAGACAGTTCTTGTAGTAGAAGGATCACACTTAATTACAGAAGTTAAATTTAAGTTCAAAGCTACAGATGGTTTATGTTATTATTAAAAAAAAAAATCAATTAACATTTTAAAAGCTCTCCCCATGTTAGCAATCAAGCCACAAGTTAAAACAGTCTTGGACTTGTGCAATAAGCTCCAGTTCTTCCAGTTACCTGGTGCTCAGCCAATTTCCCAACTGTGCCTATAATAGTGCATTAACAGCTATCCAGTCTGTTCCCCAAGCACGATATTGGATCTGTCACAGCAACAAATTGCAGATCAGTGACCTCAGCGGTAAATGTTTAGTATTTTCTTTGGCCTGGGTGTTGCAATTTTGATCCAAAACAAAGGCAGAGATTCAAGAAAAACACCAGTGTTCTCTATACCCTTTTACCTTATGTTTTAGAATTAAAGTGACACAGAGGAAATGGCATTTTAAACAGTAAAAAGATGAGCTGTTTCCGTTCCCTTCACTTTTTCTTTTTGGTGGCATACTCATGGAAAATTATGACAGGAAAAAAAGAAAAAGGAAAATAATGAATAACAGCTTGCCTCTCTTTGACATCAAGTGTAGAGAAGCAGTGTCCTTCCTGAGGCAAAGAAGTGTCAAAGCAACTGGCTTGGGACAAGTGAGCTGGGTCAGCTGTGCGAGTTTCATATGAATGAGCTAGTGGTGCAATGTGCTAGAAGGGCTCTGCAGAGCTGTGCTGAGTGGATCAAACAGTGCTCAGGACCCGGCACACATATTTTGTTTATGAGTTGGGGAGTTGCTTTGGACTACTAGATCCAAGGACTAAATGTCTCTCTGCTACGGGAGCAGATTAAGTGTGTTCCTGTAACACCTCTTCTGGTTTAGTGACATCCCAGTGCTATTCAGCTTGGATGCTCCAAAGCTGCTCGGCAATGTGGACCATAACACAGTAAACAGGGATGACAAGGAGTCTCACTTCAAAAGAGCACTACCAGTCTAAATGATGTGGGAATGTAGAAGACAGATTTCTGTCTAGGAAGTGAAATAATAATAATTCAGCTAGTTCGGGTTTGGTGTCGAGACATGAATAACTAATATCCGCGAAGCATTTTGATATTAATGGGTATAAAGCGCTATATCAATTTAAAACATTGTCATCATTCTATTGCCATGCACTCACCATCCTCTCCACTTTCAATAAATAATAGTGTGACCTATAGGGACTGTCTGCTAGATGAGGATGGCTTCTCAATAATGTTTAAATACAGATAGGTTTAGATATCCTGGAATTTAACTTTAGACAAACATGGATGTTACTTTTTCCATTATAATGCAGATTTGGTGCCCTCAGTAGCTGCCCATCCAGCTGTCGCTGTGCTCTGCTCTTGGGACAAATGTAATGGCACTGCACCAATGATTATTTGTTGTTGCTATAAGTCCAGGTGGATATTGCTGCACTTCACAAACATGAGCCTTTTGGACTCCAACCACCAAATGAGTGCTCTTTCCTTCACTGTGCAAACTAAGGATGTTATTTAAGCTGATAGGTATTCCAGATTTAAATAAAGACAGCAAGACTGTGGACGTGCAGCTAACGTAGGCTGAGGCCTGAACAAATAGAACAGCTGAGACTGAATTTTGGTCAGGGGATGTTTAAGCTGTTCATATTCCAGCGTCTATAAAGTGAGAAGGAATGGTTCTTTAGAGGTCTCTAAGGAGGACTTTGGTAATGAAAACCTAGGCCTGATTCCTAGGACCACATTATTAGATGTGAAGTTCAGCTTTATTTTTATGTAAAATAAATACAACATTTTTTTTATTCCTCAGTTCTGTCATATCATAGAATTATAGAACCATTTAGGTTGGAAAAGACCTTTAAGATCAAGTCCAACTGTAAACCTAACACTGCCAAGTCTACCACTAAACCATGTCCCTCAGTGACACAACTATACAACTTTTAAATACCCCCAGGGATGGTGACTCAACCACCTCCCTGGGCAGCCTGTTCCAATGCCTGAAAACCCTTTCAGTGAAGAAGTTCTTCCTAATAGCCAATCTAAACCCCCCCTGGCGCAACTTGTGCCCCTTACCTCTTGGCCTATCACTTGCTACTTGCCCATGTTGTCACTAGGTGGAAATAACTTAGAACAAAAATGAGCAATGTATGATCTCTTGCCACATCATCCCACCAGAAGGCTGAGTGACAACAGGCAAATGCACAGGGTCTCTGCCTCACTAATGTGGGTGTGAATAAACATCCATGGAGGAATAGGTATGCCTTCCATTGCTGTCTGAGGAGAAAAAAAGAACTCCAAATTACTCCGAAGGCAACATGCCCAAGGTGTGCAGAGAGCTGTGCTTTCTCATGGACAGGTCATGGCTGATAATCTGTTTGTTAGTGCCTCAACCTACATTAAGTGTATTTCCACAGTCCTTTACAATCCGGTGTCAGGAAAGAAACTTTTGCACCCCTGCCATTTACTGGTTATAGTGCATATCTAACATTAAACTTCGTTTTACATACACCATTCACAGAGGATCAACTGTAATCACGTCAGCAAATTCCCCATGTGTTTTTATTTTCACCTTCCATTTGCAACTATTGTCAAATGGACTTTTTCAACAAAAATGGAAGTCACTGAGATTAAATATATAATATACATCTCTTTGATTATTTTGCTTCAACTTCAGTCTAGAAAACTAATCAAAAGCAGGTGCTTAAAAGCAGATTTATCAATTTATGTTTGAAGCTGCTGGAACAATAAGATTAATCTAACAGAATTTGTCTGACAACTTTGAATCTTGTCTTTTAACATTTAATAAAATTGAGGTTGTACATGTTATCAGGCACACTTGGAAAATTTTACTTCAGTCTGAGATGAAGACAGTCAAATCAGCAGAAATCTATCTCAATATTTTTCTCTGTGTAACTTCTGTATTTGTCTCTAGGTTTTCCCCTTCCTGTACCTTCAGAAACGTGTCATTAATCAGTCTAATATCTTTATTCAGTTGAGAATAGTCCACGCTTCTGTGCACTGACAAATGCTACCCTGAAAGTGGAATTACAAAGCAGTACTTGTAACACAAGTGTAACATTAATTGTCTTCTGTTTTATTTTTTTCTGCTTCCTGGTTAAAAAAGTATACTTTAAAGACCTACACATTATTGACGGGTTTCTACTAACTTCCTTTGTGATATATCTATTAGTTTTCTACCTATTTTCTCATTGTTAGTGTCACATCTACCCTAAGCATCCATGAAAACCTCTTCTCAGGGTTCTCCTGCTACTCTCCAGATCATCATTCCAGCATCTAAATTGATGGGAAAGATGTTTTGATTCACAAACTCTTTCCACATTCTCTTCTTTGCTTTTCATATAATTTTATGTCAATGTTCATTTCAGCCACAAACATCTTACAAAAATATCATTCTCATGGAAATAAACGGGGTTTACATTTATTCTAGTGATTCCTTAAACATGTATCTTTTGTATGAAGTGTGGGTGGACCCCATTTAAAAGTCAACATTTATCAAACTGTTTCAGTAGATGATTACTGCTGCCAAAAAGGTAGCATATCCTCTACTATTGCAGTGCCTTTTTTTAAAAAAGATGAGACCTTATAGTCTTTTATGTAATAATTGTGCATTTAGAATAACGCTACTTAGGTGACTTTTTGGTCCATTACATTATACACTATTATTTCCTGTGGAACTCTAAAAGAGACATTTTCTTTCAAACTGACTTGGTTTCTCAATTGTATATCCCCTCCTTCTTATGGCTTATTTATGAGGAGAGTTGGAGAAACATTCTGTCAGTTTTCTCAGAAATGTGGTTTTTGCTACCATCCCATTCATACCCTACATTAGAGGTAAATATATTGGGTTTTGATACTCTCTGTTGAATAGTTCGTTTTTTTTATTTCTGTAGTGTCTTACAGACAGCTAATATAGGAGGACCATTATGCAGCAGAGTGTACAAACACAAAGTAAATGAGTCCTTGCTCTGAAAAGCCTCTCATTTTAAGTATGCAAAATAAAAGCATAAGACCAGGTGCAATAGTGCAACGTTTAGGACAAAGTTATGCTACCAATCTGCAAAATAAGACGTCACTGTGGTTAACAAAGCTGCTGCAATACCTGTTATGTTTATGCAGAAGATGTGTGCACCCACTGTGTTGTGAATTTCAGGTAAACTTGATGTCGTTCTAGGTGTGAGCCAACTCTATCCAGAAAAGGTGAAGCCATGGTTGTAAGATACTGAACTGAGTTAATATGCTCTGCGTCTCCTTCGAGCAACTGTACCATTTTCACTTTAGCACTGGCTTGTATCAGGCTGGTTGTAATGTCAGCAGAACAAGTTTTAGAAGCAGATAGTCTAATACATAAAAATAACCCAAACTACAAACACCCTTCAGTCCAGCCTTCTCTCTATTTAGATGTTTCTCAGCCTATGGATAGCTGCTGCTCCAAGTTTACCCGTCTTTTAAATACATGTTTCCAGCTTACATTGAGGCCTAAATTCCTCTAAAGTATCTGGACTCTAAACTCTTAAGGGAAATGGTGCCTCAGTAAGAGTGAGAAGCCTAAATAGCACTGAGGATTTTAAGTGAAATCTTTGGGGACTTATTCTCATCTTGTCTAAACCAATTTAAAACATACAAAGCTGTTGTTTTTTGGTCAGATTCTACACTCCAGATCAAATTTCACAACATTGATTTTAATGGAATATATTCCACTTATTGCTTTGGCTGCAAATCTAGAAGTGTCAATGTTTAAAATGTCACATGTAGGTTTTTAAGTTTACATCCTTACAAGAGTAAATGGGAAAAGTTCATGCCTCTGATGATGCTGTAATTTATCTGGTGTGATATTATCGTGGTCAGATAGTTGTGCTCCATGAAAAAGAGTGAAAGCTGATTTTGCAGCTCAGGAGAAGCTAGGAAAAAAGTCATATATTTAAAGTCAAATCTTCAATTGCAAATCACAAGGAAAATGAAATGTGAAACATTATTTGCTCATTGACTGGAGCTGTCTCTGTTAATTATCTTGCACACATGCAGAGCAAAAGACCTGAAATGTTGTATGTAGATCACATCCTGAGTTTCATTTTGGAATTTCTCACCAGATTTGGTTATCCAAAATGTAAGCTGGAAGTGGGGTAGATTCAGCTTCTGTATTAGCTGTTCTGATCGAAGATTTTGGATTTGGCCACTTTCTAAGCAGAGCTCCTTTGTAGGTATTAACCTAGGAAATTTTACTGAAAAGACTTGCAATATTTCAGTCTGCAACGGAAGCTTTAACTCCCTCCTCAAAAACTTCCTACAGTCTCTGTGATCATCTAATAGAATGAAACGTTTCACAAATCTCGTAAGTGTTCCAGACATCTTGCACTGTATTTGTTCAGAGTTCAGACTACAAAACAATAAAGGTATGCTCCAAATATAAATCATATAGTAGTACAATAGTTTAAAAACACCCTTTAGCCAGTATTTCCACAGAGAATGCTTGATACTAATTAGCAGCATGTGAATTACAGAGTATACGTGGTGGCCAGTTTTAAGTTCAGCATCTTGTTAAGGAGGCTTCACCGATCTCAGTTATTATGACTTACTGATTTGAAAGCAAAGATCTGTAGAATGTACTTAGAAATCCTTTTTAATTTCTGTTCTTGGGAAAAGAACAGCTAACTTTAAAAGGCTGTAAGGTGTTAATAGCTACCTGTCTAATAGAGATTTTCTGCTATTGTGGTACTGACTGGAGCTTATAGCCTTTAGCAGTTAGATATTTCTGCCTCATGTTCGGCATTTTTGCAAGAGAAAGCCTGCAACAGGTATAGTTCTCTGACTGCCAGCTCCACTTAGATCTGTTTGCGTTGGCTGCCCCATCCCCTGCAGCGGATTGCATATCACAGCTATTCGGTACCCATAATGCGAACGCCCTTTAGGTACTCTGCAAAGTCTTTTGGCTTGATGTATTATTGTATCACACTACCAACACTGCAGAGAGGCGAAAGTCAATTGATATTATGTAGGAATTCTTTCTGGAGAAATTTATAAATTATAACTACTATAGTTCAAATCAGGTTGAAAGATGTTGGTTCAAACAAATGCATTCTTTTTTGAAAGTGACTGAAGTTGGTCAAATTGGTGACAATGTTCTTTTCCCTATTAACCGGGGATAAAAGGAAAAAAACAGAAAGGGAACAAGGAGAATTTTTTCACTAGAAAGTACCCGTGAAACCCTAACAAAGATAATGCATTTGCACAAGAGGAACTGAAATACATATTTTTTAATAATGTTCTTTGATTATCCTGTCTTTTGAGCTAAAATATCTGCTGTAATACACAGGATGGGACACAAAATGCCAGTTCTTTTGAATTCTCTAACCAGTGTCTTAAATATTGTAAAAAGTATTGTGATTTTTATGTTAATCTCATTCTGCCATTTTAATATACTTGTAATAAATAAGATATGTGAACTAATATATGAAGAGCTATTAATTTTCAGTTCTCCATACAATATGTTCCTCTGCATATAAAACGCATAAGAATTAATTTAAATGTCCAGTATACCTGCTCATGAGTTTCATTAACTTGCATAGTTATGCAGTAGAGATACCATAGTAGATGATGGAACTAAGGTTGACAGTGCACATCAATAATTTAAGATAAAATATATTACAAGGAGTCTCTAATTACCCCCAAACCCCAAATGTTATAAATGAGGAAACTCAGAGTTAAAATTACATTTTAAGGAAGTATTAACCTGTTAAACTGTAACAATATGTTAAGATGGATGTGTAAATAAATATAATCGGACCCAAAGTTACATTTCCCCCCAATCATTTTAGTATAATAATCCTTATCCTGAAGAATTCTGACACTCTTGAATTTCTGCATTATGAATAGCCCTATTGACTTCAATGGGAGTACTCATGGTGTTTAATAATTAAGCATCTGCATAATCCTTGGACGAATCTTGTGAAAGAGTGATTTACTTTTAAATATACATTACGTAATTACAGGGCTTTACGCCAAGGAGGCATTTTCAACGTTTAAGGTTTACACCGACTTTCTCCTTCTCCTGCCATTAGGGAAATCTGTCCTGGGTTCTACACAACCAGCATGGGAGAAGGAGCAGAAGCCAGGTTAGTGCCTGCCCCATAAGGCCTAGAAACAGAAGTTAGAAAAAGGACACTTGTGAGGTTTGCCCTTTGGAGCAGGCCTACAAATCTCTATGTTGTAGTGATATTTATGTGAGAAGTTGAATTAAAAAGGTTGGAAATTATGCCTCTTTCTAGAGAGATCTCTGCAAGATTATTTTTTAAATATAAGAATAGGCATCAATGGAACATTTCATTATTTTGGGGGTAAGTACTGATCAACACATATGGAAAGTTGTGATGTTTGATAAAACTACAGCTGAGCTGATAAATTTGATTTTGTAACTACAGCATCAGTTGATAATAACCTTGAAGAATGTAAAAAAAAAAAAGCTAGAAAATCTTCTGACATCAGCAAAGCTGGCTGCATGTTATTTCCCATTCCTGCTATCAGTGTTATCTTGACAAGGAACACAATTTGTGTCATTTTCCAATTTATTTACATTTGTTATCCTGAAAATGTGCTAATGATATCACCGATTTTTCTGTACATCCGATACATTATAAATAACAAGGTAATGTGCTGGCACAGCAATACAGGGAGGACCTTGTTTCCAGGGTCTAATAACAAAGGTTGCAATGAAAGCAAAGATACCTGCAAGAATAAATGTATTCTTAAAAACAGACTTGCAATGAGGACAGTAGGTACAAAACCAAAGCCTATCCATTCTCTGGACAGAGTTACTATTGGAAAGACTTGCTAGCAAGGCAGAAGACGGTACCAACATTGTCAGTAATTGGCATTCTTGTGTATTCTCAGTAAAAAGACTACAATTTAGAGGGAGGAAAAGTGTATAAGAGAACATATACCCTCTCATATATTAAGGTTGTTTCTCCAGGAACTGCAGGCTGCTGAAAGTGTAGTATGTGAAATTTGAATTGGATTTAACTCTTCTGGTGATAAAGATAGGCCTTCTTTCTCTTAGGTTAGAAATAGTTCATGAACATACAGTTCACTTGAAATGAAGATGGGAAACTCCGTATCTTCACATGTATCTTATAAAGAAAATCAAGAACAGAAAGCAGCTTTTGGTGAAATACTGTTTCTTATTCATGCTGTGGACATGTGTATAAGATTGTGGATTCATAGGCTTATTTTTCCTTTAGATGGTAACTATCCTACTGTGCAGTTCATTGCCTGCAGAGAAGTGTTTCAAGGCAGAGCTTGAGCAGAATTTACCAGTGATGGATGAACAGGCTGATTTTCAGAGGACTGGGGACTCCTTTTCCTAAAAATATCTGTATTCTCTAATATATAATGGTCTGTGGCAGACATGACCCAGATATACCTTTTTACTGGTCATTTGTGGTCTGCAAGTCATGAATTATGTGAACTATGTAAACAATTTAATGTTGGCAATAACAGTAAAAAATTTTTTGAATGGCAGCAATTTATATGTACTTAGGAAGACTGCATAACATCATTAATAACTGCCAACATGACGAGTAGATGACAGAAGATGTAGTCCTTGGGTAATGCTGTCCAGCATGTGCCAGCTTAAACATGCCTGAATCAAATGAGGAGATACGGTAAACACAGGAATATATTGCAGCATTGTCACACTGTTTGGTAATGCTGAAATGTTATCAGAAGGATGTGGGATCATCAGCTTTCACTCAGGAGAAGCTCTTGTCTAATGCCAAATCCCTAAAAATCCCACAGCCTGTTTTTTTTCTCATGAAGTTAATGAAAACAGCCACCATTATGACAATAGCAGAACACAATGGACAAGATGTGTCCCAATTGCCTCTCCAGTGCAGCCTGGTGGCTGAGGCTGTTGGTCCCAGAGCACTGTCAGGGACCAGCACTTGACAGTCCTCACACAGTAACCAAAGGATGACTCCCTGATGGCTGGCACTTAGCTGACAAGGTGCAGGGAAGGTGAAAAACAGCCAGGGCAGACAAGAAAGTATAAAAGACTTTATCCAGAGCCCATAAGGTAATATGTAGGTGCAGCGACAGCAAGGTCAGGAGTTTTACTCAGGGAGTAAAAAAAATGTTGTTTAAATAATTCATTAAACTAAGAACATTTCCTGTTTTTTTTTTTTTTAAAAAAAAAGCACTAATTTTCACCAAGGCTTACAGCCATGATCACAGTATGAATTATAGTCTAAATATAAGCTACTTTTTTTTCCCCCTCTCATGTCTGTGTAATGAAAAAAAATCCAATAAATGTGTCTGTAGCAAATGCAGATTTTCAGTAAATATCAAGTACTAATGTTGAGTACAAGATTACCTGAGGAAGAAGAAAATGAAAGTTGACTTTTTTGTCCCATTATCTCTTTTCATCTCATTATCTTAATTTCATTATCTCTTCCTCCAACAGTAACAATAAATAAGTAAAAATAACAGCCATTCCTGCTCAATAGATCAGAAACACATTTATCATTTACTATTTCAATCAGTTCACTTCTTTCATTGTAAATGGACCATTAAAAGTGATGGTTTTAAACATTAAACCGTGTCCCACAAGGGAACGGTGGGAATCCATTCTAATACTTCTGGAAGATTAAGATATACAGAATATATATACTTTTTAAAATCAGTATTAACTTTTCAAACAATGAATGTATTTTATCATTATCTGACAAGGCTAAGGAACTGACAACACATCTGGAAAATCATGGGTCAGTGAGATTCAGTACCAACATCAAGGAAACAGAAAGTTTCTGGCCAACTGCTGATCTCTTATGCTCTGTATATACCATTTTCTCTTCCCGTAGAGATACTGTGTTTCTGTCCAACACAGGCAGAATGCCTTCAGGCTTGCAGAGTTGCACACTAATTCCTCCTTCGCCGTTTACACCTTGCTTGGCATTAGATAGACTAATATAGTCATTTATGTGGCTAACTTTAATATCTCCCAACTACATCTGCCTGAAACAGTCACATCAGCCCTCAGGCACAAGTGCATAAACACTTGATCTGATTGCAGACTTCAGCCAAAGAGTAGTGAGTGGTTCTGGGATTTGGGGGAAGAGGTGTGCAGCTGCACAACAGTGACATTAGCTTCCACTCTTTCACCAAAGCCTACTTTTTGCTAATCTTTGAAGTGTTTGAAGAAGAAAATATGTAGAACATCCACTGACCCCATCAGTTTAGTCAGCCATGATTTGCCCTCTGTAGAGGTGTACCGGCCATTACCAGTAACCTTCTTTTCCTTATGTGCCTGCAAATGAATTCCCGGAGAAGGGACTTCGTGATCTTATTAAGGACTGAGAGGAGAATGACCAACCTATAATTCCCTGTGTCCTCCTTCTTTTCTTTCTTAAACATGAGTGAAAATGTAGCCTATTTCCAGGCTGTCAGTAACCTTCTCCAGTCACCCTATGGTTTTTCCAGAGGTGGTAGTTGCCTTGCTATCACAGCAACACTTAAAGCACCCTCTTCTGACTCCTTTTGTCTCTATGGATTTGATTATATCCAGCTCACCTAAATATTCCATAAGCTATTGCTTCCCAACTTCTGGTTGCCCTTCTTCCCACAGCATGCTGATGCCTGAGAGATTTGAAAGCAAGCTTGCTTTCTACAGAAAAGAAAGCAGAAAGTTGTTGAGTGTTTCAACCTTTTCTGTATCATCCATCATTAGTCTGTCTATGAGAAATAAGACTTAAATTAAAAAGGGTAATTTGTGTTTTAACCTCCATCTTCTTTCTTTCCCCTCTGTCCCATACCCCACTTCCTCCCAGCGACTTGATTCAGTCAGAAAAGAAAATCTGGCAGTCACAGAGCTTGACTTGGAATGATGGCCTCTGGGCTTCACACCCAGTGAAGGATATATGTAATTTATCTCGGCAACCAAAGATCTCTTATGTACTGTTGTTTCTCTCATATAGCCTTTCTGTATCAGGGTGTTCAGTTCAAGGAGAATGCCTCAGGGGGTAGTCAAGTTGTCCTAACTCCTCCCTCAGCACCTAAACTCTTCTTTCATCTAACATAGACTGATATAGCCATTGATGTGGTTAACTGAAATATATGCAAACTGCAGCTGTCTGAAATACAACCAGCTGAGGAGAATTTGGGGCACATGTGGATAGAAATCTCAGCCACAGCTAGTGAAGGTCTTCTAAGTCCTTAAGGGAAAAGGGCACACAGCTGTGAAATTATGAATCAGATTTTCCTAATTTCTGTCTCTTTTCTATCCACTTCCTGGTCTTTTTGTCAATCTGGGGGACTTCCATATAGCATTTGATTAGTGGCTAAAACCATGTTGTCATTTTTTGAATCTATGTTGGCCAGAGTCTAGATGGTTTGCGGCATCTCCTCTATATGAGAGATTGCAGAGCTTCTGGAGAACAAAACTTGTCGTCTACCTTCATTCTCTAACTGTGACTCAATAACAAGACTACGTGAATTTAAAATGTTGATGAATAATGGGGAAGTATTCATCGTGCTGCTGCAGGAAGGATTAGTAGGTTTGTACAAGTTGGTTGAATGGTGTCATGCAATGGCATGTCCACTTTGGGATTTAGGTGAAAACTATAAGGAATACATTTTCCCAGGAGACCTATACAGCTGGGCATTATGTGATTCTACCTCTCCTCTACTTTCCCCTTCCAAGGAGCTGAGTGAACCTGTTGCTCTACATAAGCAAGCCTCTTCTGTCCTCACCCAATAACACTCAGCAATAGGTGGTATAAATACTTAGGAATCATTTTTATGGGTAGATTTCATCAGAACCTGAAGTAAAAAAATATCAGCTGGCACTTGAGATCTCCTTCAGCTTTTTCTGTTGTCTAAGCTACTTCAGAAATGACACAAGCTATAAGAAAAGGCTCGTTCTTAGCACTGGTTATGTGAAATTAAATTTTCTGAATATTTGGAAAAATAATGTATTACTAACTGGTCTTTGGTTGGATCATTGTCACATTGAGCCAGAGATGTGCAGAAATGTGCCCACAATGCCTCTAATTGCAACAGCTGTTGTTGCCCCATTCTGTTTAACATCTGCTTCAAAGCAATAATCCCATTGATGCCTCTGATGTATTTGCCAGCTGTTTCTAATAAACCAGGAAAGTTACAACCTTTTTAAGTGACAATCATTCAAGATGCACCATAATTGCATAACTGCATAGAAGAATAAGGCTCTTTCTGAACATGAGCAACTGAATATTTTAATTATTTCTGTAGAAGGCTTTTATTTCTGGATGACTGCTCAAGTGAGGAAAAAACCCAACCAAACAAAAAAACCCATTGCACACCAAAGTTTATCATACTATCTGAAAGAAATCATGAGGGAGACTTAAAGAAATCTCTGTACTATAAAACCAACTGGAAATTTCAAAGACTCATAAAGTTTGTAGCTCAACTGGGCATTCATCTGGCAATTTATATTAAACTCCTGAAGGCATTTTTGCTCTTCTTCAGCAGTAAAAGATGGGTTAAATATGTTACAAAGGATAAAAAACCAGAAGAATAACAAAAGGGAGGTATTCTCACTGCTTCTTTTTAGAAAAAATTCTCCCTAGAAAATTTCGCCTTTAATATTCAGTGAAATATTCTCTCATAACCAATAATCTGAGTTTCAATCGTCTGTTACAGTCAATGCTTTGTTACAAAAATTGAACTCCAATTGCTATGGAGAAGAAGTGGTACATTTTTTCAGGCAAAGACCAACTCATGCTATTACATATGCTTTGTCTGGCACCAGTGAGAGATCTTGTTTTGCATTCCCTCCTCAGTACATTAGGGAAGAGTATAATTTCTGAATATAATTTTGCAATGTTATTTTTTGTTTGCTGTCATAGGCAAATGTGCTAGATGCCTGGGTTTGGCCTAATCAGCCCAAGTTTCAGTGTGTTTGTCCTACACTTTGGTCAGATTGTATCCCCAAACCTTAAGAAGGTATTTAAACTGCTCTGTGAGTCCCAGTTAATGGTAGACCTTGGGATCCTGTCTCCGTAAAAATCATGGACATCTTAAAGAACACCACAAACTGCATGTCATCTGCATGTGTAGTGTCTTTTCCTCAGACAAGACAAGGCTTAAAGAGGGCAGGTTCATACAAGTGCATGCCAAAAGAGAGTTGGGGTGCAACTGGGAATGCACTTGCACTTGGGAGTTTGAAAATACTCCTTTGCCTTCAAGTTTAGACATAACCTAACTGCCTTGCTCAAGGCAGCTGTATTGCAACATGCCTGCAGCTAGATTTCCCTGCTTCACTATCAGATTGTAAGAGTCATTCTGGGTACTTGGGTATCGGTACTCTGAACTAGCAACCAAACATTTCTGGAGCACAGAGGGAAGGCCTCTCTACCATACAGTATTTTGCCCCTTATGGTAATAGCATTTACAAGAATGTTATGATTGCCTTCCTATGGGGCCAGAAGATCTGGAAAATCACCTCACGAGTGAAAAAAGCTAGCCCCTTTGGTGATCAAGCTGTGGTCTCTGGACTACAGGCAGTATGCTAAAGATAGTAAAGAAAAAGACGACTATTTTCATCAGGAACATACTTTTTAGCCAGTAATCTAGATCTCACTTGATTTAAAAGTGTGCAAAGCAAAAAGTGTTCAAAGTCATTAATGTGTCATTATCTTCTTGAAATCAGTTATGTGCAGTCAAAGGACAGCTGCTTTTTGGAAGAGGTCTCCAACTTGGCACAAATACTTGTTTGAAGTCTGCTTGTCAAACTTTCTCATAAGAGCCACCTTACCTTGTGTCTGATACTGAACTCCGTTTCAATCTTTTCATATTTGGTCTTGTTCTTGTTTCCCAACAAACCAAAAGTACAACAATGTAGAAAATATAACGTGATGTTGGCTGTATTCTCTGTCTATGATGTGAAGCAAGGAATGGTTGTTCTGTCTTTGATATGAGTACATGAAGTACATGAAAATGATGCCAATGTAAAGCATCCAGACAAGAGAACAATTTTTCTTACACATGGAGGGCTGCAACCCAACCCCATTTTATCTTAGCAATACTGCTGAGAACTGATAGTGGAAGCAACACTTCCACAGCTCTACAAGAGTCTTTGGGTTCGATAAGAAAGTGCAGGCTCAAAAATAGCTATTTACACACTGTGGGAGAGGAGGCTCTGGAACATTTGTAATGTAGCCAACTGAAAATGGCTTAAGACTTAACAATGCTTAGGAAATAATGTAATGCTAAAAAAACCATTGTATTTGAATGCTATCCATTCTGCTGTCATTTATAGCTACACAGAAAATGAGCATTTTACAGATCTGAGGCAAAAAATTGTATCCAGCATTTCTTGCAATACTGGGAATACCCGATCAGAGGCAAACTATGTTTACTGTTGGTAATACAAAACTAAAAGAAAGGCTGCTGAAGGATTTTGGTTTTGGCTTGCTGGAAAACAAAAGACATTTGCTTCCCAAGCAGAGATAATCTCCATGCCATAGACTACATAGACTACAAGTTTGCAGAAGATCTGAGCAAAAGAAGTGTGATGACACCTTTAGCCAGAAAGACTGTCCCTACCTGTTCTGTGACCCTACATCCTCACCTAAGGTGTGTCAGCTTTAAGGGTAGTGCTAAAGATGCAGAAGATCAGAACACTGTTATTCCATGTACAAAGTGACCAAGCCTATCCAACAAAAAAAGTCACAAATTCCTACTTGCTCATACGTCAGTCATCTCTCAACAGCAGTGCCAGCCTCTGTAAGGGTTTATCTGGTACAAGGCAGTGGCCATATCTGATTAGTACTGTAAGATCTGACAGAAGTTAGCATCTGGGAGAGAGATCTCCTTCCAGCTTTCACTACCAGGTCACGCTGCAGGTTTCTGACACACAGAAGCTGCAGAATGAGCAAAAAAACCCCCAGTTTCTACACATAGGATGAGACCTAATGGAAGAACCAGATGTTTAAGTAAGCTAGAATTGTACACCTAGCTAGATTTGACTTACTTCATAATGAACTACTGCAACAGATAAACATAATGTGATTACATGGGGCTCTTGCAATTTCTGCAGTGTCAGGCAGGTATTTCATCCCCTTCCATAAGTTGGCAACGGCACACCTGCTTCTCAGCAGAAAACACCCATGCATACTCACTACTAGATGGAAAGAGATACTTTCCTGATAATCTTTAAGTTTATTAGAACTTTCGAAGATGCAGTGTCAATGCATTCTTGAGATATATTTACTGATGGAGCATATTAGAACATAAAGTCATGAGGAAGGAAGGAAGAAAAAGAAACACCGTTTTGGTATTTTTCTCTAATGTAATGGGTTTTTTTCTGTCTCAGCAAGCTGTTATTTTCAGTACTTCTTGGGTTTCTAATCCCAAAATACAGAACAAATTTCCGAACAGTATATTTACCTAAGTTTAAATTCAGCTCATTGTGTGCATATCTCACTTGACTACATCCAAAAAGAGAAAGCTATGCCAATTCCTTCAGCAAGCAGGCTGAACTTCCCTGGTCCTGCCTCTAGCACATTTTGTGCATTTCTTTCCTCTTGGAGAATCCTGCGCTCCCCAGCTCACCCTTCTACCTGGTTAGCAGTTTGTAACCAAGTGAGGTACAAAGTAGCACACGTGGATCCATATTTCCCCATGATTTAATTACTATGATTTTTTTTTTCCATGCCCCCTATTAGCATTATCCAATAAGAACCTCCTTTTCAAGGGTAGTGTTACTACAGGCTGCCAATCTGGGAAAATCAGTTATGGCATTGAACATGATAAGTAACCAGTCTTTCTTTTCTTTTAGATCCTCTTTAAACAAAAAAGTAATTTCATGACATAAGGGTGAAAAAAGATAAATGTATTATACCTGTATTCCACGTTTATATTCAAAACAATGTTCTTATCTGGCACCGTCTCTAATTCCTGAAATACGCTTCCAGAGCCCCGATCACTATATGGGTCTGACTATAAAATTAGTATGAATAAGTACACTGTCATCAGTCTCTCCTTAACTACAAACAGTAAGCAAAACCTTAAGGTTCAGAAGAACAGTATCTGTTCATAGAATCATGGAAAATCTCAAGCTGGAAGGGACTCATAATTTAAATGCATTCTCCTGAACTATTTAGAAAGATGGTGAAGATTTGATTTATTGGCTGTAAGTGATCGTCTAACCAACAAACCTGCAAGATTGAATGGTAGAAGACTCTGTTGGGTGCAGATTCCAATTCCAAATCACTATGTGCCTCATTCTCAGTGCAAGCAGGTTGAAAGCAAAATACAGATCACCTCTGTCAAATTTGTCTCAGCACCCACTTTATCATATTGGCAATCTTCTTCCTTACTATTGACTTTCCATTGTAACACATTACTAAAACAAAATGATGTTTTTGCTTGTGAAACAAAAAGTGAAATGATTGATATAAAGCAACTTCCATGTTGTGGTAGTGAACACAAACAAAATAATAAGATTTTAGAAAATGGAAAATTACCAGTGATGAGAAATTTCGTGTTTTTCTGCAAAGACATAAATAAAATTCCTTCTTTATTTTTTTCCCCCAAACCTCTTTAAATGGTCCCATCATAACAAAAATAGACTAACTTAGGACCTTCAAGGCATTCAAATTTTCATCAGCGTGATGATTGAACAATACAATTGAAAATCAGCATAGAATGGTATTCCCAGTCCCTAAGCAAGGACAGGTAAATTCACACTTAGGATTATGTTTTCATACAGGAGCTTGTCCATTGTGGGTTCAATTTACACTCACACTTGAGCTGTAAGTAAGAATCCAGGCTAACAAGTCTAAGTACTTGATTGCAAGAAAGAAGCTGGTAGTTAGATATTTGAATAATCAGCTGTTCACCTAAATCATACTTCAAATGCAAAAAGGGTTACAAGACCCAGTCTCTTCAAACATTTACCCTTGCATGTATTTTTTCATAAAAGCAAATGCCAGCTAAAAGTCATTCTTCTTCATACGTAATATTAAGTCTGAACTCCCACTAGCATGAGATCCTTTGATCTCCCAGGAGTTATATGCATGTACTCCAGCTGAGAATTTTGCCCAGTGACTAGTTATGCAAAGATTCACATTATATGGTAATAATAGAGCAATTTGTTCAGAATTGCATATCACCACTGTACCATTCCATATGTACATTAAAGCCTGTTTTATTAGTGTAATGTGCAGTTGATATGATCAAAATACTAGCTAAACTAGAGAAAGAGTATAGGGTATCATTTCAGCGTAATCAGAGCTGTAGCAAATCCTTATCTGAGCAGTTCTCAGTACAGAAAGAAGCTGAATGGTGGATGCATCTGCAACGAGTGCATATCAAATGCTTTTACTGTACTTTTAAGGTTTGCTCAGCCTGCAAATTTCCATTAGAAGCGCAGTGTTTGGTGCCCAGAATGATTACCTAGCTGGAGACGAGTCTTGCTCATCAGCATTCTGCAGCATTGCCACAAGCTGAAGGAGCTGAAGGAAAAAAAGCAAAGGGGGAGGAGAAAAAGAACCCTCAAAAACTGGATACACAAATAGGAGAAGTGATTAAAGAAGATCACTGAGGTGGAAAATAAGGACACTGCCAACTTGTTTAGAAACAAAATTTCACATACTCTCAAAGTGGTGCATTCTAATATAGCATTTGTCCTCCTGGTGCTTTATATGTTTCCCTTAGAACTGATCTTCACAACAATGAATAATTTGGTGGGGCTGAAAAAAGAGTAGAGGATGTGGCAGACTTTAATGGACAGCCCGTATATAAACTTGGTACTGACGCAAAAGAGCATAATAATTTGTCCACACAACTGAGGGAAGGAACAGGATGAACAGGTACACTGCAAAAAAAGAATCTGGGTTTATACCTTTTGTTCTATTTAAAATCATGAGGTCCATGATAATTTGTTGTTCCCATTTACTTTCTTCAAAATCTACTATTTCTCAATCTCAATTTTGAGTTTTGGCCTTTGACCTGTTGCCAACATTGTTAGCAGTCAGAAGCCTGTCTGTGTGTGGAAAAGAGAGTTAAAATTTCATTCTCTGTGTTATAACATTATTTATGTTATTATCATGACTTAGGGTTTATGTACTAACATTCATCAGCAAAATACAAAGATTAATCATTAGGCATCCAATTTAAGTCATCTGAGTTACTCTTGGAGACTTCTACATGTTTACGTTGACTAAATGGGGAACATTGACTAAAAGGGTCCTAAATTTTAGGTATTCTAACTTGCAGTCATCAAATAGCCACAGTAGTCGAAAGTACTCAGGATGGAGAACTGAAAAAGGAAAGCGTTTCACTTCTTTTCACATGGAAAATTTAAACCTGGCTAGTTGAACCATGGTCAATTGTACTTGAATGGGGCATCAACAGAAATACTGAAAAATAGGTCACAGCTTTTTTTCCTCTCCTCCAGATGCCCTGTCCAGTAAGACAGAGAAGTCAATAATATGATTTGGGGATAAGAAGAAAGTAGTTCTGGTTGCTATAAGATATATCACCCCTCCAATACTGAATGCCAGTTCCGTGCGGTAAGTCTGAAAACGCATCTACCTCAGTGGTTTAGCTCAGATCAGAAATTAATTTTTGAAGCAGGTCTCCCACTGACCATATTTATTTTACATTGCAGAACACACAAATTGCATTCTTTTCAGATGAAAATAAGCCAAAGACACACTTCATGAGCCCTCTCAATGTCATCCTGTGGGCATACAATCCACATGACCAGAATAGTCAGGGGAACACTTCCTCCCGCCCCATCTCACCTCACTGCTGCGTAAGCAAGGGCTTCCAGTCCAATTTTTTCACTATCTAGAACTGTTTGTACTGTATTGCTCTTCCCATAAATGTAGATATGGCCTGAAAAACCCCATTTCAAGCTAGGTTGACCAATTCCTTGAAAGGATGCTGGCTCCCTAATCCTGGAGCCTGATGTGTCCAGGGGAGACAGAGCACATTACTGGACAGACAAAGTCACAAGCTAAGTCAAACTACTCAGTGCTTCCAAACTATGGATCAAACCCAGGCTGAAAACTTCATCAGATGAAATTCCAAAATGGAAAACCAAATCAACTGTTTACACTAGTGGAGACTTTAGCTCTCTAAATTCCAGACTTTTCAAGAGCTTTTTCTCATATCTTTCTAGAAAGCTGCACTGATTGTAGGTTCCAGAGGCGTCCCCAGGGTTTTGGAGATATCACATTTATGTTTTGCAGTAACCCAAATCAGAGTGTGCCACCCGTGGCAACAGGCCAAATCCCATATAATCCCATTCTCTTCAGCAGTTGTTTTCTCAGAACAGATGCTCTGAGCTCACATTAGATTCCCTTGAGGGAAACCATCTGCATACCCTTTTCTAGGGTTTCTTCTTTTTTTTGAGCTTTCTCAAGAAAATGTTTTTCACATCAATACAAGGCGGTATCCTGATACCAGCATGTGTCAGCAAAAATTATGATCCCTCCTCTAGCGTGGAGGAAGTGTAAGTTTTGATACCTCTTTGCTGTAATAGACGCATAAACAACTTCAGTGGAATCACCTCTTTTTGTCACTTTCTACTTTAAGCTTTTCAGATGCAATATCTCATTTACTTTCGTAGCATTAAAACTGAATGCTACTTGTCTGACCAGATGACCTTCCTCTAGTTGCTTCATAGTCTACAATACACAAAATCTGAGCAAAACAGAGCAACAAACAGCTTTACAGGTAGTCACTCAGGATCACATCTCGGTGCCAGTTTCAGACACTGTCACCTTTGTCAAAGCTTCATTGTGATCAGAGAGAATATGAGCAGTTATTTACATGCATATAAAACTGAGGCATATAAAACTGAGGAGGACAAGATCTGGCACAAAACAGATTCAAACATGTTGATTAGTTCTAGTAAGTTCTGTTATTGTTTGTTTCAACATTTAATTCATTTTAGAGAGGGAGATGTGTGTTTCTGACCCCATGTAACAGCCCTGACAAATGTGAGCTTTGATATTTAACACAATTTGGTTTGGTGCCCTTCACTTATGTTACAATTAATTTCTACTTGTCTCTAAAATATAAATACACAGACAAAGTATTTATAATTTCATTGGGGGTTTTGAGGGGATTGTTTGGGATTTGCTTTTTCTTTTTTTCTTCAATACAGCTAGTGTAATACACCAGTATAATGTTTAGCTCTTTGATTTTTTTTTGTTTCTGGCTCTTATTTTTGGATCATCTGCCATGATGCTGGATGGATAATTCTACCTTATTATTTCAGACGATAGAAAGCACATTAGGATCATACATAAGTCCCACACAGTGAAGTTTTAACTATTCTGCCAGCTCCAAGCACGAAAGCACAGTGGAACTGTTTATATGTTTAAAATGAAAAATATTTATGAGTATATGAAGGATCTGATATAACAGCTGTATGTGAAGATCCTTTGACCATCTATGGTAATCCTTTCCAAAGGGAAACATGGCTACAATTAGTATAGAAATGAAATCCTTTCCAAGGAATAGCTTTAAAGGCATTTATCAGCATAAAATAAGGATAATAAAAAGATATTTATCTAACAATGTACTCAGACATCTTCAATTTACTCTGAAAAACATTTAATCAAGAAACATAGTAAAGCCTTGGTTTCAGATATCGTTCATGAAATGGAAGATATCACACTATCCTCAGAGTGCAACTATCTGTTATGGTGCTTTCTAAATCATTTTCAGTGTCACTTTTTGCAGTACATACCAGATTTTGGGAAAAGACAACCCAGGTTTTAAACTGGCTCAATGTCTTCTAGCTCATGAGAGGTGATTGGCACCCATCTGAAGACAGCTTGATTAGAGGTTGGATCTGAAAAATAACCATTAATTTCAATAATAAAAACAATTTATTAGACAAAAAATATGTTTTCAAGTATCTTCCTATTTACAAGGGCCTGTACAATGAATACAGAATTCCTAGATTAAAAAAATCACAATTTTCAAAAATTGCCATTTCAAATTCTGCAATGACCACACAAATTTCTTATGACAGAGCCTTGTGACTACATCTCTACGTATTTCCTTTTTAGTTCACTCTCACATGGGTGTGTATATATATATATATATATATCACATACAAGAGAGTTGTTTAAAAATTTTTAATCTCATAAATGATAAGACGCAATTTGGAAAGTAATTAATCACTAGGAGAAGATGCTATGGTCTGAGTCCTCAAAATACCTTAAGCACTTGAGTGCTTTGATCCCCTTCCTTCTTTCTGGCTTCAAGTTAGTATAATCCCACTGACCTTGGGGAGGAGATTTTGACATTAGTCCAAGAAGTTTCATGTTTTAATGGGTTATGATGTCATGTGCAACAAAAAGCTTATGTTCAAAGAAAAGGTCATCAACAATAAAACACTAAAATCTTATGTAACTGAATATAGACTTCACTTGTACTCAGCAATGCATATTAATATGGCAGTGAATCACTGCAGCCTGCTACTGTAAGCAATACCATTTTAATGGGAAGTACTTAGAATAAATCTTGACAGTATATGAAAAATGTTTCCATTTTGCTTTGCTTTAAATTGCTAATCAACTGCTTTCTCTTGATTGCTGTTTCCCAGTTATTTCAAGACATAACTACATGTTCAAATACACAAGCATCATTCAAATAAAAATAAACAGAATCAATGTGCTTTTAAAGCTGTTTATGATAGTATATGAATGACACATTAGCTACGGTTCACAATAGATGCATTGTAGGGGGTTTTCTTTATGACTGAAACCTACTTTTCACAGAATAGATTACCTGCTGGGAACTAAGCAGGCTGCATATATCCTAACCTATATGCAGGTGGCTTCCAATTGAAGGCATTTCATCTAATAAAAGGCAGAGTTGTGACCTGGCTGACATAACATTTTCTGGGTATTAAAAACGCAACTCTTCTTGTCCTGCACATGCTGTCAGTGCTCCTGTAGCTGAAGGAAGGAGTGTGTCTCAGCAGAGATACTGCCTCTACCCATTATCATTCTACTTGTTTTATCATTATGTCTATTGTTCATAGACATAATGATATCCTGTCTTACAATAGGATTTTGTCTGCCCAGAGAAACTCATTTTTATACTTTGCCCCTTGCATTTCAATAGGTCAGAAAATTAGACATTACTCACAACAGCTGCTGAGATAACTCAATTCTCTGTTCTCCTGGTGACTCCCAAACAAAAGCCAATAATACCATGCTGAGAAACGACAAGCCATGGTACACTGAGGTGTTTTTAATGCATGCTAAAACATCTTATTAACCCTAAGCTTAAGAACTTCATGGCTTATTTTTGAGTTTTGTCAGCTGGTATGTTACTAAGTAATTGTATAAAAAGAGCTCTCTGGTTTATGGGTAAAGCATCTCTCTAACTTGTAGCTAGGGGGAAATAGAGCAAAGGGAGATTTTTCAATAGGCTGGCCAACACAGAGAGAACATATACTTAAGAGGGACATCTGCGCGGTATCAGAGATAGCCCTGTTAAAAATTATTTTCTTTAAAAATCGTTGGGGGACACAGGAAAGAGGTTTTGATTCAGACTTGCAGAGGCTGTCCTGAGCTAGTCTTGCAGCAGCACAAGAGTTAATAAACCCTTTACTCTGGTTGAGCAAGGTCACGGCTAAGACCTTGAGGATGGGGCTTACACGCATTGCAGAGCCCAGATCCTTCAGTCCCAGAAACTCACTGACAAAGCTATTGAAGGAGCTTGAATAGGAAAGCACATAGCCTGGACTGCATTATGTGGCAACTGGTCTGCAGGTATTCCTTCCAAAATGCCATAGGAGGCCCTAATTTGGTCAATGTGCCATTTTAAACAACTGTGTTAAATGCACTATGTATGAAAACTACCTATCATTTTGCATTTCCACATAATGGAATAAACTGTACTGCTATGAGTTCTTAAAAAGGAGTAGAAAGCAAAGGACATTTCCCTTATTTGTACGGAACTGCTCCTAAACTTGTTACAGCGTTTAAGTGCTAAAGTACATAGGGAAGATGATAAAAACTTGCACAAGCTGTAGAAAGTGTTCTTAAAGTTCTTAAGAACTTCAAACTTACATTTTCATCATGCAAATGTACTTTGCAAATGAAAACTAAATTACTACCAAGATGACCCTTCAATTCAAACCCGAAGATGAGTAGACAGAATTAGAGAAAATGCCATCCGATAATTTGGGATCATACAGCAACTGCAATTTTATAATCTTTGCAGGAATTTTAGGTGAAGATACTCAGAAAAATTATACGAAGAAATTGCTTCCAAATGTCTTTTTATTTAACCCATCTTAAAACTCAGTAAAGATTCCATTCTCGCATACTGGGCAGACATCTACAATAGAAAGCCTCTACCATTTATTGTTTGTATACAGCAGTAAATGTTTTACACAGAGGCAGTTGGAGATTAACTAAGTTAATTCCCCTAGTGGTATTCAGATGATTCAGTTGCTTACAAACCCACAATTTTTTATTCCTAAGAAAACATCCTAAAATAGTGTATTTTAAAATTAATGAATGGAATGAATTCATGTGTATCAAGGATTATAGCTGAAGAATATACTACTTATAATGTTTAGCTTGCTTTCATTTCTTGCTGTTTATCCTAGGCGTGATTCAAAGTAACAGAAGTTAATGAAAGTTATCTGCAAGGCTATTAGTTAAAAGAAAAAGAAAAAGATAAAGAAAAAAGATATTGACCTTGTCTAGAAGATACTACTCTTCTTCTGAGTCTTGCAATATTTTTTAAAGAATATATTTTACAAAATGCTTCCCTATTCAACTTAAACCTTCCCTAAATTGTTGTAATTAAAATAGAAGCATCAAATACAGCATAAATATGAATCAGTGGGCCTTCCTCTTTTGGCATCAATTTTTGGAATATCCAGAGATGTTTTGAGTTTTACTGTGGACTTTTAAGGAGATGCTGCAGCTGTGGAATAATTTTTAGAAGTCCTAAAATGTCTCTAAAATCTGGTCAAGGATAAACCATCTTCTGGCCTCTCTCTGGAACAGGAAAAAACACACCTGATGCATCAACAGTGAACATGAGGAGGCAGGGAGGGAAGGGGAGAACACAGAGATCTGCAGCATCAAAGTTGTCCCAGATTCCTCCAGTTTTGAGGTCTTGGACTACAAGTAAAATTGCTGAAAGAACTGATGCCCTTTAAACAGAAAAGTCAAGTGAATAGCAAACAGGCTTGTCATTCATTGCTCTTCATGGAAATAAAAGACCATGACAGAAGCAAGTGTAGGCAATGGTACAAATTCTTTAATGCTATACCTGCAAACCAAAATATACGAAGCTTTTCTGCTTTCCAAGAAGATATTAATCTGCTCATTTTAGGAAGCAATGGAAACTGGATAACCACCATTGAAATAGGCAATCTCTTTCTTATCAAAATTAATCATACATCCAATAAATTAGCTAATTATGTGCCAAACCTTATCCCAGATGTTGCTATTCCAAATTGACCTTAATTTTTGACAAATGTACAAGGTTTGGCTGTGAGTGATGCCTTGACCTCTAATCTACAGAACGGTTCCTTATCTTTTAAGAGATTTTACATAGATTTTAAACATGGATAACTATGGAGTTTAATTGTTCTTATAATTTCAGGCATTTTTGGTTTTCACAGATTTCTTTTCAAATTCCCAAAGCATCATATCATATGCAAATTTCTGACCTGCTCAGCCCCATGGGAACTTTTTAGCTGTGGAGTAGTAGCACAGAAAAGCCCTGAAACCCAGGTGTGGTCTACCCTATTCCACTGGTGATAAGCAGTTCTTCCCCCAAGCAAGAACTGTGATTAATTTAATTATGTGCCTATTTTTCAGTTTTACTTACTACAGTAAGTTTGCAGTTGTGCCTGAACACTAGCTTTAGTATTCAACATACTGAAGGGAAGAGCGTCATTCAGAATAGAAGCCTTATCTATATGAACTTTTTACTACATTTTGGAAACATACACATAGAACTTTCATCTGGTAGTTATTTGTGCTTTCACAGGTGAAAGAAACTGATTTCACTCAAAAGTAACATGATGGTTCAGAAGATTTATCTTTTTGGTTTCACTTTTCACTTTTACAGTATGCGAACCTAGACATTTATCTGAAAAGCACAAAAACTTTCCATCTGAAAATGGCTCTGGAGCTATTAATTTAAACAGATCTATATTTATCACATCTGTGATACTGACACAATTGAGCCAAAAAATCAACTTATTTGGAAAGGGTCTGCCATCAGGAGATGGTCTGCTAGCAGAGTTATCCACACTGTGGGGTCCCAATGATCGCACCCAGTGGAGAAAAATCTTCTGTCAGTTTTTCTTTCCATCATGTCTATTTGGACCTTTTTCTTCTGATACAACAGGCACCTGAAAACTGTAAGTATTTTTTATTCTCACTCATTTTTCATTTTTTCTGTGTAAACCTGTACATATCTGCTAAAACTCTAAAATACTTTATGTTAATATGTTTAAGTTTTTTTCACTAAAGTATTCAAAAGATAGTCAGTAAAGTTAGGATACAATTTTCCATTGCTTCAAAGCAGCACAATTCCTCTGTAATCACTGAGTGTAGTCAAAAGAGAATGGCAGTATATAGATAGATAGATACTAAAGAAATTCTACAAACAGGATGCTGTGTTAAAATAGAAGAATGATGAGTCCGTCTTATTCTGAAACTTCATTTTATACATGGATCAGTACAAAGTAACAGGGAAGTGAGGAACATAAATAGAAAAAAAATATTGAGCTATTAAGAAATAAGTCTAAAGAAGTTAAGAAAGAGATTTTACACAAAACAATAGAAACAGTTCTTGCTGTAGTAAACCTGAAAAAAAATAGGAAATCTAATTTCATTTAAACTCAAATACAAATATCAAATCCTGTATTAAGAGAAACCACATTGTTAGAGAATTGACTACAGACTTTCCCTTCACCGCTGCAATGATCCAACCTAGATAATCGGAAGACATTGTCATCTGAAGGATTTTTGCAGATCTGAGGGAAATTGGTGGCCTTCTCATGTGAATACATAGTCTTTTATGATTCTCGGAGATGCAAGGGGCTGAACTGGTGCTGAGAATTTACTACCTCCATTACAAGAGATGTCACAAAGCACATTGGAAAAACAGATTATGAAAGCTTGTACTGCACAGTTTTCTCTTGAGCTATTTCTGGAAAAAAAAGGCTAAATGTTTCAGCTCTTTTTAACACTTTGTGGATGTCTGCAACATGGGAGACTCCAGTGCACAGTCACATTATAATACCTTAGTTGAGCTGTAGTCTTTTGTTCATTAATCCAGTGGCTTTGTATACACATATAGGTAATGCAGCAGCTTAACTTTGTCATTGGGCAGTAATTTAATCAATATGGTCTTTAACATTTAGGGATCTGGGAGCAGTTCACGCACAGTTACTGTGCTTCAGCATGGAGGAGCTAGATTGTTAAATGATACTAATTGTGGTTATGTGTCTGAGCCCCCAGCTTTGATTTTCAACAGCCCCTTTTTTCATTTTTAAATAATGTAGATTTGCCAAACACATGCCACTCTTCCACTCACAGCAGCAATCACAGAGATATCAGAGATAGTTTTCAATTAACTTGTTCAGGTACCAGTGAACACTTCACTGCAGGACCCTGCAGCTTGGAACAGAGATGAGTTCCCCTTCTTTTCAAAGCAAAATCAGTACCTAGTAATGTTTTCCTTTGATTTGTCTCCGTTTTTCCTATTCTTTCACCTCATATAATTAAGGCCAATATTGAAGTCAGTAACATATATTAAGTGCATTATAACCATTCTATCTAATTTTGAAAATAAAATTAGTTAGTACTTTCATCCTCAGTCTAAGGACTTAAGTCTGGAGACAAGAGATTTATGACACTTTAATCCACTCCAGCATTTTGTTACCTCATGACACTTGTTGCATATAAACTTAATATTCATCCTCACTCTCAGCACAACCTGTGACACTCAGATATACTCTCCCATAGTAAGCCAGTTTGATATTAAGAGCTCTCTTAGCTCTGATGCTTCAAGCAGCATTTTCTTGATGATAGGAAGGGAAGCCATTGAAGAAATGCTTACATTCTTTCCCTGTCTGAAAAATTCTACCTCAAATTTGCTAAGCTAAAATGTGATGTATCGTGTCTGATTATATAAAACAACATCATTGACATGTACCTGAACTAAAAAGGTAAAAAGACATTTTCTGCAAATTTTTTTTTTTTTTTTTTTAAATTACAGTGTATTTAAATTTATTGAGACAGTAAAGCTGTGAAATTCGAGCTTACCTCTCAGGTCAGGAGCTATGTTCACACAGTAGCAAGCAAATCTCTGTTGAATTGGCTCTCCTGTTTTTCTGAGAAAAGCAATATAAACAGAAGATCAAATGTGTGTTGCTTGCTTCTTTAACATGTCAGCACCTTCTGTCTAGAGGGAATGTTGTGCCAGACAGCATGCTGCATAAATAGTGTAACAGACAAATTATATTACATCTTGTGAAGTATATACTGACATAGAAGTGCCTTGAAATAACTAAATTATATCTTTTGTGTAAATCTCAGCCACCACATTGAAAATCAGCTGAAAGAGATGGTATTTGCCTGTCTGCTTTGCTCAAGTGTGACAAAACAGCTCCTGTCTTATATGTTATAAAGCAACTGCTTTCTATTAATTAACTTTACCTAAATATTTATGTCAATATATTCACAAGCTCAGAAAGGCTATAAATAAGATGATATGACTTCCGATGTGATGGCCTTTTTAAAAGACATTGCATTTATATGGGTTTTCTGAAAGGACTGATTATGTCAGAGCACGGATAAACAAAATACAATAACATAGCCTTTTTGGTATTTTTCAGATGAACACTAAAAATGTATTCTGAACAATATTATAATGCAAATTTTGGGAAAAAAGCCATTAAGAAATTTTTTTCCAAGAATACAGACATTAATATCAAATCAAAGATTAGGGAAAATTCATTCAATATACAAAGGACTGTCAGTAGGAGATAGCTGAGAAAGGGAATTTTGCGTATTTGATTTTATATATAAACTGCTACAGCTTAAGCAGGTCAGTAAAAATCTAATTCAAGTTTCTTCCTACTGTAAGAGCTAAGTACACTTTTATTGTGTAATTCTGTATGATCTTTGGTTCCAAGAGTTATGGAAAATCTTGATATTGAGTTTACCAGAGATATCTTCTTAGGCTAGAATTAACCTTTTTGTTCATATAATAAAAAGAAGTAGTTGATATTCACAGTTTAACCAGTAGAAGGACCAGATTCTGTTACTTCTATTCATATTTTCAGTGTCAGCATGGAGCATTTGGGGAGGTATCTCCATCAACTTTTCTCTTCTAGTTGTATTTTATGACATCTTTATCTATTGAATAAGAATACTACAGGGAAAATTTGGTCAGCAAAACTTATTAATTTGGCAGTGATTCTGATCATTACCACTTTTTAAACACAATTTACTAGGAAAACCCAAAGATTTACATAATACACTGGGAATCAAGGATTAAATTCATCTTCTTAATTGCACAATTCTTAATCTTTCTGAGTAGACAATGAAACTCACAGTTGCATGACGAAGTGCAAGATTTGACAACTTTTTCAATTTAGCACACTAAATTACAATTTCATTGAAGCACTCATTCTAGGTTAATTAAAATGCAAGTTGCCAGTAAATGAATTATGTAAATAAGACATTGTACAAGTCATGCAGTAATTACCAATCCTACATTTATAACCTTATTGATTTTCAATAACTTGCACTAAACCTTAAATGTGTGATGTGTAATTAAAGGAAAGATTAAGCATGAAGTGATATGTGAGAGGTTTTGAAAATATACTGATATGAAATCATTACTTTTCATACTTTTTCCAATAAAGCCTTTGGGAGATGCAAATTTTGATATGGTATATTTTGATTGTAGCTTGACCAATCCCAGCTTTCAGAAGAGTTAGGCAATTTGCTGTAAAAAAACCCATAAAATCCCTCATTTCTTACTTACACAGTTTTAGAAGAGGTCAGAATGTCAGTTCTCTATATTAATCACGTTATTTTTATAACTGCACTAGGAATAAATCTTATTAAATTGACAGACTCTGGAAGGAATAAGAGTTTAAGTTCATCTTCTTATTTCCCTCTTGTTTTCCTCTTTCAAAGTTGTGTCCTAGGGACTTTCATGTGAGACACTCCAGCCTAAATATAAAAAAGAATCTTTCACTCCCATCTGTTGCAAGTTCAAAGGACAGTTCCTCGTTAACGTAACCAGAGCTTCCCCATGATACAAATAATCAAGTCTAAGAATCGGGCATCTCTACTACAGTCCAAGCTGTGCTCTGGAAGTCTCACTCCCAGTGCCAGTTGCAGGAGCTCGCACAGGACTGTCTAACCCTCTCACCAGCCAGAGACTTGTTTATATTATTGGTGAAAAGTCTGAGCAAGATCTAATGGGCAAACATTGATCTCAAATTAATGATTAAATTATGAATGTTATTTAGTGATGAAATTAGCTCTGTAGTATCAGCTTGCTTCTGAATGTTTAGGTGCCAGTAACAGTGTCTCAGAGACTAATTGCTGTTTTCCCACAAGAATGCCCCAAATTTTTGTCAATAACGTCATTTTTCTAATATGTGGAATCATGTGTAAGTGGCACTACTGAAACTCTTATAATTGAACTAGGTGCAACAGCACAAGTTATACATCTGCGTACAAAAGGAGGAAATAACCATCCCTTTGGTTAATTAGAATTTAATTACTGTATCACTTCATCAAAGACTTTTTAAATGGTTTAATTTTCTTTTTATTGTAACTTCAGGGCATCTGAAAGGTATTACCATTTAGTGGTTTGCATTCCTTGCCTTCCCAAAGAAACTACTGCAGAACATACTTATTGGTACAAAAGACCAAGAGGCTGCTGGACTTCACACACTTTACATTACACGTAAAGAGTTAATTGTCCGCTAGCAGTGTGATTTCAGCTGCTGCAGGCTAATAGCTAAGGTTCAGGCAACTGGCTGTGCCTGGAAAGTACAACCTAGCGCTGGAAATATTTTGGACAGGAGCAGGGAATGGCACTGGATGGTCCTGTCCACCCCATCAGCGCTGCCTTTGACCTACCATGCAGCAGAGCTTCCTCCCCAGGCCCAGCAGCCGCCCAGGGACTCTGGTGGCAGCACGAATCGGGGCTAACCTCTTCTGCACTTGTTTTAGTGTGGGCAAAGCTGTCAGAGGAGTCATTCATCAATAGCCTTGATGCTCCCTGGAGAAATAAGGCAGCATTACACTTTGCTGCTATATAGTACCGTAATAAGCAAGAGAGGAAGAGAATTACTCTACTTTGTCCTCATGTATAGATATAGATACAACATTCAAAGGTAATATACAGGTGGGATTCAAATATCGATTATTTCATTTCTTGCTGATAATAGCTTTTAGTCTGAAATGTGCATTTGTAGACCTCCTTTAAAATAAACATCTATTATGTCCACTTTTAGAAGTCCTTTGACGCAAGTAGCATCAGCTACGTTCAGTCACATTTAACGTGTTCTTGGAGTGTCCACAGAGGACACCAAAATACCACTAAATTCTTGCCGGGTTTACAACACAAAAACTGAATAATCTAGATAGTTTGTCTGTGACAGTAAGTACCTGTCATGGTTTAACCCCAGCCAGCAACTAAGCATTACACAGCTGCTCGCTCACTCCCCCCCTGCCCCAGCAGGATGGGGGAGAGAATCAGAAAAGTAAAAGTGAGAAAGCTTGTGGGTTGAGATAAGAAAAACTTAATAAATGAAATTAAATAAAATAAAAATAATAATGATAATAATAATAATAAAATTGTAATGAAAAGGAAAATAACAACAACAAATAAAAGCCAAGAAAGACAAGCAATGCAAATGAAAACAGTTGCTCACCACCCTCTGACTGATGCCCAGCCTGTCCCCAAGCAGTGGTCTCCCGGCCAGTTTTCCCCCTAGTTTATATACTGAGCATGACATCATATGGTATGGAATATCCCTTTGGTCAGTTGGGGTCAGCTGTCCCGGCTGTGTCCCCTCCCAACTTCTTGTGCACCCCCATCCTACTCGCTGGTGGGGTGGTGTGAGAAGCAGAAAATAGCTTGACTCTGTGTAAGCACTGCTCAACAATAACGAAAACATCCCTGTATTATCAACACTGTTTCCAGCACAAATCCAAAACACAGCCCCATACTAGCTACTATGAAGAAAATTAACTCTATCCCAGCCAAAAGCAGCAAAGTACCAAAGGGAAGATCCTGGCTGAAGGCAATTGTCACTGCTTCTCCTCACAGTGTTGAAGATCCCTTTGGCTAGAAAAGAGCCAAACAAAACTTTGGGTGTCCAGATAATCTAAAGTCCTGTCTCTCCATGTCCAAGTGGACAGGTTAAGAGAGAGGTCTATAGACTGTTGGAGGAAATCATTCTTTGCTCACCTCTCCGGACCTTGGTGTTCTTTTATAAAATGGCCTGTAGATGCTGCAGTCTCATGTGATACATTTTTTACCATGACAGGTCAGACAGCAAGCATCAAGGTCATGTGTAAGTTTCAGCCAGGACCTAACTAGATCCTTGTACTCTTCTTCAGTTGCCTGCCCTGTCTTCCAAAGGTGATAAACTCTCCTTTTTTTCCTGAGTTCCAGCAAAAGCTCCCCGTTCAGCCAGGCTGTTCTTCTTCCCCACCGGCTCTTCTTATGGCACATGGGGACTGCCTGCTCCTGCACCTTTAAAACTTCCTTCTTGAAGAAGGTCCAGGACCATCTCCCAAGGGACCCTCTCAACCAGTGTCCTGAACAGGCCGAAATCTGCCCTCTGGAAGTCCATCGTAGTGGTTTTGCTGACCCCCCTCCGTACTTCACCAAGAATTGAGAACTCTATCATTTCATGGTTGCTAAGCACAAGACAGCCTCTGACCTTCTCTTCTCCCACCAGTCCTTCTCTGTTCGTAAACAGCAGGTCAAGCAGGGCACCTCCCCTGGTAGGCTCCCTTACCAGCTGTGTCAGGAAGTGATCCTCCACACTCTCCAGGAACCTCCGGGACTGTTTCCTCTCTGCTGTGTTGTATTTCCATCAGATGTCCGGTAAGTTGAAGTCCCCCACAAGAACAATGTCTTGCAATTGTGAGACTTCTGGCAGTCACTTGGAGAATGCTTCATCCGCCTCTTCGTCCTGGTTGGGTGGTCTATAACAGACCAGTAGATATGTACTACTCTGGCAGATCATGGTGGCAAAACTGCACAAAGTGAATACTTAGAACAACCTAAACAATCACTTTGATGAAGAGTCAGACTTAATGAAAATATACAAGTGAATAAATGCTCCACATCCATAAGATTTTCAAGACTGGACTGCTTGTTCACATTAAGTGAGAGAAAGGAACTTCAGGCAAAATCTAAGGCCTGTGTTTGAGAAAAGAAAACATTTAAACAACATTCTAGAAAGCAAAACTAAAGCCTGACTTTCTAACTAAAGCAGTAACTAAAACTAAAGCATTAGCTAAAGATTGTAACATGCACTTCTTCCATAACTGGCTTTTTACCTAAAACTCTAGTGACTGTTGCAAAAAAATTTTAACTTGTAAGTTTAGAAACAGATGTATTTTTTCTCTTTCCTTCTTTGTCTTTAAAAAAACTCCAAAAAACAAAAAACAAAACCTTCACAGGGTATTGAAAAATCCCATAAGGGACCTGGATTTCATTGACTTTAAAAGGTACTCAGTGCAGCAAGTTGTCTGGGATGATCCAGTATAAGGACATTTGGACTGAACATCAGGCAAAAGCTTGCTAACAGTGAAATGTATTAGACTGTGGAATGGTCTCCCCAGGGAAATAGCAATGCCTGATGCCTAAATCTAGACTAGATAAAGCAATACGAAATACGGTGTTGTGCACAACACTGCAATATAGTGTAGCCAAGAAGTCACTCACTTGTTATTTCTTTTCTCTCCTAAAATCTATAATTCTGTGATATTGTTGTGGTTACAGGTAACTTTACAGCTTGCTGATAGTATCCATTAGGTAGTGGAATACCAATGACTATGTAGAAAATGGATAGGGAAGTTTTGTCACATTTGAGATCAGAATGGAAGGCTTGCGGCAGAATGGAGTGGGGTGCAGATTTTCATCCAAATTCATTTTGGAAGCTAAGGAATTTCTGAATAAACCACAGCCCATCACCATGTGCCAAAAGCCTCATATGAAAATGAAAAGGGGCTCCAATGCACATCAAGGCTCAGAAGAAGACTAGGCAGAAGAAAGAGCCATGCACAAGCATTAGAGGCGTCAGAAGAAGTTACCATCACTGACTATTTTGGCCTTAGTGCAGCAAAGTTCTCTACTGCTTGTCATGTATTTCTGTGCCTGGACATTCCTGCTAATCTTCTCTTCTGCTGAGAACAGAATATTTCTACCTTCTTTTACTGTTCTATAGAACTGAAACAACAACATCAGCAAAACAGTATATAATATAAAAGATGCAAAGAAACTTCTTGCTTTGACAATTCAGTGAGAACATGGTGGTAAAAGAGCATGAAAAAAATAAACTTACAACACAGAATGGCTGGAAGTGTCAATTTTCTTTTAACTGAACAGTAAAAGGAGTTTCTTTTCAGGAACAAGAAAATCTCACTGGGACTAAAATAGTACCACTTCGTTTAAGCCTGTTGTTAATGGCTAGAAGGATAGCTACAAAGAAAGACTGGTGACAAAGGCACATTTGTTCTGTTGAGTGTTGCGGCTATCTGTATGACAATGTGCTTTTCATATTAGTCCAAATAAATAAAAACCTATCTATCTCCTAAGCAAATGGAAATTGGAAGTGAGAAAAAGAAAAACAGTATCTGATCTTGATGCCATTGAGCTTTAGGAAAAAATAATTTATCCTTTGTTGTAAATTCTTTTATCATGAGAATCTTTATCAACTGCAACACTATGTTTGCAGCAATGTCCTGAGGCAATAGCAGAAGAAATTCACTCAGTGCCACAGCAAACGCTCAGCTTCAGATTGTACAGGGGCGATCAATTCAAAGCACAAACAATAACATTTAAACAAATAATAAAAAATGAGCCAAAACAAACTAACTGTTTAATTAAAAGGCAGCCTCCTGAGAGATGAAGGGCCTAGAGAGGGAGGGAGAGCCCCACTACAAATCTGCAGCAGGAAGACTTGCGTGAGGAAAAGTAGTTCAAGAGAAAAATTGCTTTCAAAGGAAAATGGATTTTTTAATTTTTTTTCTTTAACAGAATGTGTTGAATCAGATTTTTAAAACTAAGGATCAAATAAAATAAAATTTATGGTAAAGGCTGATTTGGTAGGTAGCTGCAAAGGATCATTCAGGTCCAATTCCTTTTCTTGACACAGTGATGCAAAATTGGTTATCAGTACAATCAAATCAGCCTTCTCCCTACTGCAGATGTCTTCTTAAGAAAAACATATTATTTTTTACAAATAGGGAGTTTTTTTGCCATTGCCTTGAATGGACACAAAATAAAGCCCTAAATTTGCTTTCTCAGCAGGGAGACCAAGAGAAGGGCTACATAATGAATTATATTCTTATCTCTGAGGGTGATTCCAGCAGATCAGATATACTTTGTGGAAAGAAATGTACGTGCCTCTGATCTTTAACCATTCTTAATCACAAAGACATTGTTGCAGCTTACTCAGTGTTTTATACTGCTCTTTGGTTGGGTAGCAGACTTTAGGCGCCAAAGCTAGTTGATCCAATGTATTTCACAAGCATTAAATCGATTCCTACTATCTACAAGTAAATAATGAAGGATCATAAGCCATGGACTTTTCAGGAGAGGTCACTCAGCCCGGGTGATGTGACCGTTCTGGCTGAAGGTCCCATTAGAATCAAGTAGATACCACTCCTGCATGCAGTAAGATTCCATTTCAGTAAGGTCTGGGAGAAAGGTACTTATCACTTCAGACCAAACACCCCTGAAGATGGTATCCGACATTAAGAAAACCCAAACCAAAACAAAAAACCCCCCAACCCAAAACAAAACCAAAAAACTCCAGCAACAAGGAAATCCAAGAAATTGTCATCTAGGAAAAGAATCTGGAAGAGTATTTGAATACTCTTCAAATGTCTTTTTGAAAAAAATTTTGAACTTCAGTAAGTCCTGTCTTTCTTCATCTTGTGAGGGTCTTAAGAAGCAGTTGTGCAGTTATTAAGGTCTGACATACTGTAAAGCCGAGTTAATTTTAACTGGATTAGCAAGTAATGGAGTATTTGAAAGACTGATGCATGCTGGGGAAGACCCCAGTACTAGTGATGGTTACTGGAGGTCATATACTCTGAAAAGTGCATGAAAGAAGAAAAAGAATGCAAAACTTATAGGGAAAGGCAATAAGTTTTATGAAAACAGATGATCTGTTGGGGAAAAAACCCACCCACAACCAGATTCGTGGGCTTACAAGCACTTCTTTGAGTCTGAAGCAGCAGACATTGCACATGGTCTCTCTTTCTTGCCTTTTGCAAGAAAATGGATTGTGTTTCCACAGTTTAACTTTCTTGATATACCTGCACATCTGTGTTTCAGAAGAACTTTGCTGGTAAAAAT
Organism: Gavia stellata; assembly: GCF_030936135.1. NCBI lineage: Eukaryota > Metazoa > Chordata > Aves > Gaviiformes > Gaviidae > Gavia > Gavia stellata. The sequence goes on from NC_082599.1 coordinate 41,440,318, forward strand.
GACATTGCTTGTTTTCCTCAAGAGGCCAAATTCAGTGAAATACACATTAGCTGTATTGATTCCTGTGCCTTTTTTCAGCCGCTTTGTGGATAAAAATAGTATACCTTACCAAAACATAACAAACCAAAACTTTATTGAAATTACAAGGTACACATTCCAAGGTTGAGAAATCCCATATAAAAGACCACATAGAAGTGACTTCCTTGTGTTGCCTGCAAGCAGTAAGGGATGGAAACAGCACTCTTCAGCCCATTATATCTAGGCAAAAATGGGATGCAGTTTCACAGGACAAAGAAATGGAACCTCCCTCAGTTTTTGCTTCTGCTGAATTTCAAAGATATCCTGTAAGTGACTGAGCTGTCATTTCATTTATGAAATGTTATTTCATTTTTGTCAGTTTCATGAATCTTTAATGATGGAACTATTAGACAACATAAATGTGAGTTTCACTACAGCTGTTCTGGCTCATCCCTCAAATACACACTTCAAGTTCAAAGGGAACTCTTGGCTGCTTAGTCCTTTTGAAAATGACTGCATTTATTCCAAAGGCTCACTTCTGGCCTCTGTTTCTCTAAAAGAAAGCATTCAGACACATACATGTGTACCTTCACTTTCTCACCTCATGGCCAATCCTAAAAGACTTTTTCATTTTCATCCTGGCAGGAAATTTTCTTTTCAAAGGAAATATAGGTAGAGTAAGGATTTCAGGAATGGCCACCATTGTCTATATTAATTTCACTGAGTTTCTTTAGTTTTAGGGGTATCATTTTTGTTCTTTCCCCAGTCCATCTCTCTTCACTCCAAACATACATTGCTCACTAGCTTAATGTTCCAGCCTTCTGAAGAACTCCATTTTTAAGGCAGTTTAAGATACACATTAGTACAGTGTTTGATACCCTGGGGCATAGAGTATTTTGCCGAAGAGAAAAAAATTATGTGGTTTTTGCTGACAGCCCTAAAGCAGAGTAGTCAAATTCACAGCAGTTTATGCCCACAGGCAAAGTGTACAGTTGTCTTCAATCTGTTCTTTGGAGCTACAAAGAATCAATTATTTTTTCCTGTGCTGCTATTGTGTTTAGATCTCTCCACAGCACTGTTAACTAATTCTTGAGCCACACTTCAGCAGTTTTACTTCCTGTGAAATAGATGAATAATAGCTGTAATTACGTGGTACTGAGTAATCTGAGGGTAAGTTTCTTCCCTGGCCCACAGTACATGAATCTTAATTTGGATTGTAGATTGGTAATAGTTTCCTGGTTCATAAGCAAGTGAATTGATTTCAAGTTTTTGGAAGCTAACAGTCTTGTTTAGAAACACCAGTTAGTACTTCTGCTGAAGGGGTGGACTGTCTTATCCCTTTTTAGCAACAAGAAGCCTTACCCATCTTCATGAGCAATTGTCTTACTACTACTTTTCATATTAACATCTAGTAGCAATAGAATAAAGCACTCCACCTTTTTTGTTTGGTGTATGTTTTGTTGATCCGTATGCCCTTGGCAAAATATAGTCAGTCCCATTTTCCTCACAGGGAAACAGGTAAAGACAGTTAAGGAGCTGCCAAGCATGATAGACTGGGTAAAACAAAGCCAGGAAAACAACCACGAGACTTTCCATGTCTCCTGTTTCATTTATTAAAATTTTCCTCTAGAAGACTTTTTTTCCCTAATGTTAACAAGATTTCTGATAAATTCCAATTACAGACTAAGAGATTAAGTTTAAGCACCATCTATATTTAAAAAAAAAAGGCAGGAAGAAAAGACACATGAATCACATTTTGTTGTCGCTTACGATATCTGAATTAGCACTGCAAGTTTTCCTTACTGACAAAAAGAAAAGAAACTTAGTGAAATATATCACTGTATTCAAACCATATTTTGGGAAAAAAAAGATTACTTGAATCTCACAAATCTAGTACAATGACAATAACCAAAAGCTTTTAAAAAACAGACTTCATTGCACTGGCTATTTTTGATCTTGCTTGAGACCACAGCACATGTGTCACTAGACAACAGGAAAATACCGTGCTAAGATACAGTCCAACAAGTGAACACACTGTTTTGTTACATTTTACTCTACTCTGACTACTCTCCAGATTTATGTTCCAATTACCAGAGCTGCAAATGAGAACATAGAAGCATTTTATGACCAATTCAGGGAGTGATTGACAAAAGTGTAGGAATGGTACAGGCATAGTTACAAGTGACCTCAGTATAAATTGTGGCACTTGATGTATTAGTAAAAGCTGTTCCACCAATATATCTTGGTTTTATATAAGGTCAGGGACTTTTGGTGCTTTCTAATTACAATGGATTGAGCTTGATGAGTAATCCATTTAACTTTAAGACTTCTCATTCAAAACACAATCTGAACCTAATAACCTCCATTTAGTCCAGAAGTTCTTTCCTAACTTTCCTGTCCTTAACATTTTCAGCTGTTTATATTAATCTTAGAGTCATCTGTACCCACTAAGGGATGCATAATCAATTCATTGATCTAGCCCTCTGAATCTGGGACTTACATCATAGCTTAGCTCTTGTGGCACACAATATCCAGCATGATTATGAGCTAAGGATGAAATGGAATATGAGTGATTTGAATACAGCTCCTACAGCAAATGCGTCCCTTCAGATGTGTACGTGTGACATGTAATAACCTTTCAAATATCTCAGAATCTTCATCTTTCTGTACTTTCCCATTTCATTTTGCATTGTGCTGCTCTGGTGACACTGCCTAGTGGCGTATCTGAATAAGGACTGAAAGAACTTAAAGGCACGTTTTTTGAATAACATATCTGAGAGTGAAAGATCCAGAGCAAAAATGTTCATTGATGAGTAGAAGAGTCAGGCGTGCACTGACATGTCATCTTGCTGCTTTTTCAATGTCTCACCTTCTTCAGACCCTAATTACAAGGACCATTATTCATTTCTCTTCTTCTAAGATTACCTTTATCTGAATTTAAGTGTATACATATACATATGTACAAGACACAAAGAGGAAGAACTTAGTAATATTCATGATTGGATGACCCTGTGAGCAACATTTATTCATTTTTATTAAACATATTCTGTCAAGTAGCTTGTCTGAAGACTTCTAATTATGATGCCGAATTAGCAGTCAAGTGGCACTGTTTGTTCTTTAAAATTATGGGGTCCACTTTTATTTAAATGATTAATCATGCATATTAATCAAGAACTGAGTTTCTGCAGCAAACTACCAGCTTGGGAAATAAAACCAGAAATTAAATTAGCTCTTTTAAGATATGACTGATTTTTTTTTTTTTAAATCATGCACTTTACTGTTTCAGATAAATGAAAAACAACAATGTCTTTGGCTTTAGGTTGCAGTGTGAAAACCTAAGGCTTCAAAATAAATTCAGACTTGAAATCTCATGGCATCTGGTTCCACAGGTTATATTAAAAAAACTATACCAATACATGCATGAGGCAGATCAGAACATAACTAAATGCATACCTCCCTGTCTGTTTGCTTTTGCAGGAAAGGGTGAGGCAATGAGCTTGTGCCATCTGCAAGAGCAGCAGCGTTCCCCTTTGCTGGAAAGAAACCCTCTCCACCCAGGTGGGTGAAAGATTCACTTCCTTGAAAGGCAATGTGCATCCCAAGTTTTTGCCTTCTCCCTGTTGCAGTCCTTTGCTCAGTGTGAGATTCCCCACTGCAGTAAAGGACAGGAGCATAGTCAGGTTGTTTGTAGATACCAGAAAACACTGATGATATCCAAATTTTCAGGTTTTTGTGTTATAAGCATTTAAATCTTTCCTGCACACACACTTATTTTGTCTCCATAATTAGTTGCCTGTCCCTGTTTGTAGCTGGCATTGACTGCCTGTAAATTAGAGTTACCCAGAGCAGTGGACTGTCAGAAACAGCAAAATAACTTTTTTTTGACTATGCCAAAACCTTGGGTAGTCTCACTGGCTATTGCTCCATCCCTAGCACTGATGGAAGAACTGAGTAGACCACCATTACCAGAGGGGACCAGGGTAGGTGCCATCAAGGGTAGCTGCTGTGCAACCCTTCTGTTCTTCTGGTAGCAGCAGCCCGAGCAATAAATTTGGTTTTCTGGTGTTTTCCATGCGTTCTCTTTTCACCTTTATTCCTAACAGTATATGTTCAAGCCTGTGTCTGTATAACATTGTTCAATGTTGTCTATACCTAGCTGGATCTGAAACCTGGATCATATCAATTTATCTGATTTCATAAGGTCTCAGATCCTGGAATCAGTAGGCTGAACAAGGAAATTTGCTTTCCTGCACTCAGTGATGGGTTCAGGAAACCTGAAGTCCAGCTGGAGCTGAGTCTGGTGAGGAACATGAAGGGCAAGTAGAAGGGCTTCTACATCAACAGCAGAAGGAAGACAAGGGAAAAAGTGGGCCTGCTGCTGAATGGGGTGGGGGCCCTGGTCACAAAGGACGTGGAAAAGGCTGAGGTACTTAATGTTGTCTTTGCCTCAATCATTACCACTAAGACTGGCCTTCAGGAATCCCAGGCCCCTGCCGCCAGGGGAAAGTCTGGAACAAGGAAGACTTACCCTCCATGGAGGAGGTCTTGAACTAGACAATCTCCAGAGGTTCCTGTCAACCTCAACTGTTCTGTAGCTCTGTGATTCTGTAAAAGGTGAGAAAATGTCAATCATCTTCAGTGTTTGAAGAAGAGCTTAAAAACATAAAATGATGAACATACAAATGTCCCATAGATCAAAGTTTGTCAGTATTTATTGATTTGTTTTACTAGATCTCATGCCCACTATGTCTCTTACCATTCTAGCCTAGTTCTTTCAACTTTCCTGGCAGTTATCAGAAGATGTGAAGACATTTGCCTTACTAAGTCTTGAAAGATTTTAGGGATAATACAGTCAGCCTTGACCTATACCAAGAATCAGTTGCTAGTAGTCCCCTCCTGCCTATGCAGGATAGTAACTTGGAAAACAGCACAACATAACCCTTTTATAAAAAGGCGTAACACCGTAGAGAGGAACGATTTCATATTCTCTGTTTATTTCACACTGTTCTGAAGTTTTCAAAAGATGAAAAGGTCCATTCTCAAAAAAACTGCAGGTGTTTCCCTTCATAATTAAAGTTAAGAATGCAGACTTTGAACCATAGCTTCCTTGCTTACAAGAGGCACAAAATAAAGGATCCAAAAGTAAAATAAGAGATAGGATTAAGTCCCCCTGTGAAATGAAACCTTTCCACTAGACTCAAAAGGCAAGCTGACTTGAGGCAGGTTCACTCTTTCTGACAAAGCTATCTTTCAGGGTTTACTTGTGCTGATTCAGTATATGGCACTTGTCTCTCTGGTACAGTGAGAAATAAATTCTCTATCAAGCTTTTGGGACCTTGGCTTTTCTAGAAATGGAAGCCTTTAAATGAGAAGTGCATTTTAGCTGTTTAGTATAGTTAAAAAAATTATACCATTTAGATCCTGATGTCCTAGTCAAATTTCAACTTAGCTAATTAATTTCTGCCTCTAACACTCTCCAGTTCTACTGGTAAATTTATTTTCCACTTTCCAATCTTAATTATGATGTAATAACATTACTATATAATCTTATCACAGTTGTTTGGTTTTAACACTGGAGGATTCAGCTTCAGAGCTGGAAATTAAAAGCCATTCTGTGCAGTAAATCTATCAGCCTAGAATTCCGTTGGGGACAAAATGTACTCCACACTTGTGAGTTTCAATTGGTTTTCCACGAGGGCTTACACAGGTTTCCATGTGCAAATGGCAGATGTAGCTTTTCAGACAGTTTGTCTATCTTTACATATTTAAAGTTCCCCTTTTCCATTTACATGAACAGACACACAGAGAGGCACATACACACACACACACACACACATGTTACTTCTCCTCTTTAAGGGTGCCTGAAACACCACTCTGTATCTTCCCTGCTGATTTTTTTTCAGTTTACATTTTCAAAGTTGAGTATGTCTGATGACTCACTGTGAAAAATAAACACAAAATAAGTCTGGTTTTTTTTCTCCATAGTTTGTGAAGGGAAATAAAGGTTTACTTTCTTAGGAATGGTCCAGGTGTAGGTTTATTGCTTGTTCAGTGAAGATAGTCTTTTCATGTTCAAAAAGCGAAACATGAAAATGCATAAGAGATGGAGGCAACAGCATTCTCTTCAACCTTTTAAAAAATTAATTTATTCATTTTTACTGCATTTTCCACTCAGAACCAATTTCCTTCAAAGGAGGAGGTTTTCTGTGTCATTTTTATGTTAATTATTCTGATTTATTACATTATTTCACTAAAAACCTATAGGTTTGATCATTTCCCCTGCAATACTTAGCTTGTAAAATTGTCATTTGAAGCTTTGTTTTTAGCTAGAAGCAGATATAAATGTTGCCCAAAGAATGCCCACTCAAACCGTGGCCTAGGTTACAGAGGGATATGGTTGCTCTCCATATCACACCACAAATCACTAAAACTAAAGAATGTCAGCATGCCTCATATTATCTTTGTATTAGTAAAATTCCTGGGTATGCTTTACTTCCTGTGCTGAGCATCTCTCTGGGCATGCAAATGTTGATATTGCTAAGCAGGTGACCACCTACGGTGTAGCCGTGTTCTCAAATGGCACAGCCGGGCACTTTCCAGCTAAACCTGAGGAGATACTTCAGTGGTGCATTTAGACAAAATACAGGAGCAATTCTCTTCACAACTCTTCTACAGCAACATAATTTGTTTGGCACAAAGCATTTCCACCCCCTCTCATTTTTAGTAGAGTTAATCTGGAGTGACTCTGTTGTAATCAGTGACTCTGCTCCTCAGTTCAGCTGGTTTACTATTTCCCATTGTTGGAAAAATGTCCAAGCTGGATACCAGTTCCTTGACAATTTTAAAGAACGTCCAATTTGGGCAGTTCTCAGGGTTGAATTCTAATTGTCTTTAACCACAGAGTTTAGATTTCAGAGTCCATTTCATTCATCATCTTGCCTCATCACTTTATTGTTAAGACAATTTTAGGTTAATCTTAGGCACATCCTGCTGTCATTATTTTCCCTTCAAAATTATTGAACAACTGATTGGATTTTTTTTTTTTCAAAATATAATTCAGTTACTATGAAATTAGAATTTTTCACAGGAATCTTGCCAATAAGTTTATGTCTGGAAATTTTTCTAAAGAAATTTATACTTCAATGATATTTTAATACCTTAAATTTTTATTTGTCAAACTAAATTTCATTTTGAGTTAGTCTGAATTTGATTTTTATCTACTCAAACTGCTGTGTTACATCAAGCCTTCTTTCTCTCCTACAGTCAGCTTTTCCTGGACTACACCTTCCATGCAACAATGTGGTTTCCCCTCTGGTTTGAGTTTGTTTATCGTGGTTAGATGGTATGGCTGAATCTATAACACTAAATTACTTTTCCTAGGAAACACAATGTCAGCTCAGGATGATCTTTAGCTGACTTGAAATTAAACTTTCCGACATTTCCAAATATCTTTTTCTGATTTTTTTGTCTGAGAAAACATTCAGTAATGTGGAAAATAAATGTTTTAGCAGTCATTATTTCTTTTGGCAAAAACTGTAAATTGCAACTGATTTGACTTTTGGATGCATTTACACATAAACCACACAGACACAATGGAGAATTCTCCTAAGCTGCACAAAAGAATGTACATTCCTCCTTGTTCCCCAGGCTAATCGTTGTTTCCTTGTTGCTTTAACACCCTTAATTAACATATCAGTCTCCTTTCTAATACATTTGACTGCCAGAAGTGGTGATTTTTTTGGACAACATAGTTTTATAACAAAATAGAGGAGTTACGTTTACTATGTGCACATTAAGTCTAAATTCTTCAATGACTAGTAGGTCAGTGAGTCAATCTTCATGACCGTGTATGACCAGAAAAGGAAATTCAGAAAATTTTAAGTCATTGGAAAGTTGATATTGACAGACATGTATGTACTGATTATAAAGACAGATGCACCAGTCTCCCAAGATACGATTGGTTCTGTGTATTGAATATGGAAAAAAGAGAGGTTTTATACCTGTTATAACAATGATTAATCTGCCAAAGTATGTGCTAAGTGATAAAAATAATTTTAATGGGAAAGTAGGATTCGTTTTTTGAAGAAGCAAAAGAACTCTAGACCTTAGCAATTGTGACAGACTTCAGAGCCAATTTGCCTTTGAATTTTCCTGTGATTAAATCACATGTGGCACAGGGACCTGTGATTTCCCATGGAATTTGTTTGCTATAGAGGAAAGACCTACCAATTCTGTTTCAAAAACATTAAGGAATGCTGAATAGGATTATTCTACTATTAATAAAGAATATTCAGATGAGATTTTTGATTAGCAACCTTTTATTGCCTAATGTATGTTCATGTTTTCTCTGCTTGCAGATTATTTTAACACTAAATATGAGGGGGGAGGGAGAGATACACCATAAAATATAGTTGACTAAGTTAAAAGCGATGCTTTTTATGTACCCTTTATAATCACTGGAGAAAAAGACAATTTAAGTACTTTGAATTGTGTTTTGGACAATACTGACTGTACATATATGTATGTCTGCCTTGGTTTATATACTGTATATATATATCATATATACACACAAACAAAGTGTATTATTGTACATACAGGCTGTGAATACACATGCATATGTGTCTATATATATGTATATATACACACGTGTGGACTTGCACAATACCTACTGTATGTAGGGTGTAAGGAGGTTAAACAGCTTGGTGACCTGATATTAAAAATCCTAGGTAGTTCCATTGTCCTCACTGAGACAAACTTTACTTAAGATGGACATTTTTAGGGGAACATCTGGGAACAAGTCTTTGGTTTATACCTAGCACTGCTCTGAGTCCAGACACAAGGCTTTAGAAGCTCCACTTTTCCTCATACCTTCTGCCAGCAGAGGTCAATGTGACATACGGCATATTCATAAACATTTGGCTATGGTGAAATCACAGAGAAATGCGGATCAAGCTCAAGACACCAACCAGCCCATCTGCTGGCAGGATAGCCAGTATCTGGGTCATTCCTTACCAGAATTGGCCTACTCAGTTCTCAAAGAACTTCAGCAATGAAACTCCTCAAGTCCTTCAGCAATCTATTCCAGTCCTTCACTACCCTCTTTGCAGCTATGTTTCCCACTCTCTGGTTTTGTCTTTTATCTTGCAGTTTAAATCCATTATTTCTTGTTCTATACACAAGGGTTGAAAACAGATGTTTTCTTCTCCTTTGTAGTAGGCCTTTATAGACTTGAAAAAATATAATAATTTCTGTTCTTCGTTCTTATAACCTTTCAAATAAATTGCCCCGGTACTGTCTCAAAGGATCGTATTTTTTGATATCAGAACATTCTTATTGGTCTGTGATGGGTTTGTCCTAACTGGTGAACATTTTTTTGGAAGTGTAATGCCCCAAACTGCATGCCTTTCTAGCTGAAGCCTTCCCAAAGCAAAATTAAAGGGTAAGATTTGTCCAGGTTTCTTGTAGATAAATGTCTTTTTTATAAGAGCAATACCTTCTTGATTCAGCTTGCACTGTCCTCTAAATCTAGATCATTTTCAGAAATGATCCCGAAGTTGTTCTTCCAATGTCCTTTGTTGTGCAATTGATTTTCGTTGCACACTTCCTTATTGATTTTCAGCCTATTTCTTGAATTTATCAAGAATTGTCCTTTTGCATTCTAATCTTGTCCTCCAATACACTTACAGTCCCAGTCTGATGTTGTCTTGAAATTTAACAAGACTATTTTCTGTTACATCATGCACTTCATTAGTGAAAGTATTGGATAGAAGTGGATGCAGTTTGATTCTACAGAGCCCCATAACTTCCTTTTATTTTCATAGCGAATTGATAGGTAACTATCAATTCCATATGGCTGTCTAACTTGTGTTGCACAAATTTCAAAGGCTTTTTAAAAACTGTTTTCCTAGCTTGCTGGGATGGTATCAAAGCCTTACTGATGGCAGCAAACCCCAAGAAATTTCCTGCCCTTTTCCCATCAGCAAGATCTATTGATCTGATGAAGAAGAAAATTGTATTTTTTTATATGATTATCCATGATAAATCCTTCCTCGTTGTTACTTCTCTCTCTGTTATTTTCCAGGCTTACAGATAGTTCAGTTATTTGCGTCACGTTTTTGCTGGGAAATGAATTAAAACGTGACTAATCTGTAATTCCCATGCTCCTCTGTTTTCCTCTCTAAAGGAAACTATGTTTCCTTTTTTTGGTTGTAGTTGGTTTTTTGGTTTGTTTTTTTTTTTTTTTTTAAGTTCTTCATTCTTTCTCCAGCAGTTCTTATATCCCAGTGGTTCTGCAGTGGGGAGCAGGGCAGGCTGGGGGGCAGCCAGGGGCACCCACAAGTCCTTTTCCCTGGGGTGACAGGGTTGTGCTCAGAGATCTGACAACTCCCTAACTATCCCAATAATCTCTAAATTTTGTCTTCCCGGTTCTACTTGAAGATCTTGCTCGTTTTCCTCTCCTATCAGCTGCACTAAACCTCTAGTCATAAATTGACCTTTTTAGAGAAGATCGTCTCAAAAAAGACTGTGACATTTTGTTCTTCTCAGTATCACCTGCAATTAGCTTCCTTGTTTCACAGAGAGATTAGGCCAACACTTTCTTCAGACTTCTTACTTCCCACTACAAATGCACTTCCAAAGCTGTCCTTGTTATTCTTGACGTAGCTTGCTAAATGTATCTATTTTTGAATTTGGCCTTTCTGATTTTGTTTCTACCAGCTTGAAATATTCCTTGATAATCCTCTCAACAATGTGACCTAATTTCTACTGTTTGCTCCCATCTCATGCGGAGGTCAGTGAAGAATTTACAGCTGAAACAAGCTGAATTCCTATTGTGTTTCTCAGTCTTCCTCTGCACTGTGACATGTTATGCTTATGTGATTATTATGCTTTTTTAAGTACCAGCTTTCCTTAACATTTTTTTTCCTTTAGAATTGAATCTCTTCTCAGATCAAGAGCTCTGCACATTAATTATTTAATAAATAATTATAAAGATGATTGCTTACCTAAAAGGACCGATACCTACGCATAGCTTTCATGGCATTTTTAACTCATTAATTTTGACAGTTATAATTGCTAAGGGTAGAAATTTTGAGAATGTGCAAAAATTAAAACTCAGAGACAAGTTCTGGAGAGACAGGCAGGCTGTCTTATGGATCATCATATATGCTATCATGTGCCTAACTGTAATCAGTTACTTTCACCATCAGCCTTAATGAAATTAAGTAGGCTTCTTGTACAAATGCTACCCATCAGCACAGGAAGGATAGATTCTAGCTTAGACTGAAAACATATGTGAGCCCACAATATCTTTGAGGTAAGGTTTTTACCCCTTCACGCATATGAAATAGGATGTGTACTTCGTAAATTGCCCTTAGGTAGAGCCACTTGTAATGAGTAACTTTCTTGAACAAGTGGAGGACACCTTACTCCCTAATTAACAATTTATTTTCTCTTATTTTTAGGGTTATATGGTCAGAGATAAGGGAACCTTTTTTCTTTTCCTTTTTGACGAATTTCATCTTAAAAGCGCACTTCAAAAACAGCACACAGTTTGGATCAAGAGGGGAACATATGAAGGCTATTCACAAAGCATCTGCATTTTCACTTCTTTAATCAGATGGGATTTTGATTGGTGGAGAGGCCACATCTTGTTATTATTATTTTCTTCCTTTCCCTTTCTAAAAATAAACCTGAAAATCTGTTTATCATAAATGTAAGCACTTGCCACAGTCTGAAGTACTCTGATCACATGGTAATCTCCAGAAAATAATAACATTAATATGTCTATTTTAGTTTGTGGACTTAAAAAAAAGAAGAAACCAAAGAATGACAAACATGACATGTCCCATGAGAGGATGACTAAAGACAGATGGGAAAGTTAAATTTCATATCACTTATAAATGTTAGCTCCTCTTAATTATGGAACAGACAATGAAATGTCCTTTATATCATTACTGGAAAATTTATGCTCAAAGGGCGTATTCTCTAGGCTGTACATGTCCATTTTTCCCATATAATGAGGGCCAAACTTCTTAGGCCTACCTAAGAAAAACTAAATACATATTTAGATTTCTTTGCTTAGAAACGTATTTAGTTCTAGACAGTATCAGATACTATCACATTTGAAAGATATCTTCACAGACTGTTAACGCTTAATGAAATCCTAGATCACTTTTGGACTTGAAACATATGTCTGCATCTACAAGACTAAATTTATTTAACTGTTGTATCTTAGAGGACTTGCAATGAAACACACAAATACAGCTCATTGCACACATTAAGATTGTAACATGTTGAGTTAATTGTGCTCAACTGTGGTACAAAGTCAAAGATCAACTGGCAACACATTGGTAAATGAAATGAAGCCAGAGGAAATTATATTTTGCTGATCTGAACAGAAATCTAAGCCACCTTTTGGCTCATCGAGTACACAGGGTACTTTCAGTATCCTGGCTTGATTCCCTACTGCAGCATCCATATGTTTTCCCATACTTTGAGCCACCTCCACTCCATGCCTTCCTCTGCTTGATATCTGTAGCCCTCCCTTTTCAGATGCAAAACATGTTGAAATAGAGAAATCTCTGTAAATACAGAGTTGATCATGTGAAGTAAACTGCACCTTCGGGACTGAATTAAGATTGTCTTGGACTAAGATTCTATCTTCACTTTTTATTTACCCAGTCATCTTCTTGATGACATTTATTTACCACTGTGGAAGGAAAACATGGATACTCATGCTGGTTGTGTATGACTCATGAATGTGATCTGCTTACTGGGGGATGTGTCCTTTCAGTTCCCCTGTTCTGAAATGCAGCATGATAAATACTTAGAGTTCATAGCCTTTGTGTCAGAGAAAAGATCCACCTGCCTCTGCTAAAATAATATCCTTAGGGTCATCAATATGATCAGCATGTCACTACTGTATTGAATTGCCATACCATAGGATTTAGATGATAGGGAGGATCCAGTCATCAGTTATGGCTGTCATACAGATCTTCATCCATGGCTTCTATTAAAATTTAGTTGTTTTAGGACTAAACCTCCTTTTCAAAAGGTCAACACTTTCTCCTAGTGAAATTAGTACCCGTACTTGTACATAACGCATGACTGCAAGCACAAATATTAACTGTAACATACAGTCATGTGACTTGTCTTCACAGAACTATGACAATGACACAGTCAACCAGCACCCATTTCTTTCTGTGTGGAAATAGGTGCTACAGCGGAATTTAGGCAATGTGTCCCCATATCATCCCATAAATTTTTAGGCATCAGCCATTTTGTTTAGCAGTATATCTTAATCAGGTTTTCCAGACAAACTGCACAAGAATTATGTATAGCATTTTTACTATGCAGTAATATTGAAGATTTATAGTTTATGAGTGTACTTTTATCTTGTTCCTCACAACTCACAGTTACATATATAACAGCACACAAAACTCCAATAATTTTCTGTGCACTTTAATTTGCAAACCCTTAAATTAAAATTTCATAATAATGTTATTCTTTATGTGTTTATATGTTTTTCCTGTAAGATACAGAAATGTTTGAGATTGATCCTGAAAACAGAAAATAACCATTATGAGGAATTTCAGAAAACATATCCTTTCTAACAGAAAAGTCGTTCAGCTTTAAATCCTTTTTTTAATTGAAGAGTTACTTTGGGACCATTTAAATAATAACATTCTTCATTAAACTAGAAAAAGCTTAACACAGTTTCTTAGTGAAAACCTAAAAGTAAGCATGCAAAAAATAAATTTATGGAATAGTTTTCCTGTTCATTCATTTATTTCTTATTCATATACATAGTCATATTGTAAGTTAATACTTGCTGGGGATACATTTGTAAGCATGTACCTGCACATGTAAACCTTACAGTTGTGACTGGGGGCAAAATCATCATAGGAAAGAGAAATCTGGAAAATTTGTTATGAATGATCCATGACACAAATTGGTGTAGCTGCAATGAAATCAAAGAAGCTATGTAAGTCAGAGGAGCAGGTTCATCTATTACAAAATAATAGATGGTTATAGTACTCACTAGAAGTATCCTCTCATTTCTTGAGGAAAACTTCATTAACACATAAAGATAAGCTCTTCTAGATTTCTGTTCTTGTTGATTGAATACCGTTAATGACTATGGAATAAAAGTTCTAGACCATATTTTTATGTGTAGTAATGTTCAGGATATCCCTGAAACAACTAATTACAAAAATGTGAGAAGTACCTCTACTGTGAGAATTCTTCTGCCACTGGAATTCCAAGAAAAGGTACAAGTTTGATTTATGAGGTCTACCATTTCTAATCTTGAAGCTACATAAAACCTGTTAAGTTTCAGTGAGACAGCAGAATACTCCTTGTAATCACTCTCACAGGGGGAGGAAGAGGAGGTAACGATCACTTTAGGAAATGCTTGCTTATTTAATTTAACTCCTTAAGACTATTACTTTATGAAGATCACACATATGATCCTTCACTATTTCAGTCACATATCTCATATGAAGACCCCAGGTGTTCACAGAAGAACATGTTTCATGTCTTAAAAGACACTTCAGCTGCTGGTAAGCACAGTACAATTATGCTCAGTGGTTCTTACAAAGTCTATAGGAAAAGATTTCCAGGAACAAGAAACATTATGATTTCTTGTGCTTTATTGGAGTAAGAGATTAGTACTTCCAGCCTTTCCTTAATAATGAGATATTCACTCCACCTGTAGCTGCAGATCTGGTTGTCACAAAATGTAGAGCTAGAGCAGCAATTTCTTAGTTTTCACTCCAAGATAAGAAAGCTAACCAAATGTCCTGTCTTCCTCAACCATTTCCTTCCTTTAAAAACATCTAAAAGGTATTTAAGAGTCTTTATGACAGTCAAATATGAAATGAACATTAAGTCTAAAAGTACTTAATAATGAATTTGGAATTAAATCAGATTTTGTATGCCAGCAATCAAATGATTTGCTAACGGACAGCTCGTTGAATTGATGTTTAATGCTCGTCTAAGGACAAACTAAGTTTTGCAATATAATTAAATGAGCAGAAATGCATAATCACAATCTTATTAATATGTTAACCTTGTAAAAATATTTTAGTATTGCAGGCATCTAACAAGATAGCTAAGGCAAGTTAATTAGATTTCAAGTGAGTTGCTAACCATGCTAATTCATATTTTATAAGATTATTAATTAAAAACCAACATGCTGTAGCTTCAGTGCACTATCTTACTATACTTTATACCAGCTCTGACTTACAACTAAATTAAACAAAGCAAGTATAAAGGATTAGAAAAGCGCAACTAACCATTTCTTGCTAATATAGTAAAAATTATGCTGCAAATGGTTTATCTTTTATATACTTATTACATCTTGTAAAGGGTTCTTTTTAGCAATCACTTAGTGCAACATATGAATTTTCTATGCAAACTTAAATATAGGGTTGACAACACAAATATGTATATTAAGGCACTTTTTACGTTCTCATTTCATTCATAGGAGAAAATTAAATTATCAAAGGCAAGAGCTATAGAAAAATCAAGAAATCATGCACTGACGGGTAGTTTTCCATTAGGCCCATGACAAAAGTCACCAAATAAACCATTCTTTTTAAACTATCAATTAATCGATCTTCTCAATCAATCAATCAATCCTGCTGCTGGGCTTAGCACAGAAGCAGTAAATGTGTAGATATTTCCATTCTTCAGTGTAGCGTGGAAAAGCCCCTTTTATGGCTAGATGCTATACTTACTATTATTCTACCACATTCTCAGGTGGTAAAGATACAAGAAAGTGAGGAAGTCTTCACTGAAATAAAGAGCATCAATTCCCTTTAGGAAAACTACAGTATCACAGCTGCATCCTTCAGAATGCCCACTTTGCTCCATGAAACTAAAAATCCTTTGATTTAGGTCAAGTAGGATCCTAATTCTGGAGAACAGCATGAACCTGCAGACAAGCATAGGGCTGAGTCTCCTCTTTATCAAACGGATCAGAGACTCTGGATGTTTCTTCTGCTTATTACTCTGAATTCCAAACCAATTAGCCTACCCAGCTGCTCATTTATTTTCCAGCTCAGAATTCAGGGTGTGTAAATCCAGGAAGCCAGTATCTCTCTGCCTGCCCTGGCTTCTGGCAGGACCATCCATCCTGCTTCCTTAGAAGATGCCAAACTTTTTTACAATTGCTTTGATCTGAGATTTCCCCAACAGAGGTTCCTTCTTGACAAGACTTTCTGGATAGCACTGCAAACTTACAAGGTGAGACAGTACAGCCTGTTTTCCAAATGTTGATGCTGTTTTGACTTGTGTTGCAAACCACAGCCCACACAGCTCCTTGCTGGTTTGTAGTCTGATTTAACATGCCTTGCTATAGCAAGCTTGATTTCTTGTGGCTTTTTTGTTCCTTGCTATGACCTCAACGTCAGGATGTTGTTTACCTTCTATAAGCTTCAGACTGAAATAGTAAGTTATTGAACTGCTCCATTTTTCCCTTCAGGGTACTGTTTCACTCCTGTTCAGCAATCAGTCTGAGCCACAGAAACTGATTTGTTTCATTTAGTGTTTGAGAGCTGGCCTAGCTTTTGCACGTTTTAGCACTGTAAGTATTTCCTATTATCTCATGCCTCTTCATAGTTTAGTTTCCCACAAGTAGGCAGAAGAACAGAAACAAAAGACACCACCCTCACCATGCCCAGCCCCTCTGAGGAGCTCAGAGCACTTTATGCACCTTAAAACATTCCTCTTCCAGATCAATGGACTGCTACCATCAAAATCAACCATAGCCATCAGTTCCTCTTTCTTTCTCTGTTTCACTTTTTTTTTTAGCTTGCACATTAGCTTTTTTTGTTAAGACCCAAAGCCAGCTACTGCCTTCCCTCCCTTTTCTGTTAAGTTTCTCATACATTTCATTTTTTCATGGCCTCTGTGCTGGACAGCTGTAAGGCTTCGCAGCCCCTCCCTTTGTTCTCCTTGCTCCAGGTGAAAAGCTGACATTAAATGTAGCTTCTTCCTTGGTGATGCTGTCCTTATCACTTGGCAAAGAGGTCAATATCAAGTTCCACCCACCCCTAAAGCTCATGAAATATTCTAGATCCCTGGCAGTGTTACTGGCTGTCACACAGAGAGCAGCGCAGGGAACACCCAGTGCCCAGGAAAGTGAGGGCTCCCCTTTGTTGATGAAAAAGAATTTAATTTCTGTTTTCTCCACTGCTGCTGGATTGTGTGTAGGGCTTTGATTCATTCAGCTAATTGTTTACCTTGCTCTATAAAAATATCTATATTCAAAGCCTTAACATTTTTTACATTTACTGATTATAAAGTAATACAGTTATAATATATTATAATCACGAAATAAAGCCTGAGTGTCTTGGAGTCCTTTTATCCAAGCTATATATTTTTATGCACAGTACAGGCAACTGGGAACACAACATAAGTAATTATGCATTCAGTTTGAAATGTCCCAGTATTTACTCTGTCACCTCTGTGCAAAATTATTCAGTGGTAAATCCAATATGAGGTTGCAAGTAGCATGTGCAATTATTTTATTTATTTGTATTTCTCTACACAGAAAAGCTATCCTAAAAGTTTGTTCACAAAAATGATAATGAATCATGGCTTGGCAATTCATTTTATTTCTTACAGACAGACCATCCAGAAACAGCTCAGCAAGCCACTACACATAACAAAAATTTTCAAAAGAGGATATTTTACCAACAACTAAAAACATATCTTCTTTTTTTCCCCTTAAGGAGCCTCAGACCATTTGTGGCTCTCAGGAGGTCATCAGGTCTGTAGGCAGAGAAAATTGAAGGGTCCAAAAATTTCTACTGAGAGTAACCTGTTCACAGAACCTCGGTTTTGTACATGACAGGAGTCCAGTTCAAACATCCCCATTAAATGCTGTAGTACCAGTAAGAAAAGCCACCTTTTATACAGGTTGGTGTCCAAGGGATTCTTGCCTTTCTTGGCAGGCAAAACTAAGCACTCCAGTGCCATTCTGCATCAATACGTTCTCTGTTCTCCGAGGTGCTCTGTTCGATACACACAGGACAATAAACTGCTTCCTCCTGAACCCCTACATCTTCTTTGGGCCCCATGTGGTTTTTGAAAACTGCTGATAGAGTGTATCACAGTGAGTGGCAAAGTTCACAGCTGAAAGAAACAACTGCTACCTATTGGACATGCTTGGATGGAATAAAATACTCTGCTTTTCTACTATCATCTAATAGCAAGTGGTTGTTCATAGTCAAAGCTAGGCTGTGAGCTTTTGCCAATTCATCATAGGGATTTTCTCAAATAAAAGCCTCCAAGAAATTCATCATCTTAATCTGCCCTTGTTTCCTCCAGCCCACCATCACTTTGCTGGGTTTGTGTCCACACTAAACTTCAGCCATCTCATTGCCACCCAGCTCCAACTGTAAGTGGAACAATAGGATGAGCTACTTATTCTCTTGTTTTCTCACCTATGCAACCCTGAAAACACAGATTATATTTGCCCTTGTATATTGCTTCTGTTTTTGAAAAGTACATTTCCTCTTACAGTAATATATAGAAACACAGAGTACCAGATAGATGTCCAGCAAGGACAAATAACTGTTGAAAAAAACAGTCAATATCACTCACTTACCTCCAACTTATTTTTGCCAAAACAAAATAACCAGCCTGAGGTCACAAAGCTGTACTCATAAAATTAGAAGTTTCTTCTAAAATTGAGAGGTTTTATTTATTCCTTTAGAACATGCTTTCAAATCGTGACAATTGTTGGTTTCTGTTGTATGAATTACTGAACACAAATATTTTATGATGTCATGCATTAGTGCAGTAATTGTCCTCCCAAGCCAAATAAGCAAGCATGTGGAAAGATATTGGTATAATATTGCCACATGCGATAAAATACAGTGTTCTGAAAACCAAAGTGCAAGAGGGTTTATAAATATTAAGTATGTCAAATTTTAAGGGTCTTGCCACTCTTCTAATACTATAGTGTTTTAAATTTTGTTTGAATAGTTCCAAATGCTGATGCCCAATGTTCATGCATTCTGAGAGCTACATTTGGTTTTGCTTAGCCTGGAACTCTATCAGATCATTGCTTTGGGCTCAAAGATGGTACTGTGATAGCTTACAGACAGCATTTCTGTAGATGAAATTGAGGAGAAATAGGAGTAAAAGGGGAACATTAGTGTGGAGCCCAGCATAACCCTTTGCCATCTTGAACCACCAAATGAGTATAGAAAAAGGCTGACTTTCAGTAGTTCTCTCTCTCTCTTTTTTTTTTTTTTTTTTTTTACTACCAGCTTGTGAGGGGGGGAAAAAAAATCACCTAGAATTTTATGTTTGAAACACTGGAAAAAATAAACAGCAACAACAAAACTCAGAATAGTTTGACCTAATTTATAACTTCTAAGTACTGGTTTCACTGAAGTTTCTTTATTAGTATGCAAGCCAGGTTCTCTTATCATTTTTACCCTGATGCTTTCACTTTCATAAATCATATATCAAGTTGATAAAGTCAGCACAGCCCTAGGAAAATTCAACAGTTTGTCAGCTTTCTTATTCAATAATTTATGAGAACAAGATGTATCCATTACATAAATAATTCCTTTGCATTTCATTCAATTATGCTGTTATTTTGGATGTTTATTATTGAGAAAAAGCATGGCTTTTGAAGGGCAAAGTGGATGTTCTGGGTTGAAGTAATTGTTGAGCTTCAGAGATTGGTGATCTGTTATTAATAACCATCCACAACACAGAATGTCCACATGCAGAAAACTATCTTGCTTGAAGAACAAGCAAGATAGGGTGTGAACCCAAGAGCTTAGACCAAACAGAATAGGTCAGAAATTTTTCAAATATGTACCTCCCTTCCTAGAAAAGTAGAATTTATTGAAACCCAAACTTGCTGTGTACATTATTTGCTGCAATCAGTGGCAGTGTGGCTACTGTGACTTTAACATATGACTAAAAATAGCCATTAAAAAACAGTCTTTTCCTCATCAGCTACATATGTATTCAGAGGATACTGAAACCCTAAAGCTGCTGAAACCTTTGCCCCTTTTCAAAGCTCTCTTTACTTCAGTTTCTCTTGGAAGGGGCAGCTCATACTTTGGCAATTGTAGGGTCCATCCCACTAAAATTTTGTAAACCTTGCTGAAATCTTTTGTCATGATTCTGTGCTGATGACAACATGCAGGCATCTAAGATTGTACAACATATGCAACTGCAAATCACATATAAGCTCATTACAACATGTAAGAATTTGTTACAACAGCTAACATGTTTTGACAGATAATTTATTTTGACTAACAATTTAAATGCTGTTAAAGAGTTCAGGTGGTTTTGTGCACCCTTCACAGCAGCCTGCAGTGGGAATTTCACCGGTTAGCCCAAAGCTTTCAGAAATGGGCATACAGTGAATCAGACTAAGCACAAAAGGGATGAGTTGGGGAAAGCTAAAAAATTCTTTACAAAATAATGGCCATTTTGTTTGTAATCCAACATATAACCACTAAATCCCCCCACCTTCTATTGTCTTAATAATGATTAATCTGTAATCTTGTTTCTACTATACTGATCCTTTAACCTTCTATTGAGTTAGCGTGCAAACACAGGAAAAACACACAGAAAATCTACTGCGATTTTTTTTTTCCTGAGATCCTTACCAGCTGAAAAACAAAAGTTTCACCACTCTTTCTTGATTTTGCTTTTCAATATGACCTCCTTTAAGTTTGACTTCTTTGTGCTGGTGGGATCTGCCTGCTGCCATTTCCCAGGTACTGACTCCCATTTTATATTACTTTTGTTTAGGCTTGTGTTTTAAAGCAGAAGGCTTCATATGTTCCCTTCAATTCTGTGTTCTGTTTCTCAGTTGGTCACACAGCAATGGCTTTGGCATTTTGGTGTCTTCTGCTTTGTGTGTATGACTGTCCCACCATGGCTTTGCTACAGCAAGTGTGGATTCAGTTTTACAGAATATCGGTATTCTCCAAGTTGTCCTACCATCTAATGTGCAATAGGGAATACAAAAACTACAGGTGAAATTTGTCTGGGATCCATACAAGTTATTGATAGCAAATCTATTGTATGCACCCCAACAGCAAGAGGTTTTTGAAGTGTTTAATCTGGTCTGAAGTTTGATTCTGATTTGCTTCTAAACTATTCCTGATTCATGACAAAAAGATGTGCAAGCTCTGCTAATGCCATCTGTCAGCTACTTGATGAATAAGCATCTTTCAAAAGTTTACCATTAAGATACAAAATGAGTTGATAGCTTGCAATAGTATGCTACCAATTTTACTTCTTCATTCTTCTTGCAGTTTCCTGTATGTATCCTTGATTTACTTTTTTGTCATCATGGTTTTGTGGGTATCTATTCCCCAAGTTAACTGCCTTCGCCAATGACATGTTTCCCCCATATGTTCTTTAAAATGTGTTCCTCAGCACGTAGCAGATCATACCTCATGAATTTCTGTTGCATCTCCTAAGTCCATCAGGTTTCTAGATAAATACAAATGTACCTGCATGCCAGAACTGAGATCCGATGTTGGGGTCCCATTAACAGGGCATAGCTGCTGAGCTGACATACAATTCTGTTTCATATCACAGGTGACAGGAGAAGCATACAAAAATCTGTGTATGATGACCAAAGACAGGCATCATAAAGGTACGTTTTATGTTCTTTTAAGAGTAAAATTTTGTCTAGTAAATGTAGTCAATGAAGCCGAAAGATTATTCATCATATCTTTAAGCTGATGTCTATAGCAGGTTAGATAGACATCACCCTAACATCCAATGACTATATTGGTTGATTGTACGCCGTAGAGATCTACACTATGTGATTTATGATTGATTAAATTAGGGATTGGATGGGAATTACATATTAGAAGGTGGCAGCCAAACTCCAGTCCTACTGACATCTAATGGTTTCACCCAGGTACTGAGGACAGTATTAGAAATCCAGTGCTGTTTACTCGGCAACTGCTAACTACAAATAGTCCATCAGCTGTACTTTATTTGTGCCTCAAATCGCACAACTACTTAGATAGTTTACAGCTGATGGAGTTGTGCAGCCAGTGATGAAATCTTATGTTTGCTTAGGTTGCCAGACACCATGCATGCTGATGTGAGAGGTAACTGCCAAATCTGAATTGTTGCCTTTACTGATGTAGATAGTAATGAACTATAATTACCATTCAGTTTTCCATATGTTGCTAAAGAATTTGTATAATTAACTCCATATTTAAATATGATTCATGTCTCCAAATTTAAATGTCTCTGCTGGATCCAGGAGCTTTAGCCTTCTTCATGATTTCAATTGCTTTGCTAATTTCTTCAAGGTAGGGGGCTATGTTAATTTTACAATACTTTGTATGATCTATTTCTTTGTAATTTATTTATTCATAGTTTTTTGCTTATCATCTGAGGGTGTACTGATGAGAGATCTAAAACCAAACTCAGTTTATAAAAAAGGTTAAAGTTAAAAAACCATTGAATTTGCTCCAGTTTTGATATTTCTAGATTTTAAAAGTCTTACAGTTTGAT
This sequence comes from Gavia stellata, assembly GCF_030936135.1. Classification (NCBI taxonomy): domain Eukaryota; kingdom Metazoa; phylum Chordata; class Aves; order Gaviiformes; family Gaviidae; genus Gavia; species Gavia stellata. The sequence continues at coordinate 41,462,863 of NC_082599.1, forward strand.
ATCAATGAATTTGTGTAGCTGTTCCAAAATACATATTATTTTAAAATGTAAAAATGAAGATTTACAACAAAATAATACTTTTTATAATGTTTGTTTGTAACAAAACATTTAAATTGTCCCACCTTGAAAGTTCAGGTTTTGACTTTGTGAAAAATGTTTCGATCTCAGAAATTCTCACAGAATGGACAAACTGCTTCCCATAATTTGATGACCAATGTCTCCATTCAGTCACTGGAGTAATTTTCTTTCCCAACCAAAATGAGGGTGCAGGGACCATGAGGTATTCAGAGAGATCAAACTCTCCCTAAAAACTGCTTAGGAAACCCTGATAAAACATGTTAGCTCATGTTCTATAACCATGTGGTTATCATATGTGCCGACATTCCCAGGTCATAATATTTCCATTTTTTCTTGAGTCAGTTGTTCTGAGTTGACAGAGGCACAGCTGTTAAGTTTTACCTTGATTTGGTTCCACTCCCACTCATACACAAACATCGTATCAATGATTCAAATATAAGATGAATGCAACTCCTCCAAAAGTATACATACAACGTGTTGCTTAACAGTAGCATTTTTTCTTTCTCTCTGTGATCACGCGCCCCAGGAAGAAGCACAGTTTAGCAATATGTTTTCTATGTTACACAAAATCTATTGACACAACAAAAAATTACTAGAAGGACATCACTGTCACAGCTTAAAAGAATGTATTTCTTTAGTAAGACTAGTGCACTCTTTGAACTTCCTAATTACATGCACAATTGCAGAAAAAAGATTGCATTAATCTGGAGAGCTGTATAAATATTGCAACAGGGTGTTTTGTGGGCTGGAAATATGCTTATAGGACTGATGAAATGACAGGACAGGTGAAGAAAATCCACTTCCAAGATCTGTGCATGCTGCCTTAGTGACAAGCTGAGACACTTTTGAATCCTTGAAAACCAAGTGTAAAGTTTAGATTAATGGTGCCACTGGGTCCTGTTCCATTTTTAACAGAAATGATGGGCAGTCCTATGACTTATGAGTACTAATAAATGACTCAGTATTTACCAATAGAGTAACAGATCAAAGACAAACACATGAACAGTTCTAGCTGTTGCCTGAGTGATTCTTCACAGCTTTCATAAAATAAGACTAACAACATTACCATAACAAAGATGTGTGATCCTAAAACAAATCCTTGCTTTCCAAATACCTTAGGAATTAAGATCAATAATCAAGGAAGAACACTCTTCACAAATCCAGTCTGACTTAAACAGAAAAATGTGCAGTTTATAATTTTTTTTAAGCATTCCTATAGGTACAGTTGCTCAAGTCATATTGAAAAGGCAGCCTCAGCAAATCTGTGAGGCGTTATGTGAGTAGATTAGCAGAAGTTCTGACAAACATGGAAATACCGTCAATGGTACACTGACAAGCACTGGGGATCAAATTGAATTACTGTAGTGTGGAGTAAATTAAACTGTGGAGCTTAAAGGAAACCCATGTGTATATAAAGTACATCTAACAGAAGGATCTCTTACTGAGCTGTTATCTAGACATTTAGCAAGGTCTTGCTATAAACAAGATGGCAGCAGATGACTGGGTTTATTTAAATTAAAAATCACAAAGAGTGAAATTCAAATGGCTGAAGTTAGGGCCAACAATGGACCTCTGTGAAAGCAGAAGCTTCTAGTAAAAAGTTTTTACGGAGAATCCTTTTCCCTATTGCATATCATTCTGTGAACACCCTGTGCCATTTATGAGGAGGATTAATACTGTTAGTCCCACGCAGTATTCCAAATATTTATGATTAATGTGTTAAAACTACCTAAAGGTGTTCAGTTAGACTCTGAGGTGAGCATTGTTGTCAGGTACATCTACCCTGAAACACAGGCACCTTTGCCATCAGAAAACAGTGAACGTGTTATCCTAGTTGTGATGGGTGACCGTCTGTCTCTTCCTGGTGAAGCTCTTGCACATCTCAGACCTTCCTGGGCAAATGACAGGCATGATGTCCTTTATATTACTATTGTCTAAGACTGGAAAATGGCTCCATAACTTGTGTCTGCCAGGAGAGTCACCCTAAAATGAGCATGAACCACATCTTGCAACATCCCTGCTGTTTGTAAAACATATTTTCTATCATAAACAGGCATTGAATCATTTTTTGGAGGTGATGGTAGCACTTGAGACATCAATCACATTGCTTTTTCTTCTTATTTTGCTTTTTTTATCTGTCAGAAATTCCTGATGATTCTGGCATCACTGTCCAGGAGTGCAAGAGTTCTTGTTTTCACTTTTAAGCTGAAACTAAATGTCAAGGGTACATGCCATCTGGGCAACAGCAGAACCATTTTGTATTTTAACTATATGGCGTATTAGACTCTGATTCGAAAGCCTTTATCAGTAGTCATTTTATGAAGTTGCAATGTTTTAAATTTGTACTTCATTGCAAACTGCACAGATTCACTGAATAATTTTCAATATTATGTAAAGTCTGCCACCTTAGGAAAAGTTAATACGTTACACATAAGCATGTGTCATTTTTTAGTAAGGTCATGTAAGAAAAATAAGAATCATTGTCCAGGACAATTTCTCACAGGCAAAATAAATTAATCTATTCCCAATTTACTACCAAAATGCACTTTTTCTCTTGACTTGACCTGCAGTTTGGCGTATGAAATAGAAGTTCCCCTAATGCTCCTCTGAGGACACTCTAAAATATCTCTGGCCCTTCTCTTACATTTCTTTTACCTCCATCTAAGTCTCATGTGCTCTTTGCCACATATTTTCCATTAAAACCTGAGGTGTTCCTACAAAAAATATCACCTAGTTCTGAGAAACAACCCCTTACAGTGATGATAAGGTTTCAGAATGCACTGTCCCTGACATCCCTAGCTAGTCACTTTAGGTGTTTTCTATCGTGTCTGACATTCAACTTTACCTCTAGAAATCATTATCCAGATTTTATCTGAGATCAAACAAGATTTTTACTGGACTTATATTGATATTCTACCTTTCAACTTTGCTGCCCTGTCCAGGCACTGGAGCGCGTATCTGAAGTCTCTATGTCTCTTCCAAAACTCTATTTTCAAATGTTGAACTTTATCTGGGGGAAAAAAAAACAGAAAAAAAAATAATACTCAAATACATTATATGTTCGAAAAAATGGGGTTTTAGGGTGATTTAGTTTCCTTTCTGTTCCCCATTGTTTTTCTTACAATGTTAGGGCCCCATTTTGTGAACTGTGCTAGCTTGTGTATGGTCTACAACTTAAAGTTATGGATACATGAGTTGTTTCAGATTGAGAGATCAGTCATCTCTCACTGCAACACTGCCTGCTTTTTCTATGGGTAATTCCTCTGAGGTAGCAATGCTGGTGCCAATATCTTTGTCTTGACTCGGCTGCTCATTTGTTCCAGCAAAGTGATGTAATTTTGCATTGTTTCCCAAATGTCAGAAGTTGTCTTGGTTTGTGCATGCAGTTCTTTGGACAGGATTTTCTGGATGCCATCTTTGAACTTCTCAAATCTTTCTGCTTCTGTCCTATTGTGGTATTTTGAATTTGTCATTGTGTGCAGTGTATCAGAGCACTATCCACCTACTTCAAAGACAGTCTGTGCTGACACGCATATTAACAAATGTTAATTGCTTCATCAAAGTCTAGCTTTTACTCTTCGAAGAGTCTTTATCCAAGTTTTGATTTCAGATCCTGCTTAGATCTCTTATCAGAGATTCAGTTCCTTAAACTGTAAAATGCTTTTTCTTTGTTCCAGTAACTCTTCTATATAGTCACATCTTCCTGCAGTCTGTTTTAAAAACATACCACTCATCTTTCACTTTCCTGTGGTCTTTGGTACTCTTCCAGGGTCTGCAATAGCTGCATTGTGTCTTTTGCTTGAGCTTAACTGAAAACAATGAAAAACCTCTATTACTTCAGAAACTGCTCTTATGAGAAATACATTTCTGACCGATTTTCTTTTTGCTGGAAAACTTTCTTCATCATTACAACTAATGCTGTCTTTACCTCTGTTTGTGTTTCTGGAGAATTTAAGTCATAGTGGGGCTCTTAACAGTTAGAGTTGAACCAAAAATATTATTTACTTGATCTTCGTTTACTGCAGCCATCACTCAGAGCCAAGACATCTATTGCAATTCTGCTTCACTCCAGCTTTACATGGTGTGAGCTCTTTACGAGGTGAACAACCTGGCTTATGCTAAAGTCTCATGTAAGGAGCAGCCCCCTCCTGGCTGGAAACTTTGGCTGTATTGCTTGAGATGAGGAAAGGCAGGGAAGGTATCACCTCTCTACTTGTCACCCATCTATTCTTCATCCATATGCGTCTCCCTGTTCTCAGCATTTAATGGTTAAACTTCAATTCTCATATCGTCTCATTACAGTCAAAGCCTGTTTTGCCACTCACATGAGCAGATGCTGAGTAGAGCCAAGGGTAGAAATCTTGGAAGGCAATGCCCTGGGAGGATTGTACACACACTCAATCTGGACTGAGGACAGGTTATGTTAACAGGCATGGGGGGAAGAGCACAGCCAAGGGACAGTGCTTGTTAGACTGGCATACGCTTGGAAAAAATACGGTTTAGCAATACTTGCCACGCCTTGATTATTTCTATTCAGACTCGGCTAATCTGAAAGGAAAAACTGGATATTTTCTCAGATACTGCATGTGGCAGCTTTTGGCAAATGCCAATTCTGCACAGGGCAACATTGTGTATATATCTTGAAGACTGGTGGAGCGGAATAGGCTAGTAAATGATTATTTACTGCTAAATAAGCCTCACTTCCGTTAGGTTAATGAAAATTAAGTGATGAAGTTCTGGACATTACTAGATTCAGTCTTGTGGTGGTGATGCAGGAACACCACATGTCTAGATAAAATTCTCAGTCTTAGTACTTTAGACTTCCCAGGTGACTTATAATTTTTCCATTAGTCTCATTTTTAGAAACATGTAACCCAATATAAGCTTCAGAGCAACTAAGTGGCAAATAATTGTTCTGATTTTCATGACCACTGAGTACATCAGGGTCCTATTTTTGAAAATCATCTCACTTTTTTAGCAATAAAATAAAGATGTAAAGGCCATCTATCTTTAGGTGCACAGCACTACATACCTAGGCTCCAGTTTATTACCTATACGTTAACTTATTACTCATAGTTTCTTATGACATCAGTGTCACTTCTTTAAAAGACAATAGCTGTGAATTTCAATACCTTAAAATCACCTATTCAGAGTAGCCAAATGATATGTTTCTCTCCTGAAATGAAGACAAAAAATACTGAAGGCCCAGTTAAAGAATCATCTAACTACGTTCATTGCATTACATTCAACCTAAAGCCATATATATTTGACAAGGGGTTGTAGGCAAGGCATTTCCTAGAAAAGTCCTTAATGTTTTCAAATTCTCAGCTATAACAACATATCGAATGCCAAAATATGCTGTGAGGGCTTGTTTGTTTCTATAGCCATGAGGTAGCAGTGCAATATTTTATATACATTTTTTCCTACCAAGTTTCTCCACCTTGTAGCATATGTGCTGATTAGTACTGAGTGGAAGAGGCAGCTTAGAATCATGATCTGTTTTATGTGTCTGTTTGGTCAAGGAACAACAAGAGAGAGAAACAGGAACTACAATATAACAGATAAATCTGAATGTCTTTATTCCATGGCTTCCCACCTCTTTTGTCATAAAGCAAGACTGGAAATCTGTTTCTGCATATGTTTCTCATTGAATTCAAGAACTGGTAAACCATGGAGTAATTTTTTTAAGTTGCTATTTCTTATCAAAAATCAGTGACAACAACTGTGTGTACTCTCAACGTTTTATTTGATGTATAAACAGAGCAGTGGGGTTAATTGTGAAAACTGTTTACTTTTGAGGGGGGAATAAAACCCACTCAGATGCCGCCTTTTTTCAAGCTGTGAAGTTTTTCCTTCCATAGCACATATGTCTTGCTACAATCTGGCAAACATACCCACAAACACCGTGGTCCCCCCCCCCCCCCCCCCCCCCCATACAACCCAAGATAATAAACTCTTTTTATTTTTTTTTAACCACTTGCAGTAGAAAACAAGAATTAATGTAAATTACATATAGTTTCCCCTCTCTATAAAAGTATCAAAATGACACATTAAATATTGGCCTCCATGACTGTGCTGGCATATGGACCTGAAGCTAGTCACAAGCAAGGAAAGGAAGCATGCTCAGTTTGAACTGTTTTCTGAACAAACTTTACAGTCCAATAAAAAATAAATTCAGTTTAATAATATATCACTTATGTTAGATGTAGCGTGCAGGGCCAATAGCCTAAAACATACATTTTTCAACTGAAAGCATTGTTATTAAATATAATACCTGCCAAGAACTGTCCCAGTTGTATGCACAATGTTTCTCACCACTGTTTTCTCTGCAATAATGGCCTCTCATTTTGATTTATGCACATTTACCTAGCTCCCCAAGGGTGTCCATATTTTTGGACATGAAATAGGCTTGTATTTTGGCAAACTCCAAGTGTTTAAGAAGTGAGCCAATTTTTTTTTTTATCTATTTCTTGGCCTATGTGGTAAATAGACCAAATATTAAAATACATATTTTATAGTACATTACTTACATAAATTTCAAGCCAGTTCTCCAAATGTTTCTCTAGCACTGTTTCATTTCTGTCTATTTTGGACCTAGGTGACACTGCAGGGCATAAAGGAGAGTTGGATCACACTCCTGAGAATCATACGGTTTGCTAGGACCTTTCTAGCTTACAGTGCCGAGCAGAAGGAGAGGACAAAGCTCTTCTCAGAAGGCATCTGTGGAAAATGCAAGGAAAAAGTAGAATTAGACTGAGCCAAAGCTCCATCCTGCCCTAGTGAGGTCTTTTGCCAGCATGACTGAGAAGCAGCCCAGCCACAATCTGACCAGCTGGTCTACCTCCAACCTCCCACCAGTCATTAAAAATGAATCACTCATTCTCCTGGGATAGCAGAGGTACATGATATTCCACACATCCATATGTGTGTGGAGTCACAATAAGTACATTCCTAAATCCTTTGCAAAAGCAACTCATACAATCAAAGTTATTGGACTCAGTGGAAATGGTCATGTAAGGTTTTTTTATTTATCAAGTTTTTCCCAAAATACAGACATAAATGAGCAAATTTTTTAGTAGGACTGACAGAGTAATCTTAAGGACAGAAAATGACAAATGCAGAAATATTTGGAACAAAGTATTGGATATGAACCTGGGAGGTGCTCAATACTTCCTGTGACTGCAAAATCCTTCTTCCCCTCTTACTCACCTTCTGCATCTAGGAGTTCCCTACCCAGGAGAAAGGGCAATGACAATACTCTTCATGTGAGTGATATTTCAACAACTCTTACTTTGTAATGTAATTTTGGGTCACCAAGTCACTAGCTATATCAGCATATAGAGAAGGGCAGTCTGTCTTTTTGCTTTTCCTGCCTTCCACATCTTTTGCTAAAGTCATGTCTTGTCCTGCGTCTGATATTCCTAGCAAAACCCTTCACCCCACACAGAGCTCAGCATCTGAGCCCCTCAAGCAGTCGCAGAATATTCTGAGGACTCATACCTTCTTTTTGCAGTGGCCTCAAAATGTTTATGAGCTAACAACTGCTCGGCCTTCTTGTCAGCCACATTTCTCAGTCAGTGGCTGCACATCTTCAGATTTAGATTCACCATGTTACCCAGCAGGGAGAAGTCACACGCCTGACTTCTTCAGCAATCTTTAATGAATCTGAAACTGAAGCTTCTTCAGTTGTTGTTGCTTTTACAGCAGTTATGTTTTCTGGCTTAGTGGTCCAGTGGATAAGGTAATGAATGAGGAGTCACAATGAAAACCTACATGTCTCAATCCTATTATTTCAAATTACCTTGCATTTATTGTAGAGCAGTGGACACATGGTGCAGAATTAATCAGCTGTAATTAAGTCATCTAGAATTAGGTATCTAATTCTGAATAAGACCCCATAGTTTTCTTTTACAAGCAATGGAGACATATAAGCAGCTATAGGGCAATTAATTTCCTCGTAAAATATGTCCACAATGGGTCCTATAAACTGTTCTGTCCACTAGCCAAGGGAACTCACTGTGGTGAGCCCAGCCTTAGACATAGACATCTGATTTTTAAAAATCTGAATTTCCTCATGATGACTCTGATACCTGGTAATTCAGGAAATGATAGGAATTTTTAAAAATGTCAGAGGTTTGTGTTTCTAATTCTTCACTGCCCTCCTGTGAAAAAAATGAACTAACAATGTTGTTAAGATTCCACATTATCACTGTTACTATTTTCCCTGCTTTAATAACAAAAAATCCTCATGGTGTTGGTTGATATGAAATGCTTTGTATTTGCAAAATCCAGCATTTTTAATCTGCAAAGTTACTCACACAGAGAAGTCAAAAGCTGGTGGCAACATAAACTAAACCAAGGAAACTCAGGAAGAGCTGTTTGATTGAAAGGGCTCTGAACATATGGAATAAATAATCGAAGGGAAGGCTGACCCTGAGAAGTGTAAATGAGTTCAAGAGAGCCACAGATTTCCTTCTTGAACACAAAAGGGGTCAAGTCATAGAGAGAATAGACAGAAAAGTGGGATTAAGGTAAACAAAAAAAGCAGACATGCTGGGCCAGATCACTTTTTCCTGTTTGTAAATTTCATGTTTTCAACAGAAAAAAAAAAGTGACTACACAGATGGTCTGTGTTATTCCCACATCCTTTGAAATTCAGTTTCCAAAAATGTTACCTTGTTCTGTATCCTCTCGTGTAGCATAAAGTGCATACACTGTTTTCCAACATGTTCACATGCATTCTTGCTGTCAAGAATGGTCTACTTCATTAGCCATCACCATGGAAAAATGTGTGTAAGAAGGGGGATAGAAACATTAATAGCATAAAATTCTGCTCCTGAGATCTGTGTGAGAGAAGGCTGCTGGTGGCTCACTCACAGTGTGTCCACATTAGCAAGCAATTTGGCCCAAAAAGAATGAATCGGTGCTGAGGCCACTGCAGTTTTGGACAGTGCTGTTCTGGGGTTTTATTTTGGTCTCGGAAAAAAAATCCCTCTGTCTGTGTCATCAAAGCTGTCTGAAGGTCCTTTAGTTTGGATACTAAGTAACCTGTTAAGGGTTGGAAAACATTTAGTACAGAGCGGAACATTCAGTTTGTGTTGATTTAGAAGGAATCCACCTAGTATGTACCAGAACGGGTTTGCAAAGGGAATTAATTAACGTGGAGGATCTGTATGCTGCTGCTCCAGATCAAAACATGCATCGAGTTGTAGTCTTTGTCGACCAAGTTCATGCTTGACTAGCTCTCTTGAGTGTTCTGATTTGCTCCAGCTTAACAGACACTGCTTCACTATGGAAACTGCCATTTGGATACTTTCTGATTTTCATAATATCATTAAATGAAAGGATCAGAAAACATTTGGAGAGCTCGAGTTATCCTACAAAGCAGTCCCACTTTTGGGTTGGGCTGTGCTCCTGATCTTCTCAGACTGATTACTGGCAATGGGACCAGTCTCAGAGCTCAGAGAAGGCTGTGGCAAGTTCATCCAGAATTTCTTCTGTGGGATCTGAGCAAGCAGCCACCCCATCTCCCCTCCCCTGTCTATTCTCATGGGATAGATGAGAAGGAAGTATGTTCCTTTCTGATAGCACAAACCAGAGGATGTATGCAGCATTTATGACCGCTAGGAAAAGACGCAAAATAACAAGAGCTTCAATCAAAACTTACATAATAGGATTTTCCCTCTGATAAGATTGCTTGAAACTGCTTCTCTTTGTCACAGTCCCAGCTTTTCCTTTAGCTTTTACTTCTAAATCGTGGACATCTTGCTTTTCACTGCCCCACAAGACACAGAGTCACACCATTACCTGACCCTTCCATGCAGTTTATAAAATACCCTGTAGGAATTATGCACCTGGAAAAATCCAGTCCTGTGCTCTGGCTCCATTTGGTCCCATTGCCTCCCAGTAACAGTGCAACATACCCACTCTTGCAGCCTGCAGCAGTCCCTTTTCCAATGGCACCCTCATTCCCTAAAAGGGGAAGGCTTGGCAATAGGAAAGAGATCTCCTGCTGTGTTTGCAGCAGCAAAGAGTTTTAGTGAGGTGCAGATCCCTATTCCAGCCAGTTATGGGCAAGGGATCAAAGGTCCTGTAACGCCCTGTGGAGAAAGAGAACATGGCTCTACCTTTGCTGCTCTCAGACGTAACGTGGGTGGCACATGTTCAGAGATAAAAGAGCCTGGAAAAGTCCATCACCCAATTTCCTCCATAACCTTCCTTCTCTGCTCTTTTGTGAATAGGGGACACCAAAACACGTTTGTTGTGTTGGAATACGTTCATGTTCAAAGGCGGCAAATGAACTGAACACCAGGGAAGCTCAGAGCCTTTTGAAGAGTCTCATTTCCTTAAAAGATTGACTTTGGAGTCCAGGGCATTGTTCCTTAGCAAAGCTTGTATAACATGAAAGGAGAGTTGGACCCTGATCATATTACTCCTTTTCACAAAAAGTCCTACAAATAACAAAGTAATTGAGAGTAAAGGCAATTCCACCAGCCTGTGAACACTAGCCTAGTAAAGTTTGTAAGAGGCCAAATATTGCTTTAAAAAAATAACACAAAAACCACAACCTCCCCTAACCAATGAATTTCATAAAATAGGATTTCACCTTTGTTGGAATCCAGCCTTACTTCATACAATCTCCAGGTATTTATGAATACAATTCGTGTTTTTTAACAGTCCCAAGGTGTACATTAGAACTCATCTCTATGACTAAGCATGTACACGTTTCTGACTGCAATTCTTGAAGATTTTTAGATAGAACTTTTTTAAAGTTCAGAGCAATTCATACACCTTATGTCAATACAATACGCATACTATGTTTATACATTTGTTTTGGAAAGGAAAATTTCTAACAAAAACTTTGTACAATAAAGAAAATACGACTGATGAAAAAGTTGTCTAATTAAATATAAGGAGGCACTGCATGCTCTTCTCTTCCCTCACAAAATACAAAATGGATTTTAATCTGAGAGGAACGTTAAGCTATGTTAGCTTGCTCTAAGGTGACTAAATAGTTAAATTTGTTCTTTCTTTTCTTAATACATTGTCTCTGCCAGACTGACTGGCCTGTGTTTGCTGGTGAACCACATGGTGCTCCATCAGATGCTGGTCTGTCAGACAGAGAGGCACACAGTGGCATCATGAATATTTTCATACATAAAGTTACATTTTTCTTGCACCCAGACACCTGTACTGCCAAGAAGCTGTTCTTGTAGCTGTTTCTCTGTCTTTCTTTTCCCTACATTTGAGTGCAGCTGGGAACACAAGGGGTTAAGTGACACTGCTTGTACCATATCTGTCTCAGTGGCAGGGCAGGAGGTTATGCAGCAGGGTTCTCATAGGAAGGTGAATGCTTCTCCTAATGAGGTGAAGCTGATGGCTCTAATGCAATGGAACAGCTGCAGCGGGCTCTTTCCCAGCTCGGAGTCACACTGAGATCAGATTCAGCATATAGCAGCTCTGTTTTCTTCACGCACTATAATTATGATTGATTTGCAAAAGATGTAAAACTCTTTACCTTTTTATAACAAGAGCTTTAAGTTTGTAAGGCATTGAGGAAGGGGGGTTTTGGTGCTGTTCCAGGGAGGACTAGCTCCCTTCGGCCTCCTCAATCTTTTCCTTGACTGACAAGGTTAGTTTCCCCTTTTGCTCCAGTCTCCTTAAAGTGCTGGGAGATCTGGGTGCCGGGCGGGACCAGGAACCCTAGCTTCAAGTTTTTATAATAGTGCGAACACGTCAACCTGTCTTGTTCCAAATGCAGATGATCTATAAACCACAAATAAGAGAGACTCATGACTTTTCTGCTTCATTATTAACAATTCTACCATTTCCACTAATGGCCCTATACCATAGTTAGACTTTGTGGCAGATACGCGCACATGATTTGCTGCCTGTGAAATTCTCAAATTGCTTCCCTCAAAGCTAAAAATTCAACACAAAATGCCCAATTCCCCAAATTCACCAGCTGGCTCTGTCCTGGCTCTGAACCCCACTGCCCAGACATTTAGATCATCCCCCTCTCCTGGGTTCCCAGAGGTCAGGAGGAGTCCACGAGGCACGCATCACACCAGCCTGTGCTGGGGGCTTCTGAACTGGTCTGCACAGCCGAGCAGAAGAGAGTTTAACAGTATTCCCACACAGCTGTTTGGTTTCTGGGGGAAAGCGAGCTGGCTTTCGGTCAGCCAGCAGGCTCAACGGAACTACTCAGGATGCTGTACCCGGCCACAGAGGCCTGCTTGTAGAAAATAGTCCGTCCCTACTACTATTAGATTGTCTTCTGTTCATAATAGAAGTTTTTACTCTAGCACTTCCAAACTCGTGTGCGCTACTTGCTGAGACTAATTACATTTCTTTTTTTTTTTAGGAAGAGCTTCCCATCTTAAAATTCTTAGACCCACAACAGATGGAGTGACCACCTGAACTAAATTCTTTCCCTGAATTTCAAATTATTATTCAGTCTTTAACTATGCAATCATGAAAAGTGTCCAGGGTACAGAGCAACCAGAGCACAAAGCTTCAGGAAAAGAAATGATAATTTTCTTTCTGGTGTGTAAGCATCAGTTTAGACCAGAATATAGAAACCTTCCCTGCCGAAAACATTGCTTTCTTTGGACAGCTTAATTCTGGCAGCTCTAACATTTGCTGATTTGACACTGCAAATTGAACACTCTTTTAATATAATTTCTATATGTATTATTGCGTAAAACGTATTGTCTGCATAACTATATGTGCTTTGTGATTTAGCAAAGAGGCCAATTTTCTCTTAAAGTTATACGACAAAATAATGACATTGCCGCTATGTTAAAACCACAGGCAGCATACATCCAACTTATTATGACACAGTTTTGTCAATTGCTAGGCTCAGTAGTGTTTCTAAATGTAATGTCAGAGTTCAAAAAATATTGTTAGGAATTTTTGAGGGAGATAATAAATAAATTATAGCTAATAATAATATTTTTAGCAAATTGCTGATACTTAAAGGAATAAAAGCGGTAGAGCCAAATTGAACCATATGCTTTTTGAAAAAGCAATTTCACCAGTGGAAACTCTATTAGTGTCTCTGCATGTTATTAGGACAGCAGGATTTGTTCTGCAACTAGACTTATTTGCTGTATTAGATTAGATTCAGTTGGTCATTATGTACAGAAGTATGCACAGCTGTCCAATACGCACTGTCAAGTCCATAGGAGCTAAACCAGTATTTTCATCTATTTTTATTTATATATGGTGTTTTTTAGTATATGTTTTTCCTTTAGAATATTCCAGTTGCTAAAAACTAATTCTGGAAGAAAGAAGAAAAGTGCATTGGCATCATCTCTTTTGCAACTTCACAAAGAATCAGAAATGTGCAGTAACAGCAGAGGGAATTAAAACTCCATATGCAATCAGAGACCTCATCCTGTGAGAGCGTCACCATCTTTTAACTTTCCTTACATGTTGGCAGCTAAGGTGTAAATTGTCACATAGATAAAATTCTGTTCAGTTTGAAATGACATGCAAAGGTGACGCTAGCTGTCAAAAGTTCTCCTGAGAGAAGAAGCAGCTGCAGCTATTGTACCCAGCTGCCAAAGCCTGGGACTAGAGGAGGGCTGAGAAAATGTGTATGACATACTGCTACTTAATACATCCGAAAGTTGTAATTTGGGATATCCCTGGCAACTAGATCTTCTGATATTTCTTCTGTTGCTTTGTGCCAACTGACAAGGACATAACAAACAAGATAGGAACAAGGACTGAGTCCTTCATCTGAAAATACCATTTTTGGTTTTTTTCTACCTTATACTTTATCTCTCCCTCCTAAGAACGTGTGATGACAACAAAGCCAGTTTATCAGCATTTTGCTAGTATTTTGGATTGGAAGCCACGAGAGATGCATGAGTCTCATCAATTGCACAGGCAGCTCTCAAAAAATCTCACCAGAAGAATGGACCAAGGCAGACTCTGAGTAAACCAGAAGACATGCTAAATCCCGAACAATGTACAGCTTCCTCTTGAGTATGTGCTTTAAACAAGTCTTTCAGTGATGCTTACTTTGCCATGTCTATTTAAAAAAAACCAAAACACAACAAAACAACAAAAAATGGAAGAGGAAAAATCAGCATTTTGTTATAGGTAGCTGAACAAAGCTACTACATGCTTTTGCAAGAGCAAAAATAGTTCCTGTAGATTCTGGGGTGAATAGAGAGAATATAAAGCTATTTCTGATTATTTTGCTGAAATCCTGCTCTCACAGAGGTCCTTAAGGACAGACACGGTGATGCCAGTCTATGCTATTTCACAAAGCTTTTGTATAAGTTAGTTGGACGGAATTTATACTTTCAGAGGCTGACAGATGACTAGCCAAGTCTGAACCCGGATTACCCATAGCTAAGTACAAAATGGCCATATTTTGCCTGTACCCAGGCAAAATTTGTAACCCAGGTTTTGTTGAAAACATCTCGGCTGCACACAGAAAGGTCTTTTCCCCTGGATGTTCTGTCATTCAGTCAAGACTGATGCCTCACTGGTCTCCAGAGCCTGCGGAGAACTACCAAGAGCCAAAGTACAGCCAGCCTCGAGTAGGGCAGAACGAGCTCTGCTGGGCAGTGCTGAGGAATGGGATGGAGTCAGAAGGACAACACCCTGCTGCTCAGGTCACATCTGGAACACTAAACTCTTCTGGTGAAGCTATTGCTGCAGTGAGGCCAGGAGCCTTGGCGACCGTCAGATTTTCACTGTATTAAGATAATATATTGCTGTTAAACAATAAACAGCTTCTCCAAATTAGACTTACATTAAAAGAAAACACTCTCTAAGAAATCGCAAAAGAAATGTAAAATGCCTTGGAGTGGGGGAAGACAAGACTTCATTATTGTTAGGATTCTGGGTTGTTTTAATACATCATCGGAACTATCTTTTCTCTCCTTCTTTTCCATGCTTAAATTTAGTAACATTGTAAGAGAATGACATAATTCTGCTGATGCAGAGGTCCTTGCTATCCCTTCCTTTTCTCCTGGCTAAGCTATTGCAGAGATTTGTTTCTCACTAATACCTCTGCATGTGCAATTAACAGGTGATGCAGAATTCCTTTGCCTGATCTCTGCTGGCATTGAATAGCTACAGCTCATAACTCCAGACCTGGCTCCGTTACACTGCTGGTTGTTAATCTAGCTCATATTAGTTTCAAGGTGTTCTTGCCACATTAGGAAGACCTTTCATCTAATTCTGACAATTCTTGGACCCTCCTTTTCCATAAATCTCTCCTTTCCCCCAGTTGCAGAGTCCTGGCTTCCACTTCAGAGATAAATGATAACTGACAACTGGTAATTTGCCCTTTAGGCAACATTGTCTGCAAATGCTAATACCTGGGTGTTCACAAACTCTTAGTCTCTTCAGTGAAGGTCCTTGCAGGAAATTTTACTATGTGAAACAAATATAGGACAGCTGCCTATAACTTTGATAGTGATTTGCTGTTGCTAATTTAACACACTGTCAAGAAAACATTGCCAAAAGAAGTCAAGGCTGCTTCAATTCTTCAAGCAAATGGTCTATTTTCCATCTTTGTCGTTGCAGATTACAGCCTTTGGGAGCACTTAGTGATGTGTGGGTATAACAGATAGGAGAGTCAATATGATTTAGTTGCTGTTAAAAGGGCCTCATTTCTACTTCCTTTCAAAACTACCTACTTCCACCTCCCTTTGCAAACCTCAAAAAAGAGGTATGAATATTACCACAAATCAAGGAGTTAATGGAATCTCATGAGAATTCATGATTTCTCATAGACCTCCTGCTGATTTCTCAGAAGAAATTGTACAGGTACAGATGCAAACATATTAGAGAAAAGAAAAGGGGAAAGTAGAGGGGGGCAGATGGAGAGCAAACAGCTAATTTGAAACCTTTTGGAGACTCTACCCATCATTAGCATTCCCACAGGGTTGTTTTTCCCCGAGGGCAGGAAAAGACCAACACATTAAAACTTTTTAGTCTTCTAATCTAATCTAAGGGACTCATAGCAACAGACAAATCTCTCCTAATTGTCTCTAATAAGTAAAATAACATGAGAACCAAACTCTGCTGGAGACATTCCAGGAATTTTCATTTCTTCATTTCTGCCTGCTCCCTTATGGTGGTAATTTCTTTTTATCTGCTCTTCATTTGTACTGATTACTTCCTTTACAAATTAGAGCTGTACTTTTATTAGCTGCATGTCGGTTTCTTTATAGTTAGGGCTCTGAAGAAGTTTAAAAACCAAATCCTCCTAGGCTTTCTTTTGGGTTTTTGTTTGTTGGTTTGCAAAAGTGGAGGCAGTGGAAGGAGGCTCTTTCTTGAAAGTGCAGGGAGTCCTGCAAAGCCCTTCTGCTCTCCTCAGGAAGCCTGGCAAACACTGCTCTTGGGCTCTGCACAAGCTGACGAGGAAAGCTTTGCCTTTGCAAAGCATTCAGAAATCCTTAGGTAGTGAATGCTCTGTGCGGGTATGTGTGTGCGTATGTAAAATGAACTCATTATATGCTCCATACCATTGAACCCATGTGTTGCAACTCCACGATCTCCTTCGTCTTCCTAGGCAAGCCCTGCTGGTTGGCACCCACGTTTCTGTCTGTGTTATTGGCACTTTTTACCTTTCTGCCTACACAGTTATAACGTTCTTGGATCTAGTATGTACAGAATGGCAAACTCCAGGGCATATTTGCTACAACATCACTGTTGTTATTTTCAAACAGAAATTCAGACGGGAGTGAAATCCTTTAGGCCTTTAATGAGTTTCCAGCATTATCCAGGCCTGCAATAAATCTCTAGGGTTAAAGAATTGAAATAATTATTGACCTCAGTCCATTTCTTTTTTTTTAAATTCCGATACAATTATTTCCTCAGCTGTCTGCACACAGCTATTTCTGTGGAGATTTAGATTTCCTGACCTTGGTCCAGACATTATCTCTTACTATGAATAAATTTACTCAGAAAGCTGCTCACTAAGGGAGTACCATCACCCCAATTTGTCTTGACTGGCATATGCTTATTGAAAACCTGCAGAAATTTAGCCTGAAATTAATGTTAAGTTACAGATACTGAAGAAATTATATCAGAGCTAATGGAATCCAAACAATAGAGTACAAATGCTAGTATAAGTATTTTGAAGGAAGCTACCCTTTTTATTTTTAGGCATTTCAGTGGAGAATATGTCAGGGCAGTATATTAAAAACATGCAGAAATATCCAAACTTCTATTGTTTGAACCAAATCTTCTTTTGTAACATGTCAGTATACTGATTTGGTGGGAAACATGTCAGGAAGCGTATAGCAAGTACATTAAGTTCATGAGCCAGTAAGAACAAGCATTTCAGTTAGAAGATCTTCTGGCTTTGAGGTTCAGTTTAGATCACATTCAAAATTATCTATTTTTGTTTGTAAATATCTTAAGTTGATGATGTAGACAAAGTAAGAAGAGGAAAGAGTGGCATTGGAAAAATTTTACAACTCATTATTGGAAGTAGCACAAGGGCCTCTCCTATTTAGCTATTGTTCAATTCTCTCTGACTTCAGAAAAAGGACTGAGAATAAGAACCTTTGGTTCTTATAGATAGATAAGAATCTTAAGATCTTAAGATAAGAATCTTTATCTATTTTAAACTAATTTATTTTAATCATACTGCCTGGGTTCAACCTTTTTACAGCTTAATCTACAATTAATGGTTTTCATAATACTTATATCAGTCTAGTTGCTTTCTGAATCATCTCCAATTTGTTATTATGTTTGTTTCCATTAGATCAATATGACTCCAGCAAAGGTCACTGCAATATATAAATAAAAGAAAACAACTTTGCTACTTTACTTGATCTTGATTGTATTTAAGTGATCATAGATCCAAAATTTCTGCGGATTCACAGAAGAGTTCTGCTACTTTTCCTACTGGCACAAACATATAATTTCTCTTTAAGCCTCTGCAATGTATCAGGGAGTTAAGTTTAATTGATTATTCACCATTTCAAACAATTCTGAGCTACTTAGTAGTTTCTAAAATACAGTCCTTCATGTTTCATGTGTAACCAGCTTTCTTTTCTCTACATATTGATCTTCCTTAGTCTAGGTATAGGACTTCATGTCTAGTTCTCCAACTCATCATGAGATTCTGATTTTTCTGTCAGCTTCACATGATTCCATCTTTTAAAGTTCTACAATTTCTTAAATGTGAAAGGAGTATATTTCAGTGCTTTGAAGACTGTAGGAATGCATTAACCATGCTGTTACAAGATTGTAGGCAAGACATGGTACAAGATATTTGTACCAGATACTGAACAATTTTTATTGCTTAAACTATGGAATATGTGCAATAATATACAAGACAATAATTTCTTAAACAATAGAAAAATCCTTCACAACCATATATATGTACCTATATATATGTGCATGCATACACACCCTCTGAAATAGAAACAATACCTAAACAGGATGCCATCAGGCAAGAGGATTCATAAACTTTGTAGCTTTTAGTCATAAGCCTATTCTTCATTCTTTAATACAAGCAATAGGAAAGGTGCTTCAACCATCAAATTAGCAGTGAATCACTAGGTCTAGTAGGAGAGGTTGGTAGGCATGCTATGTCCTTATTTGAAAGGGAGACGGCATACCATCAAAAAAAGGAAAAGGCAGAGATAGGGTCCAAGTGTGAAGGATACGCCTGTAACCTCTCCGTGAAGGGATTCAGGATACTTCTCTGGCCAAAACTACAAACCTTTTGAAACGTGTGTCTGTCACTGGAATTTGGAAATGGATGAAGTATAAAACATAATTTATTCTACAAGAACGAATTATCTTCTCCTTCTCAAAGATAGCTTTTGGAGTTCAGACACACCTTTTAGGTGACATCATTGTCAGCTGGAAAAAAAAGAATTCAGGGATGTAATGTGAAACGAGATTATCCGGTTTGTTCAAGAAAAGTCACAAATCAGAGCTGTTAACATGCTTCAGATTGAGAACTAGGTGATTTATTTTAGGAGAGACAGGGGGATCAAAACTTATTCTAATCATCTACTTCTATTTAAAAATGTAAAATCCTTGGATAGGATTTTGAAGAGTTATGGGTGAACAAAAATAATATCTCATCAGTTCATGCTTATATATTTAGTCAAAGAGTACATTTAGTATTTGTGTCTTTAGCAAGTTTCCCATACTCCTCCTCAGCACAGGTTTGAGGTTTATTTTATTCCTAATGTTCAGCCTCCCATTGCAACAGTCTGGTTTTGAATACCTTTACTAGACCAGTCCTATGTTCACTCTAAAACAGAAACTTTCCCACTGAGCTCAGTGACCTCAGTGCAGATGTGGGAAATCTGTTCTGACATTCAGCCTTATGCTTTTAGGTGGTTTATTCTTCCTGTTACCAAATACAGTTCCTTGGTGGAACTGCATTCTTAAATGGAGCTAAATCATCATTCATTTGTCCCGCTGGGGGGGACTAATTGCAAATCACAAAATATAGGGCACCTTCTGTTAACCATGAGGTGGATTGTCACAAGATATTAACAATAAAGTAATGGAAACAAAATCTTTTGGTTTTGTCCGTGGCCAAACTTAAGAAACAATAAACAAACACATTTAGCTTCTTTATCAAAATGAAATACAGGAACAAATTCACTTAGGCTTGTGCAGAGTTTCTATGAACAGAAAACATAAGGTTGTTTTATTTCTAGGTGTTTGTATCCCTTTTTTAAAAGGAGCCTTTCAAACCCTTTAATAAAAAGGTTTGTAGTCTGTCTACTTCACTTTAGAAATTAAGTTGTCTTTCAAGAAGAAAATGAAATGTTTCAAATGTTTGTATTTTTCCAAAAGAAATTGTTTCCCAAAGTAAACATAGATTCACATATATTTTTTGTTGAATCAGTGATAGTTTTCAGGAGCTGAAAACCAGCTACCAGCTAAGTTGGTTCCTTTAAATAGGACTTTTATCAGAAAAGAAAAACAGGCTTTGTTAGGATTTTAAAAAATATTATTATTTTTTGCCCCTTTTTTTTTTTTTAATTAGGAATTACATTTTTGCCATTGTATGTGACCACTGCATCTATTGACATATCTTTGAACTAATAAAGTCATTTCAGCCAGGGACCACCACCACAGAGGGTCTTCGAGGTCACCAGTCCTCTTGGTAACAGAAAAGCAGAAATGGTAGTTCAGGGATGCTTCCAGAAGTTGTTATGACTCTGATCTAGTGGTGGCTGAAAGAACATGATGAATCAAGACTAATGAAACTGACACACCACAAAGGCATTATAGCCAGCTGTTTACGTAAGGTGCTCAGGTTGTTTCAAAAGAATTACTTGCTTTTTTTATCTTTTCTTTGCAGCAATTTACCTTTGGTGATTTATAAACACTTTGAAAGGGAAACTTTTGTTAAGTGAATTAACATTTCTTTTACTTCCGAAGACCTATACAATAAATGGCCAAAATGGAGCATGGTGATCATCTAGTCTGAGCCCCTGGGTAAAATAACACTTTCCCAGTGTGCAGCTTTGAGGATTCCTTATCTTTTCAGTTACAAATGTGCATTTTATTTTTGCTGCACCTCTCTGATTTCAGCTACCAGCCATTAAATCTTGTCACATCTCTGCCAGCCAGGTGGGAGAAGTCTCTGTTACCGGATTTCCACTTCCCAGACGTCAAGGCACTTAAAGATTTGGAGGAAGTCACCCCTTAGCCTTTCCTTTGATATGTTAAGTCGATGAAGCACTTGAAGAGTCTGTCTTTAAGATATATTTTTCCTCCTCTTTAATCCTTCAGCTTTTTTTCTTCATCTTTCTCTAATTTACCATCCCTTTTTTCGCTCTAGACATCAGACTGGAGGACTGTACACCATGGGCTGGTGATATAATTTCCTCTTTATGCGATATTCCCTAGTGCATCAGCTCACTGACTGCAATTCAACATTGGGCTTTTTGGATTAGCTGGTGAACTACTATCACCCCCCCTCCATCATTCCTGCTTTGAAGCATATAATTCTTTCCTGTAGTTATAGCTTATGTTTCTCATTTTTGTGTGTGACTTTGCTTTTCACCTTTATGTAACACTTGGGTTCAGATAACCGAGCAGACCATTATTTATCATTATTTACCACTTCCACAATATCTGTGCAATTTATACACTTCACTTATGCTACATTTTCTTCAAGATTGCTGATTTTGAAATTAAACCAACAAGGCCCAGGACTGGTATCTAAGGTGCCCCAAAAGAAATCCACTCATCTCATTGGGATTCCTCGCCTACAACTAACTATATTTTAAAAACTGACAGCAAGCTTTCAGTCCATCTACTATGCTGATTATATGTCTTTCTACTTCTTAAATGCAAACATTCTCTGGTATTATGCCCATGGTTACTCCAACTATGTTGTATCAGTGCTACTAGTGTTATCAACCAAACTTATAACTTTAGTTAACCAGTTCAAGGATTTAGCAGTCATTTCTTAAACCTTGCCAGCAAAACTGTGGAAAATCAGATTTATATTTATATTTCTTCAGTTAAAAATTAAGATGGGTGGAAAAAAGCCCAATAATGTACAATAAACTGTCCTTTCAGGCCAGAAGGTACATTAGCTCTTGTTTTTTTGAAGATGGTTTTGCCAGATGATTATTTTTGTTCTTGCCATTGGTTGAAGACTACAAAACCTCTCCATCCTCTTCCATCTAATGGGTCCGTTCATCTCTGGCTTAACTAATTGGAAGTGTTCTTCTTCAGAGAGAAATATTCACTTTTCATATACCGTAAAATTTGTTTTATGATGAACCTGCTTTATGACCATTTTTTGCTATATACAATGTAATCCACAGACATTAAAAATTTAAGATGAGGTTTAATTCTTCCTCTTAAAAAATATAATTACATATCTATTCAACCTCATTACTATCAGATTCGTGTGTAGTAAAAATGATAGAAGATCTCAAATAGTTTGAATTTAACTTAAGACTTGCAGCTGATTTAAGAAGGTTTACAGTCCAACACAGTACCTGCTAGACACAGGAGACCATGACCCGCAAATCCAAAGGCATTTTTTTTCATTGCAATCTGAACATATGTAACAAAACCAAGTTTCTATAATTTTCTCCAACTGAAAATTCTGACTGGGTGAAAATCCTTATGCTTTATTTACTGATTGCAGTCCACTGGCAACAGGGACTGTAAGAATGCTTCATGACTTCATGTATTCCCTGCATTTGAAGTGCAAATATATGCGGGTGTGTTTAAGTCTGCGTATTTATGTATGTGTTTGGGTGTTGAAGCCTCATGATCCAAATAACATTACCATTGCTAGTGGCAGGCCACAGGCTTTGTATTAATGCTGCAAGGCCTCAGAAGTAGGACTTGTCAGGCTTGATTTGTCTTGGCCTGCCTGGATCTTTGTTTTAACTTGTTTAGCTAACAGCAATTTTCTAGCTACTAGACAACTACTACCTATTATTTTAGCTTTAGTTTAGCTTTTTATGATTGTGTGCTGCAATGTCTATTGCTATAATAGTTCTGATATGTTTTTGTAACTAATCGGTGGTAATAACCAGCAGTTATTCAGTGCACAAAGGAGTATCTGTGACCCTAGAGTAATGATGTGTTGTAGAAGGGTGTAGGCATAGGATGATAGCAGAGTCCTTGCAAGTGTGGGAACAGGACAAATTCAGAGGCCCAGGCACTCTAAATAATTAATCAGTTCTCAATTATTAATCATCAAAAGACTGAAACCTTGGAAAATGTGTTAAACTGGCTTTAAGCATAATAAAGATAATAAAGAACAAGTGTCTAACTTGTATAAAACACACTATAGATAGTAAATTCACCTGTAACACCGTCTGAGGACCCATAGAAAGAAGAGCACAGTGTAGTGCATGTCAGCGTATAAAACATAGCAGACCTGGAGTGGGGAGGAAGCAATCCCTGCTATCTGTATCAAACTCTTCCCAGAGAACTCAGGACATTGACAACTCCCCAGAAATCCTCCCCCCTTCCTCCTCCTCCTTCTCAAGGAAGACCGCACGGGCTCCATTAACCTTGGGGCCCAGGGGAAGAGTGGTGGGGTGAATATAACACCAGAAAAAACGATAGGGATTACGTGCTCACAGGGAGCATGCATATGTGTATCTAACAATTTTAACTGTGTTATTGACAATTCCTATTCTATAAAAATTAGGTAGTTTGGACTGTAAATTTTACTGTTGTTGTGACTGGATTAAGTAGAATTTGCAATTAGTCAGACATCAAGGAATAAATCAAGTGTGTTCTTAAGAGATTAACTTTTACTACCCACAGTCTTCAAAATAAAAGAGAGGTATGTTTTATTGGAAGATATTCAGTGAATTTTCAGCCTTAGCCTTATTTGTAAACCATATCAAAGGGTTGAACTTTTCACAGCAATGCCTTGAACGACTAACTGATTCATCTATCCTTAAGAAAAACACAGCTCTGATATTTTCTGCGCATTTCCCTATTATCCCCATATCCCATTATTTTGGAATTTACACCATGATACCTCCCGGTGCTCCGTCACTCTGTGACCAACGCTAAGGCCTGTTTTGCTGCATCTAGGGGTTGTCACAGTCACTTCCATAACTAGTGTTTTGAAAACCTTTATATCAGGAACTGCTAACTCTGTTCCCCTCCAGGCACTAGGACTGTTTAAAGGAGAACAGTGCTGGGATTAGTTTAGCAGCCGTACCCTTTACTGACAAACTAGATTGTTTAACCTGTGTGGCAGAACCAAGACCTCTGATGTTTCCAGTAATGTATTTGCTTTTGAGTCTTTATATGACCTTGGGCCAATCATTTAATCATGAATACTCCGATTCTGGCATTTCTACTCCTTCTTACATTAGGAAGGTAAACTGAAACTAGCATGAATTAAAGGCAGGTGAGCCCAAGAGAATCACCTAAATAATTATTGACTTCGCTTCTTAGTACAGATCTCCATAAACATTGTCTTTCCTGTTATTAATGTTTCTGTTCGTTG
This sequence comes from Gavia stellata, assembly GCF_030936135.1. Classification (NCBI taxonomy): domain Eukaryota; kingdom Metazoa; phylum Chordata; class Aves; order Gaviiformes; family Gaviidae; genus Gavia; species Gavia stellata. Next base: position 41,486,903 of record NC_082599.1, read on the forward strand.
GTGATCCTGTCACATTTGCAACACCAGAGAGACCATTCACTTAGATCTGTAAGAATTATTGTGGGGACTCTTTCATCACTTAGATTTGCAAGCTATGCAGCTAGATTTTTTTCGCCTCCCATTCTTCCCATTCCACTTCTGAATTTATGGACTTTGTGCTGAACCTGCAGATTCCCTCCAAGCTCAAGGAGTCCTAATGAAGGCTCTTCGCTGCTTGTGCATCCTGCTGTATCACCATGGCTGCCCTGGAGAGCCAGTGATAGCGTGCTGGTCTTTCAGTCCTGATTGCAGGCAGGCTTAGAAGAGGCACAAAGAATCAGTTTTTATAAAGCTGTTAGCTGAGGTTGTAGCTGACTTCAAAAAAGAAAATCAGAGAAGCACTCTGGTTGTGTCTGCAAAGTCATGTGGTTGGTATCTCAGACTGAACAAGGAAAAAAGAGCATGGGGCCAGACACAGGCCTGACTGGGAGTCCAGGCAGCATGCCTACTGCCAAAACAGACAGTAAATTAACATTGCCATGCATTAATTTGGCACCATTCATTCAAAATACCATGAAATAACTAAGTGTGAATGGACCAAAACCCCCATAACTCCTAGTCACCCAGAAGCACAGAAATCAGAATTGATGTTTGTGAAAACTCATGATAAGGGAGAGAAGAGGATTAGAGGGAAAGCACATAAACCAGGAATAAAACTTTCTCATTTAAAAAAATATTTAGGTCTGCTTATTCGATATTTCTTCCTCAGGAATTCAAAGCTGCAATGATTTCTTTGAAGTCTGTCTGTGGCTATCAGATGCAGAATACAGGCACCACACTATGATCAGCACCACTGATTTCTGTTACAGGGTATTCAATATATATTTACTACTATTGGTACAGAAATTATCACAAGAACATGAGCAATAAATGCATTAAGAGAAATAAAAGTTGTCTGTGGATAGTCTGAGAGCAGAAAGAAAAGACTGTCCATGCTGAGGAAATAATTTCTTGTGAGTTACACACCAAACTCAATTAATTCATTTTTTTAAGAGCTTTGAAGTGCTATACTAACGTTAAGCAGCATTAATTCAACTGCTACGCCTCCTTTGACTTGTTTAATTATTTCACAGCCATGAGCACAAACCCTCTAATAATTAAAAATAATTTCTTAATCTGACTTTCCTGCTGTAAGAAATATCTTGTAATACCACCACTCCTTATTGCATTCTCCAAAATAAAAAATATTTCTTCAAAACTTCATTTCATTATCTTTTTTTCAGTCTGGTGGCCAATACAGTGCACAACAATCTCAAAGTTTAAAGTATAAGAAATCTTTATTGTAGCACTCAGATCAATGTGCAGTAGATAAAGGAGGGGCATTTTTGAGGGGAAAAGTGTTTTTTAAAACTGACAAAAAATGAAGATGGCATGTGCTGGTTTAGTTATAAAGAAAAAGGCTAATAATATCTAGACTAATAAAAACATGTACATGATGAAAACCAACCAAAAAAAACCCAAAACAAAACCTTGAGCAAGTATGTTTCCTAATCCCTAGACTATATAGGCATCACGGGACATGACTGACTGTCTGCACTATAAAGCATTTATAGCAGAAAAGCAAATGTATTAAAAGAAAATAATTAATTTGAATTTGGCCTTGAGAAATACTGAGAACCTTCCATAACCATAATTGTTTGTCTGCTTGCTTGTTTGCCCATAGTTCCTCTTCAGGGGACCTCTCTTAGGTTCAAGCAACAAGTTTTTATGATATCCCATGCACAAGATTAGAGGAAACAGAAGAAATTCAAACCACCATATATTAATTAAATTTGTTAATTAAAGTTGGAACATCTTATGAGTCTTCAAATATCCAGAGAAAGATTCTGTCAGTTGCTGCTGAGGCAATAAATGCTACTAACAAGGTCATGCAACAGTGAAATTTATTGCCCAATTCAATCTAAAATGAGTCTAAGGATGGTCATCATGAAAAGCCTAATGGTGTCAGTGAGTTTGGAGGGTCATTGGGTAAAATTTAGATGTATTGATTAAGAATTTTATACCTTTTTTTTTTTTACTGAAGAATGAAATCTTCATTTTGAGGTTGTAAAAGTAATGAAAGATTGTAACATTTTGATTCTTAGTTGCCACTGTATGCAACTGAAATTTTCTCATAGGAAATAAGTTTCATTAAAAACAAGAGACCTTGTTTTCCTTGGGAAGCATCAACATTGGCAAAGATTTTTTTATTTAAAATTCTCACATGGTCCTATTTATTTATTTTTGAACTGTCGTTTGTTTGGTTTGGGTCTCAGAAATGAGAAAGAGGAAAAAAATAAAAAGAAGAGGAGGTAAAAGGCTAATAGAAAAATAAAACATATTTCTAAATCACTGTCACAAGCCTCCTAACAGTTGCTGGGATATGATGTCATGAGATAAAACTCTGTGTCTTACACGGGGAAAACTGTTGTAACAGTTCACTTTGAATTCACAGGTTACTTTTAACCCAGCCTTTCTACTTTTGCTTAAAAGCATAGATGAGTGTCCTCCATGGCCATCCCAGGAAGCTGATACTCACAGTCATCTCCAGAGCCTTAATACTACTTCAAAAATAGTGTTACAGACTGAGCCATGCCAAGCAAGTTTGAATAACTAAAAGGCTCCAAGCCTTCCTATAATGGCATCAAACTTTCCTTAATCAAAATAAAAGAAAAAAATCTCATTCAGATCACTGAACCAGAAATAAAACAAATAAAGCACGAAGACTATTTAAAAACACAGTTGTAGATTGGCATACAGTGATGTAAGCTAAAACATGCTGTACTGAGAGCACATTCTTTTCCACACCAGTGATATTATTCTTGTTTCTTAGATGATGTGCACTAAAAAGCACATTCAAATTCCAGAACTGTATTTGTTTTGGAATACACAGATTAAAAAGGTAGCAGTGCGTTTAGTGGCCTACCCAGAGCAATGTTTATGTCAGTGGGTAGCTAAAGGAACTCTTGGCCTGATTTATCTCTATAACTCTCAAAATCAGCCCAAAAAGGCAATTTGTATTGGTACAACTTCACTCAAAGTAAATAAGATACATGCAAGTATAACAGATTAGTGAAAGGCATACTGTGATTTAAATCTCTACAGAAGTCATGTTATGGAGACCTGAATGCATCCAAAGTTCTTTACAAGTGATATCTGACTATACTTGAGGAGAGGGGGAAAACCAGAACTCCAAAGGAGACATTTGATCCCTGATGAAAGCATGAAGAGCTGTCTTTGTATTCCAGTGCCTACTTTCTGTGACAGTGTTCTGGAAGATTAGTGGCGTGTGAGAAACAGTCACCATCACTGGAGGCATTCAAAAAACGTGTGGATGTGGTACTTCGGGACATGGTTTAGTGGTCATGGTGGTGTTGGGTTGATGGTTGGACTTGATGATCTTAAAGGTCTTTTCCAACCTTAATGATGCTGTGATTCTGTGAATACTGAACTACAAAATTAACATAGAGAGAATCGACATGTTTGGAGGAGACTGTTCACATCAAGATCAAATTCAAAGGCAAGAACAAGGTTTCTGTACCAGACAGTTGGGGTTCAGATCAGGGCTAGAGTTCAGCCAAGAATCAGGAATACAAAGTTTGCGCCCACACAAGATATTCATGTGAGATTTCTGATCCTTCTTAAAACTAATGCTCAGGAATGGATGTCATCCCTTCTAGTTTTGAATCTGAATCAGAAAGAAAAGCAATTTCTAAATTAATCTTTTTTTAGACAAGAGTGACTCAACAGACATATCAGTGCATTTAGACTATTTTACACCCTCTGAAGATATGGCTCAGTGAAGGATGTAAGGATGTAAGGATGAAGCCTGAAATCGCGAACAGGATGTTCACAAAAAGCAATGCATCATTAATTACTTCAGAGCATTTCATAAGTCTATACACTTTTCCACTGACCACAGTCCTAAATAGAAAACTGATGTAGAGATGATTGTTATGAAATAAAAAATATGAAGTTTTCATTGGCAATAGACTAGTGAAAAGACAAGAATTAGTTCTTGGAGCAGCCTGGAAAAGTTTGTCTCTATTCTGCACACATTTTGTTTATGTTACAAGACAGTTACAGTTGAGGGAACCCTTACTGATTTGTCTTGAAAGTGGATTTTTTTAAATGCCTTGAAGGAGACAGCTCAGTATGATAAATCTGGTTCAATGTTGTTGATCTGTAAAGGCATTGAGGCTGCTATTTTCACATGAGATGTTTAAGAGGTGCTTTAGAAATGTGAAATTATCAAAATGCTCATTTCCTGGTTAGTTTTGTGCCACTGCACAGCTGTGCTCAATTAGGCAGACATTTGAAAAACAACAGGGGGAAAAAAAAAACCCAACACCCAGAAACCCCAATGCATTCTTCTAGCCATTGCATTCTTAATTTATACAAGTAAAAAGCCTAGAATAAGTCACATCAGAAAACAGATTACATCAAACCCCCTCTGCAATTAAGTGTATTTTCTTGGAAAAAAATTGAGAAAGTTTTTTTCATTTCCTCTCATGTAATTATTTTCTAGACTCAAAGAACCATGAAGAAGGTGGACAACAATATTTCTTGTCCTGTAGTAGCATCCAAAGGACACAGTCAAATTCCAGGTCTATTATGCTGGACAGAAAGTCTTAGCTGCATGATCCCCACCTTCAGTTCTTCACAATCTGCAACAGATTCATAATAGATGATGAGAGGGACAGAATAGATAATATTTCTATTAGCTAGCCCATTCTGAAAGATTTTTGGAGATCAGCCTTAAACTGTATTCACTCTGGTCTCAGCAATCAAATTTCTCTTCAACTGCCATTGATTTCCCCTGGCTTTTGAGCATCTAGATCTATCTATTCTGGACAAAATAAAAAAGCAGAAGAAAAATATAGTTGGACAAAAAGTTGCTGGTTAATACAGAAAAACAAATCTCAAAACATTTTTAGAGTTTAGGACTGCTTAAACACTTTCTTCAGATATTATCAGGCTGGACTGACAAGAGTTGGTCTGATTTTCCATGAGAGAGAGAAATATGAGTATATAATTTCCTATTATCTCATTTATTTTGAGGGATTATAAGCAAACTTCTAGGAACAATCTTCCAGTTAAATGTGATTCACTACTAAACCATGTAATCTGGGTTGTGATTTTTGTGAAGGCGGTAGAGAGATATACATGTTGGTAAAGTGAGGGAACACTTTTTTTTTACAGCTTGTGAATTCTAACTAGGAATTGAGACTTTCTTTCCATATGCACTGTTTATTTCTTGCCGCTTTAAGAGCAAGTCAGCAGCATGTGTCCTAGTGATGTGTCGGTGTATCTGCCTCTCACTGAGAGACTCAGTACAGTTCTGATCCCTTCTGCCTTAGATGCTGGGTACACTAGATACATAGCAGTGGATTATAGCAGAGAAGGTCATTTAATTGCTTCTTCATCTTCATTTCTACTTATTTCCTGTATGGTGTGCTCACAGCTAGAATTACTTGGCAGCTGCTCAATGGCAGCAAAACAGAAAGATATTACCTTGCCTTGGAGTAAAAAGCAAAGCTGAGTAGGATTGGTCTACTTCTTCACATGGTAGTCTTTTCATTACTGGTCTGGAACTTTTATCATGCTGTTTCTAAGAAGTGAACAGGAAAACAACTGTCTCATGAGATATACATATACAAACCCTTGGTTGCCTGAAGTCATGTGGTAATCATCCAGTCTCTGTAATACCAAATATCTGTCAGACTTTATAAAACATTGCAGTCATTCTGCCCAGATTCCAATCCCAGTGTTTGCTCATGATTCATCCGCAAAGTCAACAGAGAGAGGAGAAACAGCAGTTCCTGTGGAGGAGATGTCTATCCTCCCTGTCTAATAGGGGGGATGAGCACATTTTTGGTAGAATGTTGTTTTCTCCCAAACTCAAACCTGTCACAGACATGTATCAGTTTCAATGGAATGGATCCACAGATAGAAGGAAGGAGATCCAGGCACAGTTCTCCCCATTTTGCCTAATTTGGTGATGACATTTAGTAGTTTCATATGATACACAAGGAGCATCAAGCAGAATGAAAAATAAATGTTCTGGGCAGCTATGCTCTAGACTGACAACGTGGAGGATAAAAATCTTCTTTGTCACCAGATAGTTGGACACTTGATAAAACAGGGAGAAAGCTTGTATGTTGATCTGTTTCCACATAGCACTTCTTAGCCACAAAACACTCTAGGTTCTTGTAGTGATCTCATTTTGAATCAGAAGTAGACAAACCAGAGTTTTCAAATCCCATTAGGTTTAGCTATAGTTTGTCTACTACATCTGTTTGAAGAAGAGATAGAGAAAAGTGAACCATGAAAAGTGGCAGAAGATGGAAAACAGAATAACACAAAATGCATCTCTTCTTCAAGATTTCTGAGACCACTAAATCCTTGTACTAACTGATCCTATCTTAGGCAAACATCTCCTAAATTTTAAATCATTCTAACAACTATTTCATGAAAATAAGACCCAGCCATGTGTTAACAAATGTTCACCTATTCATATGTTTCTAGTTCCCCTCATTGCTAGTCCTTCCCATTGTGCCTGAAGTTTCTCATCTGTTGCTTCAGAAAATCTAGTGTGGACCTTCATAATTTATGTCTTTTTAACTAAGGTAAGTCCAGCTGGAGAGAGAGGATCTGTCTGACAAAGTGACACAAGAACATCTCTGCTAACAAGCTTGCTAATCTAGCTTTCAGTGCAAGATGTTAACCAAAGCCTGGTGAGAAGTGACGCATGGGCTGAAGTGAGGAAAGGCCTGAGGAACAGCATGATGGAGGAGGCCCTCACATTTCCCCCTTGAAAGCAGCTTTACTGGGGACTCCCTCAAGTACCTGTAGCCAAATTCATACAGCACAGGAAAAGAATAGGAAGAACAAGAAGGCCATGCACAGCTGCAGATCTATGAGCTCATTTGGACTACACAGATGTGGTGGAGTAGCTTGTGCAGCAGGAGTGATGCAATGAGTAAATAGGAGCTGTTTAGAAAGGACAGGCAAGAAGGAAACAATGCATTTTGGGCAAAGAAGTTGGTTGAATGCAGGGAGATTTGTCTGCGAACTTGTGAGACACCAGACACGAGCTTATAGGCAAGGATCAGAGGACAGACTAACACAGGTGACATCTTAGTAGGGTCCTGCTACAGGTGCCTTGATTTTAGTAAGTATTTCAACATTGTCAAGCCAAACTGGAAAGATATGGTTTGGATAAGTGGACTGTTAGTTAGGTGGAAATGTGGCTGGACTGCAAGGCTACAAAGACTATGGTCAGCCATACCAAAGCCCAGCTTGTGGCTGGTTACTCATGGCATCCCTCAAGAATCAATACTGGGGCCAATAATAGTCAATGTCTTTACTAGCAATCTGCACATCAGGAGAGTCCACTCTCCACAAGTTTGTGATCAATACCAAATCAGGTGGAGAGGTTGGTATCCTGGATGTAGGGCCACTGAGGGACTTGATATGCGTTGAAAAAAACAAATGCCAAGTCCTGCACCTGGGATGGAAAACCTCACTGAAGCAGTATGGGCTGGTGGCTGACCAGCTAGAAAGCAGCTCTGCAGAAAAGGACCTCGGTGGTCGTGATGGACACCAAGCTGAGCGTGAGCCAGCAATGTGCCCTCACAGCAACAAAGGCCAATCACATCCTGAGCTGCATTAGCAAGACTGTTGCCAGCAGGTCCTGGGAAGTGACTCTTTCCTTCTGTATATCACTTGTCAGATCACATCTGGGGTACTGTGTCTAGTTTTCAACTCTTCACTATAAAGGCATTGACATACCAAAGCAAGGCCACTGCAGGCTACCAGTACAATTTGGAGACTGGAGCATATGTCATGGAGGAGAAGCTCACACTCTTCTCCTCACTGGAGGAGAAGCTGAGAGAACCTAGTGTGTGCAGCCTCAAGAGCAGAAGGTTAAGGAGGCATCTTCTAATGCAAGAATTAGAGAAAGCGATCTGGACCCATACAGCGATGGGATGAAAAGCAACAACACAGCTGCAAAAAGGAAAATTCTAATTAGCTATAAGGACTTTTTTTTCACCATGAGGATGATAAAATATTGCAACAGTTGCCCAGAGAGGATGTGGCACCTCCTTCCCTGGAAATATTCAGAATGAAACTGGAAAAGGCCCTGAGTAACCTGCTCCATGCTGGCACTGCTTTGAGCGTGGGCTGGACCAGATGATGCCCAGCAGTCCCTTCCCACCTAAATTATTTTTTTATTCTATGAATTAATACAGGCACCTGCAGGGGGTCAGTGGGAAATAAAATAGCTAAATACTTGTCATAGCTGCAGAGCAAGTTGTTGCTTTGGTGTCTTTCTTATCTGTTCCTCTGGATCACAATCTGTTACTTCCGATGTATTCACCTCTCTCAGCAAGAAAGTTGCAATTTGCTTTATCTTATTCCAAGTGCCTGATTATAAACCTTCATCACTCAGCAGGCCTGACCATAATTAGTATCTGAGGATCTTCCCTTTGGGAGCTGTGAGTAATAGTACATTCAGGGATCCAAAAAGTATCTTTGAAACTAAATATTGTTTAATCTTAACAGTAAGAAGAAGGCAGAGCAAAGGATAGTTTTACAAAACTGTAACTGTATAGGTGAGATTCAGTTAATGAGATGTGAATGTCCATGTTGTTTACATCTGAGATAATTTAGCCAGGATCTTTTTATAATTACTGGAAGTCTAGGACACAGTTTCCAATCAAAGCAGAAGTCTAGGATCAGTCATATATATTGTACTCCAATGCCTATGATTTGCCATTAATTATATGCAAAGGAATGCAGCCAAGGGTGACTATCTCAGCTACAGATACTGACACTGTAAATGTCTACATTATATTAAATAAATCCCAAATTACAGCTCTAGCTTATCTCTGGAGTCTGGATTCCAGACTACATCCCCAAATTTGCCCTTTAGCCTTTTTCGTTGAAGACTTCTCCTTTTATTTTAATCCAAGTTTTCTGTTCTCTGCTCTGTTTCCTGATCCTGCTTAAACCAAGTGAGTCAGCCTGCAAGAATGTCACAAGTTTACTTATAGACTGATGGAGCTGCAATATTCTGAAATGTTTCTAAGAAATTAATATCAGGATTGTGATATACACTGTTTACAGAGCCAATTTCCTCACAAACATGCTCTGTAGATTCATGCAGTAAACACCACAACAATCCTGTTAAGCCACAGCATTCATAAAATATTTACATGCGGCTTCAAATTTGTCGCAATAGTGTAAATATTTAAAGCAGTATCACTAGCATCTTGGAATCATTGCAGTAGTTTGTACCCAGAGTTATCATTTCAGACTCTCTGCAAACACTGCCAGACATTTTCAGCAACTTTTGACAGGTTTCTGCACAACCATTGCACCTAGTAAGAGTGCATTTTCTTCCATTAAACAGAAGTTAAAACCAAGACTTCTAAAAACAAGTGAGAGGTCTGCAAGAACCTATCCACTAATTGCTGTAAAAGAGTGCTGTTTATTCAGCTCGTTTTACACAAAACATGTAGTAGTGTTGCAATACATTTTTAAACAAATTTTATACATGCTCCCCACAGAAAGCAAAGGAAGGGCGGATACCAACAAGGTTTAGGCGTGCCTGAGGAGCAAATGGAGATATCTGTTTATGACTTTGAAACATGATCATTTTCTGGGACAGTGGACAATGCACAAACTAGAGATCATGCGGTGGGCAGGAGGGAAACTCAGAGCAGAATTGAGAAACGCTGTTACATTCTAATCCTATTTCACTCTTAATTCTGATTTTATGAGACCTAGCTTTGATATTCTGTTAATTTCCCAAAGCTTTCCAACATGCATGATTTTGGGGGGTGAATCAATTTCATTTGTTCCTTAAATTCAAAGAAGAATATATTAGATGTAGAGGGGTGCAATTCTGTTGTCTCCAATAAGTGTTCAAAGACATGTATGTGCAGTGGGAAAAGAAATTGCATGGAATTCTCTCAAAAATTATAAATTTCTGTCGGAGTATGATGTAAACATCCCACCTAAAGAAAGACCTGACCTCTTCGAGAACTTATTCCATGTTTCTCTGCATTTTTTCTCAGGGAATGTTCTATTTCTAATAGGAGGTCTGTATAACACAATGATACACACACATCCTATGGGGTGAAGCCTTAAGTCACAACTGTAGAGAACAGCTGTGTTCTCTGTGATTTGTACTCAGAGATCTTTAGAAAAGCAAAACATGAAAATACAGTAAGTCCCCTTCTCTTTGTGCTTCATCTCTACAATATCTCTGCAAACACATCAGTCACTATCATTTTCTTGTCTCCTTTCCATTTTTTTCCCCCGGAAGATCTAATGAAAGTTCATTTCCAGAGGTTTGGCAACCTACGCAGAAACCTGTTTATTAGCTTTAAAGTCTTTGATCAGACGCAGCAGTTTATACCACCTCTTTTTAACACAAATACTTGTAGTGATGAAAGCTCCAAGTCAGAGCCAAGACCCATAAATCACTCAAGGATTTTGTTTAAATTTGACCATTTATTTTTCTTGGCCTGTTACTTGTTGCTTATATTCAACAAGGGTCAGAATATAGAGGGTAAGACCTAACAAAAAAATTAATCTTAATGCAGATAAGTCTATCAGCATAAAGCCTTTTCTTTTCCATAAGACAAAGAAGTTGTACAATAAAAAATTAGTTTGCAAAGCTTTTGCTCATGATATTAGCATTTTATATTGTGGAAAAAAAAGTATAACATGGCACAGCATTTTCAGTGTGGGCCTTACAATAAATTGCGTCTGAAGAGAAATGTGTAACCTTTATTCCTCTTGCTGCCTGGTCTTCATTTCCAAGTGATACATCTGTTGTATAGTTGGAAAGTTGATTAAGGCACTTACAAAAAGTGTCTTGTACACTTCAGAGAAATGGGTTTCATTGGAAAAAAAACCCCTCTTTAAAGACAAATCATGTAGTTCATGATAAAGGTTCTGAGAAAGGAAAGAAAAAGAAAAAAAAACAGCTGATGGCTACAGTCTGCTCTTCCACTGGGTATTATTAGTACTGTTCCAATGTCAAGTGCAGAACCGCACTCAACAACTCTCACTTCAAATGCAGAGAAATCTACAGAGGCTTGAGCTTTACACTAGCTTTTTAAACCAATGGAAAGAAAGAAAGAAAGAAAACTTTGCTCTGCTATTGCAAGTCTCCTTTTTTTCACTCAGACTACATTTTCAGTGTAGTACACCAGCACTCAACTTACTTTTTCCACCAGTTAGAGAGAAGAAGGACCCTTACAGGAAGACTGGAAAACCCCTGTTTCTGACACTTTTGAAGTCTTACAACTAACAGCAAGCACATGCAGCAAAAAAGGAGTCCTAAATGGTATTTTAGCTGCTGTATTCTTTTTCTCATCACATTCCTGGCAATGACTTTTAGTACAGTGAATGCAGCATTCAAAGGCAAACATTCAGGGACAAACACACAATATATGTTTCCACAAAATATGTGGAAACATATATAGAAAGTAGCCTAAAAGTGTGGCAGAGCCAAATTCCACCACAATAACTGTGAAACTTTTTTTTTGCTTTAATTGCTTTTGCATCAGACTCTTAAGTCAGTTTTCAACTGCAGTCTTTCTTCTCTTTGTCTCCCCTTCCCATAAAACATAACAAAGGTTAAAAAGACAGTTTTAAGTGTGAAGTACCCATGCATTCAATACTTCTTTTTCTTATAATTTAGATGAAGACAGAATTATTCAAAACCTGAGTAATTACAAATCAGATGTCTTTATGAGTCAAAAAACCCCACCCAAAACAACTCTTTGAACATGCTAACAAATCTGCCTTCAGAAAAAAAGTATATGTGAAAACAGCCCATAAAATAGCTTGGTTAGGTTCTCATAAGGATTTGCACAAGGCAACTGGTAAAATGGTGCTCAGTCTTGATGCAGACCTTAAGCTGCAGTAGAGTAACAGCAGCAACCAACAGTAGTGCATCAGCTGGTTCCTGCAGGAAAAAATCCTTGTGGACTCATGTGTAGCATGCTGCAGAATTGACAAGGTTGCTTGTTTATTTTTCTAGTCCAACACAGGTCGTTGCTGGAGGCATGGTATAATACCAGACTGGCTGGTTTATCGTAGGGAATGACGTAGGGAATGATTTGGAATGACAAAATTTTTGCTCTTGCTAAAGAAGCAGATTTTTGAGCAGACAGTGTACCTTGTATAGCACCTCATAAAAAATCATGGCCCTCTTTTTCTGTCATGGCAAATGGCAAGCGAATCTTCTCCTTTATATCTTTTCTCTTGTTCATATTCCCTGTGACTTTGATATAAGACTATTGTTTTGTTGTGGTACTATTTTTACATAGGCTTCAGTTTACAATACAGATGGCAATTGATTTAGTGCCAAGATTTTTTTATGTATATCCTATACAACTATATATACACACCATAAGTGACACCACAAATGAATTAGAAAAAGGAAGGATATGTTGTAACTTTTAAAAAAAAGAAACAGATTTTTCTACATTGAAGTGAAAGGTGTGGGGAATCTAAATCATCAAGTCATCCTGAAACAGAGATTAATTCTAATTAGGGCTCAGAGTAGAGTGACAAAAGTATTGATAAATGGCTTGCCTTCTTGTAGTGGCCTGCTTTTACTTGAAAAAAACTGCTTGGTTTGCACCAGAGCTTCATTATATAATGTAAGAAAGGAAAGAAAACAGTTACAGGCCAGGCAACTAAATAGTTGTCACCACTAAAAGATGACTCAGAAATCTTGTCCTTTAAAGCAGGATGTTTTCAACAGAGACTCAGAATTTTTCTTCTTAGAAAATGCCTGTGAATATGGCTGGCTGTGTCTATTCACCTTCAAGCACTGAAGCAGGAATCCTTGAACACAAACACCTCACTGCAGACAATGAGCTAATCTCAATCACTGCTGTGTTATTTTTCAAAACTCCTCAGTATACTACCGTTTATCCAAAAAGTGATAGTGTGTTTGATACAGATAATTCTTGAATTATGATGTCTCAGCTGCCTTTGAGTGGCATGCAAATATGAGTACTATTACCCATGGACTTAGCATATAGCCACCAGTTACCACCCTGCAAGCAAAATGCATAGGATGATGAAAACAACAAGCTGTGGCTGTACAAAACATTTCTTTCGAAGGGCAGCTATCGCAATCCTGGTAATTTTTGAAAAAATTATTCGAAACACCTGCCATAGTATCCAATTCAATCCCCAGGTAAACTAATCAAGCACTTAGACCTTCTGTATTTCCTCCTGCTAATGGACTCCCAGGCTTCTTGGCCAAGTCTGAAATATTTTCAGCAGACAAATGCACAATTCTGTCCTTGTTCTTGCTACAAAATGAATATTAAGATTTTAAGTGACTCAGAAAAATGTGTTTCAATGCTCATTTTAGCAGCTTTTAAAATGCTATGATGTGGGGTACAGGGCGACCCCCATCTTGCCACAGCTTTGGCAAAACAGAAACTGCCTGTCTCATTACACCCCTCCTCTCTGAGTTGGGTCTGGAAGCATGTTCAACCTGAAGACAAAGTTAGTATTTCCGTCTTTCAGAATTCTTCCCTCTTATCTTGTTGACAACAAATAAAATGAGGACCAGCAAAAGAGACAGTGGGTTCAGAGATTTCCCATGGGCCAAATCAGTCAGGGATTCAAAACATTTCCTGCAAAGTCTATGACTGTGCAAGGAGATGCACAAGCCATCAATTCTCCTTTGCCTACATGTGGATCAAAGTTGCAGGACACAAGATCTAAGAACACCAGAACCTCGTCTTGGACACAGCAGAAATTAAAAACAAAATTAAAAGTTAGGAGGACTGTAAATCCATGAGCCATTCACCACAAGTCTTTGTTTTTGAGCTCCTCTGTCAAAAAAAATCTGCCGAGTTTCTCTTGTGGAGGATGCGTATGTAACACTTGCTATTCTTTAGAAGCAGTGTTACTTAAAAAGACCTGTCTGAAAATAAAGTATAATACTAAGAAGAAAACAAGGAAAAGAAGGAAAGATGATCACTTTAGGCCAGCATCGTATCAGTAGTGGGAGAAAAGTTTTAGCCAGCACAAAAAGCTCACCACCTGCATCGCCTTTAATGCCTCTTCATGCCATTGTTATGAGTGACTGATGTTCTGGCAGAGATGTCTTAATTTAGCATTTCAGCAAATTCTGAGTATTCAATGAAATTTCTTGTCAGAGAACGGAGTCCTTGAACAAGCAAGTCAATATTATGGTTATTTATTTCCTTGGTTTTACTATTTGGGTGTACGTTTTCCTAAAAATCTCATTTACAGCAAATCAAATCTTTCTAATTACAAATTATTTTTTTGGTAAAGAAAGTGAGAAAGGCTTGTTATGTGCAGCTGCCCACTCCTCACACCTGTAATAAAGCAAAACCTCAGATTTTTGCAGCTTTTCTGTACGATGGTCTGATTGCATCTTTTCAGGGTCCGACTTCACTTAGGACCTGCATTTAAGCTCAGCCCCCCCACCTCAACCCCCCCCCCCCACCCCCCTGGTTCTCGACCTGAGCTACATTGCTATGTGCCAGGCCATGTATCTCACTGATGTAGACCTGACCACAGACCAGGCTTCCTGGCTTGGCCTTGGACCTGCCTGTGACCAGCAAAGCTCCTGCCCTGCCAGTCTGGGAGTCCCCCATGTCTCCCAGCCCCCAGGGAGCTGCCCACCCCTGCTGCACCCTGGGTCTCTGCTTAAGGGGGCAATTCTCATCAAGATTAAAAAAGCTAGGCAAGTTCTTACTCCCCTCTTACAGCACTTGAATACCTCTGTGTATCTGTCCCTCCTCAACTAGATCCAAAATGTCAGAAACACACAACAGTTTTATGTTGTTTGCTGCTTCTCTGATTTCACTTGATGGCTCCATAAAAGGCTCTTCCTTGTGTCGTGTATACTTGAGCTGTCAGTCTGAAATGGAAAGGGAATGTTCTTGTCCAGAAAACATTTACCATTTCAGATGTGGTGGCCAAGACAAAACAAAATCCTATCAAAGTGAAAAATCACAAGAAAGGGCACCTTTCCCCAGCCCAGGAAAAACACCAGCAAAATTTTAGAACACTC
Source organism: Gavia stellata (assembly GCF_030936135.1). NCBI lineage: Eukaryota > Metazoa > Chordata > Aves > Gaviiformes > Gaviidae > Gavia > Gavia stellata. Next base: position 41,502,015 of record NC_082599.1, read on the forward strand.
ACCTGCAGTACAAGGTGCTAAAGTTCATGTCCCAAATCATTCACAGCAAGGGCCTTGATCTCAGCTTAACACTACCCAAGCTAATAATATTATGCTATTTGCTCTTCAGGGCTGGATAGCATATAGTTTCTCACTGAGGCTCTACCTCCTTTTCAAAAATGTCCAAACTAGATATGTTGTGGAAGAAAAGTTTTAAGTTTGAAGAATAAAGATTTCTCTATGACAAAGACATTGAATCTGAACATTCCTGATGGGCTTTCACGTCAGGCAAAACATCAAAAGAATTTATTTTAAATAGCCTGTAATCAGTTCTTTTTATGATATGAGGTCGCTTTATAAATAGCTTTTTAGGTTTTCAGTGGATTATTATTTTTGACAGTTTATTTTTGTACTAATCCATTTCAGCCTCCTTAATTGAGAGTGTTTAGTTTAGAAAAGAGAAGACTCAATGAGCAGACTTCAAATGCTTTAAAAGCTCCTGCAAGGAGCTGGTAATAATCTGTTCTTCCCGGACAAAAAAAGAGGTAATGGACTTAAATTGCACCAAGGACAGTCCAGGTTAGTCATTATCTAAGACTTTCTAAATGGTAAGGGATAGTGACACCCTGAAACACACTACCTGGGAAAAGTGTGGTGACTTCATTATTGTAGGTCACTAAGAATGGGCTCAGCAAATATCTATAAAGAAAAGAGCAGGTATAGCTGGTGCTGCCTTGGAGCAGAAGTGTGAAATTGGTGGTGTTTCTTCTTCTACGAAACTATTACCATACAACCAAAATCCAGGAACTATATAGAAAAGAAAAGGATATTTCTCAAAATGTTTTCCTTAGATTAGTGTTAGAATCACCTTCTACATGTAAAAGGTTTTGAATATTGAAACATTCAGTGCTGCTCTCTGCCCTTTCTGGAAATAAAATAAAGCTTCCTAGGCAGCGCTTTTCCACACTGTTGCTACACAAAACATGATCAGATCCCATATATGAACCTTGGCAACTCAGTTCCACAATTATTCCATTACTTTCTTTAGTTTGATAGCTTCATTCTTTTTTCACGTATTTTTTTTAAGTTTGGACTTCAGTTACCCACCATGTCTTCTATATTTGTGTTCCCTGTGTACCATGAACCTCCATTTCAACTCTTGAGTCAGTAAGGTTTAGGCATGTATTTAAAGTCAAACGAAAATTTTCTTGAATTTGGGCCTTGCTTAATACAGTATCATAAAGGCTTTTAAACAAAATCCCAAATCAGAATGCCTTGTAATGGATTGTAAGATGGCAGAAGCATGGAAAAAATGATGCCTGAATGAATCTTTATTGTAATTCAGATAAGAAGAGCCAGAGCTTCAATAACATAACATAAAATAAAATTAGCAACAAATATTAAGATCCCACAGATTTCAGGGAATGCAGTTAAAGAGAGGGAACATCAGCCCTGCCTGAAGGTATCTGCAGTCTAAATATAATTTAGACTCTTTACATACCTTAACTTTAATACATAGTAGATCACCATACAGTCCTGCAACTTCCAGAGTTTTTTGACTGGGCAAAAAGTATAAATGGGAGTTCTTACTCAGCCCCATTTTGGCTTAGGATAACACTGTATTTAGCAGGGTTAAAAATAGTCAACAAAGTGTTCAGCTAGGATGGGTGGTCACTGCTGGAACCCTTGAAAATGTCAGCACACAGAGGGTCTCTGTTCTTCTGAGTTTCATTTCAGTCTGAGTCCTTCACAGAGTACCCTTCTATACCCTGAGACTATTTGGATGCTGAGCATGCTGAAATAACCAGTTTGATTTCTCCTTGAGGAAATTACTGGAAGTTCTCATAATAAAATAGCAGAAACTTTCTTTATGTCCTTTTAAATTAGGTAGGCACCTACATACAAAGAAGCAGCACTTCCCATGATCTCTTCTAATCACAACACAATAAGATCAGATGAACAAAAGATGGCTAAAACATTAATCCTATTGCTAATCCCACTGTTGTGGCTGCTCCTTGCCAGTGTTTGCATTTCAAAGGTTGAAGTCTTTCTAGCCTGAACGCCAGTTGTATCTTCCTTGTTTCCGTTAATTTTCCAACCATTAATTACAAAATTAATCTTCTTTTCAGTGTCATTTAATTACAGAATTGGAGCTAACTAACTTTTGTACAGAACTAAGCCTGTCAACTTCAGCTATCACCACAATATAAGCACTCAGAAATTGTACGGAAACCTAGCAAAAATGCTCTTGGCCATCACACAAACAGGCATGAAAAGTAGATGAGATGAATCAATTGTTTTATGTTCTGCTTTGTAAGTAAGGGGTAGAGCTGCAAATTTTTACACCTGCTTTCATATTTGTGTGTATGACATTCCAGTGAATGGCAAAACAATCCCATCCTATTCAATTGCAGAAAGCTTTTTTATATGTCGATTTCAAAAGTTATTGTTGCTACAATAATGCATTTGAGCTTTTGTTACAAGACACCTTTATATCACGTGTTCATAGTTTACCGAAACTCAGGATTTTTAACTGATGCTGTAAAGGTGCTGTTCCTTTATAGGATTACTATATATTGTTGCCCTTCAACATTTTTTAGTACTGAGGATTACCCCTAGCATAACACTTAGAATGCTTTCAAAGCTGTAAGGTAATTCCTCTTCCTGCCCTTGCACCTAAGAAATATTCTGTAGCCTGAGTTAAGCCCTTAGGCTGTGTCTGGTGCCCGGAAAGGGAAGGGTTCATGTTGTTGCATCCATCTGCAACAACGTGAAAAGTTCTTTTCACAATGCACAGGAAGAAAAATGGATCAGCTCTCACTTTTCTTGGCTGCATTGTCTCTGCAACACTAACTAAAATAAACAGCAGTTGACTTTGCGCTGTCCCTTATCACTTGAAAGTACACAAGAAAAGGGTTGTTCATTTGAAAGTGCCGTTTAAACAGCCATTTGTCAAAGTAGACCCATGTTTAAGGAGGCAAATGTCTTGCCCGAGATGTTTTTAATTACCTTCTTAGGCATAACGATATAGTTGAAGTGACACTTTCATTGGTTTTAGTTAGCTTCAAAGAGATCAAATCAGAAAATGCAGGGCAAAGAGAACAATTTTTCTTCTTCTGGGTTTGCCCACACACACTCTATTTCTTATGACATAAACTTAGGCCTTAGTTCAGGAAACTAGTTGTGGACAAGTGGAATGTCAGAACCATGCTTGATTGTCATTGAAATAGGCAGAACTCAAGGCACAGTTAAAATTAGACATGTAATAGCTGCTGCTTCATATAGGGCCATTCGAGTGGGTGAGCAGGACTGTTCGGTAAGGAGTAGAAAGTACAGTGACTCAGATGATCTGGTTAATTTGGAAGACTGTGAAACAGTGATCCTTATCCTCCTTCCCTTGCTCATCCAAGGACTCTATTCACACCTGATTAGAAAAGTTATAGTGTGTTTTTAGGCAAAGAATTCAGCAGTGCCTGATATTATGTACTCATACCAAATCTTCTCCCCCAGAATTTCCCTTTTATCCCAAAGAAAGGTATAGAATCAATTGCATTTAGTAATGAAACAGTATTGGAAAATATTTTGCCAATTTTCTTCAAGCCACTGAAGTAAAATAAAAGTAGTTGCTCGTATTTTTGTTCTGTAACACTTCCAGATTTACCATGTGTCTATTCCCCTTCAAGAGGAAGAAAACTGTCTCTTTCGGAGTTCTACACTTAAATCACAAAGAATAGTAAACAGAATAGTAAAAGCCTGTCAGACATTGTGCTTAACCAAACGTCTTGAACAATATAGTTTAATTCCCTCATGATTCATCTTGGGAACTTTAAGAATGTCTTCCACATCCAGGTTGGTGTCCTCTGTCTACTACAATACAGAGACTTTCTTTGTGTCTTCTCATTTTTGTTGAAACTGAGGTTTTCCTATGAAAAGTTACAGTTTTAAGACTTCTACACATCTTGAATAAAAGGCTTTTTTTCAGTGGAAAAATTTGCAACCTTACTTATGATAACATTTCCTCCAATTAATCATAATTTCTTTTTCCTTAACTTCTGCAATAAAATTTATGAAGTAATATCTTTGCTGACTACAGCAGATAATCCCAATTGATGAATCTATAAAGCGCAGGGAATAAAAATTAACAGTATTTGTTTACAGAAATAATAAGTCTTAACCCATATAGAATGAAACAATATATTCCCATTTATTTGAATGATCTAAAGCTACATACATGGCAGGCAGTGCCAATTATCCAGTTGTTACAGTTTTGAAATGGCATATGAAATCACTGCATTCTCACTTTTGTAAATGTCTCCTTAAAAGAGTTTCAGACTGTGGTATGACTGATTTATCTACTGAATAATGAGTGTGGCAAAGTTCTTTCCAGTTATAAGCAATATCTGACAGATTGGAAAATATTTAACCAGTCTATATACTGCAGAATGCATTTATGATTATGCGATCATGATGTTTTGATACAATATAGGTGTCCTTGTATTGCGGCATAACAAGCACAATTCTATTCTATTTATCTATCTGCTCAAAACCTGTAGCGGCCAGTTCAGTTAAGTAGGAGTTCACTGTGGAAATATGAGTCAGAAAAGCACTAGGTAAATCTTTCAAAAGAGAGAGGAGTTAAATTCACTCTACCCGTTAATATCTTACACTCTTTTTCTGAAACTCTTTGGAAAAATTCTAGTGCTATACTAAAAAACAACATCTAAAAATTCAAATTAATGAACTCAGTTTTGTTGGAGATAAAGGGCATAAAAGTAGTTACAGATAAAGTGGTTATTTCCAGTAATTGAATCTGAAGACTTAAGTGTGTTCCTCCAAAAGCACACTGTAATATTTAGTCAGTAGTTCAAAATGGAGTGCCCCTGATTTGCATGAGAAACCTCTGGAAAAAATACCACAGGGACTTATATTACATAATAAGGCTTTTAAAAAGGCAAAGTTTGGCTCATGAATTTAACTAATCCATATTAAGGAAATAGATGCAAAAGAGACATTTTCAGCATGGAAATTTATGTCAGATATATTCAATGAGTGCAGACATTCTGTCCTGTTCCTGCACATAGGATATAAATAATTATTTACCATTGCTTTAGGTATGAAAGAGAAACACCGAACACAGAAACCAGTCCCTCAGGAGTTTTCAGTGTTCACAAGCTTCTTATTTATATACAGATAAAAGACACCTGCAGCTGTATTTCATTAGAATAAAAAATGATCTTCAGTGACCAATAAGCCTAATCAAAGAAAAAGTTTTTCCCAAAGGGCATAGCAGTAACCACATTTCCCTTCAGAGTCAGTCAGGATGGATTTAGGTAATAAGAATGTGTTCAACCTTCCTCAGACTTTTCTCTGTTAATTACAGTGCATTGTTTACACTGAATCTGTGCTTGTGTACAATAGGATGCAAATGAAAAGAAATTACAAGACTATTTTTAAAAGGTAAACAAAACTGTTTGATAATGCAGCACTCACTAAATTGAATATAGCACTAAGCCCACCTGATAACACAAAGACTTGGAAAATAAAGGTAGTGGGAACTAAGCAGGCAACCTGCTAGACTAAAGTAAAACAGGGTGTTTTTTGAAGGCAGAATGCATGTTTCCCTGACCTTTCTGCATTAAACATAGGAAACTGTTCTCAAATCTGCCTTGCTTGGATTTAATCGGGTAGACACCCTTTGCCATGGACTGCATGCCACAATAGGGACAATCAATAGTACCTTATGCCAGTAGTAGTCCATGGAGCTCAATAATAAATTTTCTATCCACCTGCCTGATTAGAACATAAGGCATTGTCATTTTCTCACATTTGGATCTGTGAGTTGTAGAATGCTAATATTTATTATTGCAGTATCAAGACCTGTGTTGGGCCCATCCAATTTTTATGGACAATAAAATACTACATTTTGACATAAACTTGAGTCATATAACCTCTGTTTCTCAAAAATATATCAAAGAAAACGTTTCTGTAGTGCTCAGGTTTTGTATTTACTGTGATGGATGTTAAAAGCTGCTTGGTATCAGGGTAGTCCTGGTGAGAGAGATTGTTCAGGAGATGCAATCAGAGATACATGATTAATACACCTTTCAAAAGTACTTACATAACTCCTGTTCTCAAAGTACTGAACACCACATGCTCTTGTTTATCCTCATAAGAGCTCTGAAAAGTAGAGATGTACTCTTCATCTCTATTTTCATAAATCTCAGATGGAGGTAAGCTAAATGCAGGTGATCCATGAAGTCTCTAACAAAGCAGAGACTGGAACACAAGCCTCCATAAACTTACCTCTTTGCTGGACTCCTTTTTCTCATTTCTGTAACTGAAGTTTATATATCTAATGAATATCATTCTATGCTACATGTTTCTCCATCTGCTGTAAGAGCTGGCAGAGAGAGAAGAAACTTAGGAGATTCTGGAAATCTGAAGATGAAGGGAAATAAGAAACTTAAGCAGCAGAGCTGCCAGGAACAAGAGAGGAGGCAGAAGTAACTCAGTTCATAGAGTGCGGTTTCTTGTATTTCTTTGGCCTACTTCATACTGTGCGTCAGGGTCAAAAGCATTCCAAACTGATATCAAACAGCATAGGGATATTTTATAAAACAGGAAAAACAGTAGCAGCAAAGAGCCTCTTTTCCTCTGAAATGAACTGAAAATGTGCAGTGTGTCAGACTGTTCACTCTCCTAGTCTAGATTGCTCAGTATCTTTTTCTCTCTCTTTCTTTTGTCTCTTTTCACAAAAGAAATAAAAATAAGTTGGCTTAGCTTTCCTTATTGCTCCATTTTCTGTTCATCTGTTAAGAATCACTGCCCTTCTACTCCCAAAGCACCCCTGATGGATAGTTCAAAAAAAGGTCCAGAAGCAGGCTAAACAGTTTGAATCGCTTTGATGATTGATGGCACAGAGCCAGAAAGCTCCAAAACAACTTGCTGCTAACAAAAATATGGAAAGGCTTTACTGGCTTCATTAATATAGATTGCCCTTGTTTCAAGCCCACCTGAAGCCTGCAAACAGAAATCCAGCCTCTCAAGGCAGGGTGATAGAAAGAAGACAGTCCTGGGAACTATCTGAGTCTGTTCCCTCCCATACACAGTTCAAACACACTGTCAGTTTTTATAAATTTATATCTTACACAGTCAAGGTTGTGGATCTACAGCTATAACAGCGGTACTAGAGACATCTGGCTCCAAGAACGACCCTCTGCCCCAGACCTCAGGGGTGGCAAAATGACTTGAGGTCCCCTCCAGCTGGAACTGTCCACAGTGACCTTCCCTATCATTTACCCACATCTTTTCTGAGCCTCATGTAGCACCTAACAGCCCTTATACATCATTATTAGCATTTTATAGGTTTTTTAGTTCAAAGTGCCTGCAGTCATCCTATTAATCATTATACCTAGTCAGCTTTAAATTAGTTTGTCAGTTATTGCAGGGAATTGATATAAATTAATAAAACTGAAAAGCCTTGGCTATCTAGTGTCAAACATCATGGCTTCAATGGTTTTATGGTAATTTCAATTTACTGTCGATTGGGCCTCTTTCGGCTGCTGCCACTGCACACCTCCAGCCTGAGCACGAGAAGACAAATGCGTCCCTGGGAGGTCCTCTTAAAGGGGCCTCATCTGTCCAGCTCTTCCAAAAATCTCTTCCGTGCTGCTGCATAAAAAGCTCTGGCGGACCGTAACATTGCAGTCAGACCCAATATCTCACTTATCCCAAATGTATGGCTTTAGTGGGTAAGAGCTATCTTGCTATGATAAAAGAAGAGGAAGGCAAAATTCAGGTTGAGTGGCACCCAACCTCCTTGGATTGAGCACTAAGAGAACTGGAACATTACATACTAGCATTTCTAGGACTATTACCCTCTTCATCGTCACCCATGCAGCCAGCACAGATAAAGAGAGCTCATCGGCATGGTTTCTTGATGCCCTGTATGCAATAAATTAATCCCTCACCTCTTCTTTTAACTAGAGAAGAACTACTGAACTAGAAAGTCTGTCACTTCTTTATTACTTACCATAGAATGCCACTAACAGACTAGGACAGACATATAAAATAGACATGTTTTATAAAACAAAGTCCAAGACAACTAATTATTTATTTTACTTGAGTTTTGTTTGTTCTGTGAGGAGAACTAGACACAGTTCTCAACTGAGCTCTGGCAGTGCCCTTTACTCTTTCAGCTAAAGACCTTTCGGGTCTTTAACACTGTCCTGCTATGCTTTTCTGGGGTGTTTTGCTCCTGGCGTCATGGACTGCTTCATGTATTTCATGAGACAATAAAATAGAAGTAAAAAAACATGTAGGGCCTATGACATAGTTGTACATGCAAGCAGAGGCTACTCTTCCTTTTTCACCAATCTGTATTAATTATCAATTTCAAATACATAATCTGGAATCCACATACCACTGAAAGTAAGAGAAACCAAAAAGTCAAGTTGACTGTCTGCCCCTTTGGAATTTAATTTCTTTGGTAAAACATATATTTTTACTTGAGTGGTTATTTGAATTTAAAACAATTTCATTTTCTTTATTTACATTATTAAAGGCTTCTGGCAGTAACAGTGCATTTAAAGTTTTAGACCTGCAACATCCTTACTCTGTTTCTAATTAAGCCTCAATTGTAAGGCATGATCCCCTGGCCATGTTTAAATCCCTTTCCCAAATGCATAACTTTGGATTTACAGTCACCTTTAGTAACAGGTATTTAGTTTAAGATCAATATTTTAGTCAAAGGAAAAAACACTGAAAATAATTGAATTTAATGATTCCCATGTAACCAGTGTAGCTATTTTGGGCTGAATTGGTCACTTTGGAATACTCTCTCTCTGGCTGTATTGTACTATGTCCTTTGACATTCATTTGTCCCAAATACTTCTTTGTGTCTGTTCTGGGGTTTTCTAATAGACACATTCTCCCTCGCCACTTATGATAAGGGACAAAAATTGGACTGCAGTTCCCAAGACATTTAAGAGTACAAATATAGTCAATCAGACTATGGACTATCATGGTGCATGCACTGTTACAGAACCTTTCCTGTGCCATAAAACTCATAACATTCCAAAGCAGCTGGTACTGACAGACCTTTTTCACAGTTCTGACTCCACCTGGAAGAGTATCTCGGCAATGCATTGCAGCCTAAATAGGCCAATGTAAAGGCAGATGACGTGCTCTGGAGAGAGTTGGGATACTGTATGTAGGTGCTTAGCTGAACCCCCAGAGGGAAGCTAGGCCCATAACTTAGTTATCTCCGATGCTATTCGTTCCCTTCTCCTTTTCTTTTTGCCCCCTGCAGTCATTATACCTCAGATTGTCAGGAGTGAAAGACTGGCTATATTATTTATTTTTCTAGAATCCATAGTTATTAGGCTAGGTGTAGCATCATGAGATGCAGGCTTTGTCCATGCAGGTGACATTAAGTCATTGCTATAGCTACCTCCAACCTTAGGACTTCAAAGTCCCAGGTGGACTGATGACCTCTTTGCTCTGTGCACACCATGCATTGCACAAACACTAAGTGCACAGGAGATTTAGAGTCCAAGTAAACACAATGACCAGAAGGTAGGAAAAGAAAAAGAAACATGATCAGAGCCTTGTTAGAGCTAGGAACAGAGTTCCTAGCCCACCTCCTAAGCTATTAAACACTGCTGTCACTCTTATTTTAGCCCAGTGTTAAAAAAAATTAATAATGCTTTAGATGTATTTTTTTTCTGAGCTGCTAATTTTCACTGGTACCCTCCAACTCCTTGACTCACAACAGCATGCCTGAAGGGAAAATATATTTTTGCAAAATCGTCTTTCTGAAAAGTGACACAAGGAATGAACCACCAAAATCAGATCCTGTGAGCAGTGGGAGGAGCAGGCAAAAGGAATGTCTGCAGAGTAATGACGTGGGCAACATCACCTCATTACTCTCAGTGCAATTGATTCCGATGTATCCATTATATCACCCTCACTAAAAAACGGTGAGGCGGTTTCCTTTTCATCCTCTCCCATAATGACTAAGAATATAAACTTCATTTCAACATGGATGTCCTTCCTGAACCAAATATGTGGTGTTCAGCTTGTCAGCAACTGCGACATGGTCTTGCATACTAAATTACATTATCATTTCAAAAGGCTGTCTTTTCTGTTCTTTCTTGTTGTATATGCAAAACCCAAAATAATTTGTAAGAAACATTATGTTAATTTGTGGGACTTGCCAGAAAAGGACAGAAAATTTTAGTAGGGATTATAAATTAACACCACTGTGGTTATCAGAAACCTTTGTATTCTACTAGAATTTTAAATGTGTGCTTTAGCTTCCACTGAAGTAAAATGCAAAACTAAGAATCAAACTGGCCCGGAGTGAAGTTTCACGTTGTCTTGGCCATTGGCTGAAAATTAGGATAGCTATTACAGTAGTTATGCAGCTGGAAGTATTTAAAGAAAACAGCAGGAAACACAAAAGATTATCCAGAAGAAGGAATTCCAGATTAACCCTTCTAATGCATTAAAACTCACTATACTGCCCTTGTTCTTACTTGGAAGAAGGTCAGACTTTTAAAAAAAGAGCTTTGTTTCTTTTTAAAACTGTGTTTTTCATTAGTAGCATGTGTTTTGTGCAACTGCCATGTCACAGAGAGCTAGATAGCAAGGGTGAACAGGAACAATAGCCACATGAAAATTTCTGTATCCTTTCTTTTACCTTCTGTCTATTTTGAAAATTATATGCTGCCTTTAACCATGTTCCTCACATAAATACTTGCTGAGAACATGGTACAACTACTGCAGACATGAAGCATTGAAAAAGTAATAACATGGAAATTACTTCAACACAGGGTCTATGCACCATGGAAGCCCCACTTGAGCACTGAAAATAGGGTTTTAATTGTAACGTAAGTGTTTCTGCTCTGCAGAAAGAAAAAATTTACCCAAAGAGAGCTGCCGGTCTGCACAACTGACATCAAAATAAGCAGTAAAAGGAAACATTTATATTAGGCTATGTTTCACTTTTTCTGTGCTTTTCAGTACACTTGTGAGACACTGCTTGAGAAACACTGATAACTGGTTCCTAGAGCAACTCTCTGTTGTGTAAAGAACACTTACTTTTGCAAGGCCTGGCAAATGGGTTTAATTTGAGTGGACTTGCCATCCGGCTTTACAGTGTCCTCTACTTTATCACATATAACATTTTTTTCCTAATATTTTTAGTTGTCATGTAGAATAATTACATGAGCCCCCTTCTAGCACTGCTTTCCTGAGTGTTAATAAGTGTAATACTTTCTTATGGTCTCCCTTCCATATTGTGTTGTCTTTATATTTCTACTAAAATAAAAGGGGGCTTCATGAGTGAACTCTGTCCTGCTACACAGAGATTTATCCCAGTCATTTCAAGGTTAGTGAGTCTGAATGGACGCCAAGATTTCTGCCCCACCCTTGAGTGTATCACAAGGAAAACAGTTTAAATGACATTTTGCAACTTTTTTTCAACATCTGGACTACAAGGCCCAAGGCCTTTTTTTCAAATTGTCTATTAACATTTCACAAGGCAGCAATATATATTTATTTTTATAGTCACGAGTTCCCTGCTGGAACAATTTCCTCTGACACAATTTCAACACTTCCTCACTGAATTTTTACTGCTGTAGTGAACAGTGCCAAAGGCTTTACCCAGTGTAACCTCATAAGCACTCACAGTTTCACAGCACTGAGAATAAAAGTAGGTTTTTCAAAGCACTTAAATGACTTAGAAGTTTACATACAGTTTTGAAAAAAGAGTTGGGCATATAATAAATTCCATGCAGTATGTCTAACTTGCGCTCACAATAGTGAGGCAGCTTTCCGTCACCTAGCTCAAGCATTAATAGCTATCTAGCTACAGCAATACAGAGTGCAGGTTTTGCAAAGAAGCCTAGAAAAGTTTTGGGCCATGATTAAATTGTAACTAATACATGAGACTGGGGCTGTCCCTTAACTGCTGCTAAAAATTATAAGCAGTCTGCTGCAAGCATCACACCTTGAAACTGGGGTATCTTCTTCTTCTGATAATAACCTGCTCTGTGCTCTCCACATTCCTACTTTATGTTATTGGAAAACCAGTGTGAAAATCAGTTTTAACCTTACTACAATACATGGATAATTTTGTTTTTTCATTCTACAGCCTTGGTCTCCTTTCTCTACAAAGTCCTTCAGACTCTTTCAGCCACTCCTGCAGTTTCCTTGTTCTCAGGTTTCTACCGCCTTGCTCTCTTTCCTAACACGGATTTTTTTTCAGGTATTAACAGCCTCACTTCTAACTCTCCCTCACAGCATACTCCCCTACCTCCTCAGATTTGCCCTCTTTTCTCATCTTAATGATATCTTTCTCATGTCTCCCTAATACACAGCTTGCCAACACATAAATACTAAATATTTTTGCCAAGAGTAATTCCAGTAATGAGCAGGGCAGTGGAAAGGGTGGTTCATTTCTAGAATATGCAGGCCAGCAGGAAACTCTGTGATATTTTATTTTGTTTTCTTCTAAAGGATGAGAAAAAAACAAACCTATAATTGAAAAACAGCAAGTGGCTTAGACACACAACAGCACTACCATGCTGGAAGAGGCTTGAAGCTTAAATGTTTTGTCTTGCTGTCTGTCCCTGGTAGGCAAGCACATGTCACTATGACACAGTGGATCTGGTGAAGTCACAGTAACTCAGATTGTCAGAGCCATCCATCTCCAGGTCTCCTCTGCATCTTTCCTATCCCCTATATATATTCCTACAGGGGTGTGCCTAACTGCTTCTTTCTATCTTTAGGGGGATGAGAAAGACATGTCAAACATTTGCCTTAATTCAAAATCCTATGACTTCTCAATCAAAACCTGGCAAAAAAATAATAAAGTAACATATGTTGAGAATAGTAGACCTTCAAAGCCCTAATTCATGCACATTGTGCCAGAGTTCCCAGAAAGAGGAGAGGATCACCTGTGCCCTCGGGTATTTTCGGAAGAGACTGAGGAAGGGAGAAAGAAGCACAGACCAGTGAAGTGCCCAAAGCCAAGCTGTAAGTTCGCAGCACAGTCAGAGGTATGTTCCTGATCTCCAGTATCCTGGCTCGGGACTTGGTACAGACAGAGCTCATATGAAGGAGACACTGATAATTAATAGGTCTGTATCTCAGCACAGAGGCAAGCATCATTTCCTACGTAGGAAATCATGTCAGGGAAAGATAGGATTCATCCTCCTTCTCATGCAGACACAACTTAGTATCTGCTTTGGTAATACACTAGAATATTCATGAACACCATGCTCATATTCTTTGTCAGACAGGTAATTTGACATTCTTCAGACTCCTCTCATTACCTCACCTCTCTCAAGCAGACTGATGTCCAGCAAAGTTACACTGCAACACTGGTGTTTTGTAAGAGGCACCAATTATGCAGAATACCTTCCATTTCACCAGTAGTTCACTTCATCACTCCAGACTGCCACCTTCTTGTCACCAGCCTCTGTGCTTCCTCTCTATTGAAAACTATTTTCTCTGCCTAAGGCAATCTAAACTATCAACCTGGGTTTTTTAACTGCCAAAAAAAATATAAAAAAATCACTTCTGTTCCTATCAGTCCTTAGTATCTGTCATCTCTTCAGCTCAAATGCCTGCCTGCTTCAGGCACATTTCTCCTGTCACAGTCTCTCTTCAGCCCCAGGATCTTTCATTTATCCGATTCCAACCACGTACAGCCAGGGACATTGTTCCTTGCAGGAATTGTTGCCCTCTTTGAGATAGGCACACAAAGCAGCAACAGCAGTCCACTGTGAAGAAACTTAGAGTCAAATGAGGATGTAACAATAGAGATAAATGGAGACAGAGAATAAAATCCCCAGTCACAAGGTAGACTAATGCTGGGCAGGCAGTACCTCCAGCCAGAAGCAGAGTAACTGAGGATCATGCCAACAAAGTATTTGATTTGAATTTTATCAGGCACTGCAGGCTGTCACAATTAAATCTAATTAACAAATCCCTCTGCTCCTGAGCATCCAATCCAGAAAGATTTTACCTTCTAGTCTTAAACTAACTATAGAAACTCAAGTTATTTCAGCCATTACAGCTTTCATAATAGCCTAGAAATATTTACAGAAACTAGATTTTCACTGTTTCAAGCACATTTTCAAGAAGCACACACCCAACACTTCATGCAGATTTTGTGAGACGTACATGAGCTATGGACCATGACGTCAACCAAATAGCTCTGTCAAAAACTGCCAGACCCAAGTTCTGCCAAAAAAAAAAGTAAATTCTTTTCTCCCCAGGCACTCTGGGCTTCCAGAGGATTGATTGCAACTGCTAAGGACATGTAGGGCTTCACAGAGCAAACATCAAACCTTAGACTTCCTCGGGACATAATACCGCCACCAGTTCACCCAGAAGAGCTGGATTGTGCTGCGAGGGACTGGGAAACGGCTCTGCAGATCCTGGCTCTCATGTTTTGCTCCCTACGGTGAGCTTAAATACCATTACCTGGAAAGCGACAAAAGTGCAAATCACAATGGTCATGGAGTTAATAGCTGGAAGCAAAGGAAGTTAGAAGAGTTTTATATTACATATTTATACAAATATCTTTGTGTGATATTATAAACGTTCATAGTCTTTATTTAAAACCAACCAATGATTCAAATTCATCTCTTTGTAGAGAACAGCAGTGAACACAAGGTAGCAAATCAGATATCTACCATTTGTTCTTATTGTGCTTCTTCACAAAAAATTATCATGTTGTAGCTATGTAATTTTCATTGGCCATAGCCAGATCTGAGGTAAGTAACTCAACTTCACTGCTTAGGTTTGATAAAAGGAGAAGACATAATTATAGCAGATCAATGGCATAATATGTTCAATACTGTTACTAGTACAAGAATGTCTACTTAATAATCAGTTGACTTAGCAGGTTTTTAAAATAAATATTAAAATTAATTTTATGGCTCTGGAATATGAGAACAAAAAGCACCATACAAATCAGATGACGACCACATCTTTGTAAGGGGTACTGGGCAAAGGAAACTGTTACGAATTTAAAAAAAATCAGAATTAAAAAGGTAGAAACACATTTACCCTTAATGATCAAAGTGGATAAACTCCTGACTTGGCTGTGTTAAAGAACTGAATTAAACATATTTAAAGTCACAAACAAAGGCTTTTAAAATTGTATTTATATAGCACTGACCATGAACTCAGGCCTATACAGAACACAAAAGAAGTCAGTCCCTGCACTAAATATATTTTAGCAGATAAAGTCTTTACCTCTGTAACTGGTTTCACAAGCCATGAGTTTATTTTCAAAACTAAATCCTAACTAGGATACTGAGTGTTAATACAAACTTTAATTTGACCAGGAAAGTCATGGTAGTCTATTATCAACATATTTATTTGAGGCGTAGAAACCTCAAAATGATTTTCAAGAAAGGGTCAGAGGAAAAGTAAAACAATATTTTATGGAAACTACACCCACAAGAAATTCATACTTTTTCCTAATATTTTTACATAAACAAAAGATCAGTATAATCTTTTTTCTCATTCTTGTTATAGCTTTTGTCCTAAGACTGCAACAACGGATTGTAATGCCTGTAATAGCATGCATATTATTGTTTTATATGCCAGAAAGTTTTAACCTTGAAGTGTTATGATACATCACTGTCTAGCAATAAGTTATTGTTCTCTTCCTGGATAATGCTAAAGTTGTAAAGCAAGAAAAATTAGAAGCCAACAAACCTGAACTGACATTTACTTTTGCTTTTCTCCAGAGAAGCAATTTTCAACATATCACAGAATCACAGAATCACTAAGGTTGGAAAAGACCTGTAAGATCATCAAGTCCAACCATGAACCCAACACCACCACGCCCACTAAACCATGTCCCGCAGTGCCACGTCCACACGTTCCTTGAACACCTCCGGTGACGGTGACTTCACCACCTTCCTGGGCAGCCCGTTCCAATACTTTACCACTCTCTCAGTAAACATTTTCTTGTTAGTGGACACTTAAAAAGATTCTAGGAATTTACATGGTGAATATAAAATTATTATAATTCCGATAATTGTTTTGTTATTCTTAATTTATCTTTCACAGAACACTCAGAACTAGCCTGTGGACACTCAAGGCTATGTGAGCTGCAGACTGAAAACCACTGTTGAATATAGAGCACTAGGAATTGAAATAATTTCATGTCATCACTGTAGCCAGATTAAGAAGAAAAAATCTACATAAATACATCTTCAAATCCACAAGTATCAAGGGAAATAAAGGCTTTTTTTAGTTAATAAAATGTTCATCCCTACTCACAAATGACATTCCATCAAGTCCAGCTGCCCTTTTGCCTCAGGAACTAAATCAAGTTCAGCAGTACCTCTGTCAGGAAAGACTTCCTAATTCCTCAGTAACATTTCTGGTCAAAAAAAAAAAGGATATTGGGACCTCCCCCAACTTGTGTTATGTCAAGGGGTCAAGCCTGACCTCTGCACTTGCCTTGAACCTGTGCCTCCATTATTCAAGGCCAGGACTGTGACCCCTGAGGTTTTCCAGCTGGAAGAACCTACCCACGGGACACAAATTCCCACATCTGTGTCCTAAACATGCACTGGAATGGGATCTGGTCACATGTGGACACCCACGTAACAGCTCTTTGGCAGACCAGGATTAGCGACATGTTGCAGGGAATTCCCACCTTGCGGTCAGCTCATAACCTTCACTTTCAGATACTTCAAAGAGTCCTGGTTCCTCTAATAGGCATTGTTTGAAGTGTTGCAAAGGCCTTAGGCGTAGAGAAAACACTGACTACCTCATCATGCATTTTACAATGCATTTTACCTTCAAAATTTTTTATTCCTTTTTTTGTTGTTGTTGTTTCTTCCTGGCACAGCAGTTTTAGTAGATCTTTTCCCCTTCTTCATAACCTAGCAAAGTAAGTCTTGCTACTATGACACCACAAGAGAGAAAATGAGGCCAGGGACTGAAACTCATCACCATGAATTATAATATACTTCCTTCCCTTGAGGTCTCAATTAAAAGCAGTAGAACGTATTAAGGGAAAAAAACCCCTGAAAAAATATCAGAGGAAATTTTTAAAGCTGAACTTTATTTTTGGTCTTGCTATCTTATTCCCAGGTTTGTCACAGATTTCAAAGAAATCCTGCCAGCTAATATTGCTGAAGAATGTTTTATAAACATTTATATTTATCTAATTCCCTCCCTATTCTTACCTCCTCCAACACAGTTGGAATAGTATGTTCCTTTGTTCATAATTAATTTCTTCTTGTTTTACAAAATATACTTAAAACATATCTGGGAAAAACATACAACAGAGCATATAGATAAAATATTTACACATCCAAATAATGCCCATCATACACAGTGGTTTCAACCTCACAGGCTGACTTTGTTCACTGACCAACCACACTGAAATAAGAAGGGCAAACTGACAGAAATCATAAAGATTTCTTGCCTGGAGCTTACTGGGGAGTACTGGAGCCCTGGCTGGGTTCTACAGCAAGTTCTACAAAGATGAACTCTTCTTGTGAAACAATGAGTTGGCAAGTTCTCATGAGATTTTCTTTATATTTTTTTTTTCTCACCAACTCTACCCTCAATTTGTCTCTTGCCCTGCTTTTTTTTTTTTTTTTTTTCTGGTTGGTGCCAATGCCTTCCTGTCCATGCATATAGTATGGACATCACCTTCAAGTCAGATTTTTTCCTAGGTTCTCACATCCAGAAGGATATCTTTCTACCAAACATCTCCAAGATACAGGGTCTTTTTGTCTCTCTGTCCATATTTAAGCTCTTGTCTCATAGCTGAACCATCTGCTTCTCTTCAACCTTATTCTGCCCATACTTGTTCAAAATTATGCCTGACACATCAGTTTCCTGCTTTTATAGGCCTTGAAACTGGCCCTCTGCCATTCTGGTGGAGTACTCTGAACACGGAATATTTTTAATTGGAAGAATCTCACTAACTATACCAATTTTGTAGGATCCAGGAGATCCAAAGTCTAAATGTGTGCTCTGCATATGTTTTGATTGAATGGCAGGAGATCATTTTGGATGTACACAAACTGTGTGATTGGATTATGTCATTTTCCCTTTGCATTTCTCCACAAGCCTCTCTTCCATTCCACCAAACCTCGTGCCTATCATGTCCCACTCACCAAGAAATATCAACCTCTGTTTCCCACTCTTCCCCAGAACTCCCTTTTACTCTTACCGGGTTTCCACAGTAGCAGCTTCATGCTACTTCCAGGCTTCCCCTTCGCTTCAGGAGGAACTATCTGTGTGTACTTCTCAAAATTTCTCCTTTCAGTGTTTAAAAATGCCCCTTCTTTCAACCTTTGCACAAATATTGATGACTGTTAAGTCTAGCAGATAGTAGGCTGAGCTGCTGCCTATCACAACAAGCAAATACTGATTCTTTTGTTCCTTTTGCTACCTATATACTACAGCTATGCCTAGCTGATCTTTAGACTGTAAGTTCACTGTGAACAAAGCAGTGACTTTATTTCATGTTTATGAAGAATTTACTACAGAAGATGTTTGTTTCTGTGGCTTGGGGCTAAACTTGCTAAAGCCTGTTAGCTTTTAAAAATATCTATTTATTTATTCTAGTCTTTAAAGATGGTATCTGGGGACAGTATATCACCTAAAGAAAGGTATTTTTGGAATCACTGATGAAGGTTAGAACTAAGGAACAACAGTAAAATCTATCTTTAAATGGTGTGAAATCTACAATCTCTACAATCTACAATCTCTGGTCTGGTCTTCTGCATGAAGCATAGGGCCAGTATTCAAACAGAAGCCAGGTCCAAACCTAACTGGACCTGAGGTGGTAATGTCTCTTTTTGTCCTTGCGGATCCTGAGTTCTGATTATGTGAATGATCTCCTTTCATGTCTAAAATTGGCTGAAGGTATGAATGGGGTCATTTTGGACTCAAGCCTATGTTATTTCTCATTCGTTCCAGGGGAGCTTTGCCTGCCTAACATCTGCAGGAAAACATTTTTTTTTCTTCATTTGGTTTTACTTTTAATTTAGATTTATCAAGGCCTTCCCATATGGAGAAGAATAATTTTTTTTTTCTCAGTAGTTACTACTCACTGATAATAGATATCTGTAATAATCATAGTTTGCTTTTGGTAACAAACTGACCATTCACAACACAAAGTATTATTACATTTCCATGAAAAGGCTAGAGATCCCAAAATGTCATTCAAAATTCTATTTCCAAATAGATTAAGGCATACAAACATATCAATCACATATCTAAATTGAATCTCTGTCCCCCAAATCTACTGTGATTAGATCTTAATCCTAAAGAAAGTCAGTGATCTCTGCAGACCACTGTATCTTTTGTAGTTTACTATGCTAATTCTGCTCCAAATAGCCTTTCAGTATTGTTGAGCAATAAGATAGGCTATCTTTCTAAAATAACAACAGTAGTAACAATATTATTTCCCAAATTCTAAATTTTCAAGTTCCTCAGATTCCTTCCTTTGCCCCACGTTGTACAGCCTTTACTGAAACTGTTGACAGGAACAAAGATTTTTCAAAAGACAGTATAAACTCAGGAAACTTTTGTGAAAAAAAGATTCTTCAAACTGTGTGAAACAGCAACACTAGAAGTAAGGAGAAGTCATTGGTTGTGCCTTTAGTCAATCATCTAACTGAATATGACTATGCTTGAGCCACCTTACAAGCAAATTTGAGGATGTTGTTTTTACTGTCCCTGTCTTATAACAACATTAGGACACATTGCAGATCTTTTCCAAACACTGAAAAAAGTCTGCTGCTTTTACTTGTGAGAACATCTGTTTCATCATCCAGCCATTATGCTAGCATTGGTTTTAATCTGTTTTTATTCTTTTGTGCTCTGTGGGTGGGTCTAAATATTTGCTGACATCACTGTTAATGCTTCCCTCACTTCCATTTTTCAACATCGTCACTGAATGCAATTAATAAAACCCACCAACAGCCAGTGTAATTTTTCCAAACAATGCTTTATGACTTTTGCATTTATCTAAGTTTCCTTTCTAATTTACTTCCAGTTTCCAAGTTCCAGTGACCACTAACAATTTACTTTATTGTACAATTCCTTCTTGAGAAAGATTTTAATGGCAGCTTGTGTTGAAATGATCTACTGGCTTTTCCCATTCATCCAGCTTTGCTTTGCGATGATTTGTGAGATGATACATTAATAAAGATTGCTTCAGGGATACTACCTCTTTCATCCTTCTGCTGGTGAGCATCTGTGAGAATAAAGCCCACGTGAAAACAGCTCATATACCACAAGCTGTCACATGTCCCTTGTAATCTGTCTCTGCTACAGACTGCAGTGCAACTTCCTCTGTTTCTTCCATAAACTGTGCCAGAGAATGTAAATTTTTTGTCCACCTTTTTGTATATATACATAAGATAATTTGTCCCACACTTGATCCTCAGGACGCTCTCTTTTTGGCATCACCAGTTTCTCCCTTTTCAGCATGGACCTATTCTGGAGAGTCAGCTCCTTTCTTACTTTCCAGACTGCCACACCCTGTCTTTCCTCTCCTCCCACTCTTATGACAACATGTAGAGAAAAGAAACTCTTGATATCAAAAGCTCATAATTTTGCTGCACTTTAGTTAGCACTCTGTAGACTGCTGAAGCTCCTTCTTGCAACACTATTGCTCCAGTTAGCTACAGCTATGGAGGAAATAACTGGTGCTTGGAGTGCCCCTGCTGAGACTTCACAGAACTGAAGTTCCCCATGAGATAGGTAAAACTAACAGGTCTGTCTCCTAACAGAGTTTTCAACAACACTGCTCTCATCAGCTCAGATGAACACGCAAAGATCAGAGCAGGAACTCGGACTCGTTTCCTAGTATATAAATTCAAATATATAATTCAGATTCGTTGCTATGAACATGACTTTTGTTATTCAGTGCATGTATACAATACACACACCAAAGTCAATATCCATAAAAAAAAAAATCCCATAAGAATCCATTAGAAAATCCATGGATTAGACTATCAGTTATGTTTTGCTCTATAGTGCTCCCCAAGGTCCTTCCCATGACATGCTCAGAGGGATGGATGATTTTCTATTATCCCTCACTCGGCTGACACGTTTCACTACAACTCTTCCTAATTCAATCTTCAGGGATTCTCAAACATTTGATCAGATGCACAATTTTTCACTAGCTTTTCTTGAATTCTTCTCTTGAATGGAACCAATACGAGCAGTGCTTGACATTTGTTATTAATGGAGTTCAGTGAAATGCAAAAAAGCAAGATAACTTCCACCATGTTATCAACTTAAGGAATCTGTTTATCTGACAGGAGATACCAAATGCCTGCAAAAAACCATGAAGTTTTGAAAAGAATTAATTTCACAATGATTCAGGTGCATATCTGGAGATAGAAGTAAACCAGGCAATGTGTGAGAATATCGTATAGTTTTAGGGTTCTTAAAGCCTTTCTTTTCCTGTAAAATACATTCAGAGCTGTAGGATGCAGTTAGAGAAGTTTTGTTTTCTTGTTCGGGTTGCTGCTTTACAATCGCTGACATTTCTTTTGCATAGGTTTCCTCTAAATTCTGCAAACTTCTTGTCTGCCTTTTTAATATAATCTTACAGTTTCAGAGAAAGGCACAGTCTGATTTCATTTGCAGTTTAGATGAAGGAGAAATGGGGGGAAAAGGCATTGTATCATTCATCATTATACTTGCTCTAAAGAGCCAGAAAATTCCCCTCTGGATGCCTGAGGCTTGGGAAGTACCGTTCTTCCCAGTGGGGAAGCAGGAAACTTGGCAAGTCCCTGCACTCAGTTCTCCTCAGTTTCTGGCTCCAGTCTGGACTCACTGCTCAGCTCTCCACCTTTTCTACAATTGTCCTAATAGAAAAAAAACCACCAAATGACTCAAAAAGAAAAAAGAAAAAAATTGTTAACTTCACAACATCTGGTATTATGCCATTAAAAAAAAAATATAGAGAATTGTTTTTAATATTTTTATGCTTAATTTCTCCTTATGAAACAGCAGGAAATGTAAGAGCAACAAAATACTAAGGGAACATCTATAGGGTCAGGTCTGTTATGTCTTGGGGCAAGCTTCTATTTTTTTTATTATTGTTTTTTAAATTAACAAAAAAGCGCCTGATTTTTAGCTTCCCAAGTTAACCAGTAAGTAAGTAAACAGATGAAAAACCTTACTTTAGACCAAAATTTACAAAGGCCAGCAGCTCCTACTGAGATGCTAAAGAATGCTCAAAGACCATAGTCTGCGGATGTGCAGCATTGCTAGGACTTTTTACACAACTCTTGAAACCATTTGCTTGTAGGCTAAGTGTACAAATACAGGAATTGCTAGGTAAAGGCCAAAACAAAGTCCCTGGGCAGGACTCAGCATAACAATTGATTATAAACAAGTGCGTATCTAGAAACACACCAAAGGCAGGTATTTGAGATGTGACTAGTTTGGTTCCTGATGTATGTTCACCGCTACTCCCTGTGCTCAAATTTATTTTTAATGAAGGCATCATGACATGCCCTGGATTAACACACTTGTGTGTTTTTAATGGGTTTTAGCCATGCTAGGGATTTTAATGCACATACAACGTGTGAAAGGCCTTCCTGTTATACAAAATTTTTTAAGCCACACTAGGAACTACTTGGAACATATAAGTAAATCCCTTTCTCCTCCCCTTGTTTTATTTCCGTAACTTTCTAGGGTAGATCAGCTGTTAAGCTTTTTAGTTTTGGGGAGAATCCTGAGGAAAGGATTACTGCAATATATGCATTATTGAGGAAGTAATGTGCAGAAAAGGGAACCATTTATAAACTCATTGGCCAGCTCCCAGGTTATTCAGAGTCACTCAGAGCATCTGACAGAGGTCTGCTTCAGCATCTGGATTTTATCTGCCTTAAAGCACTGAATAAAACACACACGGGTCCTAACTGATGCAAACCAGAGCCTCTTAAACGTATACTTCTGTAACACTCAGAGTTACACGCTCAGACTAATTCCCCTGGTGTGTAGCATAGCAACACTCAGACGTGATAAGCAACAGTACTCGGGACCACATTGAGGCCCTCATAGCATCACTTTCCCACATAAGTGATTGTCATACTCTTTGTTCAGTAATCAGGATTCCTTTCAAACCCTATAAAAACAGTATTTCTTGCTCACGTACTGAAGACTTTCAACCTAAGCTGTAGCTTAAAGAGCTTTTTGCCTTTCTGAACTGAGTACTTCCATGTGACTAATTTAAGCAGAAGACTCCTGTCCTCCCTCTTTAATGAAAGTATGTAAGCTGTTATACCTCATCAGTCATACAGATTTCTCTTCTCTTTTATTAATTTTTATTCCTGCTGTGGGAATGACACCTGCTCTTCTTCCAGCAGCTGTTGCTTTTTCCAAACCTGCTCACCAGGATACAGTACATCAGGGTGCAGTATACATGCTGTAGGGATGGTTTGAATTACAGGTCAAAAGTCTCACAAGGGAGTCATTTGTCAGGAAACCCCTTGTCAGGATGGTCTCAAAATTAAACCTGCACATTCTCTTGCTGACTGTCAAGAGGACCACAAATCTCTACAACTCTAAGAAGTCTGTTAGTACAAAGACAGATGCAGTTCTGTTGACCAATGGCAGTACCTCATTCATCTCTCGATTTATACCACTTACCAAACCAAATGGAGAAAAAAACCCATTTGCAAAAGCTTCTTTATGTAATTATGGGACAGCTCAGGACATGTGTCTAAATCTATCCCAGTCATGCTCGTCCCATTACAAGCTAGCCAAATCCTTGAATAAAAATGTTCATTACAGATACCCTATCAGGTTTACTGACACTGAGTGACTTCGCCTAATCATTTTGGATTTCACTGTGGTCACTACTTAAATTTATACAGTGCTTTCTCATGGACAGTCCAAAAAACAGATTAATAATGTAGAGAAGTGCCTCAACTTAATAGGAATCATCAGTGCTTCATGCCTTATTGCACAGAGCCCAACAGGACCCAAAAGGTGGCCCTGCAGGGCTGCACGACTGAGCCACCCTCCTTCTTTGCACCCACCTTGAGCACCCTGAACCTGGGGTACCACAGAGGGGACTGGCAGAGCTTGTGGTGTCCGTATA
Source organism: Gavia stellata (assembly GCF_030936135.1). Classification (NCBI taxonomy): domain Eukaryota; kingdom Metazoa; phylum Chordata; class Aves; order Gaviiformes; family Gaviidae; genus Gavia; species Gavia stellata. Next base: position 41,526,124 of record NC_082599.1, read on the forward strand.
GTGACTGGTGCTCATACATAACTGGGTGGGTCTGGCCATTTAGCACTTGGCAGGCCCTTTGAGAACTCTGAAGTCAGCTGTTCCCAGTCTAACCTATCCATTGTTTGCTATATAACTCTCCAGCCTTGTCATCTGTCCTGCATGTGCAATCAGACCTGCTAAGATTGCATTTCCTCCTGAAGCACTGATTGTGCTCAACAGCAACAGAGGAGGCATATTTTTCACGCTACCAAAAAAAAAAAAAAAAAAAGAAACCCCAACAAATTACACTTCTCAAGTTTGCAAAGAGCTGTGGGGCAGAGGTCTTCCGTCACATTAGTTAAAATAGAGTGCATGGGCAGGAACATCCCATCTGCTTTTGCTGCAGTGGGGAGGCAAGCAGGACACCAGCCATCCCCCACACCCAGGGCTTCAGCTGCCTGGGCTTGGGGCCAGCGTCCAAACTGCACAGCTGGCGGCCTTAAAGGAAGCTGTAATGAGGAAAGTTCAAGGCAGCCCCAGCAAAGGATGCTCCCCTAGAACTTTCTTGGGGGCCACTTGTAAGCAAAGGCTCTCACCCTCAGTCCCTTCCTGAGCTATGGTGCAGCAGCATCTCAGCTGGGCTGCAACGTGGCAGTCTAGACCTAGACCTTGACCTGCAGACCATCTTCCCAGCCTAGCCTCAGACCTGCCTTGTCACTGCAATGTGGGCTCTCAGCTGAACCTGGCAGCCACCCCCAGACCTACAGGACTGGGTCCCTGCCCCACCAGCTGCATGATTGCACTTGGCTACCCACTCCCCTCCCCTGGCAGAGCAGTCTGCCCTGCTGGTCCCAGACAGCTGCCCTCAGCAAGAGATGCAAAAGAGTGCAGGAGAAAAGAGAAGAGAAATTGCAGAAGCTTTATATATTATAACATATTTAAAACAAAGTCATTAACATCATCCAATACGCTGAATGCTTTGCTGCTGGCCAAAAATGAGTGAGACAACCTTTCTCTAATAGTCTGCTAATAAATGCCGCATGGTATTATTTATGGGGCCAGTGAGAACACATTTTATACACATATACATTTGGTGATAAAATCACCCACCAATACGCATGCATAATTCTCGTGAACATAATTGTAACCCCATATGTTCACAGGTCTTAAAGGCGCCAGGTGAATAAGCACTGGAAGCGCTTCGCTGGTCATAAGCAATTATGACTGAGAAGGTCATAATTCGGCACACAGACCCGGGTCTATTAAAAAGCTATTAGATCATTTACACCAGCTATTCAGCTGTGCTGAAACTGGACTTGGGTAAAATTCATGTGTGCAGTCCAACATGTGTGCTGTGATCCCTAAACAGTTGGCATTCAGCTGTCCTCTCCCTGCAGAGGCATCTCAACCTGTTCTAGAGGCTCTCCAGAGCCAGAGCTCAGTTTCTGGCTGTGTGCAGCCTCTCTCCAAGCAGCTTGGAGTTGCTCATCCCCCACAAGCTTAATCAGGATCCAGAATCTGTTTGTTCTTCTGCTTAGTACCCCAGGGGCTTGGTCCAGGAAACATTTTCAGGTGATGCTTAATGCATACTATCATAATCAAACATAATCCCAGTAAAGACAGAGACAGTGATAATCTGGTGAAACACACCTGGCTTGTGATGTCCTACCACTCAGCTCTTTTATAATAGCTTACCTGTCGAGTACTAGGCAGAAGAGAGAAGGCAGATCCGCAGGCTGATGAGGTGCAAACCTTTCACTTAAATACTTAAGTCAACAGGCCAGAGACCTTCCTTGCTCCCTTGGTGCAAGATTAAGTGGGATAGAGAAAGGTGTCATTGGTATCATGGGCAGAGCAGCAAGCTTGGAGGGATATCCTGGGGTTTTACTCATGCTGCCAGCACTGCAATCACAACTTGAAGTCCAAACGCTGAACTTGTGCTGTTCTGTATTGGAAATGCTTCATTAAACGCTGTTTTGAACTCTGCCATCCTTTCTGCTGCAGGTCCTTTTGGGATGATTTTGTTTGGTTCTCAGTCATATTGACAGGGTCAAAATGCCTTCCATTCTCTATAGATTTCAGTATGTACTGGGTGACTTCCTCTGCTTTTCATATTTTAATTGCTTTGTCAAAAAGAGTAATTCAGGGTCTTTTAGAAAACTTCCAGGGTGGTTTGACCGAAGTTCCAAACATGACCTCTTCTCTTCTCAGAGAATTGCAAGACTGACTTTTATCCTTACATCACTGAAACACTTGTATGCTTTACCTTTTTTTTTGTCTCTCTGGATGATTGCATGGACATTGCTGGTGTTCTATTTCACCTAAGGAGGAAAAGGAAAGGTCAGTGTCTCAATCTGTATATCTCAACCTTTTACAAGCATTGAAATTCAAACCAAAGTGTATTTTTAAAAGAGTATGTTTCTGCAAGGGTGAATGAGAGCCAGCTGGTGCACTGATCCTTTTCCTTCAGTTTCAGGAATTTGATTTCAAAATATTCATTCTGCCACTGCTGTATCTAGACCTTGTGTAGATTAATGAAGCCGAATATAGAAAACTTTAAGAGACATTATTAACTTTGTACTGTGCATGGATCAAGTGCACGGTCCCACACTGGACCTCGTCTGCTGCACTAATGATGGTGATTTATCTCTAGTCTTCCATTATTTAAAAATAGTCTGCCACCCAAATACATGTCAATGAATTTGACTGCAAGACTTGACCCTATATAACAGCATGTACAACTAACACTGCTTGAAGGAAATAAAAGGTAACTTTATGACAGGATAATATTTCTTAAGGAATTTTGTTCTAGTCATTTGTACTACAGAGCAGCAGTTGATGCTCTATGGGATCATTGTTTCAATACATGTTTTTAATTGTGCAAATGTTTCTTGCTTGATATAAATAGCAGGCTATTAGTAAAGATTATTAAAACTCTGGTTGGGTCTACCCTTATAGAGCCTACCAAAGTGGTTTTCAAGTTTCAGTCTACTCTTTTCATCCAAGTCAGAGTAGCAGGCCATAGCTATTGCCTAGTATTTCTTTAAAGTAGCTTTTGGGTTTATTCTTTGCTTCCTCTGCCATCCAACAAATTAATTTTCCTTCCTTCTTCTCCTTATTTAGTTCACTTGTAATGCAACATGTTGGGGGGTGAGGAGGTGGGGGGTGAAATCCTGACCTCTGCATGCAATGTGATCTTGCCTTTCCCAGATTAGACTGCAAAACTTCACGTACTGTTCTTCATTAACCAAGCTCGGAGATTCTTAATATGCTTCCTGCCTTGAAAGCCAATGCAAAATGGCTGATCAAGACTTCTTTGTGATTCCTTGTTACATGTTCCAAAACTAGAAGGGGCCCAGCAAGGTTTATTATTCAAATGGCTAAAGCCACAGGTAGAGTTTGTGTGACTAGGCAGGTTAGTTACTGCACAACAGCATGACAGGAAAGTGGTTCTGTCTCTTTAACCAATATCCCACACCTATACTGAATTACAGTGTAGAAACTGCCTCAGTGCACTTGTCTAATGCAGAGTCACAGAGCAGACCATCCTACCTTACCCTGCCTAAATAAATAACCTTAGCACTTTCATTGTGGTTTAACAAACATTTTCACAGGTGTCTGCTCCTGCACATTCAGAGAAATTATAGCAGTTATATGCAACAGCCCTGTGCCTAGAGCAGTAGGACAAGGGCTTTACCTCCTTGGCTTTAGAGGGCCTTTGGTCTTGCTCTTCCACCTCTCAGGCAGATGCGAAGTCATGTGCAGGATGGGTCTTGTTTCAGGAACCTGGAGTACTTCATGTGAGACTGTTGACTCAAAGGTGGCTCTGCGAGGCCTCCAGAGAATTTTCCAGTTCAGTGTAGCTACACCTTTTAAAGCTTAGCCCTAAGTGTCTAAACTAACATTTATTTTCCTGAATGTTAATGTTTTCTAGAAGAAGGTACACTTCATGAATGAGAAGCAGACTGCCTTTCTGCCATTTCTTCTTCTTCATCCTTTAGTGTCTCTGATTGTGTCACCTCCCAGCACCAGCCCAGCAATTCAGGCCTTCCCCTAGACTAGAAATTTTCAAATTTTAGAATCCCTTTTGATCCTATGCTCTGTTTTGGGATGAGTAAGCATCCTTCCATGACAAAACATGGTCTGCTGCTAGTAGCTAGTCTGCTAGTCCTGCCTTTTTGCTCAGACTCCTGCCAGTCTCTGATACCACCTTATCATCACCATTGTGTTATTCCCTGTGGCTTTCCCACCTGTGATTTAATTTCAAGTAGCCTGGACAGAATAATATCAAACAGAAAATAGAGGGACCCTTGATGCTCATTAGGAAAACATGAATATTTCATTTATTCTTCCCAGCATGCCCTTATCACTTTTCTGAAACTACAGTAGAAACTCATGTGAAAGCTCACACCAGTTCTGCTCCAAGTACTGTCCAACCCAGCCACTTAATATAAGATCTTAACGATTATCACTCTCTTTCTCTTTGCATATTGAAGAGTTTCATGCCTCCAATCACAATTTCCATTTTCATTTAGTTGCCCCTGTATGTTTTAGTGGGCTTTGCCCCCCCCCTTTAATTGACTGACGTGTGTTTTTGAGAGCTAGACAACAGTTCATCTACACCAGGGCAGCCCCCTCCCCAGACCCAACCCCCTTCACCCTTAAGGCATTTATGTGAAAGCAGCTGCCATGAAAACAATTTGTTGTTGAGCTGAGTCCAAGAAATAAACACACTGTGTACCATATATGCATATTCTGAGCTATACTTTAAATGTCACATAATTTTAACTTCATATATAACTGGAATGTTTCTCCCTGCAGCTTATACTTTTGCATTATGCATTTATGTAAAATGCATTTAGCCAGGAGAAATCCTTTGAAATTCTCATCTTTATTCTACAGGGGAAAATTATGGACTGGCTTCTACTTATACAAATCCAGAAATAGTTGTCTGAGTTACTATATAATTTAATTCCTTAATTTGAATCTAAACTTAATGCCGCTTTCTTCTTTTGTCTGAAGTTTGATTGACTGGCATAAAAATCATCCTGTAACTATTGTCTTTGATTAGTACTTTTAGAGAATGTATTTCCATTTTGTCTTTTCATAATTGTTTTCTGAATACACTATCTGTGATAATTTTAATCCTAGTTACCTTTTACAAGATGCTACAGAATGTTTTTTTTGTTCAGTCTCATTCTCTTCAACTTAATTTCTAATTCCTTAAACATCCAACAGTTGTATTTGTTGCAACAATTTCTCATTTATGATGATGCATTTTCCTCTGCAGGAAATATTTTCCTGAATTTAACACTTATTCCATCTTTGTAAATCATGCAGTGTATACTTTCACATTACTAGTCCATTTGCATACTTTATTAACTAGCACACCAAACGGGTAAGTGTGGCTGTAATCTACCTTCCAGATTAATAGAATATTTGAGAAATAATCCCACCATATATTTAAATTTTTAGTCTTTGCAAATGTGGCAAAACAAAATAAAGGTTTCATGGTTGTATGCACCAGTAAAATATTTATTGTTGTACCTGGTACTCGCTTCACAAAGTGAATTTCTGGTTTTTCTGTGCAGCCAATTTTCAGCAGGTTTACACCTTTTGGTGGAAGTATGTTAGAAAAAGTACCCATGAAGCTTTCTCCCCACTGTTTCCCATGAAGCTTTTGCAAAACCAGGCCCAGGTATTCAAGTCAAGCCTGTGGGAAATAATTGATCCTGTCTGTAGTCCTTAAAATGTTACTTTCATCATGTGGCTTGGCAAGGTAGAACTAGAGTTCAGAAGACCAAGAAAGAATTGGATTAGTCTGGTTTTCTATGTACCATTCCTACCTTTTTCTTTCCAGCTATCCATTCTTATCCACTTAATCCACTACTTATCCAGGTACCACCTGCTATCCATGCATACGGCCTCACTCGTGCTAGCACAAGAGATATGCAGTATCATAGCAAATTTTCCACAAACATATATATATAAAAGAACCTGTTTATATACACATTTACATAGTTATATATAAAAATCAGTTTTGGAACCTGTCAAAGCATTTTTTCCAACTTTCTTGTTCCAAAGGCAACTTTTCAATGTTACTCTGCCTTTCAGTTACTGCTTTGGCTTACAAAACTACATTTACAGTGGCTCCATGGCTCCCTAAATTCATGTTCTGGCCCATGATTTGGGTCCCTTGTCTGGACAGGGGTTCACAGGATGCACTTGCTTGTGCAATAGTTATCATGCTGCCTGCAGTATGATCACCAGGAGTTCATATCAGCATATCACCAGAAAGATAAGGGGACAAAACCCCACACCATTAACTGAAAGCAGTACTCTGAATTACCATGGTGTATTGCTATCAACAATTATTACACTGAAAATCCAATAGCTACTGATAAGAGGTGGATAACTCATCATTTCCACCAACAGTTTATACAGCTTGTTGATCTAATTTTGCCACAGGCAGTTATTGGCTTTCATGATAGAACTGGTCAACCCCTCCAACCCCGTTGCCAAAAATACATGTGGAGAAATGCTATCCAAACAGAGAAAGAAGCTAGAAAGGCTTTCAGCAGATCCCCTACATCTTCCATGGTTTCACAGATTTTAAGTCTAAAGGGACAGACCATCTTGTCTGCCCTTCCTGTGACAGGCATTAAGATACACTATCCAGCTAATACAAAGGTTTTGAAGGTTATCAGTATCAAGTAACACTCATGTTTACTTTCATTTTATCCTTACCAATATGAGGAGTTAAGAATAGGCCTTTTATGGCATACACAAAGAAAACAATGTGGGATGGTCTGGTCTTAGTTATAGCACACATGTATCTGTTCTGCATAAGCTGTAATGAACAAGTGTTACAGTGAAGGCAGTCCTACTGTCACTGAGAGAAAAACCCAACAAGTGAGAAAAAAATTCCATCAAAAAAATCACCATGGTAGCAATGCCCCACATTATTACCTCTTCAAATCCTTGGGCTGTTTTCCACTTTCCACTCTATCAGCTGTAGGCATGTCCTGCTCAGCTCCCTGTCTCACCCAGTACTCAGCTAAGTACACCCTCCCAGCTTGACATGCCCACCGACAGTCAATTTAAGCAGTCCGTAGGTGGCAGCAGCATTTCCTTTATTCTCCAGCTGCCTTGCAGATACTTTGGTGGACTTATGGAGAATAGAAGCTTACAAACACGGGAAAGGTTGGGGCACGTGGTACAACTCGATAAACTAAACCATCCAGAATACGTCAAGCTCAGGAGAACAGGACAGAAAAGAATAGCAAAGAATAGTCAACATTACTATAAAAATTAATTGTCCTTTGCCCAAAGGTCAGTCCTCTGAACAAATGCTCTCTAGGGCTGCAGACAGTCCCTGATTTTTCCCTCCACAGTAAATACTCACAACAATTCCTAACAACAGGTATTATGGCTTCAAAAGGTACAGTCCCCTGAGGATCCCCTCTTGCTTTCAAAAAAAATTAAACTATTTGATTTTTCACTCATGGCATTGTGCAGCTCATCAGTGTAACCTGCTCAGGAGGTGGGGTGGGTGACCTGTTTTATCCAAGTCTCCAGCCTAAATCAATTTCAACCCCACTGATCTGCTTTACCCCAAAATTCTCTTTCCATAGAACAGCACAACAGCTCTGAATAAGAGGTTTTGTATCAACCTGTGCAGGCAATTCGAAGTAAGAAAACAAATTTAAATATCCTAGTTTTAAAAACTCCTTCAGATGCTAAGGACTGTGGTCGTGTAGTCTTGTGGACTTAGGGGAACAGAACGTTTTCTACAAACTCATAAAATACAGCACTTTGTAGATGAAGTACACAAAACCTTCGACAAATTACATCCCTCTATATCTTCCATCTGTACAAGCTACAGAACAATGCTCATTTCCATTTACTAAATGAATATAGCTACGCGAATTATTTTTGAAATGGTACATGGTTTGGTTTTATGTTATCATGAGAAGTAGGTGTAATTTAATTGAAATTAAAACAGCAGTGACTTGCTATCTAGCAAAATGAATCGTGCAGCCCATTCTTTGCATACTGTTTATCCGTTTCCTTGATAACTTGTAATCATTTGCCTTCCTAAAACAGATGAGATGTCAACAAATATGTACTGTAGTAGTGGTTTGATACATCAAAAAGAAAAGTGCTGTAATGACAGCATAATAAATCTTAACATGAAAACTTAATGGCTGCATTAGTGGCATACTAACTATAGTCTCAGATCCATGCTGCTCACCATTGCGTACTTTTTATTTCATAGCATGATTGTGACATACAGTAGTATGTGAAGCACCTTCCAGCACCCACTCTGAAATTAACTCCAGACTAAACATTTAAAAGCAGTAATTTTATATACTAATAAAATCTCACAATTAAATGATGGCAGTTCTTCCTAGAGTGATGCTACTAATTAGAGAATCTTATTCTGATTCATTTTAGTTGTATACATTATGTCAAACAAAATCATTATCTGCTGACACAGATGTATTCCCAAAGTCTGGCAACAAGTTCATTGATGTGTCTACACATTTCTAACATGGTTTCCTTTCAAGGAAGTAATATTAAAAAACCAAACCAAACAAACAAAAAACCACCAGAGTTTCCAAACCAGGAATAAAGAGGACAAAGGGAGTGTCACCTCAGTTTGGGAGGATATACTGGTCAGTGATTTCCAGAGTTCAAAAACAGATTTCCACCAGCTGTCTGCCTGATGTACCATAACTAATGTTCAGCAGAGAAAAAGAAAAAAAAAAAGATTAAAAAAAAAAAAAAAGAGCTGTGAAGGAGCTGGAAGCAAGGGTGGATTTCCATGGATTACAAAGGCATTGCCTGAGCACAAGGGGGTGAAATCAGGAAGGCCAAAGTTGGAGCTGAAACTGGAAAGAGATGTGAAGAACAACATGAGTTGTTTCTGTAAGTATATCAGCAAAAAAAACCCCAAATCAACAAAAAAGTCAGCAGAGCACCATTGCAACAACAAGGGCCAGCCATTGACAAAAGAATAGCCAGTAGATCAAGGGAAGTGATTTTTCTCCTTTATTTGGCACTTGTGTGACCATACCTAGAATACTGCATTCAGTTTGGGTCCCCACTATGAAAGAAATATGGACACTCCAGAAAGAGTTCAGTGTAGGGCCACCTGGTTAGGGGTATAGAGCACACAGCATAGAAGGGAATGAGTTTGCCTGGAGAAAAGGCTAAGGTGAGCTCTAACTGCTGTCCAACAACGAGACAGGCTGGAGCAGGACTCTTCCCAGAGGTGCATGATATAAGGTCAAGAGACAATATATTCTTGCAGTAAGAGATTTTAATTAGACATAAGGGAAAAAAAAAATTCTTGCAATGGTTAAGCTCTGAACCAGGCTCCCTAGAGATTCTACGGACTTTCCAACTTTGGACATTTTTAAAACTCAACTGGACAAAGCCCTGAAAAACCTGAACTAACTTTGAGGGTTGCCCTGCTTTGAGTTTGGGCTTGATGACCTCCAGTGGTCCAACCTAAATCATTCTATGATTTGATGATTGAATATTGGCAACTGCAGCATAGACAGGCTTTTGGCATCTTTAGAGTTAATTGGCAACTGAAGAGGGATTTAAGATTACAGTGGTTATGTTTATGGGGAAAAAGTATAATTGTGTTCTGCTTGAAGTCCCATTTTGGAGCTATGTTTCAGTTTCCAAACCCTTATGTGATAACAGCAGTTCTGCCTTTTAAGTCTGCTGTGAAAACAACTGCAATACACTGAGGTACCTGTAACTATGATGAGACCATAGCAGGCTGTAATGTAGTTCCTACATATTTATCTCAAAAGTACCCTTACAACTTACAAATCACACACCACCATTTGAAAGCAGAAAAACATCACTGGTCTACAGACTAAATATCTCAACAGCTTTCTCTTCCGTGGGATTTCACTAAGGCAGTGCTGACCTGTTCTTAGTGATGAACCAACTCTATTTTGCAGAAACAAGTGGAACTAGGCAAGCTTCCAGCGACGCAGCTAAACCAGGCAACATAGAATGAACACTGAAAAATAAATAATGAGGAAAGGAAACTAAGGAAATATATTAATTCCAGGGAGACCGTCAGAAACATCTGATGTGGGTAGGACAGATCAGTATTGAGCAGAAACATATTCTTTTAAATAAATAGGGAAATAGCAAGGCTAACTTTCCCCAGCTACCATACATGTACTTCCTTGAGTTTGTTTCATCTGTATTAAATCATCTGCTGTCTTGCTTATCTTTGTTTTAAATCTGCATGTTGCTAATGGTTAAGTGATTTGTGAGCCAAGTGGGATAAAAGCAAGAGTTCTCCAGTCTTTCCTCTGCCCCTGCGCACATTTGCAGTGGCAGAGATGAATTACACATCCACACGTGTCAGCCCCTCTAGGCTCATTTTTGAACACCCTTGGGAAGATGATCTGTCATCTTTCACACTGTGGTCACCCCCTCTGCTCTCTAATAGTACATGAAGAGCACAGTGTGTACCATTGTCAAAGCCTCTGGAGATTTTAGCAGATAGGCCGTAACAGTAGGATCCAAAAAAAGAAGCTAAATATTTAACATGAGATTTGAGCAGAATTTTGGCAACCCTTAATTGAACACTTTGATCCACAAAATTCCTTCTCTCTATCTCAGGAAATGCTTGAATCATACAAGTGTCTGCATTTCCCTCCTGTAAAGCATCATGCTCCATAACACAGGTTATTGACAATGTTGATGCCTAATCTATGCCTAATGCTTTTCCAGATTTCAGAACGCAAATTTAAAGGAATATAGCCTCAATATGGTATAAACTACCTAAGTCAGAGCAGGAAGAAACTGTATCCATACGCTCTATTAACTAACACCCACAGCACCTCCTAACACTTCACACACATGCTAAGAGCTCCTTGCTCAGCAGCCTGGTCAGGTGCTGACCTGCCTGTCTACTGGGCGACAAGAAGGGTGTTTTGCACAGGGAATTGACCTTTGATCCAAGCCACATGTCTACAACACAGGTGTTACAACATATAAATTTTAAAGCCTAGTGTTTGTCTTGGGAATCAGCAAGCATATCCCAAACGACATCTTCCTGAGAGCAGACAGACTGCATTTTTAGCCACTTTCCTCTAGGCAGGCTTACAACTAAACATTGTTTGTTCTACAAAGAAGTCTTGCCCCGGACCAAGGACAATACCAGCAAAGAAATTTATCCCAAGCAGTGTCATCACCAGCACAGATTCTTCAGCTCTGATTTTGGGAGAGGGTAGAGGAAGCCAGGGACACAAGACTAGGAAATCTGGCAGTCAGAAGATTGGGATAAATTCTTCAGTAGACAGGGAGATGTGCGATTATGAATGTAACCATTTTCTTCCCATGTAATTTGTATGGGAAAGAGTATTTCAGCAATATTACCGTTTATATTGGGCTGAGCATACTAGTCAGTGTATTATTTAAGCCCAGTAACTGGTGGTTACTCACCAGTTTCATGACAGTTCAATCACTAGATGGGAACTTAGACCAGATCTTATTCCCTGTAGCCAAACACAGCACTTCCTCAAAATCCACATTTAGTAGCAGATGCCTCTCTTGAAAAATTGTCTAAGACCAGGAATGGTCAGCATACAAAGCAATCTCCCAGCTGCCTTCACTAGAGTGCAAAAAAAAAACCCAACTCAAAACGAACCACTAAACAAAAACCAGTACTTTTGCAAGAGGTCCATTTCTTCAATTTCTGCTGTTTCTTCACCACTGATTTCTCCACCAAACCCTATTGTCTGCATTAACCCATAACATACCATGAAGTGTAACTCAAATTGGAGCGAGGTAAAGGTAAGAGCACACAGACATAGCACTTCAGCTTGTCAATAGCTGCAAGAGGATGTTTATGCTATGTGTTCGTTTTGGCTGGGATAGAGTTAATTTTCTTCATAGTAGCTTGTAGGGGGCTAGGTTTTGGATTTGTGCCGAAAACAGTGTTGATACACAGGGATGTTTTAGTTACTGCTGAGCAGTGCTTACACAGAGTCAAGGCCTTTTCTGCTTCTCACACCACCCCACCAGTGAGTGAGCTGGGGGTGTACGGGAAGTTGGGAGGGGACACAGCCGGGACAGCTGACCCCAACTGACCAAAGGGATATTCCATACCATACAATGTCATGCTCAGCATATAAAGCTGGGGGAAGAAGAAGGAAAGGGGGGACATTCGGAGTAATGGCGTTTGTCTTCCCAAGCAACCGTTACGCGTGATGGAGCCCTACTTTCCTGGAGATGGCTGAACACCTGCCTGCCCATGGGAAGTGGTGAATGCATTCCTTGTTTCGTTTTGCTTGCATGCGCGGCTTTTGCTTTACCTATTAAACTGTCTTCATCTCAAGCCAGAAGTTTTCTCACTTTTACTTTACCAATTCTGTCCCCCAACCCACCGTGGCGGGAGCGAGCAAGCGCCTGGTGCTCAGTTGCCGGCTGGGGTTAAACCACGACAACTACCAGAATAGCTTGTTCAGTAGTCCTGGGACACACAAGTTTGTGCTTTGACCACATGAAAATATTTAGGCTGTGTCCAGGTGGCTTTGGATGGGGAAGCTTCCATCCACCACACCTCAGCTGAACAAAAACCTGAGACAGTAGGTACATTTTGATCCTATAAAATAGTAGTAAGCTATTTAGAGTTTCTGTCAGAATAACAGGCAACTGTCAACAGTTAAATTGTTTACGAAATAAGAGGGTTTTTGCATGACTGAAGTATTGTATCTATAGTAGCTTAACATTAAAGAAGAGAACAAGTAGAAACAGCAGTTCTCATGGAAAATTTTCACAGCTGTGGTCTCTTTGGTAAGACAGCAGATATTTACTGTGGAATATAACCATTTTTAACAGCAGTCATCTCCCTGATTATGGTTTGACAATAACACTTGTGTTCCGAACTACGTGCCAGATCTCAGTCACCAAAAATTGCTATAGGCCTAGAAAAACAATGAGGCTATGCTGATTTACACTGGCTAAGAAGCTAGCTCTGAACTTTCAAATCAAACAGCCTCAGCCTCTATAGAAGGAACCCCCCTGTATAAAATGAAAACTTCATACTTCCATCCAACAAACACCTTTCTGCAGTGAAAGCAAATACCTGACTTCTGATAAAGTGCTAAACAATTGTGATTTCTCAACTTGCGAATTTTTTTAAGTGGCTAACAAATAGGGTGAACTACATTTCCTAGAGTGAATTGAGTCGTGTTGGAAGCAAGCAAGGCATACCACTGTTCTCAGAAAACTTTTATATACCCAATATTATTTACACTTAAGAAGATCTATTCCTGCTGTCCTCAGTGAGCTTCTGCATTTGCTGCAGAATTCAGCTTCTTTGATTTAGCATGATGATCCCACACTGTGAATACTGGTGTTTCACTGAAATGCTGGTCAGTGGGAGAAGGGCTCAATTGCCTTTGCTCCATCCTTCTTTGTGGTCATGTGTAAAGCTCAGTGCCTCCATTCCCTTTCCTGCTCTGACTCTGTAATTTCTGTAGTCAATATCGTCTCTTCTACTCTTTACAAAGTATGTGGTAACATTGCCGGGGTCCTGTGCACACCCGCAGTCTCTGTATCCCTTCCCAGGGGTACAGCTGGCTGGGCTGAAGGCCAACTCTGAGACTGCATGGCCATGTAACCTGGGATCCGACTGCTGGAGAACAGCTAAGGTGAGAGAAGGAGCTGAGAGACACCTTGTTTGAGGCCTCTGCCCCTTGGCTTGGGAGCTGCATTTAAACTCGGGCTCTTCCCTTGGAGGATGCCTGAGCTACGCTGCAGGTCTGCCTGTGCCTGGCATTGCACCTTGCTCATCCTGATGCCGTCTTGCTAACCCTGGCCTGGTACCCACCTCATCGCTACAGACTGGCCTGGATAGTCCTGGACTCTCAGCTTACCTGGTCACTGTCACCAGACCTGCTCTGCTCACCTTGCTGTGGGACCAACCCCTTGCTGGCGAGGCCCCTGCCCAGCCACCTTGCTGCCAGCCTTGGCTCCCAGCTCCCCTGGCCCTCTGGAGCAGCCCAGTCTTGCTGCTCTCTGAGAAGCACAGTGGTTTCCTGGAGAGCTTCCAACATGTCAAATTTTGCACAAAAAAACCCCAGCCCAAAACCCCACCAAAAAAACCCTAATTCAAAACTGTTACATTAATGCGCTTGATGTAGTAAAACCTTCACTTGAAAAACATTCTTCACTTCTAAGATTGAAATCAAAATTACTAACAAGGATTTGTTTTTTTTTTTTAACACTTACCTTACATATGGGAGACGCAGTTTTGTGAGCATGCTCTACCGCATGCTGGACTTCACCTTGGCTGTCCCACATCCTGAACTAGAGTGCAACTCGCTTGGATTGGATTAATTTTTGACATCTAATATTTGCCTAATTTTTCCATCCATTTCAGATACATATGGCACAGATGTCTACCTCTCATCTATTATCCAATGCTTCCCTTGGAGTCTGTGGAGAAAATATGCACTTCCAGGACACAAGTCATCTCATCCTGCATTGAACTTTTAATAGAGGGCACCTGTATCAAGTCCCTAAATCTACATTTAGTGAAAGGTAACTGTTGAGGTGTAGACATCTACACTACTGTGGATAGTAATGAAGGAATCAATCAACTCAACTGATAAGCAGGGAGTGGGGGAACTGCTTTAGTGCCTAGGAGCCTTACTTAGTTCCTAACAGAAGTTCAGGTCTCCAGACAGAATCAGAACAAGCAGATGAACTTCAATCTTATATCCCAGACTGCCAGTCTCTTTCTTTTCTCATGAAAAATTGCAAAGGCTTCTCAGGCTATGCTGGGGTGTAATGAAAACAACTTTTAAGACCTCTATTCTGTCATAAAATGAAATTCTTATTTTATAATCACAATCAGAGTCTTTAGGGACCAATACAGCAAAAATTAATAGAAAAAAATGGTCAAGCTATAGTAAAATGACAAAATTATCAACCATGCTTGGCATAGCTCTGAAATACAGATTTCCATTAACAGATGGCATAATCTATGAAGACTTTAATTTAACAGCTCTCATACGCAGGATGCTCAAATTAAAGATAAAACAATGGACTAAATAACTGCAAATCTACAAATGTTGTTATATTTGTTTGATGAGAAACTCAGTCTAAACTGTATTTAACATTAATTAAAGAAGCCAGAAATTGAAATTGTTTTGGCCTCAGTTGTAAGGAAAACAGAAGGCTTACTTTTTTAGCCAAAACATTTTGGATTATGTTTTTGTGCTGTAGTGACACAAAGCTTTTAATTCTGTAAAATGTTTTGGAACATACTTCGTATAGAAAACTATTCCAAATCAACTAATAAGATACTGAACATATCGCTGAGCTTTGACTCATAGGTTTTGGGTATTGGTGTTTTCTTTTGGGGGGGGGGGAGGTTGATTGGTGTGTTGTTTTTTTTCTTTCCCTTTTGGTTGATAGCAAAATATGGCATTGAATGGAGAGTAGGAATGTAGCTGCAATGTGCCAAAGCATGAAGTTTATAGCCAGTCCACCCTGAATAGCGTAAATCTGTGACTTCTGGA
Organism: Gavia stellata; assembly: GCF_030936135.1. NCBI lineage: Eukaryota > Metazoa > Chordata > Aves > Gaviiformes > Gaviidae > Gavia > Gavia stellata. Next base: position 41,541,657 of record NC_082599.1, read on the forward strand.
ATGAGAAAATTTTTAAAAAATAAAGACAGGCAGAAGCCAAGTGGCAATTTATTTACCTAATTAGCATTCAGTTCAGGCTTTAGGTGATAAGTGCTAAGACTCAGACATCACATAACCAGTCCAGTAAGTGCAAAGGCCTGTATTTTATTGCTGAACTTTAGGAACTCCTCAGCTTAGCTGAATGGCTCCTTAACCAACTGGCACAGTCATACAGCATATAGTCACTCATACACTGAAGAACACAATTCACAGGACTCGTCAACCTCAACGAGGAGTCTGAAATGAGAGAGGAGCTAAGAGGCCTTGCACTTCAACTTCAGCCTCTTATTTTGTTGCACAAGAACTCTGTTGCAGGTCTCTGTCTCCTTTTGGGATGCTCAGCTGTGAAGTCCCAAGTCAGTCCTTGCCCAAGAAAAAAGACAAGCAACACTTAAGAAGTTTAGCTGTATTAAAGTGTGGTTGCTGAATTCTGCATATTTTCATGAATTCGGTGAACTAGAGACATCATTTTGCTTTCAATACTGTTAAATATTTTCACTCATCTGTCTGAGTTTTTAAAAGCATGAACTATGCTTAGCAACTGATCATGATAGATATATTTTGACATGAGATTCTCTAGGAAGACTATACTGAATCCTATTTCAGCAACAGTGTGAGACTGTTCCAGCTGACGTACAGTGTCCAAAAAGCCACCACCAAACATATCTACCTACACTCACATTTGGAACACTTAATTTTCTGACTGACTATTGTTATGTGAATGGATAGTTGAAATAGACCCTGGGCAAGATTCAGAAGTCTTTTTCCTATGAAAAGCCTACCCCTGTATTTCTTACATTTCTCTCCCTGACACAAGTCATGAAGTCAAGTCACTAACATCTTTTGGAGTGACACACTAAGTATGCACATGGAGAGAAAACAGCACAGACGCGCTGACTGGCTTATTGTACCCAGTTAGCTGCTGTCACAGCAAACGCAGCACAGAATCCCATTCGTAACCAGGACAGAGTCCACCTGAGGAGCACCTCAGTTTTTGCCTGCTTAGAACCTTTTTGACACCTTTTCTGTGTTTTAACACAAACATCTTCTAATTTTCAGCCAGTTTTCACTGGTGAGTTTGTAGACATTTATTCATGTGCTTATGCTTGAACACTTTCTTAACTTGAATAACTTTCTTCTCTTCCTGATGGCTATCACTGTTGCCATACCCAGTATGTGTAGGGAGCACTTGGCTCCCTCTCTCCCTTGGCCTTCCGCTCCTTATTTCAAGCATATAAACATTATTATATTATTTTCTCCTCTACTACTTTCCCTCAACTCTTTTCTAAAAAGACTTAATTGTTCTTGATCATGACTCATTGAATTTATCAAAATATAAAGTTTTTATTCTGTGGCGGAATAATATAGAATATACCTCAATATTTTTGCTTTTTCTTTTTTTTTTAAACAGCTGTCACCAATGGTAATACCTGTGGGTTGTGCTCTTCTTCAGGTATTTCCAACTGCTGAGTTCTTAGAGCTACTTGTTATTAGATTCTAAATACATGATTGTCCCTTTCTTTCCTATTGAGTTTCAGCTCCTTTCTATTATACCAGTTCTCAAGGTCACTCCATTCTTTCTCGAAAATGTCGTGTTCCTCTTTGTATTGATGATAGCTCCTAATGTGTGTTATCAAAGAATTTCAAGAGCACATGCTTTTTTCTGTGCGCAAAATTACCAATGAAACCAGATACAACCTAAAATTGCTCCTGAGGAACAGCCTTCTACCTTCCCTCCCCACCCTAATAATTTTCCTTACACTACAATCCATGCAGCCTTCACTTCAGTTAATTTCTTTCAAAATTGTTGTCTGAATCCTCATAGTAGCAATTTAGTCATTTTTATGGTTCACCATCTCAAATAATTAATCTAATCTGGAGCAATTAATCTGCCCTTACCTAATAAAGAAATTACCAAAAAATTTATAATTTTGTCTTATCTAACTTACCTTTGAGAAGACACGGCTGCTTTTCAGCCCATTACCTATTCCATGTGGTTGATAACTGACCTTTAAAAAGTCCTCAGGCAGGTATCAGGGGTTTTAAGTAACAAGGTATAATTGCCCCAGTCACTTCCCTCCACCCTTTTTAAATTAGAGGCATTCTGTTGACTATTTATCAGTCAAAACTACTATTACAAACTACCAGACCATGAAATTTTACTCTTGGACTTACAAAAACGTCATCTAAATTTACAGTGTTTCTGAAGTTTGAATGGATCACGGCCAGTTTTTGTGAAGCCTTCAGTACTCCTAGTACCTACTAATTTAAATGTGCATTGTATCACTAAATGAAGGGCTTATGCCAGCTATCTATAAGGCCTAGGAAGAATAACTTGGTCTCAGGTTTGAGGGCTTTTTCTGCAATGTTAGAGATTGTCCATAGCTGGAAATACATTGTTCAGCAATACCAACAAAACTTCTCCAGCTCCCAATTGTTGCAGTGCACTTGTCAGGGTTAAACTCGTTCTCACATTTGGGTTCAGAAGGAACTTCCTTACATTAAATTGCCTGAACCCTGTACTGTCTCTTGCCCTAATGTAATGCAGCTGTCAGACTCACCTGGATGTCCTCCTGGCAGTTCTTTGACACTACATCATGTAACGTGTGCTCTTCATCTCCAGTGCTTTCAATGGGCCCTGGTAGGTTTTGAGGCTTTTTTACTGAGGTTTAAGGTTTTTAGTGAGTTGGTAGCATAGAGTAGATGATTTGCACACTGCTCTGGATTAAATGGCTGTTGCATGGAATAGTGATCCATTGCATGCTGTCTTATGGAGCAGAGCTGAAGAGCTGCTAAAGTATTTACTGCAGCTGCAAATTCCTGACACTTAGCTGGAATGTAGATATCAATAAAACATGAAAAGCCAGCTTCTTTTTTTTCCTACTGCTTTTCATAGCTTTGTAAAGGAGGTGAAAATAGCTCTAGCTTTTCTTCCAAGGATTCACTTGCCATGCAAAATACCCCAGAGGAGAATAGAGAAGGGAGAAGGCTTAACTGTAGCACAGCCAACAAGATTGGTTTCAGTGGTCACCATTTAAAGCAGCTAATACTGTAATGAGGGGCTCACTGCAAAACTCCAGCCACATGCTTGGTTAGATTATACCACTGAAGAGAATAAAGGCGTACTATATTACATACCCGTAGTATACACCCATATGTCCATATACCATATTATACACCCTATAAGTGGGTGGTTTTTTTTTTTTTTCCTTATTAATGCTCCTTGCAGTGTCCCATCCTGTAGTAACAGGGAGTAACAAAACATGTGATTCAGGAGAGGGATGGGAGAGAAGTAAGAGCTGTGTATATACAGAGAGGCAATATGTGTGCAGACATTTGTCTGATTGATTACATGGAGGTTAGTGTGTGAAGCACTGGATAAAGAGTTACGGCTGTTTCTATCTCCTTTCTAAAACTATAAAAACAGTAGAAGAAAGAAGCAGACCTTTTCTCTTCGATTGACACCTACATTTCAGCAAGCTGGTAGGACTTAGGCAACTCCAGGAAGTAAAAAAAAGGTGACATAACTTGAGGCTCATTACATTTTTATTTTTTGTTTTCCGGTGCTTCTTCTGGGTACCAAAACTTACCTTCATGGTTTTATTCTGACGGAAAAAACAGATTCAGGCAGCAGTTTGACTGGCAATATTGTCATGGACAAGACTACTATGTCTGAAAGAAAGATTACACTTGGGGGGGGGGCATCATCCCCCAAACTGAAGCACTTGTAAAAAATCCTCAAATCAGGATTTTTTTCAAATTGACATCCTCTATGTTGTAAATATGACAGAATGACCACATTAGGAACCTGTGGGGGTGCTGCCTCTCATAACAGGCTGTTATAAAGGCATAGCTTTCCGCATATGCTATCACCTCCCACTTTGTTGTGCCCCAAAAGAACGTCTGCACTTGGCAGACTGTGTTTTGAGCAGACAATTTTCACCTGATACACGTGTCAATGAGAACTGTTCCCATGGCAAATGCCAGCCATCAGCCACAAGCAAAGAAAGGGCTGAAGTTGTTAACAAATGCTGCAGGCATTTGTGAGAAAATGGTTTATGGTTTTTATCCTTTTTTTCTATTGCCTTTGCACTCAGAAGTACATAGCTATTGTTAGCGAACATAAGAAATAACATTTACATTTAATTAAACCTTTCAAGAATCCCAAAAGATGAACATTTCAGGAAACTGTGAAAGACTAAAGAGCTGTCTGTGTCATAAAACTCTGACTAGATTAGGTAAAGAGCACTGTAGTATACATATGCTCTCTATTTGTAATAAATTACTATTACTATGGCACTGCTGGTTTAAATTTTTTATTCAATTTATTGGCTCTGATCAAATGATCCAACAGGGGACTTGATGAGTACCAACTTCCTCCGTGCCTATTTAAACTTATGCATTCTGTTTGTTCATATGAGAGATGAAACTATGAATAAAGAAACATAGAAGAAAAATCAAATAGTAATGAAAACAAATAAACAACATGGACACCTTTTCTGGAGACCCAGCTGTTTACAAGATGCAGTGATATCTTGGATGGTATGAACAGACAAGAATGCATGGATTTTCAAGGAAAATTCTTGTGTCCTGTAATTGAGTGTCCAATACCTATGCAATGAATATTAGTAACTACACTTGTTTCTAATTATGGGTGTCAAATATTCAATTTCTGTTGTGAACAGCACAAATGTCAGTGTGCTGACAATGTGACTAGTGTGAAGACCATTGCTACAAAGTCACTGAAGTACCTAAGCTAAAGAAAGTCATCTGGGTTCTTTCTCATCAACTTTCTCATCAAAATTATTTTTAAAGTCAAGATCTCATGACCTTCAAGGTCCCCATGTTTTATCCTGAATGTCCCAGCTTGTTAATGCCTCACAATTTCCCTATAAGACCATTGCACAAGGAAAAGGGATCGAATTAGTTTACCAGTTTCTTTACATTGACTCTTCTTACTTCACCACCCAAGCATCATCCCAGCATGAAGCTGATCACAGGAACTAGGCAGCCACTAATCATGTTTCAGGCTCAGCCAAGTTTCTTTATCAATATATCAATACTGAATCAGAGTTGAATGACACCTAATTGCAGTACACAGCATGACTGCAAAAGGCCTCAGGCACTCAGGGCAAAAAATTGCCTCTACTGAAGTCATAGATCTTTGCAACTGCTTTCAGGAGTCCTAGGGTTAAGAGCATTATGGTTTTCAGAGTATTCTTAATTTCGGTCTAGAGCACAGACTCTTTCAGGCCCTGACATTTCAGATTAGGCTATGTAATAACCAACCTCCAGATAGTTACATTTACTCCTAAATGGTCCTGAATTTTAATAAACCTGTAGGTGTGAGAGAGCATAAAGCTCTTGTCCTTGGCTAAACCCTTAACTGTGTGTTTGAGATTTAAACTAGTTTAAGATAGGATTTATCAGTATTATTACTTCTTTCAGTCACGCACTGAATCCTAGCACAGAAGCTTCTGTATGATTCACTGGCACTGAAGTAATGGCACTTAGAGATAAACAATGAGAACAGGAGAAGATGTGATGAAGAAAAAATCTGTAATATTTTACATTGCATAGGCTCACATTTTCACATGCATCTAGGTAAATAGGAAGCCCATGGTTATTTTCTTGTGAGCTTTAGGTGCTCAGAGCCCTGAGTTAATAAAAAGAACAGATTCCTTATAAAGTGGTTTAGGCTTCTGACATCACACATTTTCACAAAGATTTGTGCAGCCAAACAATTTGGGTACCTGTGCTTCATATTTAGCCACAGGAATGTTCTAGTCATGAAGAAACCTTTTCAGGTCTTGCTCCTCAGTGTTGGTCTTATGCTCATAAAATGACATTTATTTTTGCAAAAAATGAGAGATACTAAGATAGAAATTCCCCAAGATGCTTTGAAGAGACTCTAAAAACTATGTGTTTACTGGGAGCAGAAGGCAGAAGCAGGGGCTCCTAAGAAGCATGATTTCAGCTTTCAGGGAATATCAGGCCAATACTCTACCATATCTTTGGGGATTAGAATAGAAGTGACTAAGGGCAGGTCCATTCAGTTACGGTATTCCTAATATAACTGGAAGATAATGAGTGTGAGACATTAAATTTACCCATAGCATCCTTGCATTGATTCAGCATCTAAAAAGCCTTTTCATCTTTTAAAATACAGAGCCAATCGTAATATTCCAGTACTAAAATGATAGATGTAATTATTCTAGTTACATTAACTTTATTTAGCAATTCTTAATTTTATATAACTTTAATTTATCTTAAAATAAAGAGGTATACTTTTCAAATACAATATTCCTTGACATGGCCAGTTCTTTTTTTTTTTTTCATTTTAGATCATCATATTTATACCATTTGCTAACTGACCTCTCACATCAGCTTTTACAGCAGCTTTCAAGAAGGTAACTGATTTCATGGTTCAGAGAAATGATGATCCTTCAGAACAAAGGTCTGAAGCCAGAGATAGTTGGAAAAATGCAGATAGCATAAAAATATAAATATATCTATCCCTCCCACAAAAACACCATCTCTTTGGGTCAGAACAGAATAGTCATTCTTTAACACTTTGTATAGAATTTAAGAAAACATCCCTGAACCTATTTGTTTTTCCGAGTTCATACCCAGCCATTTCCCTGCAGGCTGGTTTCACACTGTTATTCCAGTGAGTGACTGTGTCTTCGATGAAATGATCTTTTTCCTTGTGCTTTAGGCTTTCTCTTGGCCCTGGAGTGTTACTGTAATATGAAATATGATGACACATTTTTCTTTTATAGTGCTCTCCGTATTGGATCTATTGACAAGTAGGTGTAAAGTGTCTTCTGTTTGCTAGCTCCTTTGTCAGCTGCTGTGGACGTACCCTTGACTGGAAGCTCCCCTTGCCCAATCAGATTGCTGTGCCAGTATTTTCCTTGACATATATATAATAAAACTGTTGCGCTGGCATCCCGGGTACGTTGACTTGTTACTCACCAAGATGGGGGTGGAACAGCAAGGCAGAGAAAATCCACTATACATTCTAACATTTAGGCTTTATCCTTTATTAGGTAGTGAGTAAGAGACATAAAAAGAATTGAGTTTGTTGTTTACAGCTGAAATTTAAAAGAGACTTGTGTGAACAAAAACTTGTTCCATAGAGCACTGTGACAAAAGAGGTCCAAGAAACCTGAAGGTGTCATTGCAAATTAGCTGATGTAAGTAGTTGGAATGACACTCTCTTTATTTCTAGCAAAACTTGTATTAACTCTGCCCTTAGTACTGTGCCTCCATACATGCCACAGGCCACATTTTGGCAAGGATCAGCCTGTTGATTTTGATGGCATCACAACAACATGGCAGGATGTACAGCAGGTGTCCATGCACCAAAAGGCCGTGCATAAGAGCCTACAGGATATTTGTGGATCTCCCCTTTTCCCATTGGCGTGTTTTTTCATGGGGAAAAGATTGCCTGCCCAGACCTTCTCCCTTCCCAAAACATTAGTCCTCCTCTGCTCGTTTAGCAAGCTCTTATTTAGACAGACTATTACAAAAGGCTCTGGAGATGAATGGTGGTTCATGGAGCACAGCTTGAAAACCAGTGCCCAATTCAAAGAGGAATCTGAACACAGCTGGCAATGACACTACAACTTCTGCAAAAAGATGGAAGGTTGAAAGCAGGCTTAAAAGACCACGGCCAAGGTTTTGCAAAGAGGAGTTGAACCTTACTACACTATATTTATGTACCTAAATAAAAGGAAACATTTTCTAAATTGAGTGTTAGGTGCAGGTTTTGAAGGCTGGCCTGTTTACTGCCTCTTTACTGGGAGCTGTAGAGTAGGAAGCCCTTTTAAATGTCAGCCCCTAGTTATTTAGGTGCCTAAACTTGGCTTCAGGAACTTACTCATACTCTTGTTGTTTTGGAATTGGGCCAAAGCAATCCAGCTAGTAACCAGCCCTGAAATCACCATCACATCTTTTTCATGGCTACATAGGAGTGAATTAAATATAACCAAAAGCCCATTTTATTTCAAGGCACAAACATTTGCAAATAAACTGGATGAAATACAAATACATAATATAGAACTTATTTTAATATTTCTAGATAAATAAATGCATCTCTTTGGAATTCTTTGGACACAGACATCCATGGAACCTCTTCTTTCTCTCTTTTTATATTTTTTTTATAAAATCTAAATGCAGAGAGGTTTAAAAAATGGCAAATACCAATGTATATGGAAGGCTCACTGATGAACTGCAAGTCAAAAGTGCTGTATATTCCCATCCTCTTTATCTCCCAACTGTCCATATTAACCACAGGCAGTATTATATAACAACCACATGGTCAATATTTTGCATTACTACCTTTTAATAAAATCTTTCAAATAATTTCCCCATCTAAACTTAAATTATATTTTTAAATTTTATTCCTCCTAAATGTATGGTAGGCATTTCACGTAGCTACACATCAGAGTGGTTGCATGTGACTCAGCAGCGCACTCCATAATATTAATAGATACTTTTCAGCTCCCTATGGGAAAAAGCAGGCAGCAAGAATCAGATTTGAGAAGTCTATTTTTTTCTCTGCTGTTTGTTACTTACCACTTAATGACCCACATGTGAAACTCAATGGTTATATAATTATTTTATATAGTAGACTTTCTGTTTATAAGTTATTTTTCTTACTCTAACATATATACAATATATCTATATATACCCCTGATAAGTCTTACTTTAAAGGGACACAGTCAACCCCTTTAAGCCTCACAGTAAATATATAAGGCTTTAAGCTGTCCATACATAAAGGTCAGCTACAGAATTCAAGGGTCCCTTCAGATCCTAAAGGTTGTATTTGTTCCAAACCCACGATGTGCAGTTATCTCGTAATATGTATCTCATGTGTTGCTGTCTACACTTTATAGGTATATTAAGACATTTTATATCACATCAGTAGGAAATAAAACAGGAGAATAAATTTGTTTCTAAGAATAAGCCTATTGCAAAAAATGTTACCTGTATCTACAGACTCTCCCACTGGTGTGATATAAAAAAATATGTGCCATTCTTGGGATGAAATTCTGGCTACATTGCAGTCAGCAGGAACCTTATACTGACTTAAATGAGGCCAGGATTTCTCTACTGCTTTTCATTTGCTATTTACGACTATGCGTAATCCATTTGTGTCTTCCCTCCGCTCAACACTAAAGTGTCAGGCCTGTTTCATGACAAGAGTGTATTTTTTGCTGTCCACTGGCATGCCTTAAACATTGATCTATCCTGTGTGTATTACGCCTTTTGAATATACACACACTGTACACATACGTTCTCAGTTAAATAAAAGTTTGACCTATTCTGTGTACAGCATCCGGATTTTTTTTTCCCCACTAAATCTTCTTTACCATTCACTTTGCCCTAACCATGGATTGTCTTCATGCCCATTCTTCTACGGGTGAGGAAAACAATTTTTGCTCACCAGGAACAGCTCCACATTATTGTCACCATTTTTGACTACTTACCAAAGTGACACAATTTGTTAATTTTATCTTTTGCAACTCAGTTAGAAACCTAGTGGCATAGATAGAGACACAATACTACTGTTTTACAAGACATCTATTGTATCTACTTTTGTTCAGATAAATACCCAGTAACTGCTGATTTGGCAGGAGGATTGGTAAGGGTACTACTATTCACAGTGTTTCTTTTTTTTTCCTTCTTCTTTAATCTACAGAATAAAGTATTTTATGTACATTGGAACCAGTTAATGCCCTTTAGACAAATTTGTAAGTTGTTTCATAAAGCAGGAAAGACATTGAAGGGAAATATGTGCCAAAAAGCACAGTCAAAAGGCTTCATAAGTTTTATATGTCACTACAAGTCAATGCTGGAGATCAGTTCTAAAACGATCAATACTCAAGAGGAATGTTCTCATCTGGAGAAAATACTGCCCATTCCCCCTTTTAGAATTTGTTCAGTTCTCTATCAAAAGTCCTGGCTCTTCATATATACTTTAAACTATAAATAAACACTGCATAGTTCAATGTTCTTGATTTTCTTTTTTTGTTTGTTTGTTTTGATTTGAAAAATTATTGCAGTACAATTAATTCCTGTTTGGAGTTCAGTAAGGAGCAAACAGCACGGGAGTATGGGTGGTCCGTATAGGCCCTGGAGCTGGTCTTAGGAGTGCTGGAGGAAGTGCTGAAGTCTGGAAAAGGGTGGCTGCTGGGGCTGTTCGAAGACTGAAGGGGGAATTCACAGCCACAGCGGCAGCTGCTGCTGCAGCTGCTAGCGGATTTGGTAAGATTCGTGGAGCCATCGGCTTTGAAGGTTCCTTTGAAAATACTAATTTTACCTGTGGGGAAGAGAGAAAATAAACAAACAGAGAGATGTAATTTGTTCATATTAGCTACACGATAGGGAATTTGACTTAAGATTGTAAGTGCAAAGTCAAGTAAGAGAGGCCTTGTAGTGGCTACTGACTCTACGAGCTGCAGGCTTGTGACAGGAGATACAATCTCTCACACTGGACAAGGGTGAGCAGAATTTGGTTGGGGACAAAGAGTTTCAATGATCATGACTTATCACGGAGACTTGTAATTTAATATGAGATTAGAAATCAAAGCCCCCCCTAAAAAGGGGCTGGGCAATCTGCACCAAAGTAAAGCTGCATGTACCCTGCAAGAATTAAATACAGACGAATTAGCCATTGATTAAAATAGCTCCATCTGGACAGCTTTATGATAGACACCAGAGCAGAATAAAAACATATCCTGTTCCCTGGTCTGGCTAAGAAGGTATTTCTGATTTTATCATTAGGATGCAAGTTCTGCTTAAAATTAAGATCTCCACCTAGCTCCTCTTTATTAGCTCCTCTCTCTAATAACAAGCAAATAAACAAAGCTTATCTTGCACCAGTTATGAAAATCACCTAATGTTTCATATGTTCAAATAGGTGATGAATTCTATGGTGCTGCCCTATGTCAGCTTGCTGTGTCTTCAAATGTTTTTCACTAAAATACTGGTCATTCTTACAAGGACTGTGAAAAAAGTGGCAGGTATTCCAAAATGTTGTCATGAAAACTCTTGCCTATATCATTTAGTATGGTGCCAAACCATGGTGTTTTTGTTACTGTCACTGAGGCTTCTGCTTTAAAAACATTTAAATCATGAGTCTTGTGCACTACCAAATAGAATTTGAAAAACTCATTTAGAATTTCCAAAAAGAAAAAAAATAAACTCAAGCTTTTCCCAGACTGATTGAAAATACTAACAGAGGTCCATTATTATTTAAGTGAATGCACATTTGGTATGCATACAAATGAACATCAGAGTACTCTGTATAGATTTCTTCAGATTTCAATGGGATTTCAAGTTTCTAATGAGAAGCCAGGAGCCTGAATACCTTTGTTGTTCTGCTTTTATAATTCTGAGATAAGAATAGAAACCTCATCCACTGCCAAAGAAAAGTTCCCGTTGGCTTTGACGGCCTGTGTCATGGCATGACCTGGGGCCCTTTGCAAAGAATATAAACCCGAATATGCAGTACTGAATATATGGAATATGAATATATGTACCATGCTGTGGTACATCTTGGTGTAAGTGTGGACACTTCTCACTCACAAGGAAACACAATTTCTCAACCTTGAATTGAAAGGGGCTTTCAAATAATTAACTTGCACTATATCAGTCTGATACTTTCCACTCAACAGTACCTTGATGAGTAAATAGTCAGAAAGCAAGGACAGGAGTAGTCTGGCATGAACCACCAGTGAGTTTCATCATTACACTATCACCATATTCCAAAAAATCTGTTGGTTCTTTACCAGCCAGATGGATACAGGATTTTGACTTTTCCTAATACCCCTTGGCAACTCTACTGGCCTCAAGGTCCTTTAAAGTTCTGGGAGAGATACTCAGAGGGGACCAGATTCTGTAATTCTCTTAACAGAGGACACGATTCTGTAATCCTCTTAACGCAAAATTCCTCATGGTGCCTATGAAAGCAACGATCTGATCTTTTCCTTGATGAGTGTTACACCCACTAATCCAAGCTGTCTTCTTCCCTTGCTGAGCATTTGACTTTTTCCTCCTTCCTTACATTTTTAGTAAATACGTTTTTTTCAGCCTTGTTTAGAACAGACAAGAAAAAAAAGCTCTCAAAAAAAAAAAAAAAAAAAAATCCTGAGTACAAAGTACCAAAAAACCCCAGCCCAAAACAACAGGGCTGCGATTGTGCTCTAGAATTCCCAATGAAGGATGTTTTTCATAAGAGCTATTTCACTGCAGAAAGTTTGGACTATCAAACATCTGATAACCTCTTTCCTCCAGTGTAGTATTTTATACATGCTGGACATTTGTGGTTTGAAAAAATATCAAGTAAGTCCCAACAATACAAGATTTCTTAAACTCTGAAATACTACTGTGGGAATTCATAAAGCTTCTTTCTCTGAACTAGACTAGACAAAGAAGTACAAATGACATTGAAAACATGGCATTGGAAAGTTTTTGGTCTAGAAAAGCTATGAAAACGTAGTATGTCCTTCTTCTAACTTCTGCAGGAAAAAAATTTGGTGATGCTTATACATTTTTTGTCACGAAGAACAAAGATCTTATGTGACTGTTTATATTAAAAGGCTAGGACTATCTTCCTTGGAGGAATCAGGAACTTTTAATGACGTTAGATAGCTTTTCAGTTAATTTATCAACATGGTTCTGATTTCAAGATAGCTGCAAAACCAGTAATATTTAGCATATACAGTACCTTGCCCCTTCATTTCAAACCTCTCTACAAGTACTAATTAACACACAGGTCAACATTAAGCGTAAAGTAGCCATTATTCATTTCATTTCCAATGAAGTAAACTAAGGGGCAGTAAATGACTTGAAAAATTAACAGGGAGTAAAGAAAAAGTCTAGAGCTCATCAAAAACATTTAGATTCAAAGTAAGATTAGCGCATCTTTGGCTTGTTGCTATGCTATTCTGCATTTCAAGTGACAGCAATTTTGGTGTTTTTTCTGTTCCAAAACAAAAAGACTAAATGGAGAACTGCTCTCATCCTTTCTCAGTGCAGTCATCCTTTCTCCAGTCTACTATGCATATCTGTTCATTTATTGCTAACTCATTCACTCCTTCTTAAATCCCCTTTGCCTCTTTGCTCACCTCTGGCCTGACTTGTGTACTGTGAGCAACTGGGAGTGAGGGAGCAGGAAAAGGACACGTTGCCTTTATTTGTCTATGCAGCAACTAAATGGCCTTGAATCTTGGCTGGAGTTCTCAGAAATCATCATTACATAAACTGGCAAATAGAGAACTGTGCACAACAGCAACAGTAATGTTATAGTTATTTTCACCCCCCTGGGAAACAATGAATTTCCTAAAGGAATAATAATCCTGTCAGAAAAGCTTTAGTCATTCCATACCCTACTTACCTAATTACATATTTTCTATTCCTTTCAGTCTAGCTTAGACGTATTGAAGACCTTGGTCTTCCTGGTGGATTACTGAAAAACCCTATGGGGCTATTTGCCTACTAGTGGATCTACCAGAATCACAGAATCACTAAGGTTGGAAAAGACCTGCAAGATCATCAAGTCCAACCATCAACCAACACCACCATGCCCATTAAACCATGTCCCGCAATGCCACGTCCACACGATCCTTCAACACCTCCAGTGAGGGTGACTCCACCACTTCCCTGGGCAGCTTATTCCAGTGTTTCACCACTCTCTCAGTAAAGAAATTTTTCCTAATACCCAGCCTCAACCTCCCCTGGTGCAACTTGAGGCCATTTCCTCTTGTCCTGTCGCTAGTCACTTGGGAGAAGAGGCCAACACCCACCTCTCTGCAACCCCCCCTCAGGTAGTTGTAGAGAGCGATGAGGTCTCCCCTGAGCCTCCTCTTCTCCAGACTGAATAACCCCAGTTCCCTCAGCGGCTCCTCATAAGACTTGTGCTCCAGACCCCTCACCAGCTTCTCTGGACACACTCCAGCACCTCAATGTCCTTCTTGCAGTGAGGGGCCCAAAACTGAACACAGGATTCAAGGTGCGGCCTCACCAGTGCTGAGTACAGGGGCACAATCACCTCCCTACTCCTGCTGGCCACACTGTTTCTGATACAGGCCAGGATGCCGTTGGCCTTCTTGGCCACCTGGGCACACTGCTGGCTCATATCCAGCCGTCTGTCAATCAACACCCTCAGGTTCTTTTCTGTGGGGGAGCTTTCCAGCCACTTGTCCCCAAGCCTGTGGCGTTGCATGGGGTTGTTGTGACCAAAGTGCAGGACCCGGCACTTGGCCTTGTGCACTGCATGAATGGTGAACTGCATTATGCTACAACATCTAGGAAAGCTCCTACCCAACTGAATTGTGCATGAATATACCTATCATGAGGGCTGCCCCAACAAGGACACACTTTCTGTTGTCAAGAAAAGAGCTTTAACTCAACTCAAAGAGAACTGCATTTTCACAGAAAAAAAGCTCCATATTCTGCCTGCATTAGAGAAGATGGTCAAGGAATAAGGGCCTAATCTCTATGAGGTCAATGAATCAACATCCTCCCCCCGCCAAAACCATCTACAAACTCTTACAAAACACCATTACACATAAAACCATCGTGCAGTTTATCTGATGGAGATACATTTCAGATGTTTCACTATCCCACCCACTATATAAGCCGTTTCTTAACTAACGACAGGATCCTAGCAGGGTTCTTTATTAAAAAGTAAATGTTTTTCTCAGCTTTTGAAGCTAGTAAGAACTGTGTTTCAGATAGTTGAAAATGTGACCAGAACCATCCTGAAACTACGGGGAATGAAATGAGAGATGGATTTTTTTAATTGTTTCAATTGTTATCTGAATAATTTTTGAAATAAGGATAAAATAAAGGTTTTATGTTTTATAGAGTTTTATTCAGTCACTTCATCACTATTGTCCTTGGTGAAAACCGGAAAAGTCCTGTTTGACATCTGGATGATTCTTTCATTTGTTGCTCTCTAATGACCTTTGAAACAAGCTTCTTTTCTGAGGTTATTCAGAGTAGCTACAAAAACGAGGACCCACAGGTTGTAGTCCCCACCCATCAAAGTGTATAAAAAGTCCCTTGTGGGCTTCCATGGGCTCATTCAGACACTTGTATACTCCCATTGCTTACACTGTTCCTCTCATTTCAAACCTTTTTCCACTTACATTTTCTAAAAACCCTACTCAGCAGTGTTAAAATAGAAGTAAAATAAAAGGGTGATTGGCTTACCCCTAGAGGATGTGTTCCCTTTTGGAGTTTGTTGTAAGGGCTGTATTTAGGTTTAGGCGGCTTCCCAGCAGCTCTGTCTTTGTGCCTTCTACTGCTTATGTGCTGTTAAAATAAATTTGGGGGAAAAAAAAGAAAAGAAAAAGAAGAGTTATATTTCCTTAACAGATCATTTCACGTTCTGCTTTACACAAGGGTTGTCCGATACTGAAGGCTATTGCTCTCCACAACAGCATTACTTTGACTAATTCAATAACGAATGGGAATAGGGTCTGTTCCAATTTGAACGATCCTTTGTGCATCACATATTGGGACCGTAGTTTTCTACAGTGCTCAGTTTAACTCTGCTTCCACTGTAGTCAATGATTTTCTCACCTTTTTTCAACAGGACCTGAATGAGGTCAAAGACAGAAGCCTTTGAAAAATCCCTCCCTATCTCTATAAAGCACCCATCAAATTCAATCCACTGCTGATAGAAAGTTTTGGAAGAATATTAGATAGCAGAGTGTCCCCTATCCCTGGGCAGGTGAGGGGGAAGTCACAAAATTGTTTAAATCCCTACAAAGCCTAGACACCCTTTTAAGATTTCAGCTGAAAGATGGTTACATATCAAACTAACTGACAGTGAAAAAAAGCCACAAAATCCATTATCTTCTTTGTAATATCTATGAGGTTTTACAAGAATCCTTCTACACAGACTTTATTGCAGTATTAGATGTAAGGGACCTTTTTCAAAACTATATTTTTACTTTGATTTTTCATTCTCATGAGAGTTCTCGCAAAAAAAGACAAAGAACTGGACAATTTTTTTCCTGAAAGCAGAAGACAAGTATTGCTATTGTCCATCACAGAATTTATCTTCATTCTTGTAAAGTTCCTTAACAAGTATTTAATTCCAAAAGGCATATGGAATTAAACTAAGTGTTTTTCAGAACAAAGGCTTTGTTCATCTGAAGAATGACTGAACATAACTTACTGTAATTGCAATTTAGAGGTCATGCTTCTCAATTACAGAGTAACACTGATAAAAAAATACTACAAACCCTCTCCATCCTGCATTTCTAAGCAGGTTATTCAGTGTTTTGTGAAAATACTGGCTGCACCCACCTCCACATCTTTGTCAATGCAAATATCATGCAGAACACTAAATGGCAGGGTTTATTAGTTCATGACAATAACAGTAGTCTAAAGACAGTTGTAACATGTTGCAGCTTACAGCTTCTGTAACTGTTTAAGACACACATATAATCAAGAGCTTTTGAGAAAATATATTCTGTGCAAGGGAAAATCATATCCAAAACAAAACATACAGCGTGAAAGACAAGTACAAAGGGCAAAATCTGTATGTTCCATTTGGATGTGAACTGTTAGACTGACACATGCTGATTGTGTTGGTACTTCACCACCATGAAAAGAAAGAACAGCACACTCTGCAAGCTAGCTGAGTACCTGTTTCAGTTGTGTCTCAGAGTTTACGTGCACATCACATATTTCACAGTGAAATGTTTTGTTCTGAAGGCCTGTGTTTCCTTTATTCACAGGTCCTTTGCCTTTTACGCCTGCCCGGGGAAAGGCTTTTATGGTTCCACTTCCATTCCGAGCTTCCAGCATAGTTTTGTGCTTAGTCCCTGGAGACATTAGAAATGGAAACAGAAACAACTTTGGCAATTTGGTTGCATTCATTGTTTTATTTTCTTTTTAAAATAAAATCATATGAACCTCAGCTTCATGCCATGTGCTATCCTTGGAATATGCCTGTGTTTGTCTGTATCAGATTCATACCAATGTAATAGTATTTCACATCTGATTTTTAATTATTAAATTACATATCTGTAGGTAATGCACTAGAACAAAGCAGTCACACCAGTAAGTAGTGGCACAATCAGGTATCCTGATGTGAAGTTAAATGGGTGTGACTTTTCTCATTAACTCCTGCTGCTAATAAGACCTGAATTGTAGTTGCAAAGGAAGAGTAATTTAGCTATTAAAGATGTAGTTGGTTTTGATTTGTAGTCCTCCTGAATGGATTGATGAACAGTACATATTAGGTAGCTTACACTTAAGTCTGTAATTAACTAATTAGTCTCCAAATCAAAAAGGGGCATAGGTTCCTGGCAGCAACCTGTGGATCCTTAATGGCCTGGACAGAACCAATATGTGTGAGAAATAGACATGTGAGAAAAAATGCACTCGCGTTTTTTGTTAAAATAAAGATTGGATAGTAAACAATAGTGTCCTGTTGCTGTACCTTTATTCAGACCAACAATTTCTTACACTGTTGACTTCCACACAGGTAGTCTGTGATGATAATGGACTACTACCATGTACAGAACTAGTGTTTCACTGATAATCGCTATATGCATCCACATGCACACTTTTACAAGCATGCATGTGTGTGAGCACACACACAGTTTATCAGCATGGACAGCAAAAACTTGGAGGGTTGTGTTTAAATATTCAGAATAATGTTTTGGCTCTCACCTTGATCAGAAAAATGTTTATAGTCTAACCCTCATATGAAGTTAAATAGGTTAAATGGGTACAACTTTATGAAGTTGAATTTTCACCATTTGAAGATCTGGCATACAGCAAACAGCATTCAAAACTGATTAGGCTTTGTTTCTCATGAATGCCAACAGATTATAATTTCCTTCTTAATTTAAGTGGATTCTATAGACATGCCAAAGCTATTTCTTTTTTTATTACATCATAAAACCATTGATCATTTTGCTGCAGGTGTATCATCACTGTCTCTATGTTTCAAACCTAAGGTTCTCTGTCTGTCTCTTAACTCTGTTTACCCTGCTGGCGGGTAACCCCTGACATCCAAAGTCAGGAGTTTTTCTGTAGAACTGTTATACAGTTCTGTAGAACTGGTGTTCATTGCCACCGTATTAAATCCCAAGATCTTTTAACCCTGCTCACCACAAAGCCAATCAATAAGATGCTTAAAATAGTGACTGTGAATGATGGCTCTCTACTACTGGAACCTATTGATGCTACTAGCTCTGATAACAAGAAAAGGTTTAAAAATTAAGAAAGATGGAGGTAAGCAATTACCCATTCAACTCTCATGCAGCAGTTGCTATCAGTTGATGAAAATAAAGGGAAAATATACATAATTTTAACAAGTTATTAACAGACAATATGGAGCTAAGAATTCTAACTCTCATCATTGAACTCTGTCTGAGGGACGCTCCCTCTTTCAGCCTTAATTTGTTAGATTTAAAACAAAACTAACAGCATTCACACTCAGTTTGCTAGCTGGCACAAACAAAACTATGCAAACTCTGAACACCAAAGGTAACGAAGCATGAGCTGTCATTTAGCTCCATAAGTTTTGGAAGCTGCAAAAGCTAAAATGTAAGAAAATGGGTAACTTGCATGCAATAAAATTCCTTTCTTCCCCGTCTATGAAAGCCTCTTTGCCTGTCATTTTTATTCTTTAATAGTTAATGAATTCCATGTAATTGCCAGTTTTCTGCCACCTCTTCGTCCCCTGCTGCAGGAGATCTAATCTATTCAGGGGAAGATAATTGCAGAGCTCTTGAGACAGAAGGAAAAAAAGGAAGAAAGCAAGCACTGCTCCATCTCACCACTGTTGTGCGCCTCCAGCTGCGAGGCAGAGTTGACAGCGACTTTGCATAGTGAACAGTACAGCAGTCTTTTTGCTTTTTCTTCCTCAGTCTCAACGGAAGGGCATGTGGTGCTGCTAGTGGCTGTCGGGATTTTCTCCACTTTAGAGGTGATCTCAGTTGTCATAACACTGCTCTTCCGGATTTCCACAGTTGTCGTCGTTGATATTGCTGGTGTCCCTGTGGTAACGTCTATAGGCAAAGAGAGGAAATGGAAGGAAACAAAAAAAAATGGTTGTGACCTTTGGTATTTGCTTGTTTGCATCCTAATGCTGTAACCACACAAGAGAGCCAGATTGTGCTGGAGATGGTTTGACTAATGTTAATGAACTAAATCTGACCTTATTCTTCATATTTCGTGTAGTTACAAAATACAGTACTCCCATATATCGAAATGCCATGTATTCTGCCTCCTGCATTCTGCTAACACCCAGTAAATACAAAATTCATAAACTGAACAGACAGGTCATTAAGACTGTACTGTACAACTGCAAGATAATCCATTAAAAGAGGTCATGTAAATTACCAGTACAATAGGCAGTTAAAATTTATACGCAGCACTTCAGATGCATAAACTGCCACAGCACCGCACAATACTTATGCTGATAGACTAGCCAAGCTAAAGTTTTGACATTCTGCACTAATAAAACTGAAATTGAATTAATTGTCTGTTCTTGATATCTGACAAAGTAAAATGATAAATTAATACTTCACTTGATATTAGCCAAAACTAATATTAAATGAATGTAATTACTAATACACAGTATACATTTATCCATACATTATTATTCATTATTATGTAATAACAGTACATACTAATAACAATGATTAAATATACAATGTTCTATATCTGAGACCTACACAAACACTAATAAGATTTCCATTCTGCGTATCAGTGGTACATTTGGAAAAAGTGTAAGCATGTTATATACCTAAATCTATTTGGAAACCTAGTGCTTGTATCTAAGAACTTGTGCTTTTTCTGTACTTTTCAAATCCAAGAGAGAGAAAATACACAATGATATTGTGGTTTGAATAATATACACACGACATTTGGATATGACAGTATCATTTGGTAATTAAGTACTCAGCACGGTAGAAGACAGTAAGATCCAGCATTGAGCCAGTGGAGAAGACGGCAAGTAAGGGACAGGAGAAGGAGAGAAGGGACAGGAGCTGTTCTGCCTTTGCAGTGTTGTATTTTTTCCTGTTAAGCATACTGAGTAGCAGCTTCCCCTGTAAGAAATCTTAGTTACTTTACTGACACATTCCTGGAATTGGGAGCTTTCCAACATAGACAGCTCATTTTGGTTTCATACATCCCTTGGTGTTAGTCATGCTTTACCTGTACTATGCTTTATTCATTGCCATCTATTAGAACAGGCAAAATAACAATTCTTTCATTTATAGATCTTAGCACGTGCTATGATGCAGGAGGGACACAACTAGCTGATGCCGTAGAGGTGTGTTTAAGACTAATACTGTTCAACAACTTCATTAATGAAGAACATGCCTAATAACTTAGCAGACAATAGCAAACTAGGAGCAAGAGCAAACACATTGACAGACATGATTCAAAACAATTTTAATGCATTGGAGAAACAGTCTAGAAAATCAGATGCTTTTCAGTAAAGACAATAGCAGGAATCCACACTCAGTAGGATTAATGCAATCTATTAAAACAGGATGAAGAACAACAGCCCCAGTACTGCCTTTTGAGGAGGTTTTTTGTTTGTTTGATTTTGAGTTGTTTTCTTTGTTTGTTTGTTTGCTTGTTTTTCAGAAAAAGCTTTCAGTAGTGGATAACAAGATGAACACAGATCTCTTACATCATCGTGTTATGAAACAGGTCCCCACCATACTGAAAGTGCAAAGTGGAAGATTTATGAAGTACTTTTTTCTCTTCTAATCAGCATTGGAGGCCCTGTGTCCAGCCTGGGGACTGCAACGTCAAAAATTAACAATTACTTGCTTTGTTTTTAATCCAGCAGCAATACAAATACAAACCAACAAGAGAGGGGCTGCGAGGGAGGAAGCCAAAACAAATTAGAGGTTTAGAAAACATGGACTGTGAATACGGAAGATGAAGGGTAAACACTGACAACATTTTTCATATCTGTAGAAGGTAGCTAAAAATAAGAGAATAAACTCTTCCCCTTGATCCCTCCTAATAGGACAAGGACTATTGGATTACATCAAGAGAGACTTAGATTAGATATCAGGAAATTCTTTCTAATATTAAAGCTTGTAAAGCCTGAGAATAGCCTACCTACAGAGATCTGGAAATATTGCCTACTGGAGGACTTGAAATTGGCTGAACAAATATCAGCAGGAGCAAGACAGGTATGATCCCCTTTCAGTCAGTGGGAATAGGACACTTCAAGCCCTATTAATTTCTACACGTTGTGTATTTTGTAATGTTTCTACATATTCTCCCAGAGGGTTTTTAAAAGTTATTATTCATAAACCCAAGAAAGCAGAGTTTGTCATGTGAATATTCTACATATTGCCAGGCATTAAAGCATATAGCAAAAATAAGGTCTCACTCAAGGTCTAATCAAAGTATTTTTTTTCCTGAGAGTGAGTCTGGAGGTCATTATATCCTGAAGGTACTGGGGATACTGGTGCAGAAGGAATGGTGTTACCCTGCTGAACATTCTGTTCTTATTTATTATTTTTTACAGACCAACAATAATGTTTCAAAAGAAAACCACTATTTTGAAATATTAAGCCTTTTGTTTGGAAACTGAGTAAATGAAGCCTTTATAGATCTGCCCACAAAATTATACATTTAACTAGTCACTCCTTTCCTATCACAGAGAATCTGTGTCGATGTTGGCTTTCTTTCAGTTGTAAGTTGCTGCAGTGAAATGATTTTCCTCAAAAGCCCACTCCCAACAGTACATCACACTGCTTTTAAAGCTTCAGTTTCTCCATCCTGGTACTACTGTACAGTAGTAGGTCTAGCTAATGTACTTTCCTGGTGAAAAGGAAGGCAGAGGGCAGATGGCACCAAGGTGAGGGAAGGAAAAGGAAAAAGAAGTCATTAACATTCTCTCAGGATTGATGGCAAGGTTGGTGCTCATTCTAATCTTGCAGGAAATTAGATATGTACATCAATCACTGTTACCAGCTTTGCAGTGCAAGGGGTCAGTATTTTGCCCTAAGCAAAATATAGATCATAATTTCTTTATTTTCCATAGGAAAATCTGAGGCAATGAACAAAAAAAAAAAGCTTAAATAACTGCAGATTTTATTCTGCTTCAGTTATCTGACCTCTCATATCTATGTTGATGTAATATTTCACTATGTTTTTATTTTAAAGTGAAAATAAAATACAATCAATTACGTTAGTCCTTTTGAGGGTATTTTGATATGCATGTGCGAAAGCAGCTTTGTATATAAAAATAAACTAAAAATGGTAAATGTCATCAGCCTATTCTTCAAATAAAAAAAACAATCAAAGTTCAGTGCATATATTCGGCACTTTCAAAAGGTGTCCTATATTAATAAATTATATATTCCACTAATGCTAATGCATTAATGACATCAAAACATATACAAGAAAACACCATCCAAGTTCACCATGTAAAAACTATGAGACATTTAAAGTTGCAAAGCTGCTCCTCCTCATACAAACTTTAGAATTATCTGCAGGAATTAAGGAGAAAACATTCTAAAAACTGTCAAAGCTTACAAAGAGGGAATTCAAATCCTCTTCTCACCAGAACTTCTAACCTAACCAGCATGTGTCTCTTTGAATATATGACAGTGTTGCTGCCTGTACACAGTTCAGTGCCCCAAATGCAGGGAACAGCATTAAAGGTATAAGGGATTAAAAAAAAAAAAAAAAAACACCAAAAAGGAGTATGAAGGCATTTGAATTGATGCCTTGACGACTGAATCAGCATTTCTTAACATTATATTATGACAGTGCTTTAAGAACTATTTCAATAATAAATGATCTAAAATTGAGCTGGAAATTCAGTCACAGTCAAATGGAAGATTTGTTTCTGGTGACGCATGCTTGCAGCACTGTGCTATTTTCATACCAGTGGCCTGCAGCAAATATTCATTATTGCAACTGTCACTGCTTGGCTTTGGCATGGAAGCTGATTGCTAATATTGTATGGGACTGGACTCCAGCAGCAAAAAAAGGGAACACTGCAGGATTCACAATAATCCATTTGTGTTCCTGGTCTTCATATAGCAACATAATAAAAATTAAAAATGCAAAAAAATTACATTAAAATCTAATCTTGGTCACTGGCAAAATCAAAGATTTATTTTAACATCAAGACAAAGCCAGATGAAAAACATTCTGTGAGAATTGCCTCCTTTGGGTACTACAGATAGCATAGTTCAAGTGGAAAACTGCAAGTGTGTGATTAAGGTCCTCCTAAGTAAGCAGGATTAATTTTATATCGCAGCTACAAGACTCATGAATTTTCTTTAGGCTGAAGAAACAGAAAATTACAACTCATCTTTTTTCTTCTGAGTATGTGAAAGTCTCAGTCATCAGTTCCTGCTACTAAGCATAAGAATTTCTTATCCTGAAACTATAAATAGACCCACAGAGAGAAAAGTGCTCTGACTTCAAACAAATCACAACTATTTATGAGTGTGTTTTTTATTCTGTAATCTCAAGTGGCATGCATTTAAAAATATCTGATTTAGAACATACCCATGCATTCTGGTCTCATTTAAATCAAACAATCAAACTTTGCCTTTGACATAAAAGGATCGAGCATTTGGCCCCTAATGCTGTCCAGGAAAAACAAAAAAAACCCGAAACACTGCCCCCCCGCCGAAACTACAAAGCTTATTCTTTCTCATGGCAAACTGAACTTGATATGAAATATTTCACCATACTGTAAGACCTCTTAGTGCAAAAATGTTGTCAGCTGGCTCGCTTATAGCAAACCCGCATGGAGTTACATAACAGAATGCTCCCGCACGGGTGCTTGATACTGGCGTGTTCAAAAGAGCCCCAGCATATTATTTTCCTGCCTAGTAAGAACCAGGTCCTCAGTTTCCTTGGGCTGCTTTGAAAATCCCATGCTCTGTTTCCTGTGTGGTAATTACATTTGAAGATGAGACATAATTTCTTTTGAATCTATAACAGTGGAGTATATCAAAAACAAAGTACCATCCCCAAAATAACTGTGACTGACTTTTTTTTGAGCTTGGCTGACTTTCTGTACTCATATGCTAAAACATAAGCATGTGTGCTAGCACATTGGCTGGATCTGGCACTTAAAACACTTTGAGGAACTTTGACTCAAATATATTGACTCCTCCTCCTTTGTATGTGCAGAATACAAACTTGCATATTTTGTGGTTGGTGGATATTTGGCCCATTACAATATATTGTACAGAAAATTATTTTGGTATCGCATTATGAAAATTCCAGTCATTAGACTTAGTTTTACATTCAAAACCTGGATTCAATCTATTTTTTATAGATACGTCCTTCACAGAATGGATATCTTTTACTTGGAGAGTCAGAAGTACATTTTTAGAACTTAGAAGGACTCATGTAACTTTTTTGTAAGAAAAAACTAATTATAACAGCATGTTTTAGAGAGTTAAGTACCGTACCTCACAGGTTTTTTTGGTCTAAAAGATCAAAATATCTGAATGACAGTTGTGTGTATCATTACTTTATGATAAGACCTCCTTCAGTGAAGCAACATGAAATATTGGAAATCATGATATTCACCTGATCTTTTACAGGATGGATACTAATTAATATGCCATAATGGAAGAGTCAAGAGCTCTGAAGTAACAAATAAAGCTGTGTATGGCCAGACAGGAACAGAATTTGAAAATCTTTGATGAGCTGCCTTTTCTGATCTTGTTTTTTAAACACCAGCTATTCACCTGTTTTTTCTCCCTTCCCCTGTCACTGCCCTGGCTTGTCAGTCACCTTCTTGCTAAAGTTCCTTGTTACTTTGCTTTGTCTAGGTGTCCATCGTGACTGCTTTTAATATCCAGAAAGCGAAAGGCTGAATGTATGTAAGGTATTGCCCAAGCCTTTGCTCAAATGTACAGAACAAGCACTACTGAGAAACTGAAGGACTGCAAACTTTCCCAGGACCAGCACGAAAGCCAAATACCAGGAATTTTCTTGGTTCATAACTGGAGAAGCAATGACATCAGTATTTCAACCAGTCCCTGTTTTTTAACACTTAAATAAATCACATTATACACAGTGTTCATCACTCAGAAACCAAG
This sequence comes from Gavia stellata, assembly GCF_030936135.1. NCBI lineage: Eukaryota > Metazoa > Chordata > Aves > Gaviiformes > Gaviidae > Gavia > Gavia stellata. The sequence goes on from NC_082599.1 coordinate 41,566,793, forward strand.
GATGAAGAAACAAGTGGCTCCACAACAAGTGGCCTCGTTTTACTGCTGCCTCTACTCCATGCTTTCCAGTGACATGCCTTGGTGGTGACCTGATGGGAGGGAGACAGCAAACAGGACATTTGGTGACAAAAGGTGTCCACAGAGAGAGCAAGATTGAAGATAAAAAATATTTGCTCTGTGGATTTTTTTCTCCAGTTAAACTCAATTCTGCCAAGTCCTAAAATGACCTTCTTCATTAATTAGCAGTACACAATTTTCTAATGAAATTATACCTAATTTTTACTAGCAGTTCCCTTGGTTTAAAGCACAGTTCATTAATCCTGAACAGGATTAACCACAGAGGGATGACTGCATTCCTGTTAAGGTTAATTGAACGGAGCTGGCAGCAACAGCAACAGCTGGGGGTAAAAGGCCTGTGGAAAGGGAAGGAGGAAGGTAGGGAAATGTCACACTGTGTCTGAGTTTTGGGTTCTCGGGCAAACGTAGTTGACAAAAACGTGACTGGAAGGAAAGGAGACGATAGGGAGAAATAATTTACTTTTCAAGTTATTTTAAGCAACTCTTGGTGATGACTGCATTTGGGTGCTGAGCTGTCCTTTCTATCATATAGATTTCTCCTCAGCCAGGCAGAAGAAAAACGGATTTCACCAGCTATGAGCGAAAGGGTCCCTGTGCAAGGAGCTGCAGGGAGAACAGGACACTGGCCGAATCTACTCTTGCCGTTTAATTAATGAGACTCATGTAGCGAAGAATTCAATTTGAAACCAGGACAAAGTGTTTTTTTAAAGGGTAGAGCTCACAGTCAAGTGCAAAGAGCAGCAGCCCTGCTAAAATAACATATTTTCTATTTCAACTCTAACTTCAAGGTTATATATAAGGCAGGGTGTTAGATTTAATTTAGATAGTTACATTTTTATTTTGGAGGCTGCAATGTAAAACATTGCTTTTAAGATAAGAAATAAAAAATGCACATCGTGGTTTGATCACATATATAGAAGGAAAGCTGTATTATCCTATACATAGGTCTCTCATGTTTGGCAACATCAAAGACTATGCTGGCAAACTGCCGCCAGTTTTACATCTGCACACGCTTCAGTATGCATTTCCCAACTTTTAAGAAAAAGCAAACACAATCAAAAACATATTTGCAGTTTATCTTAATGCATGAGCAGAAATTGAGCATCAGTTGAGTTTATCACCAGTTAAAAAACAAGGACTCAAAACCAATTCCTTAAAAGCTAAAAGCCCACTAAAGAAAGAGGTTCTGTAAGATACACTACAGTAAAATGAATTTGCCTTGAATGTACCCTTCTGCAGCACGGAGGCCAACATGTGCACAGCAGTCCCCATCCATGTTATTAAACTCTCTTATCCTCCAAAACAGGTCAGCTGCACATGAACCGCCTGTCATTCCTTGGCTCGTATTGAACTCCAGACTCTGCCCAGGGATATCTGGGAGACTTAGCTTTGGCCAGAAGTCATCCAGAGACAGCTATAGCAGTGGAAATGAATGGATGGTTGCATTCCCATGTCCCGGAACACTCTTGGCACCATGTGAATCACTAGTGTAGACAGTAGTCCAAAATACTGTTTAAAAATAGGCCCTGCCTCACCACCAAGGTCTAGGTGACATGAAATATACCTAGTCAGTCCTGGAGGCAGTACTTCCCCCAAGGAGAATTCAGGGAGCAACTTTTGTCTGTCACTAACAGCAATGGCTTCAAAGTATTACCTCCCCACCCAATCACCCCATTAGGGCTTTATCTCAAGCCATGTACCTGGAAGAACAAATTGTTGTTAGCGAGGCCAGTACGTAACTATGATTCAGCCTCTGCCTGCTACTCCTGCTTCCCCCCCATGCCTACCCCGCAGACACGGGGAAGGAAGCACCAGCTAAGCTGTTCTCTTTCACCTTGCACTATCAGCTATAGTGAGGAAGTGAGCTTGGAAAGGGGCTCTCCTACACTCCCCTTCTCTTTAACAGAGACATAGAGCAGACACAGTCCAGGCTATAGAGTACTGGAGACTGAGTATTTTTCACAAAACAAGCAGGCTGGCAAAGCCTATTTAAAACTTGATATCAAAACCAATTTACTGTGGACTCTCTCCCCTAGCAATCTGCCACTGAAAACAAAGAAGCGCGGAGAAGTATTAATCACTGGCAGAAGCAGAGAAAATACATTGCTTTCATTAATCAAATGGAACAAGGAAAGAATGAGTGAACTGCACTGCAGATTGCATAGGATCGCTCTCCATTTTAAGCAGGGAGTTAATTTTTTTGCATTTTAAGCAAGTTGAATGTCCTCTTTTAAACTTCTATCTAAACTTCAAGTTTCAAACATATTTATAGTCCTAGAGCCTAGAAGTAAATTAAAATAACTGGAATCCAACTCAGAATTTCTGAGAACTCTGACTTCTGACCGCCCTCATAAGTGTAATACCTCATGGCATTCTCCTGTCTTGAATCCAGGAATAATTAAAGCTATTCCCTTTACAGCAGCTTACTTCCTGTACTGGAGAGTGTTGAGCTAGTAAATCTGTTTTTGGCAATAAACTAATGCTGTGTCTAATATAGGAATTGTCAGAAGCTGTACAAGCATCTGTTGTAACTGTATAACTTTTTTCAGTGGAGTGAAGGCAGGGAGAGCAGTAAGAATACATACATTCTTTCAGACATCTGTCTTGGAGTGCACCATAAGTAGAGCCTGTAGCAGATGTGTTCTGTGGACTGATAAGCAATGGCTTTCTTACAACCACCTGCTCCTCCATAAGTAGTTGAGATACCAAACACCCAAACTTTGCAGGAACAAATTTCACAAGGAATTGATGAGAGAACAGAACAGGAGATGGTAGTGTTATTATCCATAGTCTTTAGAGTAAATAGGTGGTTTGACTTTTCTGCTGTCCGATTTAGATTTACAGTAGTCCTTTTACACGGAATTTTTCCTTTGGCTGACCACATACTGTTGGTAACATTTCAGAAACTGACAGGCACATTCCAAGAGTGGTACCCCGGTGAGTGCCAGGGAAAGGAAATCTCTCTCAATTTCCAGAGAGTCTGTGAAAGGATCTTTTACTACTCACAATTGCAGTTACTATGACCATCTGTTTAACTTACGTCTCCAGCAGGTTCCATCACCTAAAATAAATGTTCCTACTATTGTCTGCATCCCCTCCACTTCTTCCCCTCCTCCAACCCAATACAGGTCACTTCTGGGCTAGGACTGAAACAAGGGGCTTATGAAGCACCCTGTGTCATCATTACAGTTAAAGACATTGAATGACGTCTACAGAGAGTTGCACAGACAATCCAGACCAGCAATTTCTAAATAACTTGCTGTCATTATAGCTCTTGGCATGATTTACAGGTTTTGTTTTGCTTTTTCTCACTTTTTTTTAACAAAACAATTATTTTGTGCAACAATAGCAGTCTCTGTTGGCTACCATGTGTCAGTCTTTCCTCTACCTTCAGGCAGCCTGCTACCAACTGAACTATTACTTTAATTACATTAGTTGGCAGAAGAAGCAACATGTTAAGTAAACCACGGTGAGGTTGGATGGCCTGTCCTGGAATTAGGCAAAGAGCAAGAGAAGCCTTTCTGCTTCAGTCATTTAGTGAGTTCCCTCTCATCAAATTTTCTCTTTGTCAGAAGAATCTGAAACAACTCTTTTTGTCTCTTCCAGTGGCCCTCCCTGGCACCATCCACACATATGCAGCAGAGAGGTTATCAGTGCTTTGCTGTTTGGGATGTTTATCTAGTCAATACTATACTTCCGGCATGCAAGCTCTCCACGGCAGCAAAATGGAAGAAGTGATGCTTTCCTAGCCCAAAAGTGTTCTGGTGAATTATATAGTCTTTTGCACACAAAGGAACAGTGAAAATCACAAATGTATTTCATAATGGCACCATTCATAGATATCACTCCTCGTGTCAAAGCTTATAGAATCAAATATATTATTTGATTTAACCAATTACACATAAAACAACAATGGGTTAGAATTTTAGGACACCAAGCTAGCAGAATAGACCTTAATAAGGAAATGACTGCTCTTAGTTTGCAGTGACAGAAGAGAGCAGCTGCATGTTAATGAAAATTAGCATCAAAATGGCAGCGCAAGACTAGCTTTAGCAAACATTTGCAGGATCTCAGATGAGAAATTTAATTCTTGCTATGCTTTGGCCTTCTCTTATACATTCTCTTGTAAGGCTGATATTAAAGGCCTATGTCATCTGGAAAACTAAAACTGACATACATTAGTACTCATAGTGACACAGTTAATTCGTTGGATGGTTTTGTCCAATACTTGCAAAGACAAAAGTTCTGTCATGTTGAGTGAAGGTACCTATGTTGTAAGTGGTCTGATTCTTAGGCAATTAGTCATAGGCAAAGTGAGAGCTACAATCTGTTCAGAAGAAATGTCATGGAGGGACATCTGAAGAAAACAGCCCTATGCAACAGGAGCAGAGCTGCTAATAATTGCAAACCATTTGTGCTACTTCTGTAATGGTCGGTCTTTTCACATTTTGTGTTCCAGTAGGGGAGGATATTAATGAGCATAATTACAGTTTTTTATTAATTTCTTTGGTAAACTCAAATTGTCATTCTCTACATATGCCACATTTTCCTTTGTGTGCAGTTCCTTCCCTAACAACATAACACAGTAGTGACAAAAGTGGTTTCAGCTTCCCTTCTAAATGTGGTTGCAAATACTACACCACTTACAAGATCATACCCTTGCTCCCTCTGTTAAATTTTTTTCCTTTCTTGTACATGAGAGTTATTCAGACAACACTAAATCTGACATCATTCAGACCCAGCATTAGCTCTTAGAAAAGAGAAAGAGAGAAAATAAAAGTTCTCTTTAGGAGCGTAATATAATATACTGCTGGTTCCTTAGTTTTCATTCTGTCATATCTCTCTCCCATGTACACTACAACAGAGAAAAATATATGAATAAGAGTCCATGAAAGCACCAATACAAGCCCAGATATTTCAAAGTTGCCCTCATTTGCAGGTATTTTGTGAATAACTGAATGTATTTTTCATATTCATGTTTACATAGTGTCTAGGTGAATAGGTGCAATTCGCCTGCCTCAAGAGCCTTTCAGCCATATAATTATTTGTTAATGAACATGCAAGTTCAAAGTATCACACACCTGCAACAATCAGATCGCCATTCTTCAGCCACACCTTCGTTCATTTTAGCATCAGTGACTTTTCTTTAAAATCCACTGTTCCTTCATAAAAAGTAATATTTTTAGCACTTCTATAATTCCATCAGATCCTACCTCAACAATTCCAGTTCAAAGACCTTCTGAGGAGCAGAATACACAAAGAATGGGGAAAAACAGTAGCAACCGGAGCATACAATTAAAAACAATAAACCAGAATAATCCTGTGTAAGGTCTGGAGTATTGCTGGAGGGCTGTTTTTTTTATGATGCAGAGTGTATTTTACCTCCTCTTGCTTACTCCTCCTTAATATTTAGCAAATAATAAAAAACATTACGATTAAGTTTTTCAAATTTTTCAGGGGAAACCTGCTGCACTTAAAAAAAAAGTTATTTGGATGAAAAATATGGAATTAAGAGCCTAATTCTTTGTATTAGCTTTCAAAAATCTTGGAAAGCAGTTGTAGTATGACTGCATTAGTACAATAACAGTAGCGGCAACAACAAACTTCTGAACATCCTTCAACTTCTGCAGCATCCAGTACAAGAACATTTAAGCATCTCTTTAGCAGTGATATACTACATTGGATGTGTTCTCAGGTTCCTAAGGTTGCTACCATTCTATACAAACAAAATTACAAATGGGTTTACTTAGGATCACTTTGCATCACACAGCATTTTAGAAAACTCAACACAGGTTGTGAAAGATGACAGCACTGCTCTTCTGAAACAAAACCTCAAATATGCCAGTCCCTGAAATGGCAATGCACACTATGAAATGCAGGTTTTGGCCTTTTAGGTAATTTCAGTGTTTTCATTTATGAAAACCAGAAATCATTAATTCACAATGTAAAGACTTTGACCAACACTTGCACAAGTAGTTTCCTTACGTAACACTTATGCATTACCCATTTAGCATGCAGGTAGAGAGCTTGCTTAGCTCTCCTTCAGAAAACCTGCATCAGTTGTGACCTTGTAAGCCAATTGATCTTAGTGGTACTTTAGCTGTAGTCTTAGGACATATATCTACAGAGATTTTAAAAATTGGTTTTGGTGAGTGGAACAGAAAGACTATAAATTGACCAGAAAAGAAAATACTGGTTCCTCCCTCTCAAAGCCTCTGAACTATACATCAAGTGAATCTATAGATCATCAGATGTCTGGATCCATGACCATGAGAAAAATGCATACACTGGTACAACTGTAAGATTTTTTTGTGAAACGGAAAACAAGAAGGTGGGAAAAATGCCCAAAGTAACAAATCCAGGCTTCCACTACCATGAAACTACTAGCAAAAAACTTGCTGCCTCCCTCCTCTTCAAAGGGCTACACATTGTCTCCCCTCCCTCATGGATTAAAAAATGAGAAATGAGCATGAAAATAGTTATACTAGTGCAACCCAAATATATCGTATTTATAATATACAACATTAAAACAAATGTTTTACCAGCAATTTGGAAAATGGAAGGGTTTTGAAGCATTTGGCTTCAAAATAAGCCTTCCAACAGTTTTCCCAGAAAGCTACTGTGCTGTGCTTCCCAAGTCTATTTACTATATAGCACACAAATACCTGATCTCTTGCATGTCCAGGTAATAGTGAAAGCAAGATTTGTAATGGCTGTGCATTGCTCTCACACACATAGAACAGAAGACACTTCTGTCTTTCATTTCCATGGTAGGAAATCACACTGCATAAACACTTGAATATCTACTTCTCCTAAAATGAATTGCAGTGACAAAAAATAGCTGAAGATCAGGGTAGACATGAATGGACTCGTCCAATCTGGAAAGTGTGTTTTGTATCATCAGTAAAATTCTGCAGGAATGGAGAGTCCGTAAGTCAGTCATAAACATCACAACTCAGAGATGAACAAGAAGTGCTCCAAAACTATGTATTTATAAACTTGTTCATAAAGCTTTCAGACATTTTTGATAAGAAATTAAGGTGAAGTTCCAGCAGGTAAGCAGTGTAATAATCTAAACACAATTCACATCAAAACAAAACCGTTCACTCCTTCTATCCTTACTCTACACTTGTTAGTAACTTAAGTATAGTAGAGATGATATTCCAACACTTCAAATGCTACAGCATGCAGTAGAAGATGCAGCTTTGAGATGATAAAAGAACTCATAGAAGTACAGTAGAAAGAAGAATAGACTTCCCAATGGTGAGGCTAAAAATTCATTGAGGTAGAGTGGAGTCAGCATAAGCTATAAGCAGACCTCAAAGATATAACTGCTTCTTAAGCCCTTCACCTTTTAGGGCTGTATTTTAAATATTGTTTTAAGTTGCTAAATATCCACAGCACTTGAAACCAGCTTGAAACGAAGTAAGGGTAGAAAAGTCAAAATAGAACTCTTGAAAGCAAGCAAACAGCACGGCTTCCTGTTTACTTTTCCTTCTTTCTAACTGGAATTTTTGAATTTTTTTTAAGGGAAGTAAATTCGAGTGGTTGGGGTTTTTTTCCCATAACATTTGTTATGTATTTTTGTGTGCCCTTTTATGTGTTGTCTGTCTACTTTTCTACTTATGGGAAAAGCCAATAAAAAGCCTCATATATAAGCAAGCAAGTGACCACTTAAAATCCACTTACTGTCAATTTCGATATGTAATCATCATCGTCTTCATCAGGCTGTAACCTCTTATACTTCATTGACAACAGACTTAGCAATGCCAGAAAAGATGATCTGGATTAAAATGCCTTCTAGTCTTTGCTGGTTCAGGATCTAAAGACATAGCCCACAATAACTGACATTCCAGCCCCATATTAGGTAAGATTGTGACTGTACATGGGATTTCTTCTAATATGTTTTCTTAGGCAGAATCTCAGAGAACTTGCCCAGCTTTGGAAAAACTGTGTATACTGATTTCAACTTTCCAATTTCTTCTATTGCGTAGTTTGCATCACAGCTTACATTTCTAGGTTCATTGCAAGAACACCAGCAAGGCTTGTGAATGGATCTTTTCCCTCTGAAGAAACAGTCACAGCTTTAAATCATTCAGTGCATGAACTTGAGAGTTAGCAAGCAGGTTTTTCTAACGCATTACTCACAACTTAGTCAACTGATCAACGTATCTCTCTGCAGACTTAAGTTTTTTGCTAATTCTACAAAAATAAGTATGATTGGACTGGAAAGCATCCGTGCTTGGTAACATCTTTCTTTTTATGACTTCAGGCTGTAACAGCTGTTTCAAATGTCAGCAGATAGGGCAGAACTAAAAAGGATAGACAATGTGGACAGGGGAATTGCAGATCTAACCTATCTGTACCTAACGCCAAGAAATCTGCAGATGGATAGCTGATTATCAATTCTTTTACCTAAATTTATTAATGCTTTTAATCAGTCCAAATGTGCAGCTGCCACAGTGCCAACTGAGATGAGTCCAATAAAGATCTCTCCTTTGCTCTACGGGGATACTGAAAAAAATGCCACATAAAAATTGACATCCCAGGAAAAGCGAGTTTTAGCAAAATATTAGGATAATCTTTGAAATTAATCCTCCTAGGTTTTATAGAGCACACCCATCTAGCCTATTTCCCTCAAAGATACAGTTTATAAATGAAAAAACAGGCTTCTCATTCCATTGCACATAGGTGAAAGTCCCTTGCGATCTGATTACATCATATCTGTGACTGCCAAGTTATCCTTTGAATGCATTTCATGACCTAAAACATTCCTTAATTCTTACTAAAACGAGAGAAGCACTTTGTATGATCTCACTTTTGCTGATCTAGTATAATAGGTTACTGCAGCGATTCTGCTAAGTTTGCCACTGCTAATACTGGTCTAAGACATGCCATAATCAAGTCCTTCCCAAAGCAATTACTAGGAGTGATTGCACTCTCCAATCACTATGGGCTGAAGTTGCAGTTGCAGGGTCCTGGTTACTCTGCTTATTTGTTCAAATGCAGGTTGAGACCACAAATCAGAATTTTTCTATATGTAGCACCAAAAATGCAACAAGATAAATTGTTCTTGCAACAGCAAAGTCTATGAAAAAGTCTCAAAAATGGGATGTTGCAATAGATACCTTCCACAAAAATGTGTGTTTTATCTTTCCACATATTTTTGTATGTCAGATTATAATTACTGGAACTAACCAGTTAAGTTTAAGGGAGGATGACAATACCTTTAGGCCTAAATTGTGACCTACCTTTTCTTAAATATAATTTCTCATACCTGTTAGCAAAGTCCATGTAGTTCTTTATATGTGTTTTTTCCAAAACAAATGCTTCAATGTTGTTTTTTCTAAAAAAAGAAAATAAATAATGCCAGCATCCATACAATAACAAACCAATCTGCATGCACGATGGAGGGGAACAAATGGCAAATATTTTTTGCTGTTTCAAGCTTCCAAGAGGTAACATTTGTATCAGCAACAGTAAATCAAATGAGTTTAGAAATTATGAAAAATATCTCAGCAATGTTCTTATAAACTGGAAACATATTTAGCTCAAAAGTTTATCTACTCAGCCTTTTAAAAATTTCCATTAATCTTGTCTATATATACTGCTTTTTTCCCTTTGAACTTAAAGGCCTTTAATGCTTTTTCCTTTCAGATTCTCTTCTTTTTCCCCAGCCTAACAGCTCAGTAATTCACAGGCTGCTGTTTTACGACCAAAGTCTTGCACTGCACTGGCTTGTATCACCAGTATCAGCAGCTGCTGTTAAATCACCTGTCAAATTTGCAAAATTCTCACTCAATTTACCCTGAATGTCAGACTTGCACTTTTTTGTCCATGTTTCCGTTCATGTTGTTTACACAAGGGTTCTGCTGGGACCAATGGACGACTAGCTTGAGCTTCATGCACAGATGATCCTTTAATACCAACTGCCTCTCCACTAGGAAATGGAGAACAGAGCAAAATTCAAATGTAGGCTGATGTTTTATGTACTGGGTTGCATGAACCATTGATACATGTATGAAGTAGACAGCTTTGCATCTGGAATATCTAACTAGAAAGCCAACAGTCCATCCTATTGTACAGGTATCTTATAAATACATCAATTACTGTCCAATATAATTATCTGTTTTGGAAACAATTTTATCACTTTGCATATGTGGAACATAAATTGGCTTGCATGTGCAATATGCCAATTTCTATGAAAACTCATTCATCAGCATAGATCAGATAACGATAATAAAATCTTGCAAATTGTGCGTACGGAATTTCAGCCCAAAATGATGGTCTTTAATGCAATATCTTCTACTCCAGATCAAAATGTCTAGAGAGTCAATGAGATCTTTTGAAAACTACTTTCATCAGTTATGGCAGTTACATGAGGTCTCTTACAATTTTAGAACAGACCTCTACAATAATAGAGGTATAGGGATATAAGGGATGCTTTGGGTCAGAGGTTTTTTCATCCAGATGGTAAGAGAAGAATTGCATAATCACTCCTATATCACATAACCAAGAATGTTCCTCTTGGATGCCATGGCACTAATGGGGAACTGAAAATCCTTCAGCATTTCCTCAGTTCTTTCTCCCCCTCCCTGCAAACATGACTGGATTGAAATCCAGATCTGCTAGATCAAATCAATTCCAAGAAACTCAAGGTGAAAAGCCCCAGGTTTGGTCTGCAATAACTACTACGAGTTTTGAACATGAATTTTACAGAGAAGTTCAAAGAAAAATTTATTAGCTGCAATTTCTCTTTAGCAAGTCCCTATCACCAAGAGCTCTATAGGTCCTTAGCATCGAGTAATTTGTTTTAAGAATGCCCACTCCAGCTGCACAGTCTAGGATGCTGCATTATTTCCTACACAGTTAAACACATACACACGAGCACACACACACACCATGGTGTTTTAATATTACAAAAGAATCTTTACTCCCTCCCCAGTGCAATTTGTTGTGCAAGTAAGGCAGTTTTCAGCCACTGATAGTGATTTTCACCTCCTGTTAAGGTACACTTTTAGCATTTTGAACATGTACCATGTTGATGCTAAAACCTCTGTAATAAAATGTGATAGTAAATAGTATGCAGCAGCTCCATTTGTGAATCTGTCTGTCAAGGACACACCTCACTGCTTACTCTGTGAAATATTAAATAGTTTACCTGCATGAAGAAAATACCATTTGCTGTTGTTTTAAATTACTACATTTTTCTCTGTTTTTATATTAACGGATCAGCTTGTCTGTTTTTCTCTCTAAATCACTGTTTTACTTTGGGCACTCCTATCCGCACACATGACAGCAAGAGTTAACCCTTCCATATTTGAATAGCTCTGACCTTTTAACCAAGTTTAGGACAACGTTTCAAACTGCTTTAATAGCAATAGTAGTAATACATACACTATTTATTTCCTGATTTTTCAGACTGAAGTATTGCCCATGATATTGTAAACCACTCTTTTGACAAAAATAGCGCACAGGTATGGTGCAGTTTGGAACATCAGCCTCTTTCTGTACCAGGAGTTGAACAAAATGGTTTGATTTTTTTTTCCCAGTGCTCCAGAGGTGCACTTCAGCGCTTGGCGACAGGGATCTCCTTGCTTATTTTAAGGGACATACTCTGTGAACTCCGAGCTTCTTGACAGAAATGTGTCAAGCCTATTTTCTGTAAGGTTTTCTTTTTATGGTTTTGTTGTTGAGAGTTGGTGGGCAATAGGAAGGTTTCTCATGGGTGAAGTACAAAGCCTGGGTTCTGGTGCTGTACCTACCCCCAAATAGTATGAAGTCTGAATAAACATTTCTAAGGCTAAGACAGCTAAAAGACAGCTTTTTGACTCATGGACTTTCTTAGCATGTGTACATGATACAATCAGAATGATAAAATATTAATACTTCACATACCTGTATGTGTGCAGCATCATGGAAAAAGAAAAGAAACCATTGTTCTAACAGGTTTAGACCTTAATTCGCACAACCTAGTTTATACTACCAAGCTTGTGTACAAGTCTTTGCAGGACTTATGCTGTCACCTGAGAATATTAAGAAAATGTGGAAGTAGGTGTGCTGTAGGAGTATAGAGGAAAAAATACAGAAGGCTATTGAAGCGAAGCAGGCTTTATGGAGAGATTTTACAAAGCAGAGGATATAGGGGTTATCTAGCACATGTGAAGAGACAGCTGTTCCAAGAACAGAAGTTAAATAAAAAAGCAGACACCAAACCAGCATGGAGTGAGACAAAGGAGTCTACTAGAAAGCAATATGCACGGAAGCCCAGGGCTGCAAGTGTTCAACAGGCATGGAAACAAAGACTAAAGAACAATTTTCTATTTTTGATGAAAAGCTTTTGATCACAGACTTAAAAAATACACACATTTGTATGACAGAAGATGTTTGCGTCACACGTTTATCTTCACTGTTCAGGGAAGGAATATCGCACAGTGGCAGTGCCAAAAATTCTGCTTACTATTGTGTCCACTGACAAATGTAAAATACAAGAACTCCATTTTGACAAAACATTAACATTGCCACTAACTTAAAAAATAAAAACCTTCCCCCAATCCTTCCCTCTATGTTCATGAGTTTCAAACACAGAAGGTATCATAAGTCACATTTTCACTTCCTTTTTGAGCAGTACTCAGACACGGTACTGACTATATTCTTGGATGATTCTGTATCTACATGTATTTCATGTAGTACCAGAATGATATGTCTGACCAAGAAGATATCAATATCATTAACAATCTTCACCTATGAATATACAGACATTTTTCTATAAAGAATTTTCATGGATAATATAAAGAAGTTGGTAAGTACTTGATATTGAATATCAGGTACAGGATGATAATTTGCTTTCACAGTCCCAAGATCAGGCACATGTTTCTTTGCAAATTCACACAGAAATATGCCTACCATTTTGGAACACCTTTTTTTTTTTTAAATTAAGCTCTCAGAGGATAATTCAAATGACTTATAAAGACAGAATAACAGGTGTTTGAAGCAATAACTGAGCAAAACATTTTCTGTGAGATAACAAATGCTGTAATGTGAATGTGGAATTAGTCTATCACTGTTTTAGAAACTTCCGTCCTGCATCAGTACCAAAAAAAAGAAAAGGCCATAAGTGGTTTAACGGTCTATAAATATATTTCTCAGGTGTCTGAAGGTAGAATAAAAAACAGTCATTAATGGATCATTAAAAAAACAGAAGTTCTTTGATGGTAGCAACTGCCTGAAACAATTTTCCTTGAGATTACACTTCTTCCTCACTGAATACATCAATTATTCTATCTAGACAGCAAATTTGGCTTAATTACCAGTTCTCAACTCAAGCACTGATTTCCCTCTGTTTAGAATAGGAGAAAACTTACTCCTTTGTTACCCAAGAAGCAACCTACTGGACTTGTTGACACAGATTTAATGCACTGAAACAGAAAATTTTACTCCCTGATTAGGCAAAAAGAAAATTTAAAACATTCTAGAACGAGATGCAAAATATTTAAATAGTATCTTAATTGCAGAAAACTGCAAAGATGAAATTATTCACATAATTACAATTCTTAGATATTCTAACAAGTGAAAACTGCTGAGAAATTTTGTTAATTTAGTCACACAAACAGAATTTGGCAATCCAAAGAAATGGGCTATCCTTTTATTTAAGCTATTCAATTTTGAAGTTAGGTGAAAATCAAATCTACTTAAGTACAAGGAGTACAGGGAATTTACCTAAGCAAAGATTATCAAAATACTGCAAAAATATTTCAGTAAATGAAAAGGACATATGTTTGAGTAAGACACGAAGTATCTTTCTGACAAGACAATTCAGCAGGTCTTTTCATTTAGCAAGTAAGTTTTGATTATCTTGGGAAAGGAAAGATTAAGAGTTATTCTAGGGTGATTAGAAACCCCAAAAATAAAATTCCAATTAAAATTGACAAATATAGAACTGTATATTGCATATGATCTTCCATAATTTAATTTTTTCTTGCCTCATAGGATGATTTTTGTCACACTCATGGGGTAGATGTCACTAAACCTTTAAAAAGGAAGCAGAAAGCAAGAAAAAAATGCACAAGAAGTTTTTAAACAAATCTATTAATGCAAAGCTGGTTTGGGGGTTTGTTTTTTTCTTTTTTTTTCCAGTTGTCTCTGCTTTAATGTGTCAAAAGATTACTGTCTCTCACAACAAGGAAATTAATAATTTGGGATGGATTAAAATTTTCATGTCTTTTTTTTGCAGAAGGATGGCCAAATGATATAGCACTAATCATATCCCCCAAACTCCAGCCCCTTTGAGGCAGATATTCCAGTATCTTTTCATAAGTGTGTTGCCCAGCCAAAATCTTTACCTCTTATCATGCATGTAGCCCCAGATACCCTCTCCACTGCCAGCTTAATGGATAACAGATGTCAAGCTCTTCCCTACAAGCGCGACTCTTAAGATAGTGACTGAGCTTCTCCTCCAGTGAAGGGATTTCATGGATCATTCAAGAACACTATAAATAATGACTCGCACATGCTGACTCGCTTATTCAATATATTCAAAAGGCTTATGAACAGTAGCCTTTTCAAACCAATACATTTACATAAATCATACTTTGAGTTTCATTACGGTCTTACAAACATCTGGACAAGAGAACACAAACTAATCAGCATCCAAGGAGATTTAGAGCACGCTAATAATAAAGAACATGCCTAATACATACTTGGAGTATATGCTTTTACTGCAGGCAATAGGGGTTGACAAAGATAGCATCTCTTCTTTTATACCAGAATGATTTACCAGTTACTTTCATCTCCTGCTAAAATGATTTTAACTTCAGAGGCAACTAACAACACTTCATTACAGTTTCAACCTATCTGCATTACTGATTGCCCAAAGTGACCATATTAAAAACCCGCCCTCATCTAATCTCAACATTGTGTGTGATGCTACTTGGCCTACATTACCCACATGCAGGTATTTCAATCACTCACAGAGAGGTAAAGACGTTCATTAAGTCTGTGCACTTTTGAGAGAGAGAGTGGTCGGATATTACACTGAACCACAAGAACTGCCAGTGGGTCTAAAATGAAATTGGCTCAATTTAAAATAAAAAATGCATTTAACTCCTGCATATGCGTTAAAATACAACTTGCTGGGCACAGACTTTTGATGGTGGATGTAGGAATCAAAATGTTAATCTGGCACA
Source organism: Gavia stellata (assembly GCF_030936135.1). Taxonomy (NCBI): domain Eukaryota; kingdom Metazoa; phylum Chordata; class Aves; order Gaviiformes; family Gaviidae; genus Gavia; species Gavia stellata. Next base: position 41,582,056 of record NC_082599.1, read on the forward strand.
CAGAATTTGGCCATGTTCTTAGCCTGGAAGTGTTTGACTGAATGTTGCACTTTCCAGCAATCATGAATTACTGACTGAGGGAGACCTGTCCAGAACATGCTTTCCTTCATAAGACTGCATTTTTTTTCAGGGATTGCAATTGGACAATCACGGTCAAGGAGGCTGAAACTCAGAAGCTAAGACAGTTTATATATACTTCTAATATACTAATACATATAGACAATGTAGACTTACATAAAAATAAAGATGTCCATGAATCAAGAGAATTTCTTATTAAAAATACATTGCTGAAAAATCTGGCACTTTCCTACAGAAGTCTGTGGAGTGAAGTATTTGTTTTTATTACCTGTCCATACTATACCTGTTCCTATAATAATACGTATAGTACTGCAGAACTGCTCCTGTAATTTTAAAACAAAGCACCATCTCTTCAGTGTAAAGAGACTATAATATCTGCTCTAGACTAAAAATGAGACTGTCTCAATAAGCATATCAAATTTTAATTTTATCAAATTTTAAACCTTCTGAGGTAACCTGTGTTGCCTGAAAGATTTACACAGTTCTGATATTCGTTATCTCATATTCCCAGTGGGATGCATGTCACAGCTGGAGGATCAGCCTGGAATTTAGGCTCCATGGCTTTTTTTCATGAGGTCTTGAAATGTTTGGGGTCTGACGTGAGAAATAGGCCCTAATATAAATCACTAAAAACAAGGTTAAGGAGCATACATTTTTAATGAAAATAAAATGATTTAAATATTTATTTTGCTGCAAAGAAGGATGACACTGAGCATGTATGTATTTAAATGAAAATGAAACCAATTTTGAAACATAATAAAAATGATTCTCTGTATATGCGTATATAGATAATTAAATCCTGTATCAGCAGTTTCAGAGTCCAAAATAATAAAATGAGCACAATGAACAGAATGCTTTACCTCATTTTTGTAACTAGATTATTTTTTGGAAGAGTTGGCATTAATTCCTATGAACTTTTCACTGTGGAGTCAGCTATCATTTTGTCAAAATCAGATCTATCATATTCTTTCTCTCCCACAATCAAAAAACCTGCTCTAAGATCGGATAGCCTTCAGACATCTCTGGGGGAGACATATTCTTATTCATTCTAATTTGCTGGATGCACACTCCATAGTTATGCTAGCAACAGCCCTATTGCCTACTAAATTAAAACACCTGAGATATATGCTGTTCCTGCACTTTACACATTGCTAAAGATTTACTGAATGCTGTATGTGAAATTTGCTCTCCACCCAAACTGTGCAAATGAAAGATAATGTCAATATTGATAGAAAGCAAAGAGGGAGGGGGGCAAAGTGGTCAGCACACAAACCTCTTCTTGACAAACTCTTCTCAAATTTCCTTTTGTATGGTGTCTGACTGGGTGAACTATTTAGCAGTCAGCTTGCTGTGACAAACTAGTCCATTGGCAGTTTAAACAATTTGGTAATGAACGTAAAAGTTAATCCTTTCTTGGAGCGTTGTCCATAAGCAACACACAAATGCTTACAGCAGGTAGCAGGTCTGCCATGCAGCAGTAATTTCACAGTGCCTTTTTGTTTGTTAAATGACAGAAGAGCCCCCCTAAAGATATTAAGGATTCAGAAAACGGAGCCCTCTGGAAGGAAGGGACCATGCTCAGTGCAACTGCTGCCCCGCAGAGCAGCCAGTGCTGCTCAACACCAGCCCTCTGCTAACGTCACGCAGTCGAGCTTCACTGTTTCACTGAAGTGCACAAGTGAGAATGTCGCCATAAAAGTTTTCAGCCGAGAGAAACAGCACTCCCCAAGATGTCCATTTTGACAGGGAAGAGGCTTAATGAACATCTCTTAAATACTCATTAAATTTTCATTTTCTTTTTGGTTTTGATACCCACAGCTTGCCATTCATAATTCTTCAAAGCCATGCTTTATTTTCTAAGTATGATGTCGGAACTGTAAGACTGGTGTTTTAAGCATTTTGGACTGCTAAATCATTGGATTTTTGGAGACACTAATACAATTACTTCACTACTGGTAACTTCTTATTGATTTGCTTATTGCACTGTGGTTAAAAATTACTGTATAGCTGAAACACATTTAACACACCCCCTCCCCCCCGCCCCCAATCTTAGCATAAGTTAATTGCTTTGAAAGCATTGAACAACTATAGTGGAGTCACTTTTTGCTGGATAATTGTGTCTTCCCTTGTGTCTGGCTATTTCACAGATTTTTAGCTTCTGATTAAAACTTGAATAAAATGATGTGCTTAGCAAAAGTCTACACTGAGCAACATTAGATGCATCACAGATAGGTAATGATTTTTTTTTAATGTAGGCATTTATTTCAAATGTCCAGAAAACAGAAAAAGTCTGTATAAAATAAGAGGAAATGGCAAGTTACATTTGTCCAATAAATATTAAAAGATGTAAATTCAAGTATGTAAATGTGCAAGAGTATGAAGTAGATGAAAAAAGTCATGCAACAGAGAAGAGAAATAAAACCAGACTTTTTAATACATTGAAATGCAGTGTATGACTGAGTTTCCAAATACCCTTCCTGGAATTCAGGAACTAGGAACTGAGAACTGGGCTGCTCTACACATTCTCAATTAGATCAATATTGAAATTAAAAATCCCACAACTCATATGTACCTCATATTAAGAAATAAATATACTCACTCTGAAATAAACAGGAAATGCATTATAAGAAAACTTTCAAGCTAATTGCAATAAAGTTTGCAGAGGAAGGATAGTCCTGTAATTTAAGCATTATGCTGGTTTCCTAGACGAGATAAAGACCATTACCTGACTGAGGCCCATGTTATAAATTTCAAACCCAGGCATTTATTGTGCACTTTTGATCGTCTCATCCCTTCCTCTGTCTGCTTATCTCTCTCACCCAGATCTGTGTATACCATTCAAACCTCTTCAGATCTTCAAAGAGCAACAGTTTGCCAAAAAAATCCCCAAAGAACCACAGCCATAGATATCTACTTCCATTCTCTCAAATGTGGAATAATGAAATTTCTACACAAAAATACCCAGTCTAAAATGCAGGACAGTCAAGTAATAATGCATTTAAGATCCTTGCATCGCTCCTACGGTATAAAAAGGAATTTTATACCACTTAAAAGGAACCAGTGGTCCACCTAGGTCAATATTCTGTCTCCAACAGTAGCTGACACTATCAACTTGAAAAGAAAACCAAATTAAAAAAAGAAAATCAAAACAAAACAAAGTCCCAAACCACCACCATTTCAGTAGGGAGTATCCCCAGGGAAGATCATGATATTGTGCCTAGAAGCTGGCTTATGTCCAAAGCTGTACAAAAGGAGACACAGCTTTTGCTTTGAAACTAGCTAAATTCTTAGACAAACACTTTTTAAAACATCAAACCTGTACTTTTTAAAGCACTTTCAAACAAGTCTTAGGTTTAGCCGCACCATTACTTTTTTCCCCTGGTGCCCTGAGGTACAGCCAGTTCTATAAAGAAAAGGATTTGTCTGCATAAATATTTAAAAATGTTGTTCAAATGAAAAAAGTCCCAACAACCCAGACTTAAGACTGTAGCTTTAAACTAGTCAGAGCAGGACAGAAATTGTTTTACAGTCTTTAAGACAGGGTTTCCATTTAGGACCACAGACAGAAAACAGAGCAAATAATCGTATCTGACATCACTGGCAAGACAACAAAAGGCCATTAAACAGGCCAGCCTCCAGAAGAAGTGTGATTTTTAAACCTGTCTGATACCAATGAGAAATGAGGAGTTGGCAGAATGCTGTAATTTCAGGACGCGTAGGGAGGGATGGAGAACTTGCAAGGAGGGATGAGTATTGTAAACGAACAGAAACAAGAATGACCCTATCTGGAATGGGAAAATCTCTTTGTACATCAAAATACTAACCAAATACTAACCAATGATCAAGTAATTCTTCCCTACATTTACTGCCTATTCCCTCACATCTTATTTCAGCTATTGCTGTTATGTTCCATTGCATCCTAATGTAAGGGTATTTTCCATCAACTCAGTGAAAACTGTGGGATTGTAAAGACTGAACAATAACAGCGTGTCACTGGACATCCATCTCTTCTAATCCCAGAATGGATTAGTTCCTTGAGTTCCTGTCTCTGTGTGCATGCCCTGATTTTACACCGAGGATGGTCCTGGTGAAATGGTGGAAACACTGACTATAGAACTACACACCAGTGGGGCCTGACCACTGAAATTACAATTCAGCTGCAGTTTGGACATCAAAGCAAGCAAATGACAAAAATCATAACTTTTCCTGATAGACTTAAATTTGATTGCTAACACTATTTAGGAGAAGGAAGTTCTGGTATTACACATGCCAAGCAGCATTGCCTGCTATTGAGGTGAGTCCATTCTCCTCTTACAGGCTTTTGGAATTCTTGAATTTGGCATTTCCATCTCAAAGTACTTATTCTGAGAGTCTGTTCAGAGGCGCATGCTCAGAGCAGGCCTTGCACACACCAACAGCTCAGCCCAAAATGGTCACTTCCTTTCAGCACCCCAGCTAGTATGAGAGGCTCCCACCTCAAAGTCCCGTTGGGGATATCAGCACAGGTCCACTCCTCATACATGTTTCCTGAATGAAATGAGCTACATCAACTCAACGTTTTGTCTCCCATACACATCTGTTAAATGTACTGCTGTACCCGCATAAATTAGCAACGCAGACTGGTATTTCCTATAGACTTTTCATGATGGTGACTCTGTCTGACTGTGTGACTAGCCAGTGCTTAACCGACTGAATAATCAAGAGCACCTCAACCAGTCTTTAGCTTTTTATAGAAAACATAAATAATAAGATAATTATAAGCATACACACATATACAAAAATTTGCACAATTTCTGAGGTTTTTTACATTTTCAGACCATTTTTCTCACACAAAACAAAAAGGAAAATAATTCATGCAGCTTTATAGTTGAAATATTCTGCATGAAATAACTTGGAAACCAAGTCAAGTCATATTTACCACTATCTATAATATCCTGATACTACAAGCTGCCGAGGCATTACATTTTAACATTCATCATCTGGTCTTTAGCCCTTTTACCACAACCCTATCACAAGATTTAATGTGCATTAGTCCTCACTATCTACAGCATCTTGGAAACCTGAAAAATAACTTTGCCTAAATGGCTTTCTTAGTTTAGTCTCAGTTTTGCCAGGCTTTCTGCATATGCAAGCATCTGAACATGATTCATTCTAGTTTGGCTTTTGTGAACCTTTTAAATCTCTCTGTCTTTTTAAGGTCTCAGATTATACATGTGCTCAAAATCGCATACAGCTGTCCAAACACAATCTTAAAAGTCCCTTGGAGCATTAAAATAATTTTCCCTGCATTGCACTCTATCATCCTCTTTAACACTAACAGCATTCTGTTTGCTTTTTTATCTTCACTTATGTGTAATACTGAGTTTGATTCCTTGATTGTCTATTGTCTATTGTCACATGCAGATATTACTCCTCATCTGTGTTTGACAGGATGTGCCTGTTAGTGTATATCCTGGCTATTCTAAATCTACTGCTCCACTGTTTCACAATGATCTGCTTGAAGACACACATTAAATTTGCCCACTACAGTTTCATAATCAAATGATTTTTTAAAATTAAATTTTATTCTTCTATATTAAAGACCTGACATAAATACTTTTTAAATAAAAGGAGGTCTTTGTTTGATGTTATAGGGTTTTCCATAACTACCTAGTTTGTCATACCTGCATGTTCACGATGGTGCAAATCAAAGAGTTATTATTTTGGTGTACAACTAATCTAACAACTATCTTCCCAGAGCAGGTAACCGATTCATTCTCTCATGCTGCTAAAAATAATTTTAGGCTACGTAAGTGACCTAAGATTTGGGCAAATATAGATGCAATGAGCTCAATCAACCAATACAATGAAGGCTCAGAGAAAAGGTGTTATTTTTTCCCGAAGTATAAGTAATTATCTAATTTTGCACTTAAAAAGGCAGAGGAGGGACATAGAAATGGCTGGAAATTAGTTTTCAAAGCTGTTATGGGGTTTAATTTTGGTGACAATGACATGTGGAACATAAATAGGCCTATTTCATTTGAGGAATCAAAATTCTGGTACTTAAAAGGCTATTGTGCAAGACACTAGTAATGATCATTAGAATAAATGCATTCTATGATACAAAGCTTCATTTTAATTATCTGTTTAGATTAAACACAGGAGTTGAAAAAATTATGAATGACAAATAGTGCCTCATGTCAGGCTGAAAAATGTATCTGTTTTTTCATGAGAGCACAGAGTAAATCACAGAACCATAGAACTTACTTACTGAAAAGGAATATTATATTAAGTAATCCATTCCTCTTGCGTGAGTACAATTACTTTCTTCTTCGCAACTATAAATGTGGGTAATTTCATTCTTATTTTGATTTTCTTTGAAACATAAATATGAAACCAGAAGTCAAAACTAGTAACACACATAACATACATAGAATAAAAGACAGTTTATGAGATGATATAACTCCAATTTTCTCTCTGAATACGGGTTGCTAGAGGCTTATGGAAGACTGTAGTGGATTTTAATTTGTGTCTTAAAAATAATTTTTCATATTTTCTATACTTAGCTTTTTAAAATTTCATTTGTAACTATACAGAGTTAATATTGCGTTGCAGTCCAAAGAGATCTGTCTCTGACTGACAGATTGAGGACAAGAATAGAGCATGGCAGCAGTAAGAGCTGCAGCAGAGAATGCAAATGGTGGATAGGAGGTAACATAGATGCATGAGAGCACAACGAACAAAAGCTCTGAGAGAAATGTTTCCTGTAGCCTTTCTTTGACACCTCTCCCCAAAACCACCTTTAAAAGTAGGAGAGAGAAGCAGTGTTCACTGCCCTTTGCTTAAGTGTGATAGATGAAACCAATGGATCCACAGTCAGCTATCATCATTAATATCCTTCTACAGAAAGGATTTTCAATAGTCTGGTGATAGCTAATGAAGTTACCATGATGTGTATGAAACCATAAGCAATACCACATGTCCAGATAAAAGAGAGAAGAGAAAGTGGAAGAGCAGGAAGATCCGAGCACCCTTTGAGTTCTCTCTGTACCCCAGCCCCACTTCTGGTCAGACAAGGGACTGAAATATGGTCTTGAATGAATCTCTTTTGTTGCTGGATTACTTCCTTCAGCTGCTGATAAATTATAGGAAACCACACTACCTCTTTTTAATCATTTGCTCTCTTTCAAAACTAATTACTAGGAGCTGTTGACTTGCCCTTTGGGCTCTACACCATGTGTAGCATGTAGTCACATTAAGATGACTTAATTCCTTCTATTCAAATTACTTGATGGAGAATTGCAAAGGACATCAGATTTTACTCTCTAGGAACTTTGCTTTCCAGTGCCTTGCCAGTTTAAGAGATGTCCTGCTGTCAATGACTTCTAAATCTGCAGCTTTCACTAAAAAAAAAACCTAACAAGGACTGGTGTTCCTGGTGTCCCAGTGAAATAAATATTCATTTTTAAACCAGCTACCTTAGGAGATAACAGTGAATATGGTATTGACAAACACAGTGTAAAACATGGTCCAGAATTCTGACCTCTAGAGACAAACGCTTGCTTCAACAAAAGAGATTAAGTCTAGAATTTAGTTTTACTAGGTGCACCTCTGTCGAAGACTTTCTTTTTTTGTGTGCAGATTCAACTTCAGAATGCAGTGATTTATTTGTCTGTGGTTCTTAGGAGAAAAGTAGGAATTATGAATATTTATGAATATTTAATCAAAGAGAAAAATAACATGGAATTTTTTGTAAAGGAATCTCATTCTCACCTTAGGCAGAGAGTATACAAGTGAGATGCTTAAAATATATGGAACAGCAAACTGCAACTGGAAGTTAAATATCTTCTATTGTGCCCCCAATAATAATCCTTTGACAAAAGACTATGCTATATCTTATGCCTAATACAGCTGCTTTGGGTTTGTTTGGTTTGGTTTTGGTTTTTTTTTTTTCCCTTTCCAGATGATGGGTCATTAGAACTTTCCTGGATAACCTCTACACAAAAAAAAGTATATTTTCATACTCTCCATTGATCTTTAATGCATAACCTTCTGAATGACTAGAGACCTCCCAAGAACTGCTGTTAGTTTTTGCCTGTTCTTTTTTCACCATACAACTTTAAACATCAAGAGTTTTAATTAACATTAGAAGAATTTTCCTCCTGTGGCCTAAAATCTACATGGCTAAATTTCCCCTCAGACTCCTTAGTCCTGGTAGAATTAGTGGAATAACTTATCCTTGGCAATATTTACATGGTCTGCCAGGAAACTTTCAGCATGAAAATCATAAAGACAGAAGAAAAATCAATTAGTACTTGCTCGGAATGCTCTTTCCCCCTTGGCTAGGAGCTCAAAGCTGAATTGTTATTTGACCATATTCTAAATGCTATATTTACCAAATGCAAATGCACAGAGAGAATGCATTCAATTTGTCTAGTCATTTTTGTCCATTTTAGGAAAAAATAATTATGCATGTCGTAACTACCCATTACTGATGACATTTTGAATTGTACTGTTCTTTGAATGAGCACTAATAGTTTAGAATGTTAAAGACAATATACACAGTTACATGAAAAAAATTCCAAATGGAATGGAAAAGATACCGTGTTAATGCATCTTGAGGAGAAAAACAAACCAAAAAAAGGTACAGGTAATAGTAGATATTTTCCTTTCATTTAGAGGAATCTGGAACAAGAATATTGGAGTAAGAAGTGTATCTGTTCAAATGTCAACATTTCTATTTCTGTATGTCTTTAGACAGGTGAGATCTGAAATGGATAAATTCATATTTCTATCTTTGTTTCATTTTCTTCATTCCCTTACACTGACTGTGTATATAAATTATACATCTGAATGAATATTAATGGCAGCCTCCATGGATTTGAGCACACAAACGCAGGATGATTTCTGAATTTAAGTGAAGAAAAGTTATTCAGGTGGTGGTTTTTTTTAGCTGAGGAAATCACAGCCAAATTGCTCCTCTGCAAAAGGAACAATATAGACAGAAATGTGGCAGAAAGCAGCGTTAATTTCACAAATATGTTAACAATGTTTTGTTGCTGTTCTTAGCCCGCACAACTTAAGCCTGTTGGACATCTTAAATAAAACTTTGATCATTTCTGGCAATGACCTATAGAAAAGTCAATATTTGATGGGAGCTGGCATGCAGGACTGTGTGAGATACTGAGGTCTCACTCTGTTCTTAGGATAAACCGTAAATATGACATCTCAGCTACTACCCAGTGGAAAACAGTTTTATGTCAATAAAGTGAAAATTAAACACTGCATCAAAATTTTAATTTTCAAGGAACTTTCATAATTTTCTATTTATTCTTTGATTCCTCTTGATATTTTCTAAAATAGTTTTGCTTGCTGTATTGGATTACAGAAGAACGCTTAAATGAAGCACCCTCGTTTCTGGAATAACTTTGGTGAAATATGGAACAGCTTATGGTCTTGAAAACTTATACATGGGAAAATAAATGTGCTCATTAAGAATACACTGATAATACTCAGAAACAACAATGAACTGATTTAGTTAATGAGATATTGACCTTGTAAGCAGTAATTAGGACACTGCTCATGACTAAATTTGTAACAGCAAAAGTCCCAAATCTTGGACTTGAGTGGACTAACTTATTTTAGAAAGACAGGAAGATAGAAGCCAACATGTTTAGAGGTTTCTCATTTCATTGCAGTTTGTAAGGAAGCAACACTCATCTGAATGAGATTCACTCCCATTCCCCTGAGAGCATTTTAAGAAGAGTTTCACTTTCACTGAAGTAAATTCATCATTTTCTGATGGAAAAAAAAAAAAAAGACTTAACCTCCCTTTGTCACATGGATTATCTTCATGTTTATTTTTTCTTGAAATATGCAATCAAAAGCAGTCAAGGAACATAAGAACACAGAATTCATTGTTAAAATAAGTTGAGGATACTCATAACCAGGAAAATGAAAATCAATATCAACAATAACTAGGAAATAAGTGTATATAAAAATGAGCAAGAACTGAATGGAATGTCTTTAATATAGAAGTGTTAAAACAATCAGAGTTCCCATGTAACTACTCCAAGAGAAAAAAGGAGAGGGAAAAAAAAAAGACAGGAGGTTCAGGAGTCATTATTTATATATCGCACAGTAAAAAAATTATTTTCTATTGTTGAACAATGTATTAAAGTAACTTCTTTTTTCCTGTAATCAACAAAATTATGCAGTGAAGAGTGACAGCAGCCATAATAATTTCCATAGCATATGAGTAAGTCCAACTAACGCACAGATAACTTTTCATTAAGACAATTAAGTTAATATGAGTTGTCAGGAAACTGCCACCTCCACTTGTGTATGTCCACACTCAAAGACATGCACAAGATACGAAACTTAAAACTGTACATTCTGCCTACGTGTTTCTCTTTCATTCTTCTGTGATGTTTTTTCCTATAAAAAGATGTATAGTGAAAATAATAAACAACTTCTTGGCCCTGAGCACCTTCCTCAAAGTTCTTACCAAATATGAAAACAATTACGGCTTTCCACTTTTAACATTTTAAGCCACCAAATGGTAAACAGGAATAGTATGAATAAGATTAAGAGTCTGAAAGTTCCTGCAGCTATTCAAAGATTACTCTTCTACAGCGTCCGCAAGAAAAACTGTTGCTTTTGGCTTAGCTGAGAGCTCCCCATGCTTCTTATGTCAAGCTAAAGATAATAGATGAAAATATTGCGTATGTATACGAGTAGCTTGGGAGGGAAACAGATGCTTTAAATTGGCCTCTGTGAAGCACTGAGAGCGCAGATGGAAAATACACCATTAAAACATGGCCATTATATTACTTTTACTCTCTCTAGACTGAAGGAAACAGAGGCCAGTTAAGGACTACCTTGTTTGGAGATTCGCTTAGGGCAAACATTAGCACACCCTGTGTTAATAAAGTATGTTTAGAAAGCATCTTACAGTAATGTGTACTATGCAGCAATCTGGAAATAGCCTATAGCAGCTGTGAAGCACGAGAGGCAGAGCCAGAACCTGGTGTCTTGACTGGCACTTCTATTCTAAGCAGCATGTTCTCATCACAAAAGCTAGCGACAGGTAGAGGGTGTAGACATCTGAAATGAATTATGTATTTCAGGAATAAGAAAGAGGAGGGAATCATAAAGACAAAAGCTCAAATTTGGTCTCATTTGTATCTCAGCCTAAAGTAACATGGTTACTAAAGCCACAGTAATAGTACAGGATTGATTTAAACTGACGGACAGAGGAGTATTTCAATGTCAATAATGTTCCTTGAAGTTAAAACCAAACCAAACCAAACCCACAACTGTGTAGGTAGGGGAGATATATCTAGTCCACCTCTAGATGTCTACACCTGAGCAATCCCCCCTAGGCTCTGAAAAGAGATAGAAGATTGATGTGATCTCTTTTGGAGAATTGTATTAGAGTGAGATCAAATGCTCTCTAGAAGAGCAGAGAGTAAAAACTTACCTAGAAAATTCTGAATTAATTTTCAAAACTTTTTGCTTAACATTCCTCAGAGCGATAAGAAAAACAGCAGACGCACACCTACACTGCTAAAATCTTGACATATATATTCTCCCTCTTTTACGTTCTATTCTATAAAAACATTTGAAAATTATTCAAAAGCAGCATTTCAAACAACCATAACTACATACCTAGAGGGCTGAATTCTCATCCTTGTATTAACTTCCCTTTAAAATTGAAAAATTTAAAAATCTGAGTAAAACAGATTAAAAACATTAAATGCTGACTTCACTGAGACCAGTAAGAATTTCTATAGGAATAAGATTTTTTTTCTGAATGTTTTTAACTTACTTAATATAGATATTATGATATTAACATATTGTTCTGATAAATAATTTTCTTCAGATATAGCTGTTTGCATACAGAGCATAACTTTCTGTATGTAAAATGTAAACCATGCTTATAGCTTCTTCACCTCACTTATAGCTATTTCCTTAAAAAAAAATCCTCTTTGTGTCCCTGCTTATGTTGAAGATCTATCTGCTGATGAAGGACTGAAAGATGCAAACAGCTTGTTGTAAAAATATTCTATTTTTCAGCTTTGTTCAGCTTTCAAATACATATTTCACATTTGAAAGGTAATGGTACGTGGACCAAGGTAATCTTGAGAAGTGAGTGACCTAAAAATCTTTATTGGGATTATAATGTGTAGATAAATTGAAACAGTTGCACAGTCTTAATGCTTGTTAACTTATTTCCAAGCAGGCTGTTTGACTGTTACACACTGATCATTACATAAGCTAAATATCAGATGCAATATAAAAACATATTATCAACGTTAATTATAAGAGGTCCGAGGAATCTGTAATTGTTTAATTCTGTGAAACATGAGAAAGAGCGATTCTGGGTATGCCAACGTGGGGAACTTAAATGCTAAAAACTGAGATGTCTCTGAAATGTAAATAAAAGATGAGCAAAAGCTTTAAGAATGGTTAAGTTCAGGCTTAGGTGCTTAAAATCCACACTTCAAACATCTAAGACCTGTTACTAGACAGCAATTCATTACATTATCAAATTCCATGCTACCTTTGCTCCATGCTTGCTCATTTGGAAAACAGTTTACAGATTTGTTTCTATTCAGTGCTCCTCAGACATAGGACTATATAGAATCAAAATAATACTATCATTTCAAAATAGTTAATAACATTTATCTTAAATAGATATTTGCCGATTTTTCTTATTATTACAGAAGATGAATCATTAGCCATCAAAGCACAATAATGACAATGATGACAACAACAAAAATAACATGTGGCAATTGTTTTCAAAACTCCAAGAGTGTGAATGTGATCACCTATCAAAAGTAAATAAGAAAAATACCTTTGTTTTTCAACTTAAACCACGACAAATAAGGAATGAGATTTTAGCTTCATTACACCTTACGTGGAACAGCCTTTGTAGTAATCATGTACTTATTAAGATTCTGAGTCAGTTTTTGGCATTAGGGAAAGAAGCTCCAAATAATAACCGCATATAGCAATCACAATTTCCCTGCAAAAGAATTTTCCTGTAAGGGTATGGCTTGGATGTTAGTAGCTAATTAATGCTAACAAAAAAAAACCCCAAACCAAAAAAACCCCCAAAACAACCAAAACCAATATATTGGTAAAACTACGAAGCCTAACTTCACGCATATAATCCTTAATGTGCCAAAGGCCTACTTTCACTTCCTAATCCAAAACTGCACACATCAAAATTGAGATCAATGCAAAAATCCTAACACAAAACCAGATGCGTATCTTTACAATGAAAGGCAAAAACAAAGAACCTTGAATTAAAAAAACCAAACAAACAACAAACAAAAAAACCCCACTGGCATTTTCAAAAACTGGATCAAAACAGACAGCCAAAATTTAAATTCATGCAACTTATTTCTGATGTAGAAGGATAATTCTTGTACTTATTCCTTAACTTGCCTAAATTGTCATAGATGGATGAACAGAAGATAGGTGTTCTGATGTGTGAACAAGAATTTGAGAACTGTGCAGAAACTATAGCACAGTCAATAAGTTGAGTGCACAGACTGTAAACTCATTTTCACGAATATGACTTTTAATTTAGAGCTAGGCAGATGAGCAAAGTACTTGAAAACTCATATCAATGCTCAGCAGCTTGCAGATGACTACCAAGTGGCCCAATTTTTTACTAACATTATAGGAAGAGTTATCCACTCTACTTTCCTGTAGCAGTTAATACTACATTTACATGCCTCTATAATTTACTTCACTTACGGCTGTCTCTTATATTAATATTCATTATAAAAGTCCTCTTCTAATATTGCTTGATTTGACAGGAATGCATTAGCTATGACAAATGCTTTATAATGTGCTCAGACAATATTAATACAAGCAGAACCTCTGATAATTGCTGTTAACTTAAATACAAAGATTTTCTTTTTTAGTTGATTTTACCCTTTCCTCTCTTATTCCAACCCTTCACTAACACAAGTTTTGATAACAATACATCAGTCAGAATGATTCCTAAGCTCAGCTTGGCTTGCTAGATCACATGAAAAACTGAACCAATTCAGTCCTTTCAGAAATTTTAGAATACAAAAACTGTTATGATGTTTTGGTTTGGGGATGGATGTTTTAAGTAGAAGTAAGTCACTTTCCTTAGCTGTTAAAGTAAACAAATTCTTCCTCCTTAGGAGAAGACTTGTTCATGAAAGTTCTTTATACATATGTAATCTGAGATCACAGTTAGAACTTTTACAAGCATAAAGTAGAATAAACCTGGCTGCCAGGTTTACTACAGTTCTACACAGTTGTAATATGACTTGCCTGGAGAATTAGGGTCTGAAGTTTCAGAGGATACACAAGAAAGGTACTACCACAAATTACGTTCAAATTTTGCAACATAAATCAACAATAAAATTAGTCTGTATGGTCATACTGCAAAGAGACCCATGGGCAAGGAGCTATTATTAAAAAAAAATATTCACAGAACCCTGAATACACAGGGTAGAACCCACGACTCAGCATTTATCAGCAATTATATCATAATCATAGCTCAGCTTCATAAATATGTTAATTAATTCACTCGGAACAAAACACTGAAAAACAAGTTGCTGTAAAACAGGTGCTACCAGTGTTTTTACTATAATAGCAACGAGTCTATCTTGTCCTCAGGCAAAATGTTGCCAAAAAATTTAACACCAAGCACCCTATAATCAACTGTCTCAATTTCTTGTGTTTTCTAAGACATTAATATGATAAATTTTAATAGTCTAAGTGAGATGCCAAAGTTCTCCAGATAAATGTTTGTCATGCTCATACTTAAAAAACAGGCATAGTCTAGACTCTACTTTCTAGAAAGTCAGGCCCCAAGTCATCTTCACAATAAATATACAGGGAAAGCATTTCTTATTCCTGATCTCAATGACAAACAGGTAGTTAATTGAAACAATAAATCTATTTAACTACCTATAGTCCAATGTTTGAAATGCAGAAGGTATAACTATTGCAGGAGTAGTATGTTCATGGTGCGCAGCAAAGCATGTTCATAGCCTCACGCAAACATACGTATAAACCGAATAGAGGGAAACAAGCATATTTTGTTAGCATCGTTTTAGAGCTGATAAATCACTTTGCTATATTGTCCTACATCAGTTATGTTTTCCTTGTATTGAAATTGCTACTGTCGGGATCTGTGAGGGCTGGTAAGCACTCCTCCCCAGGGAGGCAACAGTCCCTTCCTCTATGGAGACAGAAACGCCCATGGCTTGGCAGAGGGTATGGCACACAACAAGTGCCCCAGATCCATTTTGGACTAGAATTTGTCGAAGAATATGCAAAACAGAGAAATATAAATACCAGACAGACAGGCAGTTACAGTACTCTAGCTAAACCCTGAAGCTGTTTGTATTTTTTGTTTGGTGGCTTCTGGGGCTCTGCACAACATAGCTACGAAATATGCAACACTGCATCTAGCGTGGACCTCTAACACATAGCTAGAGCTTCAGAAATTCCTCCCTCGATTGCACTGGGTTTTATTCCCATTGTTCTATATGTAAAACTGTCCCAGGTTTCTGGGATTTTTTCCTCCTTTCATAATTCCAGTAGCAATCAATATAATAGTTACATGATTCATTTTAACTGAAATTGGATAACCCCTTCTCTGAGCCTGGAACTTCTCTATTTATTCAACTCGTAACACTATATCAACCAGTGGTATATGGTAAATACAAATTTATAAAATAGACACTGGGGAAAAATCTCTTTAAACCTCTCCCTAGTTGTTTGCAAAATTCTACTAATGATAATCCAGAGCTTTAGATGCATTTAAATACACACTAACCATTCAGAAGCTCTAGGTGAAATAAATTGCTGTAACAAGTCTTAAAGGGTTCTTCAGGGTACATGATCTTTACATTTACAAAACTTCACAGACTGTAAATAATGGTACTATGATATCATGAATTTAGGCACTTTTTTTAAAGCTGGAAACTATGTGTCTGACAACCATAAGTATGTCTGATCTGGAAAACAGGCATGTTTTTGTCATAATTAAAGTGGGAAAACAATAGGAGAAACTGTACACAACTGTACTGCTAATAAAGTCCTGTGCTCCTCTATCAGAATTGTTGATTTTTTTAGATACCCATAAGAGGAATCTTGTATAGATTGCACTGTTGCTTCACCAGTCTATAGCCAAGGTAGGTTAAAGAAATGTTCCAAATAATAAATGTTATTTGAATGTTATTTCTTATGTGAAAAATTCCTTCTGAGTAAAAAAGACAATAGCTTGCCAAAGCACAGCTCTTTTACAAGAGCATGTTTGTTCATATATGAAAGAACAATTTGGGGTATCAGTTTCATTATTTTGACATCAGTCAACCATTCGGTACCAGGCACATACATCTTCTTTCCACATCTACTCTGTACACCTTCAAACCAAATCCAATTTCTGGAAGCATGGCCTCTTGGGTGATGCTCACACCTGAAGTTAAATTAAATTAAGAAATGTCTTAAACTGGATGTGAAATGAACAAATATTTAAGTCTCCTAAGGCGGCTTCTAGTCAATTTATGAACTTTATTGCCAACACTTCAGATATTATACTTCAGTACTTCAGATAATCAGGTCGGATGGCCAAAAAAATCCATTAAAATAGAATAAATAATAATGAATTCTTCAAACAAGGACTTGAAGCAATTAGTAATATATTAGGTTAACTATGAATAGTGAAAATAAACACATGTCTTTGCTCGGTTGACATAATCAGAGATGTATTTTAAAAAAGAAAACAACAAAAACCCCCCAATAAAAAGACCACATCAAAGGTACCACAGAACCTCTTTACTTTGGTAAAATATCAAATCTTGTCTCTTGATTCAGAGACTACCCAAGTTTGTAGTAATGACCTTGAAAAAGATAAGCATGTTCTTCAAACTGGTACTAAAAGACTCAGTAGGGTGGGCTCAGCCACTGGAAAGCGCTCCCTGCCAACTGTAAAGCAAGTGTGCACACCATAGCCATTGCTCCGAGCATGATGACACACTACCAAAGGAAGATAAATGCACTCCCAAATATGTAAGGCTGTAAATGTCAGCAATATATCTCATGAGTTTCATAATGACAGCCATCTTGATTAGATACAGTGTCCACAGTATCTGAGGAAGAGAAAAACACTAAGTTTAAAGCAGCGCAGCTCCATGCGAGAGCAGAAAAGAGAGAAACTGTTTTTTCCAACTTTCTGTTTTGGGTTTGTTTGAGTTTGGTTTTTGGGTTGGTTTGTCTCTTTGCTTGTGGGTTGATTTTTGTTTGCATAAACAGCAGCCAGTAACAAACTGAATAAAAATAATACAGGCAGAGGTCCAAGAAAATACAAAATATAATGACCTGTTCTGGATGAACCAGTTAGTACCCACAACACTTGATCATTTTTTTTTTCCTCTGCATCATTGTTTTTCCTGTCAGGATTCTCATTTCAAGGGTTTTCTTTGAAGTGTCCTGGAAAGTGAAGTTTTGCATTTTTAAAAATCTCTTTAAAGTACTAGAAAGACTATTACCTGAAGGAAACAATGAGACAGATTTCCAGTCACAGATGGTTCTTCTAGACTATTACCGATCGACAAAAATGTGGCACAAAGTGCTACAGTGTTGACAACCACACTGTTAATGCTAATTAGTAGGAGTAGGCTAATTCAAAATTCCACTAATTTTCTTCCTTTGTTTAAAGTTAGCTAGGAATTGTTAAAAGCTTAAAACAAAATGACAGTAGGAGATGGTCATGAAGCAGGCTTCACTGTTGTGATACAGGACAACCAGGGTCCTTGACTTGGAGCTAGACAAATCATTGGATAATTAAAAGGCAGCCCAGTAACAACTTGGCATTTGTGAACAGCCATCACAGTGGATAGCTTGAAGAATCCCCTGGTGTAGGAAAAACAGAACCATAAATGAGAATCTCAAATTTTTGTGCAGTGAAACACATGTGAAAAATTCTCAACAACAAAAAAGTGACGATTAAAGATTTATATTTGTAGTAGCAGGCCGGGTAATTTTCCTTTAAACTTACCCAAACAGACTAGTTAAGTACCATTATGTAGTGCGAATATTCAGACAGATTGTTATTTGGCTTTTAAACAATTCAGTAAGCCTTAAATGATTGCCCTGACTTTCACTCAAGAAGGCATTCAAGTATCTGCTAAAAACGTGAAAAGGAGATGCAGCCGCTGTGCAAGTGGAGGTTGGCTCCCCAAATCTGTCAGTGCAGCAGTTTTGTCAGTAGGAACTTTACATCTATTCCATTAGTTTTCATGTTGTTCTTCGTTTATCATGGGCATAATTAATCTCCGCTCAGTAGTGCAGTTACCATGCTCGCTGTTGATACCTGGAGCAGTAGCTACAGGACCCATAACACAACATGTACCTCAGGCTGGCAAACTACAGTGAGAAAACAGCAGGAGAAATGAAAGCCCTTTTAGTTCCCCTCTTCATCTTGGTAAATCAGTATCTCGCCATCCAGATATCCAGGTAATGTCCATGAATTCATCTACATTTAAACAAAACCAGCTACCTGACTTGTGCTTCCAGAAAAAAATTCTTGTAGGTGGATTAGCGTGTGTGGATTTTCATGAGGGAAGTGTCAGTCATAAGCTTATTGCCAGAAAGGCAATTGTTACTGGGTTAAAAGTTCCCAAATCTTAGTAGTTTGAAATAAAACACCTGATTCACATTATGAGATACTGCCATCCATGCTACTGATTTTGTACAGAAGCCTTCCCCAAGTAGCATGCTCCCAGGGGCTGTGAGCATTGTCACTCCTGTGCACACACACACTAGAGGTGTCCCCACTGATGATCTATTAAATTGTGCTGCTGAAGCTCACCTAACACTAGTCATACTCTGTGAGGGAGATAATGCACTAACCCTTCTCCAAATCATTGCCCTTGCCCTGTGTCTGGTAGTGTAACAAGGAACTAGCAACTAGGACGCACGTGCAGGAAAAGCGTGACAAGGTTGTTGGGCAAGATCTGCCACGTATTTCAAGCTTCCTATGTATTGCCATCAACGGCTGCTGATATTTCCTTATACTTGAAAGCAGGAAAAAAGTAGACATCTTTCCCTACTGGAAAATGTTGGTTTATTAAGGGCAACTACTGCAAGCAAATTCGACTAGATGGCTGAGGTGGGTAATCTGTTGATGCAACTTTCAGATGGATCTGCTAAGATGATGCTAGAAACTTGCAGCTATTAAACCAGCAGAGCAGAAAATGAACCAGAAATAGTAAAAAATAAAATGTAGCAAAGGAAGGGATTAAAACTGCATGGCAGCTGTCTCAGGACTCCTCTGATAAGGTGGATGAACTAAAGAGCTCATTTGTGTGCTCTAATGTAAGAAAATGGCTATTTGCAAGCAGAAATGAGATAATTTGGAAAGTGTGATAAAAAAGTCTGATTTTTTAAATTTGCATTCTCTGTAATACTTAGCTGGAAACATGGGTTACTAAATGCTACTACCTATGCTTTGATCAGTGCAGATCTACTGGATTAAGTAAGTAGATCTTCTGAATCTCCTAAAGTGCTTATTATAGGGCTTAAAACTAATCAGAGGTGGAACAAGGAAGTGGAAAATGTATATAATTCTGATTGAAAGAAGTAGGAAGAATGCTTGAAAGTGTACAACTTGGGAATTAAAACACAAATTTTAATTCTCACTTAATTCAAATTATAGTAATGACAGAAAAAGAAAAAAATAAAGCAGGTATAATGATAGAAAGAAATTAGAAATAAAATTAGAAATAAAACATCTTTAATTATCTGGAGTCAATTTTGTGACATAATTAAGGACACTGAGAAAGGGTACAGGCAGCTTTGCACCATAAAGCCTTTGTCTACCCAGACAAAAATATACCAGCAATTATAATTTTCTAGGGTTTTATTCAGTCAAGCACTATTCACTTGTCCAGTCCTGTACAAAACACAGAAAGATAAATTATGACCTAGGTAGGACATACTTCAAGAATCAGTTCTTGAGCTTTGAAAATGCATGTTGTTTGAGTTTGACTGAAGTCAAATGAATTGGTCTCATGTTTAAATTTAAGTACTATTACGTTTGCCACATAAAGGACTTCATTACAGAACACTTCAAATGTATAATACACAAGAACTTCAGTCTTCAGGCAGCAAAGACTTTTTTTCTGGGAGGAGTCAGGAAGACAAATTATATATTTGAAGCCAGAAAAAAATACTATGTCCACAGTTCTCTCTGACATACAACAGAACATTGCCCAGAGGACTTCCATTATTAATTCCTGAGCCAAACCTAATAGCTTTGTTCAAATGATTACGAGAATCCCACACGGGATTTTGTATATGCTATAATCCTTCCCAGTGTTAAAAAGGTTTTGTCTTGATTGTGGAATGAAGCTAACTATTTTCCACTTGCAGTCTTTGGATATTGCCACACCTCCCAACTACTAGGAGTTGTTTTACTATTAGATTGTTATTTTCATGCATATTTTTAAAGACTGTAATCAAAATACTGCTTACATTCTCTTTGATAAAGTAAATACTGATGTTGAACGCATCTATCTCATTAGGTCTTTCACTCTTAAACCATTGTTGAATAATTGTATTAGATCTTCCCTAAGTTTCCACTCAGTTTGATGATATTCTTCCAAAAAAAATAGGTAACATACTTCATTTACCACAATAAAAGATACAAAAATCTTTACTTTCCTCCATTATCCTCAAAAAAAGGCTTTTTCACAAGGCTTTCTGGAAACATCACTACACCAGTGATTCCTGTGTAGCTGATATTTAACCATGTACTCCCAAGTTGTCTTCATCTTTACGTGAAGTCCCCCAGCTTCTCAATAAATTCTTTATTGTTCTTTCCTGAGAACAATACATTTTGTTGTATTAAAAGCACTTGATTCACTGACTCTCCAACTCATCTTTATTACTTGCCCAGAACTCTAGTTTTTGTGCCATTTGCAATTTGAAAAGACTTTGTAATTCCTTGCAGGTAACTGATGATGTAAGATTAGACTGGAGTTAAGACCCTATTCCAAAAGGATTTCACTGGAATATTTCTACACCAACTTGTACCTTGTGATTGCATTCCAAGGTCTATAATTAGTAGGCTTAAATCCACTTAATATGTTCCATATTCTTTCGGTATCATTCCAGTATCTTAGATAATTTTTAACCTCTGCACATTCTAGAGCCACGCAAACACAAGGTATCAATACACTTATCCATTATCAATCAAATATGCAATCACGGTGGAGTACAGAATGAACAAAAATGAAATGAGAAATACAAAATAATTCTTCAAGATGTTTAAAACACACTATGGATTTTGAGAATAAGAGACTCTCAACATAGCTGTTCTGAAGTTATAGGTGTGGCCTGCCTGAATTACCTATAAGCAAGCCACTTAGTACATGGAAAACTACATTAAGTCTAAGAAGCACAGAGTTAGGTGTTTGAAGACCAACCGCATGTTTACTTTCCTCCTCAAACAGATATTGCAGTCACAGCTATGCTTTGTCTCAAGATAACTTGATGTTTGCTGGCACTGAAGATACCTTACTAAGCTTAAGCTCAGCATGGGCTTATTTATATGGTTTACAACTGCAGTGCCAGCAAGCCTTAAAACAACTAGATGTAAGATGAATTTTTGTATTTTGCCATATATTCAAT
The DNA here is from genome assembly GCF_030936135.1 of Gavia stellata. Taxonomy (NCBI): domain Eukaryota; kingdom Metazoa; phylum Chordata; class Aves; order Gaviiformes; family Gaviidae; genus Gavia; species Gavia stellata. The sequence continues at coordinate 41,603,809 of NC_082599.1, forward strand.
GATTTGAAACACAATAAATTTCTTATTTATTTTCTTCAGTTTTAGGGGTAAGGAAGGGGGACAATGGCAGGAACTGAGAAAGTGTTTGGTCCTGTCTGATGTTTTGGTTTGTTTTATCTTTGTTTGACTGGGACCAAATATAAATTGAATATTTGCAAAGTCTAACTCCATTAATACAGTAAGTGGAAGGTATATTTTAGCAATGGAATGACATAGTACAGAAGAATTTCACCTATGAGAATTCTCCAGCTGAGGAAAGAAATCACTGACCATCTGCTAATACTTTAAATACATTATTGTAAGACGTGGAATACCAAATGGAAGACAGAATAAATATAATTGTTGCAAAATAAAATTGTTCTTAACAGTCTTACAGTAGTTTTGAATAGTACTCAGTTTTGGCCTATTTCTGAAAACACCTGCTATAAGTACGTAGGATAGTCTGTTCCTAGAAATAATGATTTCTGCTGTGCTGAGTTCTTGTAACATGAATGGCCAATGAAATGGACTGGATAAAGCAGATTCCCCTATGTTTATTAACAACTGTTCCAGCTCCCGTTGTCTTTAGATCACTCTGAATAGTGCTATAAGGGCATCATGTAGCAAAGGCTCCAAACATTTAGCACAGTACATTTACTTATATTCTTAAGCACACTTTCCTCCTTTCTTGGTTTAGGCATGGCAAGAAATTTCATGAACAACAAAAGAAAATAATCTAAGCAAGCTCTAAAGCATCTTTGGAGATGAGGTCACTTTTGCCTTAGAAATGTCCCACAAAAACCAAAACCAGTCCTCAAACAGATAACAAACAACTATTTCCTATTTCTACACTGTCCAGCCAATATGATGTCCGCTTGAAAAAACATAGATCACTTAAATGAAGACCTACCTACTCTTCTGTTGCCCTCGAAGCAGACCCATCTCATCTGAAAAATTCCAGACTCGCAAAAACTGACCACCTATCTGAGAGCATTGGATCAAGAAGTTTCTGCTCCATTCCAGATTAATCCATAAACTGACAAAATAAACAATTATGCAATAATAACAGGCTTCTGAATCTGATGTTTTACAATAAAAACTTGAAAGAGGATCTAGGACTGCAATACCATAATTTTTTCGAAATCCCCATGACTAGAACTGCGGAGCCTTCAAACCCATCCGACTAGCTAGTGTCAACGCCATTCCCACCATAACAACAAAACACACCATGAAGAATGACTCATTACGCAGATACATGCTACAGTGTTTGATCCAGTTTTTAGAACAATAACTGATAAACAGATATGTGATAAACAGAAGATTACTCCCAAGATTTCTAGTAGTTGCAGCCATGGTAATGCAGCAACCAAGCTGACATTTGCCTGATATACTATGAAAGACCCTATTTCAATAGAAAATGCTTTTCAGACCTATGAACAATACCATTGTTTCTATTGGACTTTCATACTGATTCAATAGGCTGATACAGATGTTGTGACCAACAGTAGCTTCTATCTGCAGGATTATTCAAGCATAAAATTGTTGTCAAGGCAATCCCAATCAAAAGCAGCTGGGTCTGCAGAAAACACATGGTGTTCATATGACGAAGCTCTCAGCGTACGTAGATGCAAGCAAAGAAGGATTTTATTGCACATTCACGATCAATTGAGGCACACATAAATTACTGTAATTTTTATATCGCCATTTAGCTACACTCTGAAAGAAAGAAAAAGCCTTAGTTCTACATAGAGATCAAAAGAGAAGCTATTGTCTTCCAAATTACCATTGAGCTCTAATGCAAAATTGGTACAACAGTCTGTGGAATGCTGATAACATTTTGTGCTGCAGTGAGCTACAGATTGTCTGAAGTATGGAAAAGTCAAGGCATAGGTGATTTAAAATGAAAGATGTTGTAGCATGGTTAAATTTTAGTGGTTTGGGCTGAATTTTCCAAGTATGTGATTAAGAGAACTGATAGCTGTGAATCAGTAATCTCTAATTTCCAAGCAAATGACAAGAGAATCAGAAAATAAGAACATCTCTTTCAGACTATAGTTTTTTAAAAGATTTTTCATTCAAATAAAATTAAAAAAGAAAATGTTGAACTTTCAGAATTGGGTGATTGGGAAGTGGGCCATGAAGTCCTATACCTGGTTCTGAAATCCATCTATGTTGTGCTAATCACCAAGCAACTACTCTTCATTTATTATTTCACACTTGCAACTTTGGAACACTCCACCCAAAGTATCTCAATCAAGTCAGTATGAAGTAAAAATCCTTACAAATTCAAGCTTCAAGGTCATTGTTTTGTTTTGATGTGTACTAAAACATTGACTTGTAAAGGAAATCAATTTATATCCAGGATCTCACAAGCCTAAACCCAGAATTAGCCTGTTAATTCTGCTATGCTCTAAGCAATGCTGAAGTAATGTGAAGAAATCACTCGCCAAAACAAAAGCACACTTTTTGATATAATAAAGCATATCAAAACAACCTAAGTTATACAAACAGACTGCACTGAATTGTCTTCTTAGATTAAACAACCTTAATATAATAATTACATATACAAGGGTAACCACAGCCTAAGCTGTACTAGCAAATTGCACACTGGGATATCACACAGTAATTGTTTCTGCATCCACCAGCAGATTTTGAATAGTATTAAATACTATTTTGAGTTGACATTTGTATCATTATTAGAAATAGAATTTCTTTTAGTTACAGAAGTTTTCAAGAAAATCTACCGTCTAGAAAAATGCTAATAAATAGGCATTAGCACTTTTAATTAAATATATGTTAATGTCATAAATACAGCAGTATGACTTCCTCAGCTTTCCTTAGGAAAAGAAAAGTTAGGGTGGTTTGCCATTAAGAACAAAGGATTAAACAAATAACTCGAAGAGTAAATGATGAAATAGGGTAGGTCCACCAAGCAACACCAGAAATAATCCAGTAGTTATTAATATATGGAAGCCCTCATAAACCTTAATGCCTAGGCATTACCAAAACATATGTTTATAATTAAAAAAAGAAAATAAGCTCAAAAGCTGAATGTAATGGAGATAAAATGAAAGTGGAAATAAAAGGAAAGCAGAGATGAGAGGAAACTGATGTTCATTTTCAAATGGGAGTTCCTTTCCATTACAGGTTCTGGAGCTGAACCAGGAACTGCACAAATATATCTATGTACAGAGCTAAGATACACATAGCTTTGACTATCTAAGTGATAAAAGAAAGCAAGCAAGGTGAGCTAATCCATGATATTGGAGAAAACAACAGTTAATTACCTGTCTTGAACAATTTTGCAAACAAACATGCAGAAACATATTAATATAAATATATTCAAAGAATATTTCTTCCTATTTTTAAATGAAACTGCTGTAGTACTAGTCAATTATATGTTGTCCTTCAATAAAGATTCATACGACCAAGTTTTTATTTGAGCACTACATTTGAAAACTTTTTCCTACAATTTAGAGCAGAAGTTTTGAATCTTAAATAAGGCAGCACATACTAATAGCAAAGAATCCCTTGACTCCTTACTAGAGACCTCAAAGAGGCACAATGTTCTAATAGGACATGTTCACTAGGACACCTATGGTTGAACGTAATATGAGAAAGATGATGTTAATATTTTAATACTAAACCATACATACTCCAGCAGCCTACCTTTATTAGGCAATGATTTTCTTTCCATGCCTAAAAAATTAGACGAGAAAAAGGTTCATGATTTCTTAAAAACAAACAAAAAATCAAGCAACTCTCTTCTCATCAGTGGGAAATCTAAAAGCTATTCAAAAGCATATTAAAATTCCACTTGACAGACAGAAATAGTGTCATTTGTTACATGATCTTTCAGAATTAATTAACACAACTCAGATTTTAAACACTGAGCATCAAATGTTTACAGATCAATTAATGATTCAGTTAAAAAAAATCAAAACCTGTGGAAAAAAAATTGGACACATTGAGGGAAAGGGCAATTTGGTCACTGAGGTTGGAATTTGTCTCAGCTAACTTTAGGTATCAGCATAGCAGTTTACATCTGACCTAGTCACCATAGGTGTTTTTTTATTCTTTTTCTCAGGTCTTCACCATTCATCTATTATAGGTGTTTACTTCAGAATAAGATGAATTGTGCCCTAGGCTTCATTGATATGATTTCCTCCCATACTAAAGAGAAGCCAGTGCAATTAGCATCAATATGTATGTCTATAGTTGGTCAAAGAAGTTCTACCTAGGCTCTCAATGAATACTATGTTTAATAACCTCTGCCCTTCTCTCCTTCATATATTCAATAAAACCAAATGTACAGACGAAGAGTCTAAGCAGTTCAATAGATTTCATTCTGTTAAAACACTCCTTGCATTTGAAGCTGAGTTCTCTATGTCAGTAATGGCATAAGACATCCTGCATACTGTGCAACACTTTATCGCCACTCCCTATGTATCTACAGACTAACTTCAGCTCCAGTGTAAGCTGATGTTAAGGCAACAGATCTGTGTTAGCTTTTACTCTGAGTATCTGTAGACTCTTGAGTCATCCCACAGAAGCACAGTTAAAGGTTGCAAGGGTGACAAAACGCACTATGGAATTGTTAGAAAAGGCACAATACACAAAGACGACACAGTATATAACAGGGCATGAAGTACACTTAAACAGAATAAAACAGCTCTGAAAATAAAAACTCTGAATTTGCCACATATTTTAACAGAAAGACATAAAGAAACAATTTAAAATGCAAGAGAAAGAGCCTTGCACTTCAATCAGGTCCCATCAATGATTTTTTTTTATTTTAATTGCATTTAGATAAAATACTTTTTATAACAGTAATGCATATTACATAAATTCAATGTGATTTGCCTGATGGGAAACTAGTGCAAACCTATTAAAGCCACAAATTAGTAGAATTTAGAGATTTGTGTAAGTCTTACTCATTTCCATTTTAGTTCTTTACTTTGAGCTTACTCTTATTTTCTTCTTACAGTTTCTTAGTTCTCAGTTTTACAAAAAGACACAAAGGATAATAGAAAAAATGCTGGATGAACTGCCAGGCTCAAAAGGTTGTGGTCAGTGGCACAAAGTTGGACACCAATCACTAGTGGAGTCCTCCAGGAATTGATACTGGTGCCAGTATTGTTTAAAGTCCTCATTAAGGACCCAGATGATGGCAGAGTGCACTCTCAGCATATTTGCTGATGACAAAAAACTGGGAGGAGTGCCTGGTACACCAGATGGGTGTGTTTCCATTCAGACGGACCTGACAGGCTGGAGAAATGGGACAAAAGGAGTCCTCTGAAGTTCAACAAAGGGAAACGCAATGTCCTGCAAATGGGCAGCAATAACCCCATGCACTAGTCTGGGCTGGGGGCTGACCGTCTGGAGGAAGCAGCTTTGTGGAGAAGGACCCAGGGTCCTGGGGATACCACCTTAAATATAAACCAGCAGCATGTCCTTGCAGCAAGGAAGGCCAATGGCACCCTGGCTGCACTAGCAAGACTGTTGTCAGCAGGTCGAGGTAGGTGATCCTTCCCATCTACTCAGCACTGGTGAGACAGTTGCAGTGCTGGGTCCAGTTCTGGGCTCCCCAGTACATGAGAGACATGGACATACTGGAGTGAGTCCAGCAAAGGGCCACAAAGGTGTTTAAGGGACTGGAGCATCTGTTGTATGAGGAGAGGCTGAGAGAGCTGGGACTGTTCAGCTTGGAGCAGAGAAGGCTCAGGGCGATCCTATGAATATGTATAAATACCTGATGGGGTCAGGGGCAGGGAGTGAAAAAAACAGAGCCAGAAACTCTTTTCAGTGGTGCCCAGTGACAGGACAAGACACAACAGGCACAAACTGAAATACAGGAGGTTGGACTTAAATACAAGAAAAAACTTCTTTACTCTTCTTTACTCTGAGGGTGGTCAAACACTAGAACAGGTTGCCCAGCAAGGCTGTGAAGGTATTCAAAACCCAACTGGAAAAGATACTGAGCAACTCGCTCTAGCTAACCCTGCTCTGACCTGCAGGGGTGATCTAGTTGATCTCCAGATGTCCCTTTTGAGGTCTCTTCACAGAATCTGAAAAATTTTGTGGTTCTGTGGTATTTGTGGCTGCCACACTCCAACATATCTTCCTGAATCTCTCCATTTCATGCCATCTTCCTTTTTTACTCCTTCAAAGTTTACCCTGATTTACTGCATCATTTCTTTCTCCTTCCTGCCTGCCTTTTTTATGCTCAAGACCCTGCCAGACTGGCTGCTTTCTCCAACTCCACCTGCTCTCCATTTCCGAATTATCCCAGCTGGGCTGAAATTATTATTTCAGAAGTGAGTTTCATCTGCTGACCAGAAATATCCTATCACTTCTTGGATAAAAAGAAAAAGAAAAACCAAAAGGACTGGAAAGGCATAGCTCAGTTAAAATTTTCCCATAGAGAAGAATTTTCATATGTGCCAGTGAAAGAAAAATAAGAGAATTTATGCTTTCTCCCATGCTGTTACCCCCACACACGTTCAATACCTGGAAAAAACCCTCCTCCTTTTCTTTCTAATCCATCCTTCAGTGTTCTCATTCTTTGTGATGCCTTTACCACTTGAACACGTTTATGCTACTGCTCTTCTAAAACATCTGCCTATTACACTAACAGTGTCTATCTCCCTAAGTTGTCTCTCATCGTATGTGTAGACTGTAAGCTCTTTAGGACAGGTGCCAGTATTTTGTTCTCTGACAGCACGGGGGTCTCTTAGCTGTTAAGACTGTACTAATGTTACATGATCTTGTCTGTGCCTTGACCCACATACACACTTTTTCTGCTCATCACATTTTCCTCTGTTTTTAAGAGCTGTTCATTTGATTTAAGTACATAGGATTTAAGACATGGTGTATAATATTCAAAAACAACATTAAAGAATTTCCCATAGCGATGGCTCCCAATGGCACATTTTCCCCCCTTGGAAAGGTCTATTCCTTCTTCTCCGTTGATAACAAACGATCTAACTCATGCTGAATTCTCTGCTGAATAAATAAATAAATAAAAATAGCCCAAATCTTCAAGACCTGATTTGTAATAATGTGGTCATGGAGAGTCCTTTTTAACTTCGAAAAGCTTTAGAAAAGATCAATATTTAGACATATGCAACAACTACAGAGATATCATTTTACATGGATATAATCTTGGACACTCACTCTAGCTTCAAAAAACCCAAGTGCAGGATAATGACTTTACAGGACAGGAAATATAGTTAGGAAGATAGAGCACAGTCTATCTAAATATATACTGAAAGGTATTCCTAAAGTATTTGTCCTTACGGCCAAAGTGAAGGTGTTAAGCATCTTTATGAGGAAAATATACCTTGGCAGAAAGCAGGGTCAATTTGTAAAGCTATCAAGGACGTTTAACAACTTTATGTCAGGGAATACGTATGCATGTATGTTAATATATGGTGAAAACATGAATTTTTTTTGTCACCCCTTGAATTGGAGAAGGAAGAAATGCTGAAATCTGGCTTGTATACTACCATAAAGTGGGCTTGTCTTTGGAATGGCCACGCTTTCTGTTTTTCTGTCCTAAGTGACAACAGGTATCACATAATAAATGGTAAATACAGATGAAAGAAGGATGTTAAATAATAGAACTGGTAACAAAGTTCCCACGTGTTGAGAATGGCATTGTCCATTATGTGACTGCCAACATAACTCTTCGTGATACTTCATTCCCCCAAAGATTTCTCAAGTTCAAGCCTTCTAATAATTCTAAAAGTTTGTTTAAAGGGGTAAAAAAAAATAGTGACTTTCACAGAAGAAGCACAATGACCCCATATTTTATGTTTTCTCCTTGACACATAGCTTAACCACCAGGAATCATTTATGAAAGGTTTTAAGGAGTCTGCTTACATTGTGGGTTGCACAGTCTCCATAATTTATTGCAATAACACATGTTGGCACCACGTCTAACAAAATAGTTCCAGAATAAGCAACGTAACAAATTGCTGCTTTAGCTCTTAAATCAGTTTGTATACTGTGTGGTCTTTTTCATAATCTTCATTGCATAGCACTGCAGATTTCCTGATGACAATTTGTTTGCTGGAGCTGCTTAGGGTATGCAGAACCACTGAACTGACATTCTGACCAATGTGCTGTGACTGACATGTAATTCACCATTTAACCACTGCTGCACATGATATATTGGAGGTGATATGAACATGACCCTATCCTCAGTGTATTTGGGATCAAGTATTAATCTTCAGCAGAGAGCTTTAAAATACTGTAGAAAAAGCTTTTGTTCCAAATGATCACAAGCGCAGGGACTTAGTAACAGACTTATTTGTAGTTATGAAAGATTAATTAAAGAAATAAATTAATTAGTACAACTATTCCCTCAGAACTGCGTATTACTATCAGAATATTTTACTTTTACAGCGATCATTTGCAAATGTGCAAACTCACACAGTGCAGTATATTCCCATGTTATTCTGGCTTTCAGAAATCATTTTGCCCTTAGAAGTTCTATCAGGCAAATAGAAGACAAAGAACAACTGGAAAGGAAAGAAAATCCAATTTATGAAATTTTTAACTTGTCACATTTAGAAGAAGATTTCACCCTTTTGGCTACCCCAAATTTTTTTTTCCCTTTTTTTTTTTCCCTGCTGTGAATACATGCTTGATTCTGAAGAGGATAATTTACACCAGGGATGCTATTCTACTGCCAGTCACATCAATGCTGACCTGTAATAACTGTATTTGCATTTGGATAGAACTGGCCACTTTTCTTGGAATGCCACCGGTTGAATAGGGCTTTTGCCAGCAGTTGAATATGGCGCTCAGTATTTTGTGAAATCGTCAGATTTTGGGCTGTTTGTCAATTAACATCCATATGTGTCTTTTAGAATGCCATTAAGGTCAGTACTTCTAACATAGAATACATATATGTGTACATGTACATGCATATATATATGTGTACACACATTATATGAAATTAATCCAGGAAGTCACGAACAATGTGTAAAGCTGAGGAAACTCCTGTACAGGCCCTTGCTTTTATGTGTAACTAGATTTCTGATGTTTTCTTACTCATGCTGATATAAAACCTGATTTGTACTACTGACCTTGGATACAAGATAGTTCATATATCTTGTCAAGGATCTAATTCAAAGCCTGATGGAAAGACTCAGACTAGTTTTAAGGCACCTTGGAAAATCCTTCAAACTCACAGAGCATAAGATAAAAGCTTTTGAATAACATATTTTAAAGCTTAAAAAGATCTCTTTTTTCTTCAGTTATTTTCTCCAATCACTAGATCATATTTTGTAAACAATAAATCTCTCTTTCCATAAAACATATCCCTTTCTGTTCTAAACATGCCAACAGGTAACAGCAGGAGAAACTTTTAAAGGTATTTGTATGTTTAGAAACACATATATTTTTGCAAATATCTTTTGACATTGTTCCTATTCTCCCATGCTTCATTTCTTCCATCACAGAAACAAAAGTACTTGGAATATTTTCTTTCTTTTTTTTTGGTAACAAACATGAAAATAATGTAACGATTGCTTTTTAAAGCAATCCCATTATAATTAGGATAAAAATCTCCATAAAAACATATGCTGTCTATAGTAAAAGGCTATAACAAAGATATTTATATATAGAGAGATGGACATAGAGGTATCTGTCTATAACAAATACAGCAAAGATACATCTTAAGGAAAGTACTATACATGTCTGCAAGGTACTTTTTTGTTATATTATAATTGGTTAGTGCATATCCATTTACAATGCTAAACTTACTGCATCAGAAGTGGTTCCAAATGAGCAGTTTTCAACATCAGTAGAAAGGCCTCTGTTGTTTCACAGCTTTGGCTTTTTTGCCATGGCTGGTTTTGACTTGTTTGGGGAAGAGGGGTTGATTATGACTAAATATGCAAACTGTATCCCTTCATACACAAGAGCAGTCACACCTTGTGAGATACTAGACTACCCTTCAGTGAACTTACAACCTTCCTTCGAAATTTCTGGTACAACAGCCACATAATTAAAATGCAAGCTTAATCAAATCCTGTGGACTTTACCAAATACTCACACAGATTTTATTTACAAAGGTGTACCTTTTACCCACACAATAATTTAAAGGATATTATTTCAGTCTGAAGACTCATTTAAGCACAATAATTGGCATCAGTAGCACTTACCTGATTGCGTGGAATAGAGGTTATACAGCTATTTTCCAGCTCAAAACCATGCAATAGGCATTTTAAAAAAAAATAACGCAATGTTTGAAACTTATGAAAATTAGTTTTTTACTAACAATGCTTTTGCAAGAGGCTTCTAGACACAAGTAGTGCAATTTGCTGCATTGCTTATAGTTAAAAGAAGTGTGCCATATGTAATTATTTATAAAGTGATACTGAATACAGATTAGAAAGTTTAGATCAGTTTATACGTAATAGCTTAGCCACTATAAAAATTAATCAAGTCATGAGTATTTCATTCTGTCCTAAAAGAATGACAAGCCTCTTTTCACCAAGCGAAATCAGTTACATGACTATCATACTCTCACCAGTCTATTGAAAGGACTAAAAGAAATCAACATCACACAGAAAGATGGATCGAGCATGAATCTATGTGGCAGCACGTAACCAAACAGACATGGAATTAAACAAGAAAAAAACCAAAACAAACAAAACCAACAAAGATTGTCGCTTAACCTGTTTTGTCAGAGCTGGTATTGATGGTATTGGTAGTGATGGAAGTGAAGGTAGTCTTTGCGCTGTCCTTGGTAGTAACAGATTTCTGCTTATTTTTCATGGCTTCCAGTGCTTTGAGCTTCTTGGCATGTTTAGTGCCTTTGTAGTGGGCCGCAGCCTGGCTCTACAAAGGAGAACAAAATGAACCATGCAATCAGGCTCATTTCTAAACTGGCATTCTCTGTATTAGTACAAATACAGACTACCTTTCAATAATGGGTACCATTCACATTATCCAAGTAGTAACCAAACAGAAAATTATATTTAGAATGATGCTTGGAAAACAATGGGAAAAATATTCAAGCAACCCCAATTTGATAAATACAGTATATTACTGTATAACAGTATATTACTTTCAGACCAAAATAAGGTTGTTTTAGGCTACCATGCTACCATTAGTTTTTCTATCAAGACTTTTTTTTGCTGTCTCATAAAAAAAAAAATTCTCAGGCAATAGGGAAGAAGGCACCCTCCTCCCAGTAGCTTTGCACTTTTCCAGTTTCAATTTCAAACTAGAGATTTTGTCAAAGTTTCCTTCAAAGAACAGTTTACTTTTATCAGTGCTATCAGAAACTTCTCAGCAAATACTGACAGTAAAAAACAAGCCAAAAAAACCCCAAAAGAAAACCAAAGCCCAAACAAAAGAAAGCAAAACATAAAACACTCTCTTCAAAACCCATCACCAAAGATTTAACTGAATGTGAGGCAGACATGCAATTAGCTGGCTTTCTAAAAAAAAAAGGATTACTTTTGTCCACCTGCTACAAAAGCTAGTGTTTGAAATTCAAAGCCAGGAGCATCCTTTCAAAGGAGAAAGCTCACACAAATCCTGTCACAGTCCCAAATATATTTTGGCTACTTGATATTGTTAAGCTAAAGTAGATTTGTATGCACATTGCTATTAAGATTTATCTATTACACTGAAAGTATCTTTATTATTCTAAGAGTTAATATCAACTTTTCTTCATTTATTTTATGTTGCAAACATATTTTAAGAATAGTGTTTGAAATATAAGATTAAACCTTATACAAAACTCACTGGAATTAGTATGACTATTCAGAGTTTATTTCTTTTCTAATTATTTAAACTCTTATAAAAAAGATAGTCTTCCAGTTAATAAGGTAACAACCTGAAAAATTCCTTATATTTTTATTGCTGAACTTCAAACTTTATTGAAAGCAACTCCTTTCTTACTTGAAAGAGAAATTATTAAGACTCTAGAAAAAGAGTCAAAATTTAGCTACTACAGAATTGAAAAAATGCAAAGCACCTATGCTGGGTCAGCCCAAGGACCCACAAAATTCAGTATTTTGTTTCTGGCATGAAACGATAGCGAATACTTAGAACACAAAAGAAAGGTAAATGTTTTCTATTGTGGAATCAGAAGAAGAAAAAAATACATATGTATTTAGTTGCTACAAACTCAAAGGGTCAAAGGGATAAAATGAAACAGTCACTCGACTCACTAAGCCACTCATGCAGGTAGAAGAATTCTGCATTATCTGGCATCTGTTAGTTATTAGATCTTTATTTAATGTTATTTAATGTGCTGAATTTTGGGGAGAGAGGAAGTTTTAGTGAATATCATAATAAGAGTGTATATTAATTAATCTCGAGTTTTATGACTTTCAGATTTCATGAAAAGTCATGATTCCTTCCAGATGCCTGAGATTTGAGAAGCTCAAGGTGAGTAGGAAAGAAGTGAGTGACCTTGTCTAAACCAATAAACATATACATGTTTATGTGTATACATGCATAGATATACACACACGCATATGCTCTTGTTGTATATTGAGATGCATCATTCAGTTTGGTTGAAAAGCCAGTTTCTCCATATCTAAAATAATGTAAATATTGTGTTAGGTACCCTTATTGAAAGAACACTGGACAGTGAAGTTATTAACTAGAAACAAGTTGAACAGAAACAGCACAATCATGCACCTTTTACAATTCCCAACATGTAACATTGAGACGTACTGTAAGCCAAATACAGACAGTCAAGAGATGTTAATTATTGTTAAACTGAAGGACCAGTGTCAAGTTACGATGATGTATTAAAAATGACATTATACAGTACATCCTCATGTTGCTATCATGTCAACTATTTTTACAGTTTCTTGTCGAATTTAATTATCAGTCAGCTCCAGATTGTGACTGCACTTGTTTTCCCTAACTAATAGTGTCACTCTTCAAATATCAGAAACGTAGTCAGAATATGGTCCTTAATACTGAATTATGAATGTTGATGTTAGTTTGATACACAGCTCAACTTTCTTCACAGAAATGTTCATGAAGCACCCCAGGTTTAGGTCTCCTGCATCCATAGTTCTCTTTCCTCCAAATTCTCACAGCTACAGCTCCACAAACCTCAACTCAAGGAGACTGTTGGATGCATAAGGAATATACAATGAGGCCCTATGCAGAAATTGGTGACCTTTTCAGTGTTCTGAAATATATGAATGAAATTGCTCCAAAGTAGAAACACATTGCTCAAATTTACAAGTATGATGGCTGTGAAGCAGTTCCCACACAGTGCTGCCAGTTTACCCAGCCTCTGCTTAAAGAAGATCTTTATGCCTTTTTTATTTCAAAGTTAAAATCTCCATCCTCAGTGGCAACATGAAGCCATTTGAGCTTGTTTCAATATAACTGTAGCTGGCACCTTAACGGTAATTCTATGTGAGAGCAGACCGATTGCTCCTAAGCATTTAAGCAGCTCCAAATTAGCTTATGCTGAACTTCTACAACTGAACTGGACCTCTAAAAAAACCAAAACAAACCTTTGTCATTGTCTTTACTTGCAAGAGTAAGATGGAGGAAATGGAAAAATATCCATAAATACCTTTTTCAGCACAGCAACATAAAATATGGTACCTCACTGAATCATTTCTTGCAGCCGTAAGAGAACTAAAATAATCCTCACTGCTTAAATGGCATTTACTTGTAGCTTATAAAACTCATTACTTAAATGGTATTTACTTGTAGGTTAAATACAAAAATAAGATAGATCATAAAATGCAATCATTCCCAGCTTTCATACAGAATTAAGAAATATTGAGAGAGAGCAGAAGAGTGAAAGACAAGTTAGTCCTACTTTTTGGTGCCAACTATGACGCTTAACTGAGTGAAGAGACTGCACCCCTTCAGAAAGGTGAGAAGGGGTCTCCTTCTGGAATACTTCAGAGTTCAACAGTTGCAAAACTCAAAAAGATAATATATAAATGTTTATATACTACCTTACCAAGTTGTGCTAGAAGTTGTGCTCAGACAAATTGTGCTCAGCAGAGGTTACGGGTGAAACCCTACCTCTACAGAAGCTGATGGGAATCAAGGGAGGATTTCCCTTTCCATGTTTTGTACAGGGGTACTGACTTTCATAATTGCTCATCTTGATGGAAGCCAGTCCCCTTTGAGAAACAACTGTTTGATGTAAAATCAGATGTTCTTTCAAATGAAAGAGATTCAGGACAATCCTAAAAGAAAAATTGCCGATTACAAGAGAACACTTTGTAATCATAGTCAATCGGCTGTCCTAAAACCCCTCTAATATTAAATTCTGTTTCTTTTTATGATTACGAAAGAACACATTAGAAGAATACCTTAAGAAAGAGCTTACTTTCTTCTTTCATCATAGTTTCCAAGTTTGCTTCTTCCATCACAGTTTCTGTGTTTGATACACAGAATTAACCCTAGCACTGTGAAGACAAGTCACTGTCAGCTAATGTGTGACCCAGGCAGTGATGAAGCATGAGAAATATGTCAAGATATTGCTGGTGCAACATTACAGTGAACTTTAAGAAACTATATCCATTCTTGAAAAAGATTTCTAACAAGAAAGTAAAAGGAGATTATTACTTTGTATCTGAAGTTGAAAACTCAGGGATCCTTAACTAAATTTTGAGGGCTCTGATCCTGCAAATTATATTTAGACAAATTTTGGTCTATGAGAGTTACTTCTAGGAAATGGCAAGATGTCTAAATATCAAATGATTTTTCAAGGTTATTTGTAATGAAGTGCTGCCTAGTTGAGCAGTACAAGTCAGTTTAAGCATCTCTTTTGCAAAACAAGTAATTCCCTCTGTTTCCATGTATTTATCTTGAATTATTAGGGACCTTTCTAATCCTTACATTTTGTAACCTTCCCAAATTGTTAAAACATAGAAAATATATTTGTCTACAGAAACATTTTTTGTGTGTATGTGTATATATATTATACACACAGAGACATACCCTTACCATAACAGAATAAAAAATTCTATATGCAGGTGTGAGCAGTTAGAAATAGCAGCCACAGTGTCAAAACTCAGTTGTATTTTCTTTGCTTAAGTGCAATATTGTACCACAATTACCATAAGCACATCATATTACCAAGCAAATTGCAATGTGTAAAATATGATGAGAAAGATGAAATATTTTAAACAATCCAGACAGTGTTCTCTTACAATTACAGTCATCGTATCTACACACAAGTCTTCAAAATGTTTGTCTGCCCGACTAATGTACTTCAGTGAATCATATGTCTTCTCACTTATGTTCTTCAGGCATTCATCCAACAAAAATACTGTGCTTAATTTTGTGCATTGAGACAAAAAAGAGTCTCCTCCTATTCTCAGAGACTTTTCAACTTAGCAGCACTGCATATTCTATCCTTTTCATATCCCTCCTGGTCCTTCTGGAGGAATATCCTCCCTTTGGATATTACCAATCTTCTTACAGATTGTTTTCCTGCCTCAGTCATTCCTTCTAGGCAATACCTTCATAACAAAAACAAGCTCAAAGAAAAGAACTCTTCAGAAAAAGTGTAGCGAATATGTTTTACTGATTCTTCCTTGCAAAAATTCAATCAAATTTTCCTGTATTATGTCTTTCTCATTTCACAATACATTTTGAAAGATGTCCATTGTGGAGAGTGCTCTGCTCCATGTTGTCTTCTGGCCAATTAGTAGCAAGGCTGCAGTGTGTCTGCACCCTTAGAAAGCCACAAACAAGGCCTGAGAGTGCTGAAAAGTCCTTTTTGTCTATCTCAGATTTCAGTAGCTCATGTCTTTGTTTTTACCAGCTACTGTACGCTACCATCACCTCTACTGCTATTCCCAGTACAATAGTAGCAATTTTGGCTAATACCTCAGCAACTGATGTCAGGATCCTCCAGAGTAAAAAGCTCTAACAACAAAAAATGAGTTTCCTGGTTCAAACTAATACTGTCAGTGAGCTGGGCACACATGGAAAGCAGTAACACACAACTGCATAAGCCAAGAGGGCTTCTGTCCTTTGGTGAAGTCAGGGAAATTGTTTATGAGATGGCTATGCTACACATTGTCTTAATCTCTGAGTACAGAATGTTTTCTTAAAGTTGGTCTGTCAAAAAGTATTTAAATAGAATTTTACATCTGTTATAAGCACACAAGAAAGTGATGAAAATCAGAAGACCTTTTGATTTTTGGAACAGTTATCATATTTTTTTCTAATGACTCCAAAGTTGCCAGTCCAGACTGATTGACCAACCTGTCCAGTCAGTGATGACAGGATGACAGCACTGAGCTCGGGGAAGGTTGCAGTATGCAGCTGAGACATCTGTATACTACCAGGTATGTGCTATTTACAGAACCTGAGGTGATCTCTACGGAACTTCTCCAGTAAGTAAACAGAAGAATTTTACAGACAGAAAGTCTTACAGCCTCGAGATGCCAACAGTTGGTTCTGCCTAGGGCAGGACTTTTACTGTGAGCCACACCTGATAAAATGAGAAGAGGATTGTACAGTCTTTTGTGCTGAGATGTATATACTCTATTTAGTAGTAAGCTTTTATTTGAGGCTATTTTAAATTTTCAAAAATAATTTCTTACAAGACCTACTGTTTTGCTTGGCCAGTGAGTACACGCAGGAAATTCAGGACTACTCACAAGTCCTATGCTGACCTTCTAGAAAACAGAGGAACTCCACAGACGTCAGCAGAGCTTCACAGACTCACAGTACAAGGGACAAACAAGCTAAGTACCTGTGCAAGCCTTTGCAGAATAGGAGATTAAGTGAAGACATATAATGTAATTTTTAAAGGTGATGTCAACACGGTGACATGTTTCATGTTGAACAAGAAGAGTATCCCGATTTCTGCCCGATATATACAAACTCAATCTGCAGTCAATTATAGTGCAGATAAATGTTGCCTGTCGTCATTTCTTCCTTCTGCTAAGCTTATCTTTATCTTCTGAATTGTGTTTGAATTCTGTCATTTCAATTTTTTGTGCACTCTATCATCAACACCAGTCTGTAATACAGAGCCAGAGATCTAATTACATTATGGACTCAGATATAACTGTGGTATAAAACGCCGAGGACATGTGTAATATATCTTCTTTCAGATATGCTCCGAGAGAAGGCTTTTGCCCCCTAAACTATGAGTGATCAATTTGGCCCTTTCCCTAGAGCCAAATATACAATACCAGAGCAAGTACCAAAAAGGACCTTTCTATAGAAAACATTTCTCCATTATTATGGTAGAATAAAATAAATGTTCCAGCATGTTAATTCCCAGGTATTTAATTTTCTCTTTCCATGGAAAGAAAAACTTTCTGTTCCCTCTTCTCCTTCATAAAGCATTTATTCAATACACTCATGAATGCACCCTGAGACTGAAGGATCAGAGCAAATGGGTGCTTTCTGAGCTCGCTTAGCTCCTCTGCATTAACAAAGCTACTCCATCCCACTCCCTGTGCTTGGGCTCTTTCCAGAGCCATTTATATAATAGTGAGAGACTGCACCTGGCAAGAGTCTGCATCACCTTGTAAGAGATTGGCATCGACCCCAGTCTTATGGTAAAATCATCTATCTTATAGTAAAATCAAATATTTTCATTATGGAAAGGAAAAGCTATTTTATCTTGGTCAGTCACAGAAGGTCAAAATTTCCTGCTTAATATCACTTGCCCTGTAACACAGTATCTTTATGACCATGCATCTGCTTGCACTATAGGCTGCCATTGAGTGTGGCATTACCTGAAACTATCTAAGCAAGATACAAAAAATTGCCTAGATATAATACACTTCACACTGCATTCCAAGTACACATACACAGTGTCAAAGCATATATACCGAAGGGAAGATAGCTCAAGTAATCAACCTCTTCCAATACCCGTCATTTTTCTTTTAAGGACGCCAGTACTTCATGCAGTACAACAAAAGTTCATTGCATCTTGAAATTCAATAAACAGACTACTTGCTTTACCATCTATTTTATGCTTTTTACTGTTAAAGCAGATCAGTTTTAAACTCATTTTGACAAGGTTATCAAGTTCTGGTCTCTGGAAATTTTTACATACTAACTTCCATAGTAATAATGTTTGCTTTTTAGGGAGCTCTTTTGGTGGGGAGATGAAACATGCTCTTTGGAAAACTGGTATAATCAATGAAATTAACTTTAACATTTATTCTCATCTTTACTGTACTAATTGGCAGCAGCATTTATTTTCCCCATGGTAAATCTTATTGTAGTCAGCGTTTCAACTCGTTTGAGTTTTTCCATTCACATTAACCAAGTAATTAATCTCAGATTAATTTTAGGATGAGACAGAAGAAGGTTAATCTATACACAGTGCTATGTGCTACTCATATGATAAAATAAACCATGTATTTATTCAGTTTAGTAAATATAACATATATGCTTCCAGTCTTTAATTTGGAACTGACATATTTGGATCTGAGAACTTGAGCAAATGATATATGACATCATAATTTTGTAGAAACGTACCCCAGCTTCCCTCTGCTAGCAGTAGACACACCTACACATCTTATATTCATTGTGTTAATTAACACCTTTTGAATAATACGTCAATAATAGCAATCCTAAAAGTGGAAGCTGATATACAATCTATCTATGAAACAACAAAGAAAACAAGCTCACCATGATACAATATGGTTGTGATTTACTTAATAATGAGTTTAATAATGTAAATGTAATTCAGTGTTCAGGTTATACACAAACAATGTTTACTTAAAAACAATGGATGCTGTTGAATTTAAAATAACTGCTTTAAAGACAGTACTTTTCTGAATAGTGTTGAAAAGTTCAGAGTCTTTTCTGATGTTATCTGAAAAATAAGTGGTGGATATGTAGCCAACACCTTTTTGAATCTCAGTTTGTCACAGTTCACAACAGCTAATGGGATTCGAGGGTGTACACATACACTTAGCTGCCCAGAGCCTCAGTTTTTTTGGAAACTTTACACTGACTGAGCATAAAACACTTGATTCTCTTTGCATTCAGCTTGTGAACTGATAACTAAAGAAAGTTGAATGTGTGCATTTAGCGTAGCTTGTGTGTTTTCACCTGGTTTCTGTTGCCAAGGAAACCATTTTTGTCTGTTTACGTTCATAATAGCAATCTCACTGAATTGTGAGTTTCAGATTTTTTTGACTGAATCAAAGCATCAGGGAAGAATAGTGGTAAGCTAGACACAAAGATACTACAAGAAATTTTATGGAAAACAGGAAAAGCTTAAAAAGTGCATATTTAAATTCCAATTAATACAGTAGCATTTGAACTTTATATTTGAAATCACAAACAAGTTAATAAAACCTGTATGTACAAAACCACAAAACAGAGTACACGGAAATATTTTCATGGTGCTCTTAAGCACAGTCTTAATACTTTTATTGGAATTACTGTTTTTAATACTACAGTTATTAGAAGTTTTAAAAATTGAAGTTTGTCTTTAGAAAAATGTTGATTCAATTTTCTCATTCTTATACTCAAATATACAGTTACACAAATTTTTCATTTTGGATTTTCAATTTATATTTCAATAGTTATTTTAATATAAAACTTTTCTGTGTCCTTTAGATCAGCTCCTACCCATAAGTAGAAATTCAAAACCCACAAATAAGAAACATAAAAGCTTAAATTTCCTGATTCCAGCTCTGTTTTATGTGGACTTGGCAGTAGTTAGGTGCTTCCCAGGTTAAATATCCAGCCTTCTTGTAGAAGGCTGTAAGTATATGTAAAATATTATGCGAACTTTTCCACTGTGAAAATTTTTCACAGCTGCACAAAGATTGATAATTTAAGGTTAGGACTATGATGGAAGAGTTTACAGATTCATTCATTCTCCTTATATTCCAAGAGGAATCCAAGCCTTCCAGGTACAGAAACATCCATGGAAAGGCAATGTGTTTTCTTGGAATAAAAGAAGTGTCAGCCCACTAGTTCCTGGCTCATTTAGACAAATTTTATGTCTCTAAAAGAGTCCTATGCCAGTGCTTAAAAAGTCTTACTGTAGGTTTATCCACAGGACTTCTCTCTTTGGGAGGAAATATATGTTACATGAAAAAGAGAGAGGAATAAAAATTAAAATGAATAAACGTTATTTCCTACTTAAAAAAAAAAGTAAATTATGTTTTATATAAGGAATTAATATTAATAGAAAATAAATGCCTAAGTGGTGATAAAAACTAGTGGTGTATCATGGAAGCAAATTCGCATTGAAAACTAGTTTTACCTAAACGATTAGCCAAGAAGAAAATATTTTGAGAAAAACAATCAAAATTTCCAAAAGGAACAAAGGTTTGTGAGGCATAGGAAAACCTGAAGATCAGTCAGTCTACAATACAGTTATATTTATTCCTTTACATAATTTTGTTCCTTTCACCTTGCTTTCAGTCATTCTCGGGTGACTCTGTGAACATATTCAGAGCCTCAGTGAAGTCCACGAGATGCTGTGTATACCTACGAGGTTTGCCAGCACACAAGTTCTACCAGCTACTGCAGGGTCAGAACCTTAGTACTTTGAATAACCTCCTTTAGATATACGCAGTGCACACAGACCTACTTGTGATGCAAGTTAGTTATAAAAGAAATAGTTTGTTCTTAAAGTAATACATATATATGGATAGATTAAGTTGTTCCAAAAGTTGTGCAGACTGAAAAATGGGGTTTATTTATTAACACAAGTAGGTTGTTGTACTATCAGCAATACAGAACAGGCAACAATATCTTCCAGTACAAAGCTGACAGATCAGCATCTTTCACTCCTTTAAGCTATCGGTTAGGTTCTATGTAAGAAGCCATGGTTAGGAATACAAAGCAGTACACAAAACTTAATGAGAATGTTCTGACATTACTTACTATTTACACTGCAGTTATATTTTGTCTCCTTCCTACAAACCTTCGTTCCCTCTACCTCGCATTACACTGAAATCTGAAAATCTATTTTTTTCCATTGACCAAAACCAAATACTTACTGAAGCTACAAGAAACCAGTTGCAATTCTACAAACCTTACTGGATAAGAATAGCCCCTCTGAAATCAACAGGACATTTTATATGCTGAAGTGTTCTAGGACAAGTGCCTAAGAGATGCTCTGTATTTCAGGTTCAGTCACACTGGCTTTTATGTTTCTCAACTCCTTCACAGGTTATCAGGTTCAAAACTGGAACAGCTATATGAAATTTTATGGTGTGTAATATAAAAAAGGTCAAACTATACAGGTATAAGAACCCTTTCTGATTTTAAAACCTAAGACACCTTTTCATGTTTTAGAATTGTTTGGGGAGAGATTATTTAAAGAGTGAAATTTCCAAATGGTACTGAAAATTAATGCTGAGACTCCAAACTCTTTGGAGCAGGCAAATCCCTTCATACCTTTTCACAATACTTATTAACATATTTATACTTATTTATTGCTCTTTATTGTTTTTATGCTGTTCTTCCTTTTGTTATTGCTCAGCGCTGATTCCCATCAACCTATGGTAACTGTAACTCAAATGAAAGGAAAAAAACCCCAAACTTCTCACATCTCAATTAAGAATTACAGAGATCTGATATATGTAAATTAGTACAATTAAGTCAGTAACATTTAACAGTTTTCCCTCCAAGTCCACTAATTGTTGGAATGCTCCTGAAGCGATTAAGAAGCACTGTAGTTTAATAAGAGGTTAGTTTAACCTTGCAGGCATGACCTTAACACCTGAAGAAATGCTTACTTAATTCACATAACACTTGTATGAAATGAAAGACTTAATTCTTTTTGTGTCCTTTTTATAAAATTTTAGCCATGGACACTTGATGACATCACTAACCAAGAAGAGATAATACTATCAGAACTAATGAGGTATTAAAATACCTCAACAAATAATGAAGAATATTCAAGATTCCTCTTCCTTCTATCCTTTAAAAATAATGAATTTAACAGTTGCCATTTCCGCAAGCAGATATATAAAAGTATACTGTTCTTAAACAACAGACTGAAGCCCCTTTCAAAGTTTTGTGTTGAGATGTGAGTTCAGAACAAAGCATTCCTCTCTAGACTTCTGAAGAAAAAGAAAATGTCAGGGGAGAAACATGGCGAATTTGCATATAGCATTCATGGTAAAAAGTCTGCACATGGGACATGCAAATACAGCACAATGAGACCACACAGGGCTAAGAAAAAGCTAACATATCTGCCCTGGTCCCTACAAAATTACTTCTGGAAAACTGGTTTCTGTAAAAAGTTGTAGAGATTTCTGAATCCTCTTCGAGTAAAATGAAAAGAATCTTTAACTTCACCTCCAATGATGAACTGAAATTGTGAAAAGCTCTCAGTTTACACCCATGGCGTCTCACTGCTGTGGTAATTCTGAGTATGCCTCAGTATGCTTTGCAGCACCCCAAACTTACATGATGGAGGACAACCTACCGAAAACTTCTAGCTAGATGAAGACAGAACTCTCACTAAGGAAATCTCCTAGTAGGTTTCTAAGCTGGTGTTGTACGTTTGGGGTGTATGGACAGTTTGACACTGATTTGGGCACAATGAGCTTCAAGATGCTTTCTGGAGTTCAACCATCACTAAGTACAGGTGAAGCAGCAATATGGGACAACTATGCTTTTTATGTTCATATACTTATGACTTTTAAAACTGAATCCTAAAAAAAAAATTCTTTAATATATTATGCTTAACACTACTATTAAATTACATAAACCAATAAGTGCTTTTTCCCTTGGGTATGTATTAACAATTTACTTTTTACAGACAAGTGCACAAATATGATTAGCTTTTGCAAATTGCTTCTTATTCTGTTACTGGTAAGTAATTTTTATATTATTGCAGTGTAAACAGATGCTATTTTCCACTACATACTCAGAAGTAATGAGCTAATTCAATGTGTTAAAAACAACAAAAGATCTTCAAGAATGAGCTATTTGCTTCAATAGTCCAAGCTCCATTGACATCTATGTTGAAATCACCCATGATAAGAAGTTAGCGAATTACTCTAGAAGCCTTGTTGCAAAGGAACTTTCTTTAGTTCATTTATTCATATCCTGAATGTGTTCTGCTACCTTCCTAACATGCATATTATCGATCAACTTCTTGCATATTGATTTGGAAGTTATCTTTTGAGCTTAGCTAATATAATTCATTACTTTTCTCATAAAGAAATGACATTTTGGCAGGAGCTTTACAACTGTTTCAATATTCACTCCTATGAATTCATTATGCACCAAAATCTAGAAACAATGAACCATGCTGTTTTCATTGCCCTTTGGAAATTGCAAGGACCTCCTTCCTGAGAGAAAGAAAAAAAAAAGATAGCAAGCATATTAAGTTTAGATTGTGTGGGTGAAATCCTGGCGTCACTTAAGTCAACAAAAAAGTTGATGTTTATTTCACCCTGGACTGGCTATTGAAAGCAAGTGCTCCACCTGGACCCAGTGCAAAGAATTTAACAAAACAAAATGTACAGCATCACAGAAACACATCAGTTGAGCAAAAAAAGCCATGCTTTCACCACAAAATGTGTTACACGCAACTTGGAATATGCTACTTCGTTACCCTCACTATAGCATTTGTTTAGGTAACTACATTATCTTGGTTGGTGCTATGTTCTCAGACTCAGCTGCTGCTGGTATGTCATACATACATACACTCCACGAAATAGTAACAAAATGAAAATTGAGAACACCCAGAACAATTTCTCTCAAATGGAAATGACTTGGTTTGTTTCTCCGCTCTTTCTTTACTACTTTCTACCTAACACTGCTAGAGACAACCACACCATTTGAGTGGTCCGCACAGACTATTTTCCTGTTTCTTTTATATTACAGCGAACCTGTTTGTGAAAGGTAGGGGTGTGTGTGTATATATATATATATATATACGGCTACACACACCACAGGCAACCTGCCATCTCACCAGAAATATTATACTAGATGGGAAGGTTCCAGTGTTGACTACACTTGATATACATATCCAGCAGACATCCAGCTATAAAGCTAACAAAGACTCTCACATTTTTGTCAGAGAGATATAATCTGTTTTGTTCTGCTTTTTTTACTGGGTTGCAAATAATCTGTGGATCAGTTTATGGACAGACATAAAGCCACAGCATATATCAGAAACACCACATAATGATATCTAGGGAATAAAGCATCAGAAGAAGGCAGATAACCCTCAGAATTCTCAGTCTTGACTGAATCTGTGTGACTATCTTTCCATTTTACAGTAATTTCCTATTTTTGATCCTGGAGCCAAATTACGTCCAAGTCCATCCCATAATAAAGATACAACCAAGATGCAATAAAAATAAATAGAATAACTCAATTTATCTCCCAAATATAGTGCTTTACACTATAAACCATTTCAATGATGACAGTTATTCCAACATGAATGAACCTTAGATAGACCAGAAAGCCAAGGACCCTACCTTAAAGGAACGTTAAGGGTGCAAGTTCAAACAATGGATAAGGAAGGGTAATACCAGAGAGCAAACACTGTAATTGTAAAAGCAAGTACTTGGAGGAGTAGGTTGCTATGATCTATCAAGATTATGATAAATATTGCCAGTGAGTCACGTAAGTCTCCCGAGAAGAACCGTTAACTCTCCCAGGCGTTTTCCTGGCTTTCAGAGTTCATCGTGGCCCTAATGGCTGGAACCATGTCACCCCTGTGCCTGTACGTGCCTTTCTCCTCAGAGTCTCGTGAGGTCCCCACTCCCAGGTCTGGCTGAAGTGCCCCTGTGTGCCACCTACTCTGCAAGCCAAATCATAAACCAGATAAATGATCACCACTTAACGATGCACACATTTACCGAGTAATAAGAATTCTGAACTGTACAGCACTGTGACTGTACCTCAAAGAAGGGGTGAGAGTAGGATCCCAGGTACTATCCAGAGCCCTACTGATGACTTAGAGAAGTCACACTCTCCAAACAAGATCCCAAAAGCTGTCAGGACACATGTACAGCCATTTACAGAGGAATAGGACAACTGGCTTTAGCACCCAGAGTCCTACCAAGTGCAGACAAGAATTAACTTCTCATTCTTTCCAATACTTTGTCTTCATAGAGGGTTGAGGCTTTAATCTTTAATTCAGTGCTTCCTCAGTTTCACCTCACAGATAGTTTCAGCCTCAACATTTTTGCCTTTCAGTCTCCTAAAAAATACATTTTATTGCACTCCAAATACCAACCAGATATTTACTTCCAGCTGAGAGTTTTAAGATGTATTAGGACCTTCAGGCTTACACATAGTAAATCTAACAGGTTTCTTCAGGCAGACAGCTGGCCAGGAATATAATTGGGAGCTTTCAGGCTAAGCCAAAGGGTTTACTAGTCCAAACATGGTAGGAGGACAAGCAGTTGTCTACTAATGATAGATTAAATCTATAGCCGAACCGTTCATTCAGTCGAGTGCAAACACGCCTTTCAGTCAGTCAAATACAAGTCTATGACTTCTGCAGGTTCAGGAATATGGGTCTAAAACCCCATGACCTTTTATAGGAAAGAGCCTCTACCTTCTTTACCTGATCAGACTGACTACATCATAGGCCCTGGTGGTCTTTTGACTGCACAGCTTAGTACCACAGGAGCCAGCAACAGAATGCATTGTCGACATGAATCTTTGCTCTACATGGCTGTACAGTCCCCTCTCCTTCTCCCCATTTAAACCAGTGACATCTCTAAAAAGGGGTAGAGTCCACTACTGTTCATTAAACAAACAGAAATTAAGGATGACCTTCTCACACAAAATTGGCAGCTTTAGTAAGTAGGCCTGAATACGTGGTTATTTACAGTGCAAGAATTTCAGAAAATTACCTGAGATTTGATGTTAATGATAAGATCATCATCCTGTTGATTTATCTTTTGTGGTGCTGGTAAAAGAGAACGATGAGAATTATGCTTCTGCCCAGCCAAAGGGACTCAAGGGTAAATCCATCACTTATCAGTTTGAAACTGCACATTTACACACACCAGAACAGCTTGCAGTGAAATACTAAAGGCCCCCACCTTGTTGTATATGCAATTCATGTTTCTGTGAACACCATACTGAAACGCGATGAGCCTCTGTTAGCCCCCCAGCCAAGCAAAATCCTGCCTTCTTAGCTTCAGTTCAAACCCATCAGCTTGTTATGAAGATAACTGCTCAATTAAAAATGCATATTTAGTATTGGTGGGACCTCTTTTCATAGAAAAAAGAACTCATGCCTGCAAAACACACAGATTCTTGTGACTGTAACAACAAACAATTTCAGGATTTGAATTAAAATTCATAGTCCAATTACTGTAAGTGGCTATACTTCCTCACTGTGAATCAATCTCTTACTACTCTGTTACCTGTTTCATTTCAGGAGCAGCCATAATAAATCACCAAGCTGATTTCATGAGGACATAGGTGGGGGTGGAAGGCAGCACATTGAGGGGAAAAGTAGAGAAGTATTTTCGGCCTTCATTTTCCCGTTCAGGGAATATGGAAATCATAATCTTTTGCATATGAGTAGACTTTCTGAGAGAGATAACATGTAATCTCTGTTAATTTTAAAAATGCAGATTTAAAGCAGCTACCCATTTAAACTATTCTAGAAGCACTTCTGTCATTATTCCTTACTGCAAATACAAGAAAAGAGCTAATTAATAGACTTCAGCCAACTTAACTTTTATATAGGCTTAAGTAGTGAGGGGAAAAAAAAAAAATATTCATTAAGGCTGACTCTAAAGAAGATCTGAATCCTAAGAAGCCTCAGTTGGAGAATGTCTGGATGACAAACCTCCTTCCAGTTGAAAAACAAGACTTGCACTGGCCAGACTAATGTATTTCAGGATTCTGTCTTCAGGCCTTTCTACTCTCTGGATTGGGACACACTCTCTTTGGGATGACTTCTCCTTTGCTTTCAACCAATATCTTTATCATCATTCAGCATGAATAGCTCCAGGATGGCTCTAATTTTTCTCCTACTGTTTACTCTGCCACCTGAAATTTTCCATTTCTCAAATCACCTCTTCTCTGTCACTATATCCCAAATGTGAATCACAAACTATGACAGACTCAGTCTCCTTTCCTTGGACATATTGATCTCCTACTCTGCATCATCGCACCTGTTATTCAATATTGTTTATTTGTCTCTTCTCTTACATAGCTCCTTCTCCCTCTCGCATGCCTTAGAACAACACACCTACTCCAACCATTTATTCCATAAACTACAAATTCTGAAAATACATTTATTCTTACTTACCCTCAGGCATTTTTTACAGGCTTGACTTCAACTGCTCTAACATGTTATCTAATAAGTTGAATCATATTCCTACTGGTTGTCAAACCCTCCCTCTTTAAAGAAAAGTTAAAAATGGGTTTCAGAAAGTATTTTTCCATTGATTCATTTGCCGATCCCCTGCTGCTCTCCCTACCTTATATTCTCGTTTCATTTCTGACTTATTAGAAAATAAGGTCTCTAGAGAAAAGATCTCATCTGACATCTGTAAAGCAGTGTATACTGCACAGATATTTAGCTGTAGGCTCCTTGTGTAAATGAGCCATAGTATTCTCCAGGTTCTAAGCGAATCACCAATTAAACAGTACCTCTACTATTTTAAAATCACTATTACAGAATAATTCAGACCATACCAATAACATGTTCCCTGAGAAATTATTTCCAGTGTATCTCATGATTAACAGTTGCCTATCTATATCAACGGACACTCAGCAAGAAACATGACAAAAATATTGAGCCCATTTTCTCTTGGGACCTTGACTTTGGTTCTGACTGAAGTAGCACAGACTGATGCCTGCAACTAAACAGCCATTACAGCCACAACTGAATATTCATCCTCAAAATGGTTACAAGTGATAGAAAAACCAGTTAATAAGAGTCATCAGAGCAAACACCTAGTTTTTCTTAGTGCTAACTTTTTGAAAAGATCGATTTGCCCTTGATTAATTCCACTCATTTTCTATGGGATTTGGAGAGAGAATAAACCAATTCGGAACTTGCTTTCATAGTTTAGGCAAGATCCTTTTCAACACAGAATTTTGCTTTCGATCATTAAGCTACCAGTGCTGGCAGTTCAAAGACTGTGCAGCACGTGTAAAATTCACACAAAGTTCAGCTTCTCACCACCAGAAACCATACTTCTTCTCCACCTCTAAACAGCAAACATGGTCACACCAGTGAAAACTGTGCATTGGTTTTCTCTCATGATGTGAGTCAAAGAAATCATCTTGCTCATCTTATTAGCCTAGACAATGCAATGTTGTAACAAACTTCTCTCAAGTATGAAATGCACATCTTCCACTCCATAGGAATTCCTTTTTCTTTACAATTTCATAGAATCATAGAATCATTTCTTCTATTAGTGCAGAACATGCATAATAAAAAATTAGATCCTTCTTGGAAGGATGACAGAACTTGTGCCTTGGGTTGAGACATGTCTTAACTACTGAACCCCTGCTTGGGCAAATGCAATCAACCCTACAAGAGAGAAATGACTAAGTGGCGACCATTAATACAACCCGATCTATTTCAGCCAAGAGTCTGTATGAGAACCCTTTTTTTTTGCTGGAGTCCCCACCACTCGTGATGCCTGCAGCTGAATGTCGTTGCATCTGCTCCTTTCTTCTCCTGAATATGTTCTCTCCTTACTTCTTGTCAATTGTTTTGGTTTTTAGTAAGTAGGCCAGAATATGTGGTTATTTACAGTGCAAGAATTTCAGAAATAATCTTGCAGGTTTTTCTCTACATCTCATGCCCTGTTGGCTCGACTTGCTAGTAAGGCCTGTCTCACCAATGGAGACATGGGGCTCAGACTCTAGAAGAATAGCCAAAATGGTGCGTCACCATTTTTAGTGCATTTTATTAAAAATTCTTCCAACTTGTAACTATATGATGTACATTTTCTTAGCTCTTCTGTGAAGGAATTTTCATTCTTACAGCCTTTTCAAGCACTACATAGATACAGATTAGTCATGCAAATTAATTTTAGAAAAAAAATTCTTAGCCACTGGGAATTATATAGAATAAAATACTGTTAAATGCAGTAAAAACCTTCATTCCTCCAGTGTCCAAGTTGTTAATTATTTCCATATACTCCATGTTTTCTGACATCTTCAGACATTGTTACTCACTTATTGCTGCTTCTCAGAACGTGTTTACCTTAGAAATTGACTTTATCGTAACTGTTTATCACTACATAAGATTCTGGTATGAAAATCATGTTAGAGAATATATTTACAAGCAATGACAGGTACGATGTGGCAGGCTATTTGACTTCAATTGTATTAGTGAAGAACCATCAAATATCTCTATTCAACAACAAAAGAAAATTTTCTCTTATGTCATGACAATAAGAAGTGGTGAGAGTCTTTGGTAAGGCAATGCAGATTGATGTACCCTGTAAAATAATAATTATGCAATATATTCACATCAATTACTAAACCATAAAAATAAACAGGTTGTCACTTTGGAAGAACAACTTCTATACAAGTGATGAAATTCTGTATTTGGCAAACAAGGTATTCAAGCAGACAACGTAAGGAGTGAGCATGTTTGAGTGATTATTTGATTTGCAATTTAGTGCTTTTATCATCAATTTAAGAAGAAACAAAACAAAGCATCTCAGCAAATATCCCATAGTTTTTAAAATACTGTATATATCATTGGCCTATTAAATTATGACATTTGGACATGTTTTATATTGCTGTGTAGACTGAGGTGAGAGTTAATAATACTGAAATGTCTGCATCTAATGAAAACATAACACCTTCTATTTTGTGGAATGGCTCACTGCAAAAAAGCGATATTTCACTGTCCTGAAAATGGCCAGCAGGAATAGGAAAATGAGCTGCTGCTGCTGCTAATTAAACCTTTTATGTAAAAACATGATTGCTAATCAAATCTTTATTACCCCATACTCTCACATTCTACTTTCTTCTTCATTTACACTTCATCCTGTAGCCCTTGAAGTATCAGGTTTCCAGTCTTCTTATATGTTGTGCTTTTTTGATATTGTGAAAGGATAAACTTGTGACAATGGCAATTTAAAAAGATATCTAAAATGAAAAAGTGACTGTGGGAAGAAAAAGAATGGTACAATTAAACTACATTTGGTTTTTTTGATAGCTAATTAAAAGCCATTTTAAGTTATTAGCAAAACATAAAGTATTTACTCAAGGTGAAGTTTCATCATTCTTGTGACAACTGAAAAACACCTTTATTACAAGGAAGGAAAAATGCTTGGCTTTAGATACATAGAGTGCCCCTATTTTCAGAAGTGTGTTATTCAGTAATGATGACAATATAAGCCATATTTCCTTTAAAGAAAGGACAGATGCCTTTAATTTTTAATTATTTCATTGTTATGAAGTTTGCTACACAGCCACTTCACATAAATTGAATACTAAGGATAAATATTACCCTAGCCAAGTGTCTGATTAAAAGCCAACAAAATAGCTTTTGCAAAAATTCTGGGCTAGCATATACTAAGTTTCTCCTAGTGAAGTATCACATAACCATTTAATTTTTAATTTATATAGTGATAATTATCACAATATTTGTACAATGAAGTGAAAAAGTTACAACATAAGATGTTATTTGAAATAAAAAAGCATTCTTCATCTAATCATGTAGGGAAAGATCGACTGAACTTATTATTTTTGTCAAAGAAATAATAAAATGAAAGCAAGCACTGACAACTGCAACAAGACTCTAAATGTAAATTAAAATACTTCAGACAAAAGGCTTGAAGGCAAGTGATTCTCCCATTGAGGGATGATTTTCACTTGTCTCCAGGTGTAACATTATGTGCGCTGATGGGCTGATCAACAGAACAGAACTTCTCCCCAGCTGTAATCAGGAGTGATTGATGGTTGGGACAAAAAAGTTGATTATCATGACAAGTCCACTGATGCAGAGAAAATAGGCTATGCTGGGAAAGGATAAAACCTGTTCAGAGACTACCTTCTAAAATCTCCTTTCTGAAGAATAAAAAGAAACATTTATGCCCATCCAAAAAGAGCTAACATAAATGAATTCAGTACATTTACTATGCATCTGTATCTATAGTTATTCCACCATGATACAATGAGACCTATATAAACTCCAAACACAATAAACCCTTGTATTTTTAAAATCACAGTTTGAGATCAATTCATCAAACAATTATATCTATGAAAGTACCCATATGGTCTACCAGTAGAGCATTGCCTCAGTTTGAATACATGTTTTTAATTCATAACCACGCTTTTAAAGGCCATGGGGGAGTTAGGTGTAAGTGCCATAACGGATTCTTTCCTGAAAAGAAGTCCGTCCCCTTTGGCCGTTTTAAACCTTTAAAGACTTCATTTTCAATTGAGATCAAAAAAAAAAAGCACGAGTGGGGCAATACACCCTCAAAGGTATAGTTCAAATATGTGCTTTTTTATTCCAATATAAAGCTTTTAAAAGCAGATATTGGGTTGCACTTCCACTCCTTCAGAGGATGAGACTCCCAGCTGTTAGCTGTGATGTGAGTAAGTACACGGAATAGCAATATCTCCAGAGACTGTAAAAGACATGTGAGGAGGGATAAAAAAACCAAGGAGCTGAAAAAGTCAGGCCTGGAGGTTCTGAAGTGGAATTTGTTTACATCAGGAGCAGTTATATTTAATAGTAATTCTCACAAAAGGAAATATTGTATTTTCTACAATAGGTGGCTGCACAGATACCGTGAAGAATAATATATCACAGCTACCCCAGGGAGTGCAATTTTACTGACCATAAAGTGGGTGGGGGGGGGAAAAAAGTGTCCAGAGTTAGTCTAAGTTTATTTGAAAAGATTTTATGGCTGTGGGAATAGAGTATAATCAACCAAAGCCAAGTAAAAGAGTAACTTTACTTTTAATGCATTTTTAGAAGAAATTAGGATTTTTTTTTTTTGAGAAAAAATACAATTTACATAATTTAATTCATTTTGAGGGAGATCTTTTTACATCACACAAAACTGCATATTTTCTTCACTATGAGCTCTTTCTGTGGTCCAGACTTTGACGTATAGCCCTGCCTACTCCTCTTCTCCCAGTTCTTCTTTATGTCCTTCTCAGTGCCTAAGAAAGTGAGCCAGGAGTCACTGATTGGTGGCTGAAAGCAGACAATATTTTGCCATTTTTATAGTGAAATTTGTTATCTGCACCTATTATTAATAATCCAGAATCTCAGATTCTCTACTGTACAAATTCTTATTTTTTTAAATAAATCTATAAGGAAGAAGTTAGAACAGACCAAACAAAGCTAGATGAAGATTGCACAGCAGAGTTGACAATTTGTCTTTCCTTTTAGGTGATGACTTGCTTATGGAAAGTGGTTTCTGTAAAGAGTCGCCATCACAGTTTTTCATAAATTTCAGTTGTTTATTAGAGTTGACTGATTTACTTCTCACACTGACTGAGGAAACTGACAGGAAAAAATGCCTCAAATACAAGTAAGTGTATGGCAAGAAGTGATAAAGCAGAGGTTTCTCTCCTCCTTGCAGCTGAAATGGCCGGTCTTTTCCACGAATGGAACACAAAAAAGAGAATTGGAAGAGAGACTTCTTTTCCCCGCTTTTATACTGTCTTTTAACAGAAGCCTTTTAAACAAGTTTGTCTTCATATTCCACAGTCGGAATACTGGTCATAAATCTTTTGCAAATTGTAAACAGGACTATCAGAGAGCACCATTGCCTATTCACAGATAATTTCTAGCAAACGCAAGTAATTTTCAAGACACGTCGAACCTATTGACTTGTTTTATTAAAAAAAGTGAGTGCTTTGAAAATGAAATAACCTGGTAGGATGAGCAGAGGTAGGAAGCAAGAGTTGACAAAGGTAAATGAAAAAAGGCTAAGTTCTACATAATCTTTAAGTCCTAAACCAGCAACAGCTGCTCATAAGTTGAATGTTTTAATCTCTCAAGGATCATGTTCCTGATGCTCAATTGAAGTAGATGTTGGACATTTCTCCATAACCTCTGCTTGTGCAGGGACCAGGTAGCTGGAAGCATTAGACTTTCTCCTGAATTTCTGGAATAGAATCATTTAGGTTGGAAAAGACCCTTAAGATCATCGAGTCCAACCATTAACCTAACACTACTAAGTCCACCACTAAACCATGTCCCGAAGCGCCATAACTCCAGGGATGGTGACTCAACCACTTCCCTGGGTAGCCTGTTCCAATGCTTGATTTAGACACTCTCTTCAACTCCCACTGCTGAATGTGGCTGGAGAGTGAATTCTGAGAGGAAAGTGTAAGTCTTGTAGCATGAATACAGTGGACACCAAGGCACTCCATCTCTCCCCACCAGCAACAGACTGAGTAACCAGCTGACATTAAGAGTATGCTTTCTTAAAGACCAATAACTTAAAACTTTCCTTCTTTCCTACCGCCTTCTTGTCCTCAGGCAATGCCTCTATGAAACTGATACCTCTGGGCTGGTCCATGTTCTGCAACAGTACAGATTTTCTAGACAGAATAGATTACTTTCACTACGAGGAGATAGGTACAAGGATTAGCGAAGAGTTCGTGTAGAGAGCTCCATAGCTTGCAGACAACTGAAAGATCACTTACAGCAGTTACTGAGGATCACCCAAAATGTTTGGTTTGTAGGCAATGCTTAAGAGACAAGGAAGTGCCCACGTCCTTAGGCTATCAGTCAGGGGACTCAGCTGAACACATCCAAAAGTACTCAGAAGCTAAACAACAAGGTGCTGTGCCAGATATGAATAATTTCTGCTTCTAGGTTGTATAGGTGCATAAAAGTACTGTACAGAAGGTGAAAATCATGGAAAAAATACTTTCTACAACAAAAGGAAATAATTTATATTTTCTATTAAGAATTTTAGAAACACTTTAAGAAACTACAGGTTATGTGAAAATTCATTACTATTGTTCAACAGACTATTCTGGATTTTGTAATTTATAAATTAAGTTAATTGTTTCCTACATGAAAAAAGGTTCCTCACAACCATCTCAGAATGAAACAACATCTAACAGAAGACAGGACTGAAGTAACAAAATAAGATTATTTTCTTCCAAAATAGAACACATTGTCAAAAAAAAAAAAGTTTGAATTCTCTAATAGGGAAAGACCAGACCTGCACAGGACCTGACTGCAATTCATATTGCAGCCTTTAAAACTGTGGTCTAGGAAAGATGAGGTAATGCTTCTAAAATGTGCAGGCTAGGCCTATAAAAACAGACTCCACTGAATATCCAACTGGGCAAAAAAAATGCTAGGTTGTTTTCAAATTTGTCATGTATGCAATGTAAATGCAAAATATTCTGTGCCATTTGATTAGACTTTTGGAATGCCAAAAAATCACATACCTTGAATGATTTTTTAGCAATTCTTTAGGGTTTCCATGTTGATGTTTTGATACAAATGTCAGATATCCCATGGAAATCTCTGCACTAATCACGTCCTGTGATTACTTGCCCCTTTTTCCAGTGAATACTATAAACCAGCATCTCTGGAAAAGTGTCGACCTATCAGTGTATTTCCATTCTGACTCACATTCTGATCTCAAATGAGCGGCATGTGCAATTCCACAATTGAAATCAGAATTTGTTTCTCCTTACACTGAACTCCACAGTACAGGAAAGATGATGTGTTATTAGAAAGAAGTAGCATGTACATGTATATATGGAGTTATATACTTATATAAATTATATCTATAAAAATGTTTTTTTAATATATATAAAAATAAGTTAATTCTGGATGAAGTTTTATTCTTGGTGAAGTACAAATGTTGCAATTAATGTTATACCCTCATAGAGTAACACTGACTTTAAGGGGATGCTAAGCATCTGTAAATGTTTGCACAAGAGAATCTCCTTAAAGAGTCGGGCTGATGACTTCACAGAACGCAGATGCATTGGTTTGGAAAGACCAGAAGTAAAACTGCCCTGAGATAATAGACAAATGCTCTTGATGGCTGGCAATACCTGCAACAAGTGACTTTGATTAAGAAACCTGTGCATTACAATTCAAGCAGAAATTGTTGGTTTTATACCAAAGCAGGGTTCTAAATCTAAAGGTTAATTGGAAATCTAAATCTAAATCTACTCCGTAATTGGAGAGGCACAACAAAACATGCAAAGAATAAGAACATGCAGTTATAGCTACACACAGAACAGTGATTGAGGCAAATAGTACACATGGCTTCAAACACCATTTAAGCAGATCTCTGAAAGTTTAAAAATAACAGATTTGACACAGAAACAGGTTTGTAAGTTAGTCAGGCACAAGGTCATATAATCTCTCTCTCAGCTCTGGGACTACACTCAGTGTTTCCAGTCCATCTTCAGAAACAGGTGTCTAATTTGTTAACTCCCTCTGCTGACAGGGAGCCCACAACTGTCCCTATGTGTTTCCTTCCAGAACTTCACTACCATTATAGCTAGAATTGCTTCACCAAATATTCCAACAAAAAATTTCTTGAATCAAATTAAGCCAAAGAATTAATCAAATTTATTCTTCTATCAAAACCAAGGAACACAAAGATCAAATGGTCACTGTTCTCTTATTAACCCCCTTTCATGTACTGAAAACCTACTATATTTTCCTTCTCTTTTCCACTGGACATCTCTCCAGTTCTTTCTACTTTCCCTAGCTGAGTGAAGTTTTTTCACGTCTTGTCATGCTAGTGGATGTCTTCTAAATTCTGCAACTAATGCTTTTGTTAAAGTGTGATGACCACTGCTGTAAATAATTCTTCACCTGAGGCATTACCAATTTCAAATACTGTGGAATACTTACCTGTCTATTGATAAATGTAACAATCTTGGGGAAAAAATTATCATAGGATTAGTTGGGTGTTTTTATTTTTCTTTTTTTCCCCCATTAGCAGTTGTCTCTGTATATTTGGATTGTGATTGACTATAACTCCGTTTTACCCATTAAGCCAGACATTTCTCATTTTACTACTTGTGCATTTAATTTTTCCAGTCTAAGCACTATAGTTTGTGCTTTTATTTACTGCACTTTTCGGAATTCCAGACGATTTTCTCCAACTGGTGAAGATAATTTGGGACTGCAATCCTGAACTTGCCACTTTCTATCAAGTGCCTGCCACCTTCCATCTAGGTGTCACCCACAAAACTGGTATATGTACTCTCTATTCTGTCAGGCACATTGCTAATGAAAATTTAGAGCAGGAGCAAGCATGGAGCAGACTCCTGCAGATCCTAACTTGTAGTGTTCTTTTGTTTTGACAGGAAAACATCAGCAACTACTCTCAGTACAGTTTTTCAATCTGTTGTGCAATCAGCTTCTAACAATTTCACCTGGACCATATTCCCATACTTACTTAACAAGACTGTCATATAGGACTGTATCAACCCTTATTAAAGCCAAAATATATTACATCTATTTGTTCCCTATTATCCATTAGACCAATTACCCTGTCAAAGAAGAAAATTAGATTGGTTTGACATGACTTGTTCTTGACAAATTTATGTTGGCTGTTTCTTATCACCTTATTATCCCCTAGGTGCTTACAAATTGATACTTTAATCATTTGTTCTAGATACCAAGCATACCCTAAATAGAATATAAGTAAGTCCTCTGGTCCTGCTTCTTTCCCCATTAAAGTTAGAACCATAGTAAAATCCTGTGGAGCTATATTGCATCCTTATCCTCCAAAAAATCCTTCACTATTCTTTTACTGGAACAGCACTTTTTGAATCCTGACAACTTCATACACTTGAACTATGTATCGATTCAGTGGTACCTTTGCTTTATAGAAATAGAGAAAAACAAGGTAAAAAACCAACAAATAAGGACTCCACGATGAGCATTCAGCTCATGATTTTCAGGAGAATATTACTCCTGATGCTATTTAAGTCAAATAATAATTTCTGGCTAACATATTTGGAAATATTTTTACAATGTATCATAATGGAATTCAAGTCCTGTGAGTACATAAAAATGCTGCCCAACCTTTCTCTAAAGGCAGCTGGATTATCACTCAGCCATCTGCATTAAATAAGAGGTAAGAGAAGGAGAGAATCCCTTTGCAAGACCTTGTTAACAGACACTGTCACTACCTTGATCAAATTATGAAATTAGAAATGTGGGCAAAGGAAGATCAAATAGTCAAGACAGGTGATCAAAAAATGAGGAAAATTTAATAAGCTCTTTTTTTGCAAGACATGGGGTTATTTGGGTTTTTTGGGGGGGGTTGTTTGTTTTTTGTTGTTGGGGTTGTTGGTTTTTTTTTGTGATTGCTCATGTTAGCAGAAAATTTACTCCTAGAACTACCTGTAGGCACATGAGTTGCCCTACTGAAGTCAGCTGGACTTCATTTTACAGGGTGCTTTTAGCAGATGTTTAATGTTTACTATAAAGCATGCATTTAACAGTTCTTCTGAACTGGTGCAATAGCTCTCAGCAGTGGACAAAATCTAAATGGCAACTCACACACTTGCAGCTAAGCACATACTTAAATGTTTTGCCCTGTATTGTATGCACAATGTGAATGTAAATGTTATATATAGATCTCTCTCAATGCAAAAAAAAAAAATATAGATAAAATTCACTGCTTGAAACAGACTCCACAGAACCTACCTCTGTTGTTCTAATGTTTTTTCTCAGCATGGAGAGGCTTTGGTTACTTGCTCATTCCTGCCTTCCCTTGTATTAGAAGATTTATTTTAAAAAGAAATACTGAACACACAGCTGTCATGAAGATTTATAGATAACTCCTTTAGAAAGAAACTAAACGATTTTAGACTATTGTACTGCCTTTTCTCATTTTTCTTTGAAATGTAATTTTGATAACATATAACCAGAAAAAAAGCTCTTCTGCTCTGAAAGAAATCTGTATCAAAGGGGAGAAAATTCTGTATTTTCTGCAAAAATGAAAGATCTCGCAGACCAGTATTATTGTAAACATTTTCATAATACTGTCATGCAGCAGGTAAATGGAATTTCTATTCATTACTCTGTGATAAATCCTATCTCCAGCATCTAAAAATAAAGACACATTGGTAGAACAGCCACAAAGCCCTAGGTTTCTGAACAGAAAGGCTATTTATTATTGTTATGGTTTTAAATCATGTTCAACAAAATATGATGAAAATGAAAGGTAGGAATATTCAGTAAATGAAAACTTTTTTCATATTATAAGAGAAAAAAATTACAATGTCTGTGCTTGCCATTCATATACTAGAGTTATCAAAAAATGATAGCTAATAGCTCTTTTTCTTCAAAGCTCTTTTTCTTTCCTTTAAGTCTCAACATTAAATCTTTAGTTTAGCACATTTTTGCTTCAAAAACTGGTGGACATTCAGAATTACCCAAGCAACTGAGGAACTTAGCTCTGCCTATTCCCCTCACATTGCAGAAAAGCATTTCTAAACTGCAGTGGAACTCTGACTACTTATTATTTCTTGAAATGCTTCAGTAGACCCCTTTGTAATTTTCAGCAGCAATAACTATATGCACTGGGATGAGAAGAGACCACCAAAAAGATATCCACAAATCTCCCCTGTGTGGTAGGGAAAAGGGGGAGAGTTATCGTGCCAGGTTAATCACTGGGCAGCATTTGGATCATAATCTCTACATCAATCAGCAACACTGGAGTTGCTTTAAAAATTAGATGAATATTAAAAGTGGAGAGTGAAAGATACTCAGCAAGAAGGTCTCCCTGCTCCATAAAGTTAATGATATTGATCAACTTTGAGAGAGGGGAGCATTAGCACGATCTTCCACTGAACAGTGTTGGCAAATTGGAGTTCAAGTCTCTATCCCTTGAAGGTGTGAAGGGACAACTAAATATCTGCTTAGCAGCTTTTCTTCCAAGAGTTTGCTGTGACCAGTATAAATGAATCTGAAAACAGTTTTTTGGACACTGTAGATGACTCTGAAAATGGCCATTGCTTCTTCCCCCTCTCTTTTTTGGAATCCTTTTGAAGTGCAGCAGAAAAGGAACAGTATGGGAACATACCAGTCTTCTGAGTAAGAAGTATCAGGGTTGACTGATATCTTCTTTGCTTCTGTGTAGGAGATTTTTTATTTCAAGCATTTTCTTCTGGAAAATGCCTACCTCCTGTCAGCTGAAAAATTTTCCACTCCATGTATCAATCCCAGTTGTGTATCTATTAATGACAAAATCATTTTAATGATGTGTTCATCCTCTCTTCTGTCTGGATCTTTTTGCAGACTAACAAATGGTACACCCTCTTTGAAAGGAGGTGTTTCACTTTGGTATGTAACACCAAAGTGTTTGATGTCTCTTGCAGCTATATACTGTGGATGATTCAGCATGTCCCAAGACAAAACTGAAAATTATGAGTGATGAGCTGGGCTGCTCAGTCAGTGGGATCCACTGTGGCCCAGAAGTCTCCCTCATTCCCTCCCCATGAATGGCTCAATAACCACAGTCCTAATTGTGGCATCTGGCTTCTAAATGGAAGAGCCTAATCTGACTCTTCTATTTTTATCTGTGAGGGACATGACAGCTCCAGAGAATGTATTACCCTTCCTTGCACCACTGTTTGAGAATGATGTCAATGTTGTAAAGAGGAAGGTGTCTGTTCAAGTCCATGAACTAGAAAACCCGGAGTCATCAGTGAAAGTAAGTACCTGATGCTGACTGGTCTGGAAATGGTGACTGAGATCTTGTTAAAATTATTTCTAAGGAATAAAAAGCTGAGGGGAATGAAGAGAGCTGCATTATTTTCATCCCTAGGTGGCCAATCCTTAAAAGAAGGCTTCAAGGTTCAATTTAAGTTTTTGACAAGTTCATGGCTTTGATAAATAATTGATAAACTGAAAACAGGTACAATCAGTACATAAATAGCTGCCTACAAAGAAGCAGCAGCACACAAGAATTATTCCACTTCTTCATATGACTAGCATGAGGAAGGAACCTCGTGGACTTTTTTGGGTTAGACCTCACTCTACATTCAAACATTTTCACTCTGACAGAAGTAACTTCCATATTTAAATTAGTAAAACAGGTAGTAAATGAAAGACATTTGGTAGGGGAAGGTAAGTTTCCACCAGCCATGCCCATGTCAAGATACTTCCTGGAGAGACTAGAACAGCAGAAAATATATTGTACTATGTCAGGTTTTGTCTGCACACACAGTGATCCTGGAAAAGGAAATAAAGGAGTTAAATTCTAAGAGGCTTTTCTGTGCCAGAACAGGTATTCCTTGGCAAGGAGCACCACAGCACAGCTTCCTTGGGTAATTATGGGGGACGGGTTTCCTCTGTATATTGGAGATCAGCTCAGCTTGCTCTACTTCCTTGATGAAGGAATGAGAGGACGTAATCTAGGAGCCAAATGACAAAAAAAAAAAATCACCTGCTTTTTTTTTTTTTTTTTTAAAGCTTGTACTGGCAGGACAGGAACATTAAAATACAATTCTGGCTAGATAGAGATATTGTTGTAAGGGTAGAAAAAGGAAGGTAGATCCACAAGGACTATAAGTATATCTGAATAACTTCTAACATTTACAGGCTGAAAAGGAAGGCAAAAATAACCAGGACTGGTAGAAGAATTAGGACCCAGCAAATATTTCAGCCTTATTAGCAGTAATGGATCAATCCATTTTCCTATTTACACTCTGTGCAGCACAACTGAAGTTGATGAGCTTGCAGGGATATATCCTCAGGGAAAATCTGGCCGGGTGTATAAACACTACCAAATAATTGTGTTTATTTGAAGCATCCTACAGCCTTTTCATCTGCTGAGCCACAAACTGAAATCACAACGTTTCATTTAGGTTCAATTTATGCAAATTATGACACATCCTAGAAGATAAGTACATATTTCTAATCTGATACAAAATGATCGACTTACATCAGAATTAAATCTCAGCTGGCAAATGTTGCATGATATGATTTGCTTTCTTCGATGAGGAAGAGGAACCCCAAATGTATGATTTATTACAGCTTTTTGAATTGGGTCCATCTGTAAAGAGAGAAGAAAAAGAAAAATAAAAGCTTTTGCTGTTCCACTGTATGTTATGTTATCTGTAGTCTCAAAACAGATTGTGCATCGTGTCATACCATACGCCACACTACAGAAAACTATTATTTTTCTTTGAAAATGAATATTTCTTCTTCATGCAGTTTTACAAAGAGGTACTATAGAAAGGAAGAAAGAAAAGTGTCCTTAGCGATCTTGAAATAAGTATCTTTACTTCAATTCTATATGCACCAATCTCCCTTTACTGAAGAGTGCTAAAAGCTGTAAATGCTGAACAAGTTTACCTATCAAAACACTGATTTATGTTTTTTATATCATAGAAAAGCCAGCTTACTAAATGAAACAAGAATATTTTAAATAGAATTACTAAGAAAAGGATCAATGGAAATGAGAAGCAATATTATATACAAATAATTCCTGAATAACACACAATAGCTCAGTATTATGAAAAAAATAAAAATTTCCCAGAAACCAATAAATTAATCTTTCCCATAAAACAACTTCTGCACAACCTATGAAAATTCCAAATATTCCAAAGATTATTTTCACAGCCATTTAGAAGAAATTATTTTGAATAAACCCTACTTTGAGGATGAATTTCAATTTTCTTGAAAAGCATTATTCTGAACTAACCTCTACCAGAATACTGCTCTGGCAGTGTCTGCAAGTCAGGGTCCTATAAGAAAACATACCATTTTGGCAGAGAATTTCACAAAAGCTACTCAAGAGACTTTTTTATGTGGAAGATTGAGATCAACTTCCCCAAATTCATTGGTCAAAATTATTTACAGTTCTTTTTCACAAGAAGCATTTGACAGCTATTTTTAAAATCTAGTAATAGCTTTACAGCAACTTGGTAGAGCCACTGATAGTTTTTATCTTTAAATTGTATTGTTAAAAATTCACAGATTTTGATGACACAAATGCAACTAATTGTCTAACTCTGATGATAACCAGTATTCACACAGAATAATTTGTATGTGTCTTGAGAAAAAAAACCTTTTCTATGCTCATGTCCCCATGATTCACTTTATTCTAATCTGTTAGCAAAGGGTTATTTGATAAATAAAGAAGCAGAGCTTTTCCTTAGAGTAATCAATTATTCATGGAAGCTGTAATGGTAGACAGTCATGGCCTCTATTGCAGTGAATCCAGAACAGATCACTACAGAAATTTTGCATCACCTGACAGCTCTTCAGTGTCATGTATGAAATAGGTCATTAAACTAATTCCTGTTGAAAAGAAATTCAGATTGGTAAAAAAAAAAGGCACATGGAAAATGGCAGCGCTTTATAGAAAGGTTTGGAAGAAATGCTCGGTTTGAACATCGTCTTCAATTTGATGTGAAAGTGAAATACCTCATACATTTGTGCAATCACCAGCATAAAAGAACACCAGTCCCACCTAGAAACTAGGGTTGCTACTGTAACATAAGCCCAAAATAACACTGATGGCTAAGGTCAGAGTATATCAAGCTCTGAAACACTACAGCATGCTGTGTAAGACTTTCTATGGTGATCAAACCATGTGCTAGGGGCACTCGTTTTACTCAGTAACATGATCTTGAAAAAGCCCACAGTCCAAAAATACTATTATATAGACCAGAAAGAACACCACCACATAGG
The DNA here is from genome assembly GCF_030936135.1 of Gavia stellata. NCBI lineage: Eukaryota > Metazoa > Chordata > Aves > Gaviiformes > Gaviidae > Gavia > Gavia stellata. Next base: position 41,646,338 of record NC_082599.1, read on the forward strand.
AAAGTAAATAGACAGTAACGGCTCTTCTTTTTTCAACTGCTCCGCTACCCAAGAGGTGACTTCTTATGCCAGCAGAACCAACAGACCTATACCCTGCGATTTTCAACACCAAAGCATGACGTGGCCTTAATCGACGCTATTTCACTGCTGCTGAAGTTTGGAGAAATCTAGCACTGTTCCTTTCACCACTGCAGGTCTAAAATACTTAGGGAAACCTCAAGCTCAGATATATGAGTAAGTCAGCACATGGTAACAAGGAATGGTGCATTCTTTGATCCAGTGTAACTGTTTGCCTTCACATTAACCACAGTTGTGAGTTACTATTAGTTTAGCCTTCAGTGCTAACACGTTAAACTCTTTCACATTATCTCACAAGTGCCAGAATTTAAGAAAGCCAACAAAGAAGCTCGCTAAGGGTTATATGAAAGGTACCACCATGGTTCATAAGATGGAACAACTAATTTTTTGAGCTGGATTTAACCACTTTCACAGTAAGAATTCTAGATCCAAATGGGGTTGGATTTCTGGGGGAACTGATGCTCGCAGATTGAGAATGAGACAAATAATTTTTCAGAATTGAGAAAAATCATGAATGTGTGGAATAGTTCATCTATTTTTTATTTAGTTTTATTTTGGTCTCATGGTAAAATGTGGAGTTTCTTTCCTAATCACTCCACAGATTTTCTCTTGTTTATCTGCTGATACAGAAATCCATCTGCACACTTCCCTTTCTCTTTCTAAAGATGCAGACTTCTAGATATACAGCTACATGGCCTTATTGTGAACTGGATGATTTGTGTTTGTGTCTCTAAATGATGAAGTGTTCTGGATAGCCTCCAAGTTGATTAAGAAAAGCTGCTTCAAAGTAAGAATCCCTTCTCTGCCAATTGCTCTTTGATACTGCAAGGCAGAATTAAACTTCAAAACTTAGCTCCAGATTCTAATAAAGTTTGGGCAGAATGCTGGAGTGGTATTTGACATTATTATTTTTTCCTGGAGATTTCATTTGGGAAACAGCACCAATCCATAAATTTCAAATAAACATCCAAAAGCACCAGATAAGCCTCCAGAAGTTTTATGCAGGAAATTTGAGAGAGGTAACAGGATACCTAGGTGCAGCATGACAAGCACTCAGATCTCGCAGACAGTGGAAGACAGAGAGGAGCCCTGCTGAGAGTCAGGGGAACAAAGAGAGGCAGCTGATTGCCAGAAAATAGAGAGCAAGGATTGCAGGGAAGTAGAAAGAGGGAAATGATATCATGTAGCTGAGATAATCAGCAAGTGGTTAGATACTTAACAGAATCTCCAAGCACTTCTGGGATCACTGAATGTTGCTAATTACACATATAAATTGTATTTCAACTTATGTAAATGGTATTGACTTTCAAAATAAAAGTTATCATGATAAACATTTATAAAATCTGCTTTTTACTCATTACTAGTGCTATATTACAATCACTGGGTTTTTACTTTATTTCTTAGATGCAACTGATTTAATTTACTCCCATTTACAGTGAAGGACAGAGAGGTTTGCAATTCTCATGAAAGATTATGATTCAGATGTCAAAGCTGTGCAGGAGAGCAAGGTTTGCAAGACATCCCTTTACTTCCTCTCACCAAAGTATTTGCACTGTAACCTACAACACAAAGAGGGTGAGCTGCCCTGTGTTTGACTTGTTCACTACCTTTTGCTTTTCTACTATCCATCACTAGGTATATCTAACTATGTAGCACAGGCTGTATCACACTTTTCCTTGTGGTCAGTCTAGGGGTAGCACGTTGCTCAAGATTCACTGCAAACCACAAGGTAACTGGTGGTTACCAAGCAAGGTAAGGTTCCACAGTTTATACTTACTGGTGAACTTAATCCATTTTTAAAACTGCATGATGGATGCAGTTTTAACACCAAACAGTTCAAACATAAAACTGCCTACTGCATTATAATTGTGACATACTAACAGAAACACAGAAGAGCAGTTACTAAAGCTATAGGAAAGCTCCTCAATCATGTAAAGCCACTGTCATTTATAGCTGCAGGACTTTTTGAATCAGAAATTTTCTCAGGGCATAATTTGACTATTTCCAATGGAGAATTGAGCAGTTCCTCTCCGATTTCAGTAGCATCAAGAACTCACAATCATTTCCCCTGCAATCATGCTGGTCAATTATACGGATGCAGCAATATTATATTATTTGTATTATATTGCATTACATTGTTATATTATTACTTATGCAGAAATTCTGATGGTTTGGAGAACTGCTGGACATTCAGCCTTATATTGCCCATATAGAATGCCCATATAATGGGCACTGTTCAGCTGAGTTGTAGCTCCTTCTTCTCCAGGAGATACTTGGTATCTACTCAGCTGTATCTACTCAGCTGCACATTCAAGCTGGACAAAGTATGTGCAACAGGTCTAAAACTTCCAGGAAATATTGGAATGACTGGGTGTCACACATTGCAGTTCATTTCTGTGTGTGCACATCCATCTCAAAACTCTTGAAAGTATTTCTTAACTATGCATGTTAAAAAAAAATAAATCTGTGCAGCACGTGTAGTAGGTCTGATGCTTTCCAGAAGTGTCAGACCTATAACTTACAATCTACCTGACGCATTGTTAACATACTGGTGTCCAGAAACAAACAGTTCAACAACAGCTCAGTGATTTGATCCTAAGTATATCTGACATTCTGTATTTCCATAAGAAATGCATCCCATTGTTAGGGCTAGCAGTCCGGGTGTTTTTTCCAACATAACACTAATCACAGAATCACAGAATCACGAAGGTTGGAAAAGACCTGTAAGATCATCAAGTCCAACCATCAACTCCACACCACCATGCCCACTAAACCATGTCCCACAATGCCTCGTCCACACGTTCCTTGAACACCTCCAGTGAGCGTGGCTCCACCACTTCCCTGGGCAGCTTATTCCAGTGTTTCTCCACTCTCTCAGTAAAGAAATTTTTCCTAATATCCAGCCTGAACCTCCCCTGGCGCAACCTGAGGCCATTTCCTCTTGTCCTGTCACTCATCGTTTGGGAGAAGAGGCCAACACCCGCTCTCTGCAACCCCCTTTCAGGTAGTTGTAGAGAGCAATGATGTCTCCCCTGAGCCTCCTCCTCTCCAGACTGAACAACCCCAGTTCCCTCAGCCGCTCCTCATAAGACTTGTGCTCCAGATTCTAATCTGTGAATAAGAATCTTCTAAAATAACACATAACCAAAGAACACAATTCAAAAGGAATGATGAGAAGAGCTTAGTAAGCATAATTAAACACAAAAAAGAATGTTCAACAATATTTTGGTTTCATGTGCAAGTAGAACAATATGATGTCAAACGGTTAAAATACATGTTCTAGACGTGCTACCGTGCATGGTTTATCCTTTTACAGCTAATTTATTCAGTATTGCCCTAGTAATTATGGTGAATAATTATGCAGTGAATTGAACTCAGCATTACATATCTTTTCTTAGTGTCTACCATTTCTGTTCTTATCAATGAAACAGGGTAGAACTAACCTGATGCTTTTCATGTACATAAACCAGAAATATTACTCAACCTAGTTAAATATAAAACTATTAATACAAAATACCTGCAATGACAGCAATAATGTGCAAAATTTACAGAAGAATTACTTTTCTTTAAAAAAGTAGTATCTATCAAAAAGAAAACTGTAGTCATGTCCCAAACAATGTAACTCGTTTATGTAACTTGAGTAGTACTTGAGAATGAATTCCCAAAGTAAACTTTTTATTCTCTTGTTGAAATCTTATAAGAGTGTAAGGATTTATCTTTTTTTTTTTTTAATGGAGCTATTTAATTGTAGCAGTTGTCTAGTCACCTTTCTGATGTGACTCTAGTATTTCTCTCTTGCTTTCTTTTTTGTTATTTTTTTCTTGTAGATTTTTCCACTAAGCAATGAGATGCTGAGGCAGCAGCAGTATTTCTGGCAAACTGCTTGAATATACAGAAACCAGTCAGAGCAAAAGGATTTGCATTCACAGCGGTATTGCACACAAATACTGTAACCACATAGAGATTATGCAAATACTTATACTCTGATTGTCTAATAATGGTTGTCAGTCAAAAGACAAGAATTTGCATATGCTAAGGCTAGTGAGAAATAATCACACAGTGATTATGCTAATCAAACACACTAAACAACATATGAAGGACTGTCAAACTGGAACAAATCTGTGTATGTATGTGTACGTATGCTAAATACAGAAACACACAGTGCTAAAAGAACATTAACGTTGCAGATCAAGCCCTTAAAAACGTGAAATGCCTATAAGCCTTAATTTAATACCTTTATGAATTTACATTTTTGAAATAAGTTAACATATTTTTCCTGAAAGATTCTGGGTTTGTTCTGTTCAGAAGATGGACAATGTTCACTTAATGAGCAACTCTTCAATGTTGTGTTTTGTCCAAGGGGTTCAATGAATAGCCCTAGAACTCATTTACTGCATAAAGCGGAAACCTAACTCCCAATGGGAATTATCAGCCTATTCATAGGCTGTCCTATGGTCTTCATTGACACAGGATGTGAGTACTTCACAAATATAATTAACTTCTTTTCAAAACTTCTTTGTTAGATAAAAGATGGTATTTTCTCAGACATGGAGAATAAAAGTGTACACTAGTTCCAGCTAACCAATTTAATATACCTAATAGTACTCACTATTATATTGCCTTTCATATGTTCACCACACAACTCCTGACCTCAGATTCGTATGTGAAGGTGCTACACAGACTAAACGCAGCCTTACAACTGCAAGTCGAACTCACAATCCGTAAAGTTGTCTGAGAAAAGTTTGGGTTGAGTGACTTGCCTTGCATCTCTCAGAACAACTCTCCAAAGTGGTATTCAACTGGTTTTCTGAATGGGATGGCCTGTTCTTTCTCTTCAATCCCATCTCATTCAAAACATGATTTTCTGTTTTTTCAACAACCAGAGCAAGACTATCACAGATAATAATCTTCTGAATTACAAACCCATGATTTTTCCCCAGTGCTGATCCAAAGGACACACAAAATTCTACCAGACCTAGAAGATTCTCCCAAAGGAGGGAAGATGAAAGGTAACCAAATGTGGCATGTTTGTCATATTGCTCAACTATCCAGTGGACAACGCTCAATACAAAAATTGCAGCATAAGAACAGACTAACATGAAACAGACCACCTTGAAAGTCGGAGAATTACTCATGCCACTTCTAGTAGGCATTACCAAAGTGGTGTGGAAAGAAGGGGTGGATTGTTTCTTTCCAGCTGCTCACTTAAATGAGCAGTGGCAGACAGTAAAAATATGATTGACCCAAACCAATTGCTTAAAACAAAGAGATAAATGTTATACTCTCTCTAAAGATAGCTCTAAAGATACCAATAAAGATAAAAACCTAAGGTTCACAAATACCATTTGTTTTCTCAGCTTCAACCAAGAACAAAGCAAAAATAACCTCATGAGGAAACGAACACATTAAAAAAAGCTAAAGGCATTTTCATGTTTTGTGTTTAAGAAAAGAGCTGGGAACAAAGGTTGGCAGGCATAATGAGGGTTAGACAACAAATTCCCAATAGCATCATTCATATGTGAATGAATTTCAGAAAACTGGACCAAATGTTATAATTGCTATTTAATAATAGCGGGTCTTTCTAATCACAACAACAATAAAAGCAGGATGTGTGCCAGACAAAGAACTGGCAGAGAGGCACTTGATTCACTCTTACAAGTGAATTGTTCACAAGTACAAGAGTCCAAAGTGGTCCCTGCAAACTACTACATGTTTTTCAGAGAAGTGACTGTGTATATATGTGTTTAAGGAGTGGGAAAATAATTCTGCAATGCAATCTTCCTGATCATGCTGCTATGCTTTTTTAGCCTATTTTAAAAATTCTTCTTATTTACCATTTTTATTCTGGTGACTCCAAAGAAACCATTAAGAACTAAGGTGTAGAGTATAATTAGAATATTTAAAAATATACATTCTTAACCTGAAAAAGTCCAAGGGATGCTTCAGACATTATTAAAATACTCAGTCAAATCTATATTTTTATAACATCTCAACACATTTCAAAATCTATCTTAGTGAGTTAAGATTTAACACTGGGAGAAGTTACAGTTCTTAAGCCGTACTTATAGAACCAGAGAATAAGAGATGAAAAGGGACCCCCAAGACATCATTTAATCCATATCTCACATCACGAAAGGAAAAAAAAATTATGGGGACAGAATATTTTTATCCCAGGTTTTGGCAGGGGGTGTCTGAGTGAGCAAATATTTTCATGAAGCAAAGGCTAAAATACAGCAGTTGAATCCTGGAGAGACAGAAATATTTCAGATTCTCATTTTATAACTGTTTCAGAGTAAAACACTTCAACTTTCAGTTGAAACATTTACCAAAGCTACTCTGCTTGTTTAGCCACCAGGTCTCTGACACCCCTTTACAACAGAGTAATTAGAAAATTATTGAATTTCTCTCCCAGTTCTTAAATGGATGTCTGTATGTCTTCAAAATCTTTTAGAAGCATTTCACTTCAGGTGCAATTGTAGACATTTTCTTGTGTAATTATTTGACCGCAGGTGCTTTTTTTATCTTTTTTTTTTTTAAGTCAGCACTGAAAAAAAGCACATAAAACAGCTGCACTCTTTTTTCTCAGAAGAAATATTCTACTGTCCTTCTTAAGAAAATTCAAGGATATAAAACTATGTGACCAACTGTCACCATATTGCCTCACATCTTTGGATTCAAGACAATTTTATTTAAATTAATTTCATCACCAGCAGTCAATAGAGAACAATAATGTTCCCCAGACTCTTCACATATGGGAACTGAAGTGCTATAGTTTGCACATGCAGCTGAATATACCCTTATAACAGGTAATGGTGAAGTACGAAGGTAAATAATCTGTACAGCTATATTCATAACCCTCATACAGATCACTAAGAACATTTTATCTCCTTGCATGTGAAAAATATTTTAACTTTGCTCAGCTCATAGATTATGGTCCATAGGAGAAGTCATTAACCTGCTTACTTCCTCTATAACATTATTAGCTCTAAAACCTGCCTTAATTTTTGATACAGGATGAAACTGTGTGTTCAGGAAACTCACTTCCACTAAGAGAGAGAGAAATATGAAATTGGAAAATGGAAAAAAATTGTAGTAAATTCTCTTGATATAGTTTGAGAGCTTACATAATAATGAAAATAAACCTTGCTGTGCTTAGTAACTACATATGCATAAACAACATTAGAATTGGTACTAAGATGAGCAAGATCCCAGGAAGATGAGAGAAATATGTGGTCAGAAGGTGGCTTGCATTTTAAGAAGGCATTTGTAACTGCAAAATTAAGATTAACCTGATTTCTGCTTCAGACTCTTAGGGTGCAGAAAGTAGGAAAAGACAGAAAAGAAGTAATTTAGAACAAATGGGGATTTTTTCATTACTAACCCAGCTCCTCACCAGTTGAAATGCCTCACATTTTCTTTGTGGTACAAATCCAAAATGATATTCCCTTTTGATGAAAAGAACACACGTATACCTGCACTGGGTACCCGCATTGAGACTGTACTGTTTGTCTAACTCTCTACAGATTACCACTGAGGTTCATTCCAAGTCTCCTGTCAGTCTTAGTGACTGAATCATTAGTGTGATCCTGAATGCACTGAACAGCTGTGGAGAATGAAGTTATGGCTCATTCACTACTTGAAGTGCTCTAATCCCTTCCTACCCATCTCCGAAATGTGATGCATTATATGATTCTCAGCATGTTTTTATATCATTTAGAAAAAGATGAAAAGTTAACAGCGTATGTTTCCATGCAATTTCATCTTTGAAGTTTTATCTGAATGATATGTCAAAATTAAAATTTACAAAAAAGTATTGCCAGGAAAGTACCATTCTGACCCTGACTTCTGAGCTTTTTGTAGATCAAACCAGAGCTAAATGAAACAAAGGAAGGAAAGAAAACCTGTTGTTACTTGTGTGCATACAGAAATACTAGCTCAAAAGTTCAAGATATCTCAAAACAGGCTTAAAACAGCAATCTCCACTCCTTCCAGGAGTCCACTACCATAAATAAGTATTAATATATCTACAAAGTAAAAAATGTGGAGGTAGTAGGGGCCTTCAGTTTCTGGGACTACTTCAGTTACTTTTGTTTTTTCTGTTGTGAAAGGACAATATGAGAAGGGGGAAAATTCACTTCTTCACTGTCTTGGCAGATTGTGACATGGTTTCTTTCTATACTAGTGATGTGTCTTGGACCTAGTTCACTTCTTTTCTTGAATTCTCTGTATGTTTAAAGTTACTTCATGAAGATTTTGGTCTCTCCATGGTTTTAGATCAAGCAAATTCAAACTGGATGCCCTTATCCCAAATCAGCTCTGACTATATTGGTGATACATAGATCATGACACTCATAAGGTAGTCAGAGGTTCATTGACCAGGTGAGGACTGTGGTGCAGTCTACAGTCCAGTGCGTAAGAAGGGATGCTCTGCATTCCTCCAGGGTGAAACCCCAAATGAACTAATACATGCAGATGGTAACCAGAATTTGGGCAAAAAGGAAGGGATGAAGCAGCTGGACACTGAGCTACTGCAGGCAAGTGGCCTTCAGAGTTCTTCCACCTCCTCAGCTGACCCCCAGCCAGAAGGGCAGTAATCCTTAACTTTCAGTGGAGCTAGGGTGCAGTTGAGTATTCTGAATTAATCACGTTAGAAAAGGATTTCATGTATATTATGAACTTAAACACAATAGGAAGTCTCATCTGAGTATTTCACAGTGCTTTACAAAGACCACTTGCAGACAGGTAATTAACATATGAAAACTGAGCTGTACTAGAACTTTTGGCAAATCCACTTGTTCTCATTCACAGCCTTACGCCTTAGCACTAGACAGCACAAGCATAATTGATTCAAAATCATCTGTGCCTGGAGTACCTCACACAAGTACCTATGGATGTGAAGACAGGCAATTTTATTGCCTGTGAACTGTCTAGTTGTTGCCTGCAAATCAAGTACTTGAAGACATCTGCACTGCTAGCATATCTTTTCAGAAACTCCACAATGCACAAACAGCCCAGCTCTGGTTATTTTGAAGGATTCATTTTTTATGTATAATTTGATGCCTATGGATACCATATGGGAGCATTGTCTTTGCTTTTACAGTAAAAGGTCTGCCCTGGAGATACCTACAACACAGAACAGGTAAGAGGGATCTGATAAGATGGCAGCGACTAATGAAAGAATTCTGAAAAATGAAGAAGACACCAAAAGTGCAGCGCAAACACCAGAGGGTTTGCTTCTATCTTCTTAGATGCCTGCAGGGCTCTCAGTCCTAAGACTGGTTTTATTTTCTACCCATTTAATTATCTGTGATTACAAAAATAACATCACCAATGAAAACGTCATTCCTCCTGCTACTATAAAGTTCTTTTAGCTTTATACTGAAGTTATATCAGAGATGAACCTTATCCACCCGGACTTACTCCTTCTGATCTTGACACTCCGATGGAACAAGTTCAAACCAAGACTTGACCTTGGATCTCAGCTTTGACAATTATGTCCAGATCTTGATACTTATGTAACTGCACACATTCATGTGCCAGGATTAATCATTAATGACCGGGATCTTTGTGACACACTTAAAAGGCCAGGAAATATTATCCTCATCTTACAGATAGGAACTGAGAGTAAGTAATGGTTCAAGGTCACCACAGAGGTCTGTGCCTGAATGCAAAGTTGAACCCACTGCTTCCTCCACCAACCCCTTCTTCCTAGCTCAGAGCAGCGCCCTTGGCCAACCACTCACCACACTCCATGTGGCTCTTGGTTCTTGTTTTGAAAGACAGTCTGACCTAGTGGGAGAGAAGCTTTTACCCTGGCAGCTCTCAGGAGCAGCTGCAGGCACAAACAATTCTGCTATCGGATAGGATAACTAAAAAAAATATTTTCCTTCAGGAGCAGCTGCAAACTTCAGTGCTCCAAACCTCTACCCTTCTTCTTTTCCTGTGTCTCCTTAAAAGTGCTGCTCTCTTTTCAGGCACTACTGAGAAAACTGTACTTATTGTAATCTCCTTGTAATCTGCGTAGCAGATTGCCTCTGCAATGCTTGTGCCTACAGATTGAAAGAAGAGGAAGCCACGAGACTCAAATACAAAATTAAAAACAACAGTGTAGTTTGTTATATTGAAATGGACTTGTATCTGCTCAGACCCTTCCACACACGAGAAATCCGTGTTATAAAAAGGCATCTGTGCAATCACCAATTTGAATTAATAATTAGAAAGTTTTTCTTCTTCTTTCCTCCTTCAAAAAATCTTCAGTTCGCACTCTATGTGAGGAGCCACACAGCACATTCACAGCATGCAGCAGTGTCGACTGATCCTGAAAAATCCAGTATGTTCTTGAGAACCATCCATTAACTATTTACAAATGGCATTTCTGAAGCATTGTCATTCAAGTAACTACTTTTGTTTTTCCTTTGAGATTTATGATTATTGAAATGGCACTGCCAGTGCAAATTCTCTCTTTCTTTCTGTCACTTCTCGTCTTCCTCATTATTAACTGCAACTGGAAGTTTAACACTTTAAGTAGCATTATGGACTTATCAGGGTGGGGATTTGTCAGTTTTGTATCGATAAGACAATACTACACCAAAGGCACACAATCAATGTAGGGTTACATCGCCTTCTGCTGATGAAAGAAAAACAAGCCAAAAAACCCCACGTGGCAAAAGCTTTTATGATACCAGACAGGTCAGGTTTCCCAACTGTTAACATTAAACATGAACTCAAGTAGAACATGCCATTTCCCGGCTGCTCTCTGAAAGACCAGCACCTCATCAAATCTGCTCCTGCCTGAGGCTGGTATCTGAATTTGTACTCGTTTGGCCCAACACAGTGAATTGTTTGTCAGACTTCTAACCAGGGCATTCATGACGACTATGACATCTTCTGGCGGTAAGTTTCTCCTTTGTGAAGCCTCCACAGAAATCAGACATAGACTATGTGTGCTTTCTTTAATACTCTTTGAGCAGAACGAACACTTTGCTAATAGTGGTCAATTACTATGCAAATATCCAGTAATTGCACCAGTCAAAAGCAAAATATGTTACGAAAGGCACTTAAAACCCAACAAACCACAAACAAAATAGAACCTCAAAAAACCCAAGTAAAAGCAGAAATGAGAAATGGCTAGTACAAGGCACGAGTTAATTATTAAGAAAGGGAGAAAAACTGTTTCTCAGTCTAAATTTTCAAAATCTATGTTGTTTACAATGAAGTAAATATAAAAGAGCAAAGCTACAACTTTAAACCGGCACATTGTAAGTCCTATGTTTCTATAATTATGCTTTCGCTGTCTAAGATTAATCAGGGTAGTTAATGATGCAAAAAATTACATTTATAATCCAGTCTGAATACAGCTGTACTGCAAGCTAAGATCTAAGTGCCATTAAGGTAAATGGAATTAATGGGCTGTCCCTAGCAATCTTTATATCTATCAGTTACTAATTAACATTCTTCTGCAAAGAATAATTTATGGGGGAAAAATACATACAGAAGCAATAATGTTAAAACTTGAAACACACTGTGGTCACAGGGTAGTCGTGCAGCTGTAATAGACAATGTGTTGTGCTCATTTCAACAGAGAACGAGAAAGTGCCAACTGGCACTGCAATCAGTAAAATCTTTTATGTTAAGTCATTTATTTTATATGGCAGCAAATTATTACTACCAAGGATGAACTTTTGTGGGAAATGTCGACTCCAGCTAATAATGGAAGGACTGAGCAGAAGCAGCAATAAAAACCTGGTAGTTAAATTAGCTACTAAGAAAAAATGAACACTGTGTGTTATCTTTGTAGATAATGTAGCACATTTGCTGCTCCCAGCATATGACTCCCAACTTGATTACTGATTTTATGCATTCAGTATTTGCATTAGTTTTAAAAGTATTCCTGCCCAACCTTTCCCACAATCTTAATTTGGCTCTCTTTTGATTTTGACTTTATGACATAAAAAGTGCTGCATAATTCTTTAGGGTCCTTTTTAGAATCCTCCTTATCTTCTTGCCTGTGAACCCATGCACCATCACTTCACATACCAGGAACTAATAGTAGAGAAAAAAATCTTACAGTGAACACCAGAGCTTCAGAGGCTATTATATGCCTTACTTCTTTCTGGAAAACGAAACAAAACAATGCCAACAAAAAAACACCCCAACCCCATCAAAACACCCTCCCGCCACCCACAAAAAGACCCCTAGGAACAGGCACACATATGAGTGAGCCGTGGCATGAATCAAAATCAAATGGTGACTGTTGCATCTGAAAAATATTCCCCTCACTAAAGACAGTAGTAGTTAGTCAAGATATTTAAGGTTTACTTACAGCATGAGAACAAAAATGTTAATAATGCTGAATGTATACTTACAAAAATCCAGCTTAATGTTAATCCTTCGTATCACTGATTACAGTATTATTCCAAGTAAACACCATAGAATTAGGATGATCTTAATCTTCCCAGACCCTGACCAAAAATAGTATACAACTACGACATGCTATATTACTACCAAAAATGGTAATAATAATATTACTGGTATTTATATAAGTGAGATTCCTTAAATAATAATGGCATTCCCTACATTTCATACTTATTCCCTATGTCAGCCACAATGAATTTTAAGTTTATAATATAGATGTGATGATTGACACTAATCACAATTTAATGCCTTCCAATAAAAGTTGTAAAGCAACATTTAGGACATTTGCGCATCTTTCTGACTTAGCCAGTAAGATGCCAGCGATAAAAAAAATCCTAACTTTAGAACTTACATGAACAGCTATTTTGCACACACTGTAGATAATTAACAGATAAGATTTTTAATTAACTCACAAAGACTTCGCATAATTTACCACATAGGGAAAAAAGCCCCTGACCCCTTGAGAAAATTAATTATACTGCTATAAAAACATGTTGTACATTGGTAAGAATTCCATTCTAGTGCTATTGGAATAAGCACTAAGTATTCTAACATGCTGTATTGTGAATACCATCTGCTCCCTTTGTCATTCCACCATGACCTCCCAAAAGAAAATACAGTCATGTTCAGAATTACCTGTCTGAACTGTAGCATTTTAAGCAGTAGGGCAGGAGAAATTTGTTAGAAATAAATACTGATTTACAAATGTTGATAAGCTTGCAGAGAAAAGAAGGAAAAGTCTATAAACCCAGTATCAAAAAATACAACAGACCTAGTGAATTTGCTGCTTCAAGAGCACAAAGAGAAATATATAATTTCATTTTTCTGAGGGAATTGAATGAGATAACAGATAAACCCTGTCAGGATGGATCTGACTGCAATGCAGTAAATGCTACAGTAGGTGTTCACTATTTCCATTACACAGCATGGCACATTTGCAATATAACTAAAAATACCACATATAATTTCTATTCAAATCAATGCTTTTTTTAAAAATTATTTTTAATGCTTCTGATTACAAAGCATATTCAGATAAAAAAAAACCCCACACAACACATTTTAGAACTTTTCTCTGATGCTTTCTATGCTACTGCATCAGACATGTTATTGCAGGGCCTAGTAGTGCTTCTATATTGAAGTTTTTGGCAGGCTCTCCCACTGTAACCTCTCTGTTTAGGAATTTATAAACATCTTGAACGATACGCTTTTGCTCTGAACTTTATAGAAAGGAAAAGAAGTTCTTCTCTAGGGAGGGTATTTATTGACCTAAAATCAAAAGCAAATGGAAACACCATGTAAAGGTATCTTCAAAGACCATGTTAAAGACAAATATTTTTGTAATGCAAAAGGAAGATAAGTAAGACAATTACATGGTAATACAGTTCAATCTCTGGTTATTTGCTTTTAATAATGAACATTATGTTAGCAAGAGAGCTGGACTGAACCATTCTGCACAGTGGAGTTCTGCCTTTTATTCATCTATAATGCAATGTGCTAATCCACCAGAAGTTGCTGGGTAGCAGGTCATTGTGCATATCTTTGATGTGCAAATTCATGCTTAAACGCTTTGAAGAATTAGGGCCTACTGGATTCACAGCAACATAACATCCTATCCTGTGCTTTATCTGAATGCTATCTCTTACAGAGAATTCTATCAAGAGCTGGACAAGGTGGTGTTGACTCTGTAATACATTCAGTGTGAAACACAGGTTTTTAGGTAGTTGATATGCTAAAAGCTGTCTTCATCGTTCTTACTTATATTATCTGTCTGTTGCCACATTGTTCTGCTTAAAAATACCCACTATTGCTTTTATCTAGTTTGTAAGCCACTTTTCAACCAACGTGAAACAGCCAGAGTATGGCACTTGCAAAGGTTTCATGGTCCTACAAATGTTGTCATAAACATCTAATTTTTAAACTATTAATCTTAAGTAAGGCATTACCAATTTGCATAATATACTGCAATAGACTGCCATTTTACAGCCAACTTGCATTTGTCAAAATAAATGAACAAAGTTCATTTTCTGATGGTACAAAAATATAGATGTAATTGCAGAATCTGCAAGATTCCACTAATTCTGATTTTGTAATTCAATAACGAATCTGCTGAATAAACAACTTCATTATGTTAGGCCAGCAACTCAAGGTTGTGGAAGCTAAGCACTAGAATGGATGGGTGAAAGGACTCCCTACAGTCGACAAGCCCAGACAAAGTCCTGTAAAGGAAGCCATTCCTGAGGTGATATAAAAGAGGTTTAATCTCAGACCTACTACTTATCTACTTACCCATGTTTGCCTCAGTTGTTCCTGTTACAGAAGCAGGGAAGCTGTTTATGTTATTAAGCTTCTCCTATAAGTTTGCCTCTTTGAATAAGTGTCTAAAAAACTATTTCCACAATATATGTGTTAACAGCCAATGCAGTGGCACAAGGGTATGCCTGTGACTTGTCCCCCCAATCTCTTAGTAAGCAATTTTCACAAGAGGCAAGACTCCCCGTTTCCTGCAGTTAGCTCCACTACGACATCCACCTTTCTCAGTCACTGCCTGGGGACACTTACCCCCTTCCATAAATACACCTCTGAGGTGACAAGTGTCTCATTCTGCACTTTTCTCTGGGTGGATGCTAATAGCCCAACCGAACAAACTGAATCTCATATCTGCCATTGCTGTTACACTGTGGGACACACACCTATGGGAGTTGACCAGTTGAGTGCTTTCAAGTGCCCATGACAGAAGCTGATAAGGAGCCTCAAACAGTTCCTCACAGGCAGGACACATTTTGCCAGAAGGTGCACACAAGTAAAGAGAAAGGTTAAGCCTACCAAAGGTCTGAAGATTTGGCTTTTAGATTTATCTCAGCGCTTCTTGGAGATCTGTTACCTGTTTGGAAGCAACATCTAAACTTAAGCCAGGAGAGTAAAGCCTTCCTCCTACACTTTTCCTCCTACACTTTCCCAGTCAATGTGTCTAAGTATTTCACTCACTTTTTCTCTCTAGGCAGGAATTTTTAATGGCTTAAATATTCTTTTGCTCTTAGACTCTCGCCTGCAAAACATAAGCTTGTTAACTGAGATGGCAACAGGAACATCAATATTTTCTGGTGACAAGCTCATCATTTTTTCTGTAAGGAGCCTCAATATTCTTTTGAGAGATAAGGTGTATATTCTTCATTGTTTTCTTCAATACCTATTTCTCCCTTGAAGCCTCATTTGATTTCATTACTGAGCCAGAATAATACCAAGCAGGTAATCTTATGCAAATATAATATTCATACAAAATAACATAGCTTCTCCAGAGCCATATATAAAAATACCTGTTCCAAGGCATTTGTGATTGATTCCTGATGGTGCCTTTTCTTCTTCTTCTTCTTCTTTTAAGCATTTTTTTCATAAACAGAGAATAGCTCATAACCATGTTTAAGTGACAACAGATCAAACTTAATTTACCAATGCTACTATATCAGTGAAGTGTTACTTAGAAAGAAGTGGCAACAACATACTGTCCACTGTGTTTAAAATCTGGTTTAGCCACATTTCCTGCTGACAGTTGCTCTTTTTTGGCATTCGGTCCAGTTTTGCTGCCGTGGGACAACAATCATCCCTACAAAAATTGAAGCAAGAGTTTCTACTCTTCAGCAGCAGGTAGCAATTTAGAACATAGATTTACAAGAAAAATATGACTGAAGAGGTTCAGGGTATGTCAGTACAAACACAGAAAAAAATTTTGAGATGTGGAGTTTTCCCTATCCCTTCTGACTCCCCACATGTAAGAACTTGAACTTCATTCTTAGGATTCATCTCTCTTCCTCCTGCTTGTCAACTAGGATACCAAAGGATCAAGCCCAGCCAGCATGGGTTCGTGAAAGGCAGGTCCTGGTTGACCAACCTGATCTCCTTCTATGACCAGGTGACCCGCCTCGTGGATGACGGAAAGGCTGTTGATGCTGTCTACCGGGACTTTAGTAAAGCCTTCGACACTGTCTACCACAGAATTCTCCTGGAGAAGCTGGCAACTCGTGGCTTAGACAGGTGCACTCTTCGCTGGGTAAAAAACTGGCTGGATGGCCGAGCCCAGAGAGTCGTGGTGAATGGAGTGAAATCCAGTTGGTGGCCGGTTGCAAGCGGAGTCTCCCAGGGCTCTGTTTTGGGGCCAGTCTTGTTTAACGTATTTATCTATGATCTGGATGAGGGGATTGAGTGCCCCCTCAGCAAGTTTGCAGATGACACCAAGTTGGGCGGGAGTGTTGATCTGCTCAAGGGTCGGAAGGCTCTGCAGAGGGATCTGGACAGGCTGGATCGATGGGCCAAGGCCAGTGGTATGAGGTTCAACAAGGCCAAGTGACAGGTCCTGCACTTGCACCACAACAACCCCATGCAACGCTACAGGCTTGGGGACGAGTGGCTGGAAAGCTCCCCCACAGAAAAGGACCTGGGGGGGTGTTGATCAACAGCCGGCTGAGTATGAGCCAGCAGTGTGCCCAGGTGGCCAAGAAGGCCAACAGCATCCTGGCTTGTATCAGAAATAGGGTGGCCAGCAGTAGTAAGGAAACAATTGTCCTCCTGTACTCGGCACCAGTGAGGCCGCACCTTGAATCCTGTGTTCAGTTTTGGGCCCCTCACTACAAGAAGGACATTGAGGTGCTGGAGTGTGTCCAGAGAAGGGCGACGAAGCTGGCGAGGGGTCTGGAACACAAGTCTGATGAGGGGCGGCTGAGGGAACTGGGGTTGTTCAGTCTGGAGAGGAGGAGGCTCAGGGGAGACCTCATCGCTCTCTACAACTACCTGAGGGGGGGTTGCAGAGAGGTGGGTGTTGGCCTCTTCTCCCAAGTGACTAGTGACAGGACAAGAGGAAATGGCCTCAAGTTGCACCAGGGGAGGTTCAGGCTGGATATTAGGAAAAATTTCTTTACTGAGAGAGTGGTGAAACACTGGAATAAGCTGCCCAGGGAAGTGGTGGAGCCACGCTCACTGGAGGTGTTGAAGGAACGTGTGGACGTGGCATTGTGGGACATGGTTTAATGGGCATGGTGGTGTTGGTTGATGGTTGGACTTGATGATCTTACAGGTCTTTTCCAATCGTAGTGATTCTGTGATTCTGTGAAATCAGCCAGAATTCAGGGGGCTTTACACATCCTGAACTTATCCCTACTAGATACAGAATTTTAATTACATACAGAGTGGGACAGTGGCACTGTCGCATCATTGACACTGGTGAGGAGGAGTCTTGAAGAAGACCTTGAAGATGAGGAACTCATCTTGAAGATGAGGAATTGAATGACGGCATGTGATGACGTATTTGTAAAGTTAGTAAGAAGGAAAATAGGCATTCTGCTGTGAGATTCATAAACATGAAGGCATAATACTAGAGCTTATAAACTACTACGTGAAAACAGGGGAAACCAGTAGCTCAGATGTACAGTACCTCATATGCACAGTAACAAATGCACGGGTTGATAGAAGACACTTAAGGTTTTATTTTTAGTGCTCTTGGAGGAAGTGGAACAATTGCCTTAGGGTCAGAACTGCCTGTTCCTTCATTCTTCTGTCTGCTGTTCTCTATACAGTTGCTTGCAATGCACTCCTTTTCCAAAGAGGATTTCATCACAATCACCTTGTCTAGTTTACTCCTAATGAAAAATTTAAGAGATACACATTATTCCATCCTTTCTCACTTAGGTGACCTGATTAGGAAGGGGAAACCTCAGTGAAAACATAATTTGCATGTTGTTCTGTCATCCAGCAATGCCTGCATTTATTTATATACAGAGGAAGTTGAGGGAATTTTTTAAAAGAAAAGTAAAATAGATATAAAATAAATCTAGCTATGTAAATCTTAGATCAGAATTCATTCCGTATGAGCTGCTGGACAATATGTCTGAGTTAAGAACAGGAAACCATCAAACTTTTTGGGTCTGATAGGTTTATGTTCCGAGTCATGTTGTCTAAGAACAGTAGATGTATTCAGCCATTTCATATTACAAAGATGATGATGTGATACTTGCCTCAAGGACTAGTATACTACATCAGATGCATAATGGTAGTTCAAATGCAAAATACAGTTTGCTGAAGGTCCCACTTCAGAACAATACGAAGTTAAAATACCGATTTTATTAATTTTTACACTAGTAATGAAAGAATTTTCTTGTAGTAAGTGTGTTTAATCAAAAGAATTTAGTTTGAGACTCAGCTAGAATGTCTGCCTAAGTGATGATACCCTAAACTTGAACTCCAGTAATATTTTGGTATGGGAAAAGTGAACTAGTTCTTACAAAATTTATTCGCTATCTCTGGGAGAAAAATGGATGATAAGCAATTTGATTGTTCTCATTTAAATCTATCCTTGCTTGACATAAACATTAACAGCATTTAACAAAGCCTTGTTTTAGAAAAGTCATATGACTTCTACTTCAGGTTGCTGCAATACTAAGAAGCTATAACGGACACACAAGTAAAATCCTATAATATTAAAACCAATACAGATTAAAGCAAATATGCACAGTGAAATACGGTATCATACCCTCCTTTAGTCCCCTCCCCACAAGAAAACTCAGAAATATACTATTTGTTAAAAGATTCTGCTAAGCTTTTAAAACTAAAAATACATCAAGCAGAATCTAATTAGCTACAGCCAACATTACTATTTGGAAATTACTCGGAAAGACATAGTTCATGTATCTAAACCATTAAGCCATTTCCAAACTACTTAAGAAAATTTGGTATCTCTGAGCAATGGAGATAACCAGCTTAAATCAGCTTAAAATAATGGTTGCTGCGTTTGAGGGTCTGACAATGGCCTGTTTTCAGATCTCCACTTCATATCCCAGCCTTGTGCATGAAAGGAAATGCCAGCTACCTCATCCTGCTGTAGAGATGAGACTGCAGTAAGCAGATACTACGCAGTTTAGAAGAATTCAGGTCAATCTCTTGCTCATCCATTTACCTCCTGTAGGACCTGAAGTAAATACCAGTGTCTTTGCACCTCAGTTAACTCACCAAAGAGAAAATGAGATACATAGGATGCTGAAGAATAAAATCATTGAAGACTGAGATGTTCAAAAACTAGGATCTATTCTTGCTTGCAAGAAGTTGGTTTTGCAGACCAGCATGGAGAAGTTTATCCCCATCTCTTTGCAGAACATAATATTACAAGAATGTGATTGTCCTGGAGTCCTTGGCTATTTCTAGCTGTCATTGTACTTAGGAATAGAAAGAAGAGTAAATTTCTCAACAGCAAATCTTTTGAAAGACTGAACACATTTTGTTGCTCGAATTTATATGGCCAAGCCAAACTCACTCCATGATAAATTTATATTTTCTGTGTGTATGGATATCTGAAAAAGGAGGGTCTATGCAGCATCCACTGCAATGGCTTCTACTCCCTGCCCTTGTGCATTAGTATTTAAGCGACCCAGTGCTGGGTACTAAGAGGACTGCTAGGTTTAGCACATTACAAAGGCAGCAGCCCTTTACAATGAGTAGGTAACATTATCAAACTGGAATAGTCTTATCACTGGTCAGAATGTCACAGCCAGGTTTTACTACTGATGAAAAATAACAGGAATGCACACCCATACACATACATACAAGCCAAACATCTTGAATTTCAATAGTAATGTTATTAAACTGCAGGAAAAAGTTAATCAAAGGAATTTAATTTCACACAATGTCAAAAGACGACATCACTTTGCAGCAGATGTTTTGGCAAGCAGAATGTAGACCAAACTCTTAAGCTTGAATTGTGAGCTTCTCCCTCCCAGTGTGAGTTTTCCAAACTGAAGATCTCACTGTCTAACTGAAGCACTCAACCAGCATAAGTTCTGCTCAAGCAACTGTGTGAAGTTTGAAATACTGCATAAAAGCAGTATTAACTTCTTTTGCTTTCAAGGCACCAAATGCTTTGAAATTACTATTTCTTAATTTAATGCTGAAATGTAATTTCAATTACTAAGAAGTGGCCTCCTCTTCATGAAAAGACAATTTGTAAATATTCAGTAGGGAACATTGTCACAGTTTAATAGAAAACACCAATTTCCATCCGTACTTCATTGCCTCTCTTGTTCTATCACCATACAGAGACAACAACAGATTTTGAATAGTCTCGGTCACTAAGCCACACATACATGCATGCCTGGACAGAATCTAGTCACTGTTTCTAGATCTCAGTCCTAAGATTCCTAACTTTATTCGAGAGCCATCCTTTGGACAGGAGGCAGTATAGTCTGTCACAGTTCAACCCCTATGTTTGATATCTTTCTTTACCCCTACTCTGTGTCCTCCCACATTAATTTATAAACAGTTAGCCAGAGATCCACCAAGACTATGAACACCGGAAATCTTATTTTAGCTCTCTGGAGTAAAATAGCAATAACACAAAGATTACAAACTTAGGAAAAGCATGTCTTAATCAGAGATTTGTCTTGTAACATCACATAATATCTTTCATATACCTTCTCTACCTCTAATCTCATCCTTTACTCCTTCTGTTTGGTTCCTGTATTCCAGCAAGAACTGAAGGGAAAAAAAAAGAAGCTGTACACTTGAAGCTAGCTTGTTAATCTAACACAATATATTACTTCTCCCTATCAACCTTGCATTGCTCAAGCTGCAATATTCAGCAGCATTTCAGGCTGGACAGAATCCTTCCTGCTTTGTTTCTTCACCACCTCCCTTTCATGGTTTCTTATCTCCTCTAAACACAACAGTCTTTGTCTCTCTGCTTTGCTATAGGCCCTTAGAATTCACAGAATCATTTAGTTTAAGAAAACACTCCTGATGTCATCTGCTCCAGCTCCCTAGTTCTCAATGCAGCACCAACTGGCAGCCTCATCCAGGCCCTCACACTCAGGGTTTTGCCCAGTGAAGTTCTGAGTATCTCCTGGGATGGAGAGTCCACAGCTTCCCTGGGAAAAACAGTATGGTGTTTGATCCCACTCACTGTGAAAAAAATTGTTCCTAAGATACAGCTAGAATTTCCTGTGTCAGCTAGCTACCTCAGGTATAGCATATTAAGGCAGCATAGTTAGTATAGGATTTATTGGAGATAAGTACCTCCTGCAGATGATTAATGCCATCCCAGGTAAGCATCTTGGATGGGATAAGTTGCTTTCTGTGGCATCCTTCCGCATTGATTCTGGAAGGAGCTGAATAGTTGGTTCAGATTAGACACTTTGCTTTTAGACATGAATTTAGGTCACATACATCACATCCACTCTAACTTAAATTTCTGCAAGAAAGGTCATAGTATGATTTGGTTATATTCTCCTACACTAGAGGTTTAGGGGCATACTTTGACACATGCTTGAATTCTCAAGCATGTAGAGGTGAGAGAACCAAAAGCCAGACTTTTTTTCCTTTATCCTGGAATAGCCTCAAGTTAAATATCTCAGATCTTACTAGGATATTTAAATACACTAATTCTCAGCACTGATCTTTTAACAGGCATTATCATTATAGGGAATAAGTTTATTTAATAACTGTAAATTTCTAACTTAAAGAAAATACTGGTAATTTGTTTCAACATTTATTTTCCTCACTCTGTACCAAAACTCTATCTCTGTTTTTCTCAATTAAAAGCCAGAAATGTCTATGGCAGTCTAATTGCTTGTTCTTTCTACCATGAAATTTATGGAGGTCTACCACCTTTCCTTTTAAATCATTACATGAGTATGAATTTGAGGTCTAATACAAAATTGGATTAAGCCATTTGTCTTCATAGGTCAAATATACTCATTTGCATTGTTTCTTTAAATCAGTTCATTAAGACTGATTAGAAGGCTAAATCTGAATGTATTCAAAATAGTTCCTTTAATTAACCATCTACCTAAGGAAGAGCCAGCAGACAGTGATGGCAATAAAAATCAGATATGAATACTAAGTTAAGAAAAGCTCAGTAGTTACAGCCATATGATTCTGAGGAAGACACTGTAATAGAGGTGAAAGGTATAGGAAAGCAGGAGAACTATTCAACGTCACTAGAAAGACCTGTAGATTGCTGCAGTAAATCATTCCAGACAAACTTTTCAACAACCTAAAAATGTTTACTTTTATGTAATATTTTCACGTGCTTATCTAGAGATGGACCAATGAGGTAGTCCCGGTACAGATTAAACAATAACAGTAGGGCTTACCTCTAACCATTATCCGGATGGAGAAATGAAAAAAATGCCTTTAGGCATTAAGGCATAATTTTGCCTTAAGCATAGCTGTGATAGATATTCTCATGAAATCAGAAATTACGTGATGGTATCAAGCAGTCATCACTGACAAACCCTCATAACCTAACACTGATAAACATTTTGTAGTGTTTGGGGGGGGGAAGGGATCAGTGGGTTGTGACTCAAAAGCACATGTGACAGAAGCATAAAAACTTTCATAGGGCAGATATCTGTAAACCTTTATCACTTGTAGGACTCTTCAGGTACAATACATTTTCCAAGCTTTCTGTGAATATTAGCCTCTTTCCAAAACACCAACCAGAGCGTAAAAACAGAGCCTCAAGGGCATGAATGCACTATCGCTCCCTGTTACAGAAATGGGAAGTAAATCAGAGCAGTAAAAGGGAGAAATTACTTTCCCGAAGTCAGAAGAAGCTCCACTAGGCCCTGGGAATTGTCATTAGCTAATGGGGATGGTGCAATCTGCAGAACTAATCAAGAACCATTTTGCTGAAGTTACTGATCTCTGCCAACCTACTTAGGTTGTCCACACCAAAGGGTGCAGAAGCACGCTGGACTTGCTCCAGACAAGGGACTCAACTGAAAATTAAACAAATGACCAATAGCTGCAGACCTGGTCACTAATCTGTTTGGAATTACAATTTAAGTGGTTACTGGATCACAACCGCGGTCTAAGCACACTGTCTCATGTTGCCATTTAAACATTTGAATAGAAGGTAACATATTGATATTTTAGCAGTATTTATTTTATAAAATTCTTCATGGAGATTTAAAAGGAAGCTCCAGCTAGCATTCATTTGAGCAGAAGTGAAAGAGGGGCTGGTAGTGATTATGTTGTAACAAAACAGATGGATGGTAAAGCCAAATTAAAGTTACACAGAATTGACATCTCTTGTGTAAAATTAACGATGGATAAATGAGATGAAATAAAATAAGGCTTAAGGATGTGTTTTAAAAGACTATAAATTCAACTTGAACCTTTGAGGTTCAAACTCATTAGACTAACTTGAACAGATTTTCTTTTGTTCTATGTGCTTCAGTATTACTGGCTTGAGGAAGAAATACATCAAAGAGGCCACTTCAGGCTCAGACAACATGAGGAGAAAAAACAAAACCAATACATGGCTATCTTACCATGTAGATTTTTGGGCTGGCTAAAAACAGCATCCAAATTAATTCCCAAGCATGCAATGAGTCCCCACAAGCTCCTGTTGCCATATAGAAGTTCAAAAACTACCTGAATGGTGCTGTCTGTAAGACTGGCAACTTTTATCCACTAGAATTTCCAGTTCCTTTAGGAATCATCTCTATCAGCAAGAATGTGCTTCCTCAACAAAATTTTGTTTCAGACTTGGGGTTTCTCTCTCATTCTGTACTATGAACAGCCAGGAACAACTAACTGAAATCAATGATTTTTTTTATACTATTGTGTGACAAAAGCCTAGCAAGACAGTAATTTTTTAGCATATCTTGGCAGCCTGGAATAATGCATGCTTATCACCAACTGTAGCCGTCTAAAAAATCTGCTGATTATATAATCATCTTAAATCCCTGCGTAGGTTGAAGACTTAAACGTTGTTAATGATAGCTAAAGGCCAAAGCAGATGATTGTTAATCCTCCTCTTATTTAAGAGAAGTTATACACTAAATAATACATTATTGCAGTATTAAGTGGCTGAAAAGCTTAACAAATGCTTACGTTGTTTAATTACTGAACTTGAAGTTGTTCTTCACAACCTTTCTTTTGATGTGTTCTGGTCCACAGAAATGCTGTTTTAAGAAACAGATAAAATATTGCGGCGTTTTACTGTGAGTCCAACTAGTATGAGGCAGAGATATTAATCAAATCACAGAACTGAATAAGTAAGGATGACAATCCTAACACATTTTATACATTGCGTGTACTGTATTTTTGAGTTCTGAGTTGGTTAGGTTCTGCCTTTTTCTCATTAAACTAGAAGACAAGAAAGTTTAAATTTTACCAAAATTAACACTTCCTTCTCTTACTTGTTTATGTTCAAAGTTAATACTTTCCTTGTATTAGTACAAATGCCGTTAACTACAGAATTTCACTTATTTGTACTGTCACCTGAGCTGCTTAAGGGACACTAAATTTACCATCTCACAGAAAGAACTATTTACCCTTAGTGCCAGCATCAATTTATATGCCAAATCTCTTGCCATATCACAGCAGCTTCTCAAAAAGAAACTGAAGGACTTTTGAAAAAGTTGCAGTGGTTTGTGAAGAAAGACCTCAAGGAAATAATTCTAAAAGAAATATAACTTTTCCCAATCAACTGAATGTTGGGGTCCTAGCAGATAAAAGAAAATAAGAACTAATCTTCAGATCCATAGCTTTTGTGCAATTTGGTGTCATTTGAAACAGACATTTCTTCATATTCTAGAAATTCAGCCTGTTTGAAGAGATAGATTTTTTTTTTATAACACTACAGAGGAGACGTGCATACACAGTATTTGCTGAGGTAGACTTTACCTTTATTTATTGCTTTGCTTAATGGAAAAGAAAGGCACTTAAGACCAAAAATACATGCTATCCTCTTTGTGCACAGAAGTTTAAGAACAATTTCCCTTCATCAGGGAATACTTACAGTGGAACAGAGAGTGAACAGCTGTGGAGCTATGACATTTTATAATATCTGAGGGTTTGTTCTGAAATGAGGGAAGGATTTTCTCTGATTTCAGAAGCACAGACTTTTTAATTTTGTGCTTGTTTTAGTTCAGTTTGAGACATATTTTCAGTAAGTACCAAGGTAATTTCTCTCTTTTATTTCAAATTTAGAATGAAAAACATAATTAGGTTTTAAGCAGATATAGCTCCCTTAAAATGAAAATAAATAAGATAGATTTAGAGAGAACAAACTTCCTTCAAAAAGTTTCAGAAGATATTAATTTCCTGGGAAAAGCATGTAACTAAAAATGAAAGGAACTGTTCTTGCCAGAAACAAAGACGTAAGGATTCTTTAAGTGGAAACTGGATAGTTTAACTTGCTTTGAAATGTTTCCACCATTACTTTTTTGTGTGTGAGTGTGTGTGTGTGAAGAAAAAGCATCTTTCAAATACCTGTTCTGAGATAATTCTAAGTCTCTCTTCTTGCAAACCTTCTGCTCTTCCTCCCACCTCTCTTCCAAGCCCAACGCCATATATCCAGTATTTTCCAATCCTTTCACTGGCAGTCTCCACACTGCCGCTCCTCTCCCAGACACCACTCTCTCATGTTACTTCCTAATGCCAACAATAGTTTTTGCTGCTTCCCAGAGCTGATAGTGCCGTTTGGGAGGGCACTGCTATAATTAACTCTGGCATCACCCCTGTGATTTATCTTTGTCATCTGAGTCCTAGCAACACCAATAATGTAATGGGTTGGATCCATTAGCAAATCAGTACATTTCAAACACAAAGTATGAGTAAGGTGATGGACATTTCTTCATCCACTTCCAGCTCCCACAAGCATAGCACCTTAAAAATTGTCCTTAGACTTCTACTGTTCATAGCAAGTCATAGTTCATATACGCCCATCTCTTCCTACTACTTAGGTTGCCCAAGGAAATTTTCCTATATCTCTCTCTGCCTGGATATATTAGGCACCATCTGGAGAAGGGAATGAGGAAACTCAGATTA
Source organism: Gavia stellata (assembly GCF_030936135.1). NCBI lineage: Eukaryota > Metazoa > Chordata > Aves > Gaviiformes > Gaviidae > Gavia > Gavia stellata. The sequence goes on from NC_082599.1 coordinate 41,672,645, forward strand.
CCTCATTAGTAGTTAAAATAAACAAACTCTCCTGCTGATTCCATCCAGTTCAGCATGTTACCTCATGGAGGGCTATCACATGCCAGGACAACACATTTGGCTCAAGAACTTCCTAAAATATACCTCACTGGAGGCACTGTCTGGCAAAGTGTTGCTATATGTGTTCTCTGGTCTTCTGCTCTTCCTTAAGTTGTCAGAGAAAGGCTATAGGAACAGATAATGCTTTGGCCTGGTCCTGGCTTTTGTTACCTTGTTATAAGCCCATTACACCACCCTCAGGTACCGTAGCTGCTCTACCTGTTGAAACGATGCATAGGTATATCAGATCAGCTACCTGACTTTTCTGACAGTGGAGGGCTGATTAGCTCAAAAACAAAAAAATCCCTGATAATCAGACTATACTATTTTCAGGATCCTAAACTGCTATCTTTGTAAGGTGGACATAATTCCCTAGGTTTTTAACAAAGCATTGATGTGATGGACTACAGATAAGCCTAGTGAAAACTGCACAGGAATAAGAGAAGTAAAGGCTGCACGTTTACACCTTCCCTGGCTTCTTGACAAATGTCTCAGGAATAACTTAAAGTAATACCAGTCCCCCAAATTTTTTTCAAATATTCTCTTCACAGGGTTATTTTGTTCAACTGCAAGAAGTCTTGCCGTGGCCTCCACTCGTTAGGATCACTCTCTCTGCCATTCAAACTTCCTAGGAATTTCACAGTAGCAAACTACTGAAAGAAACTTCTGCTGGCCAGCTTTCCAGCAGGCTCTACACCACCTCTAACTGTAATTAAGAATGTCTTTTTCCTATATATCTTTTTATTTCTTATCACAATTTTCATTCAGTTATAAACTATTTAGCCTTCTGTTGTGAGTCGTTAAGACAGCTTTTACATTTCATCCTAAACATGATTGCTTTTGTTGTGTAAGGAAACTACACAATTTATTTAAAATTTTTGATTCTTTCTGATAAAAAATATTATGTAAGTGTAATGTATCATCTAAAACTTTTTACTCAGGACATCACAAAACATTTAATTCTGGACAAAATATAATGTCTGACAGAAAAACGTTGATTTGTATTCTTTGAAATAGTATGAATTTGATACTCATTTATTTTATATAAACCAATATATTTAAAAGAGAAACACTGACTTCCTGAGAGGTACGAGCTTTTGTACTATTTTTTATGAATTATTTTGATTACTAATTTAATCTGTATGGATATTTACACAGTATTACTTTAAGCATTCAATAGAGCCAAAGGGAGGATGCCAGGAAAAACAGTATTTGCATGAGAATCTGGAGTTCTATATCCAATTCTACTGTACAAGTCCAACATATAACCTTTAGGGATTTTCTTCCCTTATCAAAAAAATGTTAGGATAAAATAAATTAGACAGGACATGGACATTACAGAAATATTCCATCAGAGAGTGCATCATACAATGACTCCAGATAAATGAGTTCTTCAGCATGTGTGATTTACCAGCCCAAACTACTGTGACTAAAAAGAGTGGGAAAAAAAGAGCCTCAAACCTTCTCATTATCATAGAAGATAGAAGTGAGTGTGTTTTAGGACACGTTCTTGAATAACAGCAGCACTGTTACTGCATGCTATGAATAAGCAATTAACAAGGTAATTATGCTTAGGAATGTATTTACTGTGTGTAAAATCACCTGTCATGCAAACTCATGCTTTCTTCAACAGATATCTTTGAAATTCCTAAGAAGAACAAACTGCAGGTTATACAAAAAAATTCAGTAAATCGTTATTCAGCTAGGTTAGCAACACAAACATACCTAAGGCTAGGAAAGATTCATGCCTTATTTGAAATCTTTCGAAATGTCATCAACAGAAATAATACTGATTTTAGAATTTTACCACTCTTTTTCCTCCTCAGACTACAGTAATCAAATAATTCCTTTAAGTAATTCCTTTTCACTTTAATTGCAGCTTTTTAAAAACAGGTTAATAACCATCCATATTTAAACTGTAGATTTTATGAGTTATACTTATTATGCAACCCATTAAAGTTTTATAGTCTTTGCAGAATAAAATAATCATTGATCTTTTTCATCTGAGTGCTATTAAGACAAAGGGTGTAAACATCAACTGATTAAAACATTATTTAAAATGCTTTATAAAATTCAGTTTTAAGTAATTCCACTCATCAAGACTTGACAAATCTGAAGAGCACTTCATTTAATTTCCTTTACGAGAACGTTTTGCATGCAAAGCAAAAGCCTGAGGGACCCTCATTCCCCAATAAAGGCTCTGCTATTGCCTTTGCCTTGGATACTGTGACTTTCCAACAGCAAGTTATCTGTCAGGCCACTGTGCAGTGCCCTCTAGCAAATGTGTAAGGCAGGATGAGATAACTCAGAAAGTTTATTCTTTTGCTATTACTAACCATCAGTTAAACAAACAAGCATGTGAGACATTTAGATCCTATTGACTGTTTTAATAATAAAAAGAAACCACTTAAGTAAATTAAAAAAAGACACAGAAAACAAAGTTTGCTGCATGTCATTTTTAGGTTTGTGGAGCCCTTTGTCCAGAGATCATTTCCAGCCAACAACACTGCTCATGAAAATGCCTTCAAGTTTATACTCCATAACCTACTGTATGGACATTTAGCTAATAGTGTAGTCACGAGCTTATACAAACAGGGTCCTTCTGCCTCAGACCTTTTCAGTTAATTATGAACATGAGAATTGGTGGAGACTAGTTAGAAGTCCATCCATTCTCACATGGCATAAAGGAGCCGCACAAACATCTGTTCTTCAGCCACAAGCTGCCAAGTGACTGGAGAGTGATATACTGCCAGAAAAGTCCTGAAGAAACTGTGAGCTATCAAACCGATGGTGGAAGTGCACATGCTATATGCTCAGCCTGCACAAAGACCAACATCCTACCCCCACCCACAATGTAAATTAAATCTGCAGGCGGCAATTGCCAAATGACCACCAGGATTGAGACATCCTTAAGGACCTCGAATGAGGCCACAGAGCTGAATGCCAACAGAGATTGTAGTTGGAGAAGGCCAAACATAGGTGATGCTCTTACACACATACTGGAAATAAGTCTTTTGGATAAATTAAAACAGATTTACCAAAGGCACACATTACACTCCAAAAACTGGACAGCAACCAGGAAACAGGTACGGTTGGATAATTTATATCCACATTACAGTTACAGAGATTAATTCAAGGATAGGTATTATAATGTTCAGCAAGGTGAAATGACACAAACTTAGGCTATTTTAAGATAATCTTCACATTTGCTTCCCCAGGAGAAAGTGCATCCTAGAAACCTGAATTTCTACTGAAAGCAATCACAGAAGGTTGGAGCACCCTTGATACAGTTTAATTTAAATAAAAATAAAACTTTTTAATGGATTTTTTAAATGGTATCTACCCATTTGTACCCACAAGCAAACTCCTCTAAGCTCTCAAGACTGCTGTATTCTGTGTGGCAAAAGGTGACAGCTGCTCATCATAAGCACAGGAGACTGCTAATTCCCTAACTGGAACATAATCCTAAAACTGTTCAAATAAGTTGTGAGGAATCAGATAATGGGTTGGGTTGGAAGGCACCTTTAAACATCATCAAGTCCAAGCCCCTTGCCATGGGCAGGAACATCTTTCACTGGATCAGGTGGCTCAAAGCCACCTGACCTTGAACACTTCCAGGGAAGGGGCATCCACAAACTTCTCTGGACAACCTATTCCAGTGTCTCACCACCCCACAGTAAAAAATTTCTTCCTTATGCCCAATCAACCTATGCTCTTCCAGTTTAAAAACATTGCCCCTTGTCCTGTCACTGCAGGCCCCAGTGAAAAATCTCTCTCCATCTTTCTTAGAAGCCCACTTTAAGTATCAAATGGCCATAATAAGGTCTCCCCAGAGCCTTCTCTTCTCCAGGCTGAACAACCCCAACTCTCAGCCAGGGTGTTCCAGCCCTCTGGTCATTTTCGTGGCCCAGGTCTGGACCTGCTCAAACAGGTCCATGTCCTTCTGTTATTGGGGACCCTAGAACTGGATGTCGTACTCCAGGTGGGGTCTCATGAGAGCAGAGTAGAGAGGTAGAATCACCTCCCTCGACTTGCTGCTTTTTATGCAGCGAAGGATATGACTGGCTTTTGGGGCTGCAAGCACACATTGCTGGTTCATGTCCAATTTTTCACCCACCAGTATCCCAAAGTCCTTCTCTGCAGGGCTGCTCTCAATCCATTCATCACCCAGTCTGTACTGATATTGGGGATTGCGGAACCTTGCACTTGGCCTTGCTGAACTTCATGAGGTTCACATGGGCCCAATGAAAGCAATTCCAAAAATTGCAATGGGTAATTTCACATGTCAATTTCACAGTTTCAATTCACATGGGCCCAATGCAAGCGATTCCAAAAACAGGGCCAGGAGTGCTGCTAAAATGTAAGGTAATGCTGAGAGAAAGATAACACGAAAACTTTTGTTGATGCCTGGGTTGAAACTTGCAGAAGTCCCAGCTATTAGTTGCAAACAGAGGCCAAAAATTTTTAGAGGAGGTTGCAAAGGGATTAAAGCTAGATTTAGTAGGATGCTCCTTAACAAAGCATCAAGTCCAAAGAAAATAATAGCAATCATTCAGGAGACAACTGCTAGGGAGCTGAGACACTACTCCCCAGCTGCTCTGCAGTGCAAAGTAAAATAACAGCCATGCAGTCACAGGCAACCATGGGAAGGTTACCTGAGGGCTGCAGGAACACTCATTTATACAAAGTCAGAATATGAGCTCTGTTCCCTGCCCATGACACAGAGCATAGACCATAAATAAGAACAGCAGACAAGAGTAATCCTGGAGCTCTGGATCCACCCTAAACTGACTCAAAACTGGAAAAAGACAAAGAACTTAATTTCACCATGTCTCCTGAGCTGTGAACATTTCCTCTGTATCAAAGAATCAGAGCTTTACTGTTACTTCAAACAGAGCCCAGGGTGTAGATCAAGGATTTAAATGGACAGCAAATAAATCTGGCCAATTTAAATAATGGAATATTTCATACTGATGTTGATTCATTCCTGTTTTGCAAGCACCAAATAAAAACGACTGAATTGCCAGGTTTTTCTTGTGTTTGCTCATTCCCTAATCCCTCTTCTTCCCCTGCAGACTTCTTAATTAAATGTCCTGGGCAGTGATGAAAATGTTATTATAATAAAGAATTCCGGAACCCAAAGGTTATTTGTGCAGTCCTCCCTATTTTGAAAAATATTCAACTAAACAGCAATAGAGATATAGACCATAAAGAAGAGTATAGCTACCTTACAGCTCAACTGAAGTGCCATGGTAAGGAAAAAAGCAAGCCAAACCCCTTGTTTCTAGACACCTGTAAATGAGCAGCCATGCAAGGAATATACCCAGAAGCAATAATCCCCTCTGTTTATCTGACAAATTAACAATTTGGTGCCGTACAGTTCTCCACCTGATAAAGGTCCTTCTCATGGAAATAACATTACAAATCAGCACAGACTATATTTTTACTGCCAAGTTCTTCTATGTAGGCAGTATTCCATCTTGATTCACGTGAAACTGAGGCCATTGTGTTGTCCCCTGACTGTCCTCTTCTGGAAACAAAGCATTCTGACAGCATGTCGTCACTACTGAACTTTAAAGGATTTTATACAGTGAGGAAAAATAGTCTCATTATGCTCTTCTGCTCAGTTAAGTCAGACAACATAAACCAAAACCATTATGTAGAGACATAGAAAAAAACTGGGTTTATTTTGTAAATTTCAGGCTGCTAATGTTTAGAAAAACTAACATGTATTTCAGATTCCTCCTCCACTCTTCACTATCAAAAGCTACATCTTATTCATAACATCCAGAAAATTGGCACATCATTTCTGCAGCGCATATCTTTCTTCTAGATTAAAAAACCGCAAAACTATCTGGGACAAGAGCCTAAGGAAAAGATTTTTAAAATGTTTTCTGGCAGCTTTTTGACAGGTTTTCTCCACATTTCCTGGCATAGCCCTTTCCAGAAATACTTGTCAGCAAGCAGGTTTTCAACATGGTCCATGTCTATCAGTTGTCCGGCCACAATAGGACACGACTGCATTTCCCAAACAACCATGAAGCTATGCTCTGTATGAGCTAACTCAGTGGTTATCAGCAGGCCAGGCAGAGGCCAACAGAAAGACCAGAGTGGGGAGAAAAGCAGCTCCCAGTAACACAAGCCAGCCATAATTGCCCGCTACTGGTACCTACAAACACAAGCTTCACCTCTATAGAGAGTGCAGCCTTTGTGCTGCCCTGGAAGCTGCTAGGGTGTTGCACAGGCTGGTTTTCAGGAAGCAAGGAGCATTGTCAGCCTAACCCAAGCTGCCTCTGGAGCCCCAACCTGTGGGCAATGGCAGCTGTTACCTCCTCCTCCTTTCCTACGTGGCAAATCTCTACCAGGGCAAGGTGAAACATGAAGCCCTTAATATTACACCTGGGGCTACTGGCATAGAACAAGCAAACAGGAAAACTCAGGGGACTGAACAAGGATTACTGCAGATGGATCATAAGAAAGAGATGTCTGTAGAGTAATAGTTAATTTTCCATCCATGTTTAGTACAGTTCTGACATTGCCACTACTCTTCCAAGTCATATGTTTCTAGTCAAAACTGTAATCATGTTTCTTTCCAAAGGGTGCTTCTTTGGGAAACTTTCCTTCAACAAACCTTCAAAGAATAAACAAACAAGGAGTGAAATGTATTGTCTGATTTTCCACCTAGTAATGGCAAATGTCCTGGATTTGCAAACTTAAATTCTGCCTCTCAGGAAGCTGAAATATATAATTCTGAGAGCTTCAGAAATAAGCAAAACCTGGTTTCTGATGCATCTGTGCTTTGAGGATGATGGGCTTTGGAGACTATAAAAAAGATCTAACTGAGGTTTTTTCTGTGAGAGGGTCACTTCAGCCTGACGCTGACGTCTAGCAAAATGAAGCCTTTCCTCTTAGTCCAGGGACTCATATCAATATTTTCCTACAAGTTAATGAACTTCTAGACTTTGATGCTTGTGAAATCTCTTTGCAACCAAAGATTGGCTCATGAACAGGAACACCACATATGCATATTCACATGCACTCACGGACCAGCGCGTATTCAATACAACTGGTAAATCTTTGTGTCTCTAAGAACTAAGTTCTTAGAAGCACACAGACTTAAAAGCTTCTCACTCTGCAGATGAAAACACAGAAGTATACCAAATGTTTGCTAGATGATCTCAAACATTTTTCAGAACAATTTAATTATTTTTCTATTCCTCTGACAATCTTCAAATCATATTTTAAAAAGCTACATAAGCATTGTTTATACTCGTAGTTTCTTTCATTCATAAAATTCAGCCATTTAAATCCCATACACTTGATTCATCTTTTTATATCAGATAAACTTGCAATGAACTTGTGATTCTTCAGGGTCTGCACCAGTGAGCTGTTTTCAGTTTAAACAGCTGTGTTGTTTAAATTTCTTGTTACATACGACGTCAGGGTACCCATTTGCTTCACAATTAAGATCATAGCACCTACAAATGTTCAGCTAACCAGATTGTTAATTGGTATGTTTGCTTTATGCTTTCTTGTACAAACAGAAAATCTTCCTCCTGAAACTGAATGGTTCAAAGGTCCACGTTACCCTCCTTGCATTTCTCAGGTTACTCACTTTTTTACTTTTCCCTCTCCTCAGCGTCCAGAGATATTACTGATAAAGGCTTGCACACCCCATGTTATCTCTTCTATTCTCTGCTCCGATGAAAGCTTTTGCCTTTGTAGAAATCAGTGCTGAATGTTTTTTTCAGAGGCGGCCAGCAAAAACCGAGCTAGCTTTAGAGCAAAATCATCAGTAACAAAGAAAGTAATCTTACGTTTGTAATAAACTGGAACAGAGTTAGTTCTTGTGTATGTGCCTGAGATTCTCCATTGGTAAATTACTTTGGCTTTCACCTCTCCTAATATTTCTATCCACTTCATCTGAATCCTCAAATTCCCTCAAGATTATCTTCAGACAAAATTAGAAGCGTAACTGCTTGATAAATGGGAGCATTCCTCTGTAAACATAAAATACAATGTCAGCACTTCTGCCATCTGATTTCTGAGTAGAATTTAATGTATCAGCTGTGAATAGCTTATGACCTGTCGCATAATGTGGGGTTCATCTAACTAAATGTAGATGCAGCTGAGCCAGTCCCACATTATAGTCAGCAGATATGAATAGGAACTTTCAGGGTTTACTTCACCTCATGCCAAAGTAGACATATAGGCTGTTTGCATTGCAACCTATCTTTGTATATTTTTCTCCACTTAAAAAATGAGAGAAATTGCTCATTTTTCTCCAGATATTATCTTTTGCGGAGAAACTTAGGCTGATTAGCTCAGATGCCTATGCCTATCACAACCAAACTCTCAAGTTGAGTTAGGATTGCCATAACCAGAGACCACTTCTTTTCTCTGAAACATCCTGAATTTTTACTCAAGTTTCTCCTTGATCATGCTCTTTTCAAGTAAAGGCTATTGAAAAATGGCCAGTAAATGGCCAAAACTCTGGGCTTCCTTCTAGCCTCTTGGGAAGTAGCCCGGACATACTGCCAAACTCATTAGTTCCTGTGGAATAGTGCAAGGGTCAAGAGGTCTTTAGAAATTCATTTCCTAAGACACAATCTATGACCTCGACATCTCAGTCAAAGGTAAAGTTAATTTATCAACAACACGAGAGAGAATGTCCAGTTCAGGTGTTCTTTTACTGACCACCTGCTTGACCTTCATTAGCCACGGAACATAGATGCTGCTCTGCTAACAATGTGTAGGATTGTCAACGAAGTCAATGAATATAAAGCATTATCAACAGCTACAATCATTCATGTGCATGCATATTTACAAAGATCATTTTGTGGTTAAACACTTGTTTTCTGTCTCACATTCACATACTTAAAGCCCTTGTCAGACATCCTGTTTAAAGTCTAATATGACCTGTGGGTTACCTTCTCCTTAGGCTGATAATGCTCAACAGCAGCTGATGCATCCCCAAAAGATTCGTCAGCTTGGAAAGTATTTCTGGAAATATGCAGAACTTCTCAGCTAGCCTGCATGTTTGGAGGATGTCATTAACCAGCTCTGGCACATGAGCTAAACATAGCAGCGTTCAATAATGTACTGTTCAAAATGAAAACGGGAACACTGAGGATGATGCTGCATGTCAGCACACATGATGAGAAGGCAAAGGTCATGTTGCAAGGCAAAGATTATGAGCAGCAAGGCAGGTGACAGCAGCTCTGACAACCACATCCTCACCCTCGGGACTGACATATTCAGCAAAGGTGGACTTGGCAGACAGCCACACATCACAGGAAGCATTACTCTGCCTGGGAACGAACTTCAGAGTGCTGTTAAAAAGGGCTGCTAGTCTCACTCTTGAAACCTAGGCTCAGCTTACTGAAAAACTGAAGAGACGAGGAGTCTGTAAAATCCAACTACAGTGCTTATACCAAACGATACAGTACTAAGATGATGTTCAAGAATAACAGGGTTTTGATAGGAGTCTCTTTTCACTTCCTTACTTCCAATTAATATGAGCATATCTTCCTCTCCCCCCCAAATAATTATAGTATAAAATCAGTCTTTGTAAGAAAAAAGAAACTGGAAATTTATGGAACAACACAAGATTAACAATTATTTACTAAAATTCATTATTAAAATTGCATTTGAATGATGCAGAGTTAAATAATTAGCAAAACAATCTGAAGACTCTGAACTATGGAAATTCCTGAAAAAAAAATAGACATTCTAATAGACAATTTCTAAAAATTCAGCTGGCCTATTGCATTAAATACAAACAATGATCACAAAGCAAAACCAGTAAAAAAACAACCAAACCCTAAAGCATACTAAACAAGTCTAATGTTTTATCCATTTCATTATGAGTTATCAGTAACTTGGTTAAAACCAGCACTTTTTAAAACTTTGCTGCATACCTATATAGATTTTAAAATTTGAAAAAGTTTCTTTGTAATAAAAAGTGTCTTTGTAATAAGAATTCTTTGACATATTGTTTCTGAGCATGTTAAGACTTGCAGCTTTTAGTTTCTCTGATCTCTATTAAAGCTGTGAATTGCTTGAATTTAAGACTGCATAAATAAATATTTTTGAAAATTAGTTCATTTTAATTACTTTAAAGCAAAATGAACATCCATAAAAGGTAAATAAATTAACATTTAATTATGGAAATTTGCTATTGATTACTACAAATTGCTTCTAGAATGGGCATGTTCTTTTACTACTCTTAATTACTGTAATTAAGATTTTTGCATGTTAGTTAAAATTGTTTTGGCATGGTAAATTCCACCCCTCTCTGTGTCTCTCAGAGTAGGTAAGCACACACATTCCTAGGGTGTTTTTTTTCTTCTATATCTAGTACATGTAAATAAGGAAAAGAAGTTCCCAGAATACATTCAAATTAAAAAGAGGCATAATTCTATAAAGTCAAAATCAACATAAAACCAATTTAGACTTTCTTTCCTTTTAGAGTATTAAGTATCTCAGCCAGAAAGAGGAAAATTGAAACATTCATGACATATGTCAGTAAAATAATGATAATACTTAAGGAGGAATAAGTTTTCTATAATCATAGACAGTATGTCTAAGTAAAAAAATTATTAAAGAGAAATCTAACCTTGTTTTAACCTAAGGCGTAAGAAATAACATATCTTAACCTGAAAAAAATACATTGGATTGTTTGCCAGTGAATAGCTCATACACCAGCTAACGTTGTTCTCATTCTTACTTTAATTGCCCCGACAGCTTTATCTTTTGTAGCCCCTCCAATTTGTAAATTTTAAGTATTTCTCAGGAAGCCTGTTGGAGATGGGATGAAGAACGCCATCACTCTGAGAGTTCCACTCTCTGAGAGTTGCAGCGAACTGTAAGTTAGTGAAACTCTGCACATCTTAAATTAGAGTGGGAAACTCACAAGCCCTGGGACTGAATATGGCCTGCAACTTTATTGCATGTCACTTGGGATCATATCATTTTTTCCTTCTACATCACTTCTGACTAACACTCAGCTAGGCTTTAATTTATGGTCTACCAGTGCGTCTGAAAGAGTCATTTGGCCCTCAGTAAGGGAGAAGATATTCCAGGTTTAATTGAGTACATAAAATTCTACTTTGTGCCCTCTTGAGTCTTCCATGGAAACTGTGGCTCACTGAGGCGGACAGTAACTGTTAGGAGTGTACTTACTGCATTGAAGTTGGGGAAGAGATTGACTGCTGCAGCAGTGTCCAGAGGAAATGGAAGAAAAGGTTTAATATCCAACGACGGCTGCAAAGGTGGAGCAGGAGGACGCACTAGGGCTGGAAGAGCAGCGCTCTGGCATGTACCACCTACGTGTAGAAAGAGACAGAAGGCATTCAGCAAGTACTATGATTAGGGGGAAAAAATAAAAAAAGCCAACACAAAAAAGCAACAATAAAAAGCTAATATAAAACAAATACATTTTTATTTGTCCACAAATTACTGCATTACTGAAGAAGAGCACAGCTGACTCAGTAACTGTTGATTATAATTCTTTGCCAGTAATTGCTTCAGGTATCAGTCTATTATTATTTAAAATTAGCTAATAAACCATTTGTCTCCCTGGATTGTCTGGAACACTAGTTCAGTGTATGTCTGACTTCCCTTTGGAACTTCAGCTAGTCTCATTCTGCTATAATTTCAATGTTTCATCCCAACTCTATTGCTCAACCCTCCAAAGGCAAACTGCTCCAGAAGAAAAAGAACAACTAGCTGTTCAGCTCAGCAAAAGTCATATAATTTTCAGACTTTTGGTTTTTTAATTAAATGCTCACTCATGGATTTACAGCTTCAGAGTCAACCTAAACCTTGCAAACACAACATACCTTGCTGCCTCAACTGTTGATCAATACAAATCTAAATTAAGAACAATTTCAGCAGCCACTAAAATTCTGTTTATGGGAAGGTACCAACGAACACTTTCTGCTTTGTGAGGGGTGGAGCTGACTCAGACCCTGTACAGCAGAGAGCAACTCTCAGCTAATGCTACCAACCACCAGCTCTGTGGGAACATGATGCAAATGAAGAAGTCCCCTTGCATACCAATAAGTCACTACCTGTTTGCAGCAGACCCTGTTTTACTTATTTGTTTGCCCCTTGACACAGCCAGCTAAAAGCTGGAAGGATCCAAGCCCGTTCTCTGCTTCCAATGTCTCACATGTTTTGGTCGCACTCCAAAACATCAATTCCCTGTTAATTAAAGACTATTTGGATCCTAGGAAACTGTTAAAATATGCCAGTGTTCTTCTAATCTGAGAGGCAGGCAACAGACTGTAAAAACCTTCTGGTAATAGTCCAAGAAACATTTAAAAAAAAAAACCATAAAGGGAGTTTCACCCCACTCATTGAACAAAGACACAGGCAGACAGACCAACAGAGGGAAAGATCCAAAATCTGTTTCTTTTTTCCTCTTGTACATACAGACACTTCATTAGACAAGCTGCATACATTCTTTAAGAGCCCAAATATAAAGTAGTCAGAATGATATACGGAATCTCTCCATATTTGGCCAGCAAATCTGCTAACAAGGTTTGCCATTTAATGCATCTAATTGAGGGCTAACAGCACAGGATTTAATTAACCAGTTGTAGCAGATCATCCACAGTTCTGCTTCTAGGTATAAAATCAGCTGGAGCCAAATTTTCAAAGACAGTATTTTTTGCCAACTTTCAGCTCCTCTGTGAAGCATTTCACTAAGAATCATTGAAAGGAAAACATTACCCACTAGTAAACTAAAAGTACTGGATTAGCGTTCACTCCAATCTCACGATAGTTTTTGCCCTAGAGTAACTGCCATTTTTGGACTAATTTCTACATTTACCTCAATGTAAGAGTGTACCAAATCACTCTTTGACTGCACCAGCTAAGGATATGGGCAACAGAAAACCAGAGGGCAAGCAGCTCTGCTTTCCATACTCACCAGCATAGAATTATCAAGTATTTCATGATTGCCATTGGTTTGGCAATTGCTACATTCCCGTGGAGTTATTACAAAAACAGTGTAAAAATAAATTTAACAGGTCAGAATGATGATAAGGTAGTGCTGAACATGCCAATCTCACCCCCTCTAAATAGGAAAGACCCATAAAGATATTGTTTTAGATGCTGGAAATACTTTTTTTTTTCCCCCTCATGTAAAGCTTTTACAGATCATGAAAGGAAGAAGTTGCTCCTACTAATAAAAACCTCAATAAGAAGTCTCCAGGTTGCACCTGAGATTGTACAGAATCACACAGAAATGCCAAGGTGAGCATTTGCCTGGCAATAGCAAAGAATTTGAAGGTGATTAAACACCCTACAACTCCCAGATGTAAATGCAAACTGGACTGAGAAATATCACCTATGCTTGGGGACCCAGCTCATGGAGTGTCTTATCTCAGTGCTATGGAGGAGAGCCTCGCAGGTTCGGATTACCTATAGCAAAAGCATTGCTATCCCATACTCTTCTAGGATACCATGTCATGAAAGATGAAATATTTCTCTTCTGTGATCCTTCCCTGTGGCATGACTAGGCACTCATGCACCTGCCGCTGCCAGCAGTGCTGCACAAAGTCATCTGGGGACGAGAACATGCTTTAAATGGAAAAATTCAGCCAGCTCTGCAGGACCTTGGCTGGCACTCAGTGCGTCTGGAACAGAATTTAAAAATCTACCACAGTCCTGGCTACAGCGGCTACGGTCAGGAGCACAGCTGCTCTCTGTTTTTGCAATAGTGTCAGACATGTCCCTTAACGATGGAGCATGTGATAGGTATCATGAAATTTGAGTTTTTGCTTAAAAGAAATTCTCTAATGTTGATGGTTGCAAAAATTAGCTTCTCTTTCCATTTAACATGTGCAGAGTTGTAGTCTAGAATAAGTAACAGAAAACCTGAAGCAATGGCAACCATTTGTGTGACCCAGCTTAACTGAAAAACCTTTGGACAACATTTGGGAATGTCAATGTTAACTATCTCCTGTCTAATCCATTAGCCAAGGGATGGAGAGGGGTAGAAGCCCACTGAGAAGAGTTCTTGAAGAGCGCATGTAGATAAATTCTTACTGTAAAGAAGGCAATATCAAGGGCAGAAATGATGACAGAAGGAAAACATGAGAAGTGAGAAAGCCAAACTGAAGGTAAAGGAAGAAGAGGTGCATTGAAACTCATAAAGCAGAATTTACTTTGTAATTAAGTGGTGCCATGTGTGAAAACAGCACACTTGGTAAATGACTACAGGAAGACATAGGTCCTTTTTAGTTATCCAGCGTTACTGAACACTGGATCAAGGTGAGGAACCATAAAGATTGCTTATGACTATTTTGGTGATCTGTATGATAAGCTTCTGTAGAAAGTCCTCCATAGCTTTCCCTGTGCAGATGCAACACTGCTAATCAACACACAATCAAGGCTCAACATCAGCCTTTTTACAGACTTCCTACCAGCAAGGTTTGGAGTTCCACTTTGACCAATAAAGCTAGGATAACATCCCACACCACTGTATGCTCTGTCCACAGCCTGTGATTGATACTCTGTATTATTACCTGAAGTTCACATAGACACCCATGACAAAAACTAGGTGCATACATGGCCTGACTTAAGAGACGTAACAGTCCCCCCAAATATAGGGCAGTACAGGTCTAAAGTTACATTTTATGAGTAGCGTGCTACATTTTCTTAAAATAGGAGGATACTAACATATTTATTAATTCCAGTGTTACAAGTTAGTGATGATATAGTCTTTCTAAAAAGGAAGACTCTTTCCAGCCCATTCAGAACCTAAATGGGAGATGAACATTCTAGACATTTGGGAAATTCATGTCAATGTTTTTACCTTAATTTTCTTCGTAGGAAGCACAGGAATAATACAACTTAGAAGCTTAATTAGCTCAGCATTGTAACCAAGATTGAAGTAATCATTCGTTGCTTCAATTTTCAGGCAATTTAAAACACAGGGAAGATAATCTCTTGGCCAGAGGCACTGGCAATACATCCAAGGTAAGAGTGAGCAAACACATTTGAAGAAAAGCTTGCCACAAACCTTTGACACTTCCTATATCTTATTGAGACAGTTTTTGAGAACTCCCCCAGTGTCAATCAAACTGTGCATTTTTACACATGGATGCACTTTTGCGTCTCCAGCTGGGACTAGACATTTTGCCCTACCACTAGGTAATCTGTTTTTCAATACAGCATTATGCTCTGAGCACAGACAGCCTATGTGGCACAAAGCCATGTGCGCAACATGAGGTTCGTGCTCTTTGTAGCATAGCCTACTCAAGCAATTCTCCTTCAGAAACCACTGGTGATACGAACTTCACCACTAGAACACCTTTCTTGCCTGTACCCAGAACCAAGGGAAGACAATAGAAAGATTCAGATGAAGAGATGATTCCTGCAGGTTCAGCCTCAAACTGTCCATTCCATAAGGAACTGTCACATTTTATTTGTTTTGAGTTGAATGTGAATAAATACCGGGTTTTTTCCCCCCAGTTTTGACTTTAGAGACCATGTTTCACTACGGAATTGAAAATAGATTTTAAAATGAGAAGCCATTCCAAAAAGAAGAAACCAGATTCCTTTAAAATGCTTAAGTTTTGACCTTATCTTAAAGACATTTTTGTCACAATTCTTTACAAAAAATTAACACCTTCTGGGAGAAATTTTTGCTTTCAATGAAGTACCATTTTCTGATAAGAAAGTCTCCCATGCAAATTTTTGTGCCCAGTTCACTGGAAATACCTCTCAGATCAGTGCTATGTAAAGAGTATAAACAGCTGTAAGCACTGCCCCTAAAATCCGGATTAAGAGAAGCACAAAGACTGAATATGCACAAAGGAAACAAAAGAAAATAGTCTTAGAGTAAATAGGCATTGTAGAGCAGGGTTTTTTTTATATACAGGATAATAAATAATAAGTTTCCTTAATGTATATGGAGGAGGTCAAGATCCCCTAACAAACAGCTCAACAATTTGGCAACCACATACTGCTATATTTTGTGACTTGGCTATAGAGAAATACATGCTACATCTTCCCCTGCATAGCCTTTCCTCATGCACAATCTCATTCCCAATTCTTTAAACTCAACTGCAGGTTTAGTTTCCAGAAAAAGAATCAACAGATCTATTATCAAATAGCCTCTCCTAAGGAAATATCCAGACCAAATTTTGCAGACACAAATAATGTAGATAATTTTTTGCAATGCTTTTGGAACTTGGAGGTATGTAATCTGGGCAGGAAGTCTAAACTAATA